>NC_057812.1:670512664-671112664 GCF_018294505.1 Triticum aestivum
GAGCAGACCTCCCACTCGGGGGCTTAGCTGCAGTCCAGTACTCGCCTAAGTTTGAAAAAATCCTACCGAGTGGAGAGCAGACCTCCCACTCGGGGGCTTAGCTGCAGTCCAGTACTCGCCTAAGTTTGAAAAAATCCTACCGAGTGGAGAGCAGACCTCCCACTCGGGGGCTTAGCTGCAGTCCAATACTCGCCTAAGTTTGAAAAAATCCTACCGAGTGGAGAGCAGACCTCCCACTCGGGGGCTTAGCTGCAGTCCGGTACTCGCCTAAGTTTTTAAAATCCTACCGAGTGGAGAGCAGACCTTCCACTCGGAGGCTTAGCTGCAGCCCAGTGCTCGCCTAAGTACAGAACACATCCCAATCCGCAAGGACGATGAGGTGCAAATTGATTGCTACCTTCTCCTTCGGAGTTGCACCACAAATACAAAGTTATTTCGAGTGAAGAACAAGTTCCGCTCGACAGATAATTCATGAAGATATTCAACGATAAATCAAGTTCAGATAAGATCCAAAGGTTCTAGACCGCAGATCAAAGTACTCGAGCCTCCAGCTCCATAGAGTTTAACGGTTACAAAATCCACTCGGCATTCCGAGGCAAATTTAAAGTGAAGCATAAAAGTTTTTATTCCTCATGCGGAGGACTGGAAGGGGCAACGAACTCGTCCAAGTCGATCCCGTCTGCAATGTGAGTGGCAGCAGCAATGAAAGTCTCCATGAAGTCTTGAAAGTTGTGCTTCCTGGTATTGGCAACTTGGATGGCGGCCAACTTTTCTTCTCACGCCTCCTTGCAGTGGACGCGGACCAGAGACAGAGCGACGTCAGCGCCACATCTAGCAGAAGATTTCTTCCATTCCGCCACTCGACCTGGGACTTCATTCAGTCGAGTCATCAGGGACTCGAGGTCATTCTGAAGCGTTGTCCTAGGCCAGAGCGACATGTCGATCTGTGACATCGCAACCTTCAACCGAGCAAGATAGTCAACAACGCCGGCAACACGAGATTCCAGTCGGAGCACGTTCATAGCAGCCTCGTCCTTCACTGGAGAATTGATGGGGTCCAAGTCTGTCTCCACTCGACTGCTCTCCTCTTCGAAGTTCTGGCAGAATTCTGTAAACACAATTAAAGGATAAGTCAGTGGCTCTACGCAGATTTGGTAACTGCAAGTCAGTCGGGCCGGAGTAATTACCCTCGAGCATGATGAATAGCTTCTTGGCGAGTCCACCGAGATAAGCCTCCAGATCGTTCCTCTTCCCCGCCAGTTCACTTGCCTTGTCATTCAGAGCTATATTGCCATTCTTCAGACGGCTGACCTCTCAATTAGCCGCGTCGAGAGCAGTTTTCAGCCTGGAGTTTTCCTTTTCAAGAGTACCGACTAAAGCCAGTTTTTCTTCAGCAAGCTTCGTTTTGTTCAGGGCCTCCTTCTGCGCTTCGGCAAGGTCTTGATCCTTCTTCTTCAGAGCCTCCTCCATTTTGTCTGCGAAACAGCAAGTGAGATCAACATCGAGGACAGCCAGAAAGAAAGGACAGTCGATAAAAGCTCACCAGCCATACCTTTTGCTTCGTCCCTCGCCTTCTGCAAGTTCTCCTGAGCAAGCTTCAAGTCAAGGTTCAGCTGGATCTGTTTGTTCTCCAACTCAGTGTAGCGAGCCACAAGTTCGCAGGATTTCTGCAAAAAATCAGTCGACAGACATCCAAGATAAGTTGCTTCCGAGTAACCAAGAGACAATGATGGCGTTTCTAAGACTACAGCCGAATCAAAAACATTCGACAGTAGTCTCGGGGACTACACCCAGTGGGTGCACTCAGCGTGCCCCCACTGGTTCGACCAAAAAAATCGACTGCCCGCAGCCGACCGTGTACAGTTCCATTCGACATGGCCTGACCAGACCGAGTGAAGAAGTTCAGCTAAAGCAACACAATATAGAGACTACAGTCGACTGCCAGCAGTCCACCATAGTCTCAGGGACTACACCCAGTGGGTGCATTTAGCGTGCCCCCACTCGTCAAAAAGATTAATAGACACACCCAGTGGGCGTACAGATATAAAGATCTTCGGAAAAGAGATTCTTCAGATAGCATATCCTAACAGAACAAGCGGTGAATCGACTGACCTGGACGTTGCTCTGGAGAGCTGAGCTCGCGTCATAAGCTGCTTGGCTGGCTTCCCGAACCACCTTCACTTGCTCCATCATGATCCCCGCCTGGCGTATAGCCTCTTTAGCGGCACCCACTTGGTCCTCAGGGACGTGGTGTGTGGCAAAAAGCGAAGGCTGATTTGCAGTCGACGTCGAAGGCCGGACACTCGTCAGAGGTTCAGCGAAGGTCACAGAAACCCGAGTGGTATCACCACCCTCCCGGACTGCGGCCTCAGGCGCCGGAGTAGTTTGTGGGGTCTTGCCAGCCGGCGCCCTCCTGTTCCTTCGCGCCCTCAGCGGCACTTCGTCGTCATCATCAGGGAGGTCAATGACATGAGGAGGAGCTACAAGAAAAATCCAATCGACCAGAATTATAAGAAATCATCAGTCGACTAAAAGCAGAGCATCAGTAATCGTACCGGGGTTGGAGGTGACAGCGTCTTCCATCTCTTGATCATCGTCCTTGGCAGAGATCTCCGAGGTGGCAGCACTGCAAATTTCGAAAGTCAGACAGCTTATTCAATGAGTCGACCAAGAGTCCGTCACGTTCGACAAAGGAGAACAAATTCTACTATTACCCAAAAATGCTGGGGACAGTCATCTTCATCTTGGGCAGAGCCTTGGGAGGCTTGGACGGCGTCGCGCGTGGGTGCTTGGGAGCTTTTTCTGTCAGCGCTGGAGATGAGGTCCGAGGGCGCTTCGACGACTGCCCAACAGGGACAGACGCCTTACCACGTTCCCGCGCAGGGTCGTGTGTAAGCTTGGATCGCCGTTCCGAGCGGGGAGGTTCGACTTCTTCCTCCTCCTCTTCACTGGAGTCGTCGTCGTCATCCCCCTCTCCTTCGCCGTTAGATTCCCACTCTTCTCCCTCGTCTCCACTTTCGCCTCCGCTCGCCTCTCCTTCCTCGGCCTGCTCCTGTGCTCCATTGGGTGTCGAGTACATCTCAGTAGTGGCCTAGAGGACAACAAACAAGACAAAAGTCAATCGACTGATCCAAAAAGAACAAATAAAGAAAGCAAGATCACAGTCGGAAATGCAAGGTCAGACCTTGTCCACTTCGTATGTTTGGTCGAGTGGAGGAATCCTCCTGGCTCCTTGGGGGTTGTCCTTGTTCCCTGTGATACTCGACAGCCACCCTTCCAACATCTCCTCAGTGACCTCCTCTGGGTGAATCCGAGTGGTGTCTTCGAGACCCGAGTACAGCCACATCGGGTGGTCACGAGCCTGAAGCGGTTGGATGCGCCTCCGAAGGAAGACTTCCAACAAGTCCATGCCAGTCACACCCTCGCGGACAAGCTGAACCACTCGACCGACCAGCACCTTGACTTGCGCCTTTTCCTCCGGCGTCACTTTCAGAGAGGCAGGTTTTTGTGCTCAATTCAGAGAAAAAGGGGGAAGCCCAGTCGACTGTCCTGGGGTCACCTGGTCTTTACAGTAAAACCAAGTCGACTGCCACCCACGGACTGACTCGGGAAAAGTGATAGATGGAAAGGAACTTTTCCCCTCATCTGGATCGCCAGGCCCCCGCACAGCTGGATCACCTGCGTCCGTTCGTCACTCGACTTGGCCTTCTTGACCGACTAAGAGCGGCAAGTGAAGATGTGCTTGAAGAGTCCCCAATGGGGGCGGCAACCCAAGAAGTTTTCACACAAGGAAACGAAAGCAGCAAGATACACAATAGAATTGGGAGTAAAGTGATGGAGCTGCGCTCCGAAGAAGTTCAAGAAGCTCCGAAAAAAAGGATGAGGAGGCAGAGAGAATCCACGATCGATATGGGTGGCGAGGAGGACGCACTCACCATCAAGAGGCTGGGGTTCGACTTCTTTCCCCGGGAGGCGCGTAGATTCATGGGGAATGAATCATCCCTTGACCAGATCATCGAGATCATCCTGCCGAATCACCGACGGCATCCAGTCGCCCTGGATCCAATCCTTGGGCAGAGCAGTCCTCGAGGAAGATCCGCCCCGAGCGGACTTCTTCCCCTTCCCCTGCACCGCCGCCTTCTTCGCGCGCTCCAGAGCCGACGTCTTCTCCTTCACCATCGTCGCCGGCGAAGCTCGAACAGACCTACGGCACCAAGGTGGGAGCGGAGGTGGCGGAGGATCTTGTGAAGGAAGGGGGAAAAGTGAAGGCACACTGTTCGGGAGTCCCGAGCCGGCAGCTTATAAGAGGTCGCTTCCGAGTGGCTGACTGGTAGGCCCAGGCAATCCCGTCAAATCCCGCAACAGGCGCGCGCGGTACGTGGCGAAAAAGGTGGCGCGGGGATCGAGGAGCTTCCGTCCTATCCGATCCGATTACTGCGGCCGCCCCCGTCCCGCGTGCTTCCCGAAATTCGAATCCCGCAAAATCCACGGGCGGCAGAACAACTCGTCAAACAGAAGATCCCTTTCACACCGTCACTCGGAACTTCACAAGTAAAGAAATTCACTCGACAAGAGGCCAAGAATGGATCAAGGCGACTGAAAGAAGTTGACGACGTCATCCGTGACAATTGATCCAAAACAAGACGTTCATATAACATGAAGAACCAGTCGAAAAGATCCCCAACTCCTTCCCCACTCGAACCTCGATCCATTCGGGGGCTAATGATGAAGCTATGTACCTAGGATAGGGGCATGGACCTGTCCTAAGTACCCTACCCAAGGACATCCCTAGAAGAAGTCACCTTTCAATCGACTTGGAGGTATCCCACTCGACAAATTCAAGACACTCGACCACGAAGTAATCACTCGACAGATTCCAACCACTCGACTGCCAGGAGATCTAAAGTCACCCTGCACACAAACGGTCGGTCATTAAGTAGCTTTTATGGTCATCATAGCACTTTATTAGGGGCGTTACCAGTAACCCCCAATCTTAATGTACTTTAAACCTTGCATTACTGAGGGCTGGAGGGGCCTGGCGAACTCTATATAAGCCACCCCCTCCTCAGTATCAAGGGTTGGCACCCCTGTTATTCATACACACATAATTCAGTCGACCGCCTCCGGGCACCGAGACGTAGGGCTGTTACTTTCTCCGAGAAGGGCCTGAACTCGTAATCCTCGTGTGCTTACAACTCCTCCATAGCTAAGATCTAGCCTCTCCATACATACCCCCTACATCACTGTCAGAGTTAGAACCACGACAGATAATGCTTGCCATGGGCGCCAGTGGCCGGTGGTGCACAGAAGGGGTGAGGGAGAGAGGAGCGTCGTACGCGACCTGTGGGATCGAGGGAGAGAGGGAGATGGGGATCGACTCGCTAGGTCTTTTTTTACTTACGGGTGGCAGTGGGTCAATATTAGTACCACCTCGTCTATATGTTTTAAATTCAAACTAAAAGCGTAAATTCAGAGAAAGAAAGCGTATTGTGAAAAATGAACCATATAAGAAATCATGCATGCATATACCGCTAAAACGGTAGAAACCCCTAGTGAGTATGGCAGTCTACAAATAAACTCATATAGCTAGCAAGAAACCTCAGAAATTTACTACCACCACACTACACGATCTATGGTACAATGATAGCTATATAATGTAACTTCATATACAAAGATGCATGCAGCTCTATATATTTACACAGGGAGAGTATCGATCACATCACAGACAAGAGGATGAGATGGCCAAGTCGAGGTTCAGGTCGAGGTCCAGGCCGGTGACGGAGGCGGAGCGACGGTGATCGCCGGCTCCTCGATCCCTTGCTGGTGCGACGGCCTCCTCGGTGGTCATGCTCGAGAAGTCAGCATCACTGCTCGCCGCCTCCGCCTCCCACCGGCCAATCGACAGCGTCAGGTCACACCCCGCCGCCGTCTGCTGCTGCTGCTGCTGCTTCTGACGTGTGCTTCTGTCAGCGTGACATGCCCAGCCGGTCGCCTGCAACAACATCAGCCATGTCAGGGGAATTAAGATGCTTCAGTGCTGATATTACAATAGAACTGGAGACTGGACAGTCAATACACGGCAGCGTGTTCGTGCCATGGTGGTAGTTTGGCAGAGTCTGCTGACTGCTACCTAACGAACTACTTACAAAAATGAAGCTTCTAGTTAGACAGTATACAGCACATCTGCACATGCATGTATCTATATGAACGATGATGGAAAGCAAGGAAGAGGATTCGTTCATAGTTTGTGCTCATCGATGTACTCCCAGATTTTTATACGTATACGTTAATCCATTGTTTGTCTCAGCAAGACAACAAAAATAACACATAATTGCTAGTACTCCTACCTTCTCTGATGGCATGCTGGAGTTCCACGGCAGCCGCCCTCTACTCTGCTCCCAGCTCCTGAAAACGTCTTCGATCGACGGTCTGCAAAACCAGCTCGTCTGATTAACAACTCGATCGGTTATGCATACGAACACTAGTTAGAGTTAAAGAACTGAGTTAACAGCCAATTATGGTACTCACATTTGGTACGCCGGCGAGCGGTGGCCATGGGAAGGCACGGGGTAAGATGAAGCGTCGTCGATCCTCTCCGAAGCCACCCCCATGCCATTCCCGTTCCTGTGGCCATTCCATGGCCCGTCAACAACACGCTGGTCTCCACGGCGATCCACGGACGCATTGGGTGTACCGTTGCAGGTGGAGTTGCTAGAGCTTGATCTGTACATCTGGAGATGGCTCTTGACGTGAGATATGCTGACTCCCTTGGCGCCCATCAGCTGAAGAATACGCTTCGGCGTTGCCTCTGCAGATGATGCGAAGATAGTGTCAACACAGACGACCAGCCGTACGTCAAGAAAGAATTGCTACGCTTGATCCGATTCTGATCCAGAGAGGGCTAGCACGATGAATCCCGAATTAAGGATAGACGCGCTTACGAATTACTATGGTCTTCTGTAGGTAGGAAAGGTTAATCCAAAGATATATTTTTCTTTGACAGGAGAGCGGCCATTTATTGCTAAAGTAATCGTAGAGATTACTCTACGAAGGTGTTAAATATCGTTCGCACAATTAATTAGTGACGTTCTTGAGCAACAAATAATTCAATGAGCCAATAAAGGATCTCATCTTGTTTATGATGCATGCATATCACATGGGGTTTTCTCACCTTTCTTTTCTTCCATGAACTTGAACCAACTCCTGCCTAACCTACGGCGCAACTAAAGCAAGTATAGTAAGAAAGAACTACGCATAAATCGACACATACAAAAAATAGCACGATTTTTAACAAATCGATCCTCTAGCAGTTCAAATCAATGAAATCATCAAATCCTATACATACATATCGTCCGTGCATGTGAAATGTGCAATTAGACCGGAGAGAGAGGGGGAGGCATCATCTATATCTGTGAGGCAATAAGCAAGAACTCACCGTCCTGGCCGCCGAGGCAATTGACAGCTTCGATGAACTGCCGGTGCAGCTCCTCCGTCCACCGCATCCGCGGCTCGTCGGACCGGTTGTACTGCCGGACGCCTCTCCTCTCAAATCCTCTCATGCTTTATGGTCCTCTCCCTGCAGCTAGCTAGACCCCGGCCTTCAACTCAATCCGACCGATCTCGAACCCAAGCTTCTGGTACACACACAGCTGAGCTGATGATGCTTCTCCAAGTTCCAATATATATATATGTAGGGAGAGAGAGAGAGAGAGAGAGAGAGAGTTTTGGTTTGGCCAAACAATGATGAACTCGAAGCCCAAGTACTATTTTTAAAGTACAAGCGTGCTATATAGGGCCGATGTATGGAATGTGTGGATCGAAGAGAGAGCAAGAGAGAAAGAGAGAGAGAGAGAAGGCTGACTTTGCTGACCTAGTCCAGTCAAACATCTATGCTCACTTAACTTAGGTAGCAACCTAGAGAGCAGAGGCCGGGAAGAATCAAGAGGAACGAGCCCAAATTCGAGAAAAAGTTGGCGGCCTGTCCACATCCATGAGAGACAGCCAAGTAGTACTAGAAATTCTTTCGAATATAAGATATATAGGTATATATCACATATATATGCGTCGACCCATCAAGCTCAGACTATTAATTGATTTGTCTGGGTCTCTTCCCTGCACAGTGAAAGGCATACATATGAACAGTTCACCCGTTTGACAAAAGAAAACCAAGACGTTGTCCACTTCGCATGTGAAATTTAAGCTTTGTTCAACGCGGCGGCATTGATGATCCGTCACTCTTGGTGTCGCTAGGATTGACAAAATTACTCGAGAAACCTATTATATATATATATATATATAGCAACGTACGTATGACCTACGTTTCTTGACACATACATATGTAGAGCACACTGTACGTGGACTTAATTCAGTCAAAGTCTCAGAGAGTTAGTAGCTATAGCTGAAATGCTTAAGAGTCAATTCAACTCTCTACAGGAAATGCTCGGATTTCTCCAGGGAAATAGGAAACCGAATGCGCATAGTGAATTCCATATATGGCCATTGATGGAATCTTACACTTCCATGCGAAAAGCGTGTGTGAATGCATATGGAAATGGCTTTATTCGTTTAGAAAATTCAATTTGAAGAAGTATATGTAGAGTTCAAGTTGTTAACTCCATTAGTTGCCTTGTACTGATTGGAGAAAGTGATGGTAAGCTAGACGTATATGAATTATTAAGGTATATAAATGTGTATATATATATATGAGTGCCTTGATATGTATGTGTAGGATGGGCACATATTTGGCTTGGCAAAGTCGCATAGTTACATCGCTGGAATAGTTCCAAGGATTAGTTCTACTATACTGCAAAATTATCCTGTCCTCATGGGATTTATCGACCGGCGGTTTATATATGTGGCTACCGTTGGAACCTTACAGGATAAAACACCATGAAGTCAAGGTAGCAGTTTGTGATTACCTATCAACATTAATGCACCTAGCAAAGCTAATGACGTCACTGTCGAAGAAAATGAAGCATTCTCTACGTATGGGAAATGAATTGTGGACTTTGGGACCACATTCTTAGGGCAGGAAAAGGGAGAAAAAGGTTGCAACCGTTGATATCTCAGTTTAGAATATTGATAGGGACAATGACGCGGCCTTCTGAAATTCTTTCCCTAGCAATCTAGATGTAGCATGCTAGGAGTTCCCCCCCCCCCCCCCCGCGTATTTTCCCTATATATATATATATATATATATATATATGTATATATATATATATATATATATATATGTGTATGTATATATATATATGTATGTATATATATATATGTATATATATATATATGTATATATATATATATATATGTATATATATATATATGTATATATATATATAATTGGTCAAACATTAATTAATTTGTGAGATTGTGTCAAACTGCATTTTTTCCTACTCGGTCATCTAAACGAACCAAAAATGTAAAAAAGATTCTATGTGAGTGTATGTGTGTATATTGCATTCCTCCACACACAAAATTGTATACGCTTATTGTGGGATGGAGTATATACTTTTTCTAAATATGGTTAATAAATATAACCACTTGGGATCTATACATTAATAAAGTTTGTGTTGCTTTTCATCAATAACAAAATTGTGCTGATTTTCAATGTTTTTACGTCCTTCTCTCTTGCGTAAGGATGGAATATGAGAGTATTTAACACGCCAAATACAAAGAGAAAATTCTATTTTGAACACTGAGTTTGTGTGTTTGATCTGACTTCAAACCCAAACTATGCAGTTATCTAAATTAAATCTTAAATTTTCTAAACCTATTAAAATGAACCCTAGTTCTGTTTTGAAAAATGATTTTATTTTGGGACATCTAAAAAAATTTGAAAAACTTCATGGATGTAAAGAGTGTTACGGAATGATAACCCGCACAAAATCATTATAAAATACAACTATTTATGTAATGTCAAAGAATTTAGACATTCTAATACTTTGGTTAACAAAACTGCTACGTGCGATGTGCAGAATAATCAAGTTTGTATTGCCTTCCATGTTCTATACGGCTTCCCCTGTTGCATAATTTGAGAAATGGGAGAGTCTTTTACGTGTTAACAATATAGCAAAAAGTATATATTCAATATTTGGATTATTGTGCATGGTCTAGCTTCAACCCTATTCCATGAAAATGTCTGAATTATACCTTAAACTTTCTAAAACTGTTAAAGATCAACCCTAGATTTGGTTGGAAAAATAATTTTGTATTATGGGCCTTAAAAGTGAAAAGGTTCATTTTCTAGAGAATGCTATGAAATAATAACCTACAAATTCATTTTCATTTTTTGTTTTTGTTTTATAAAACATAGATGATCTTGTTGGCTGGTGATATTTACCATGTTTCACCTTTATAGCATTCACTCTTAAATTGTTTTAAAACCTTAAACTCTTAATTGGGTGGTTTTGCATGTTTGAAGTTCTAGAATCTAAAAGCTCGTGAGTGCGGGAGATGCTAGAATGGAGAACCAACAAATATTCAACCAAAAGAAATACCAATATAACTTTTATATACAAATGTTCAATAGGAATTTATTGACCTCCCCATTCTTGCACATGACATGAAATTGTGCACATTGTAATTTGCATTTCCTGCATACTATATGGTTTTTTTTCATCCTTTTAAAAATACTAAAATAGAACTAACTACCACTATCTAAAACTAGGTTAGCATTGTTAAATTTGACCTATAACTATAATTTGAGATTTAAATAGGCTTTGTTACTAATACGTTGTCTACATTGTTTTTACACCGAGCTGTCCTATGTAGTTGATGAAATGTACTACGTTCGAGATGGGAAATGGCACTTGTTTGGTAATTAACTTCAGCGGATCCCAGGATGCTATGCACACATATTTTTGTTGGTGTTGGTAATCTATGTTACTCTGTAAGGAAAACATACGATGTACTGCTATTTGTAAGAAGAAATTTCTAAACTCTTTGCAATCTATGTTCTTATTCCTATAATTATCAGGTGGTTGTCATGGTAGTCCATGTTGCAGTATCCGGGAATACTTGAAGATAGGCATCAACAAGCTGGAGCGAGTCACCAAGAGATTTACGTCCCAACATAGATGACGACTTAGCAGTAAACTTTGTTACATGTGAGTTCTCAATGTGTTAGTAGCCTATTGCTTCTTTAAATTTTCTCTTGTAGTTTCGAGACTTGCTGGACTTTGTAATAATTGGTTGTGTGTATCTCTAGATGCAAACACTGGGGGATGTTCTTCCATTCTCCAGCCAACATTAGAGATGGGACTGGAATGGGGATCAATGGCTCCGATGGGAACCTTTACCATGAGGAGCTTTACCACTGAACTTTTGTTGCTGAAACGATCAACACGAATATGTATGTACAAGCTCCTTGGTTTCAGCTTTGATTTTCGGTTTGAGCTTTTTTTCGCCCTAGGCCGAGATGGCCGAATTTTGGCCATTTTCAAAAATTTCGGCTGAAATTTGACCAAATGTTGACTGCAATTTGACTTAAATTTGATTAAAATTTGCTAAATTTGAGCAATTTCGGCTTAAATGTACTTTTCGCCTCAGGCCGAAATGGCCGAAATCCATTTTTTGCGGCCGAAAATCAAAACACTTTCAACAAGGTTTTTTTCTGAGACGGAGGCCCCAAGGACCTATGTATGTCTGTAAGGGTATTTCTGTAAAGATTTGTGCTACTTAATAGTATATGGTATTTCGGTAAACAGTACAGTAAAAAATAGTTGTGTACCTCAGGTGCAAAGTCCCGAAGATGTTCTGCCGTTGTCGCGTTCTCTAACGCACATTCGATCGAGATGGGAACGGGGATTAGTGGTTACGACGGGATGGATACGTATGTACGCACACTTGTCGCCCGAGAAATGGAAGATTGAATTTCATGGCGTAGAGCATGCATGTACGTATGCACGCAATCAAGCAAGAGGTCTGAATTGTACTACCTCTGTGCCATATTAGTTATTGGGACCGTTGACCGTTCGAAGAGTTGGACAAAAGCTCACCCACTTGAACGTAAGATATATGTGCACCATACAGATGTGCGTACGGACATGCTTACTTACTTACGCATGCATGCACGTACGTCAAACATATTGGACGTTTCCAGTGGACACACGCTATATATGCTGTATGATAGCAAGCCACAAAAAAGAAATTAAAATGCGCTGGGTCTATCTATCTACTATTCATGGCCATGGCCATCACGATCAATGAGACGATAGCTAACTTCGACGACCTACGAATGCGGCCCAAATCACTGTTGTGACCTTATCAGCAAACTTTATCACAAACTGAACTCAATATGAAAGTATTTCACGATCTGACCCTTTTAGCAACGCCATAGCCCGTGACGTTTCTGTTGGAAATATGCCCTAGAGGCAATAATAAAAGTATTATTATATTTCTTTGTTCATGATAATAGTCTTTTATTCATGCTATAACTGTATTATCCGGAAATCGTAATACACGTGTGAATACATAGACCACAATATGTCCCTAGTGAGCCTCTAGTTGACTAGCTCGTTGTGATCAACAGATAGTCATGGTTTCCTGGCTATGGACATTGGATGTCGTTGATAACGGGATCACATCATTCTGTCAAGACCCAATCCTAAGCATAGCACAAAGGTCGGTTAGTTCGTTTGCTAGAGCTTTTCCAATGTCAAGTATCTCTTCCTTAGACCATGAGATCGGGTAACTCCCGAATACCGTAGGAGTGCTTTGGGTGTACCAAACGTCACAACGTAACTGGGTGACTATAAAGGTGCATTACATGTATCTCCGAAAGTGTCTGTTGGGTTGACACAGATCGAGACTGGGATTTGTCACTCCGTATGACGGAGAGGTATCTCTGGGCCCACTCGGTAATGCATCATCATAATGAGCTCAAAGTGACCAAGTGGTTGATCACGGGATCATGCATTACGGTACGAGTAAAGTGACTTGCCGGTAACGAGACTGAACAAGGTATTGGGATACCGACGATCGGGTCTCGGGCAAGTAACGTACCGATTGACAAAGGGAATTGTATATGGGGTTTGATCGAATCCTCGACATCGTGGTTCATCCGATGACATCATCGAGGAGCATGTGGGAGCCAACATGGGTATCCAGATCCCGCTGTTGGTTATTGACCGGAGAGTCTCGGTCATGTCTGCATGTCTCCCGAACCCGTAGGGTCTACACACTTAAGGTTCGGTGACGCTAGGGTTATCAGGAAGACAAGTATGTGATCACCGAATGTTGTTCGGAGTCCCGGATGAGATCCCGGACGTCACGAGGAGTTCCGAAATGGTCCGGAGGTAAAGTTTTATATATGGGAAGTTGTTAAACGGACACCGGAAAGTTTCAGGGTCATACCGGTATTGTACCGGGACCACCGGAGAGGTTTCGGGGGTCCACCGGGAGGGACCACCCCTCCCGGGGGGGGCACTTGGGCTGCGTAGGGATAGCAGCCAGCCCCTAGTGGGCTTGGCGCGCCCCCCCTTGGGCCCATGCGCCTAGGGTTGGGGGGGGGGGAACCCTAAAGGGGGCGCACCCCCCTTGCTTGGGGGGCAAGCCCCCCACCCTTTGGCCGCCGCCCCCCTCTAGGGTTTCCCCTAGAGGGCCGGCCCCCTTGCCCCTCTCCTCCTATATATAGAGGGGTGAGGGGAGGGCTGCTGGACACAACTTAAGGCGAAGCCCCTCCCCTCCCCAACACCTCTCCTCCTCCGTACGTGCTTGGCGAAGCTCTGTCGGAGTACTGCTGCACCAACTACACCACGCCGTCGTGCTGCCGTTGGAGCTGCCTTCCTCAACCTCTCCTTCCTCCTTGCTGGATCAAGACGGAGGAGACGTCGTCCGTCCCGTACGTGTGTTGAACGCGGAGGTGTTGTCCGTTCAGCACTTGATCATCGGTGATCCGAATCACGTCGAGTACGACTCCATCATCACCATCCCCTTGAACGCTTCCGCACTCGATCTACAAGTGGTATGTAGATGCAAACTCTTCCCCTTGACTCGTTGCTTAGATGAACTCATAGATGGATCTTGGTGAAACCGTAGGAAAATTTTTAATTTTCTGCAACGTTCCCCAACAGTTTCTGCTTAATATAGAAACGCCGAACTATCCAGCGTTGCTGTTCTGGCCCCACTCGCCGACGTGGCAGGCTACAAACGCCAAGCTAGATTGCGTTTCTGAAAACGCCAAAGTCATTGGCGTTTCTGGCCATCATGAAAACACCAAGGGGCATGGCGTTTCTGCCCTCTTCTTTCTCTCGATGTGACATGTTGCCTGACTATAGACTAAAGTGAGAGGGAGAGAGACATGAGAGATGGATGGGAGGATATGACCTTTTTCAGAGATGGCAGTAGCACTCATGCATGGCACCTACGCATGTAGCTCTTCGTATTTGGGCATGCATGCATGCTGTGTGCGGCTGCTCATGCAGCCACTTTTTCTATGTGCGTGTGGATGAACAGGCCTAATTAATAAGGCTAATTATTGCCTATTTCATGTTCTTGTTGTTTTGGTCTGTGGGACCAATTAAACGGACGGAGAAAGTATTAGTCATCCACATGCAGTTCTTTCTTTGCTACGTGCATGCCCTTCTCTTCTCATTGTTCATTTTCCTTTCACTTGTCTTCCAATAATCTTTCCTAGCTTTGGCGTTTGTGTGACTGGATTTCTCGTGATGCAGAGCATTTTTCTCTTTTATCCGTTGCCACGTTCGCAATCCTTTCTAAGGCATGGCGTGCTTTGAACGCACATAAATTATATGAAAATAGCATTATAATTTACGCATTCTAAAGCTAATAACTTACGCACAGACGCCATTGTAACTTTAACCTAGGGAAAATTTAGTTAAAATACACCAATAGTATTTTTTATATAAATATACCCTGATAAATTATATAAATTTTTTTGCTGTAATAGTACAAGTGACATCTAGCTATTAGATGTGGTGAACAAATGTTGTTGTGCATGTCTAGTCGACGCCTGCCTGCCGAGCCCCGATTGTGCTTGCGCTCATTGCCTCGGGCTCGGGGTGCTGGTGCCTTGCTGGTCCTAACTGCCGAGAGGAGACGCCATGGTAAACTTATGCATAGACCTTGGTATTAATTACATGCACATAGAAAAAGTGGCTGCATAAGCAGCCGCACACAGCATGAATGCATGCCCAAATACGAAGAGCTACATGCGCATAGCTGCCATGCATGAGTGCTACTGCCATCCCTGAAAAAGGCCATGTCCTCCCATCCATCTCTCACGTCTTTCTCTCACTCTCACTCTAGTGTATAGCCATGCAACATGTCACATCGAGAGAGAGAAGAGGACAGCAACGCCATTTCCCTTGGCGTTTTCAGGATGGCCATAAACGCCAAAACCTTTGGCGTTTCTCGATTGGCAGCAACGCTACATAGTTCGGCGTTTCTAAGTTGGGCTGCAACGTAGGCTAGTTCGGCGTTTCTAAGTTGGATAGAAACGTCACGGGCTGTGGTGTTGCTAAAAAGGTCAGATCGTGAAATACTTTTATGTCAAGTTCAGTTTGTGACAAAGTTTGCTGATAAGGTCAGAACAGTGATTTCGGCCTACGTATGCTAGCCGAGGAAGGAACACGTGTGTACTAGTCTTGCCAGCTTTTGTGCGTGCAAGACTAATCTAATCTAGTCGGGCAGACCATGCAAAAAAAAAATATTACCATGCAAAAAAATCTAGTCGGGCAGTTAAGTGTAGCTAGTAGAGGTTAAAGTCAGTGCTGGTGTTTTGAATAACAAGTACTCCCTCCATTTCTCAAAGAAAGGCCTATAATTTTTTGTCAGAAATCAAACGGGGATAGTTCGACCAAATTATAGGAAAACCTCTCAACTTAGTAACAACTATAATACCAGATAGTTATGGTACATAAATAAATTTTGTTGTGTGTCTAATGTTATTAATTTGATATTATACTAGTTAATACCTTTTTCAAGAAACTTGGTCCGACCATTTGACTTCACAGGATATTTGTTTTGCCGATGACTTCACACGAAATATATAGGCATTTTTTTCAAAGACGAATGGAGTGCCATATAGTAACACTGAAATACGTCTAAATACATTTATTTGAGCGATAAGTAATAAGGATCGGAGGGAGTATTACTATTTGACACTAATCAAAGACGGTGCGGGCTTCTTTAACTATCATGGAGACTTCTATATCTCTGTACTACTTAAGAAAATGTAAGCTTCCATGTTTCACTTTTCTTTCCACCACCCCTTCGTCCAATATTTCTTGTGTGAATCACCTTAATTTACTTATCTCTTGAACCAATTCCAATTTACTTATCAAACTTCTCATCACAATATAAGGGAAATCACGTGCAAGATTTGATAAACATTTATCTACACATAGATTAATATAGGCAGGCAAATCATAAGCTAATATAGTAAAATATATATACCCTGGTGCAACGCATAGACATCATCCTATTATTTTAAAATCAGGATGGAATTTAGGATTACCCAACTACGTATGTTTTTTTTAACATAGTACAGACGCAAGCGCTTATATATACATGCATACACTTATCTCTATGAACGCACACACGCACACCCTACCTCTATGAGCACCTTCGAAAAACTAAGCCGGCATATCATTTTGAGATTTTACGAAGTGACCTTAGGCGCCTCGTAGTTGACGGGACCGTCTCCTCCCACTGAACACGCATCGCCAGAATTTCTGAAATAATTCAGGATAGATGCGAGCACCGATGCTTGAACCCTGATGGACTGGGAATACCACTGTCCACCTAACCATCCAACCACATGTTGGTTCGCCGTACGTTTGTCTTTCTGCATGCCGTGTTGGTCCACACTATCGCCTACGTGTGTTCAGTATAATATATTTCTAGTGTTCCAAATGGGATACGTAGGTGAATGCATTATGAATTAGTAAACAACTACTGAAACTATTCAATAGCTGGGACAGAGGCTTGGTGGAAACTTTTTATTCCATTTTTAAGAAGCCGCCGCCTCACTTCTTGAGCAGGACTCAAATCTTAAACAAACTAAAAAGAACACCTAAAAGGCGAACCAGGAGCCCTCCTGTCGACAAGGACTAGGGTCCACCATGCCTCCATGGCTCTAAGGCCATCGGCAGCAGCTTTGGCAGAGGGCGTGGAAACCCTAGATGTCTGGGAGTAGCTCGCAAGGAAAGAGAAAAACTGTCGCACAAACTTTTCGATCGATCGGTTATGTGTTGGGTACGAATTCTCAATCCTACCAACTCGCGTGACTTATTATCCTGCCGAACCGAATGGAAAAGGTTGACCCGTCCAAAAAGCCCCAAAAGGCAGCACCCCAATTCGTGGTGCCCCGCCGGACGGCATCTCGCTCGCATTTCCTTTCCTTTTCCGGGAAACACGAACTCCCACGCTCCCACGCCGCCGCAATGCATGCAACACACGCAAAACACAAACGCTCCGGCCATGCATGTGTGTGCACTCAGCGTTGCTGCATGCCTCACGAAACATTCGACCAGCCGATCCTCTGCCCCTTTCTTTTTTGCGAAAAATCAACTAGTGCAAATTCTTTTTCAACCACGTGATACATGAGGATGCACGTACGTTATGGAGAGACCACTTTTTTGAAATATATGCAGTCTCCTAGGAGTAGTACGTAAGATATAGGAAATGAAAAGGTTTGTTAGTATCCCCGCAAAAAAAAAGTTTGGTAGTGTAATTTCCAGTGAATATCAGCTGCATGCAAGTAACCTTCATCCAGAACTTTTCACTTGATTAGTTGATCTGAATATATTTTTGCCACGTACAGCATCATGTACGGCAGATAGTTACCGTGCTGTGTTTTTCAACGGCGTGCTGTGACAGTTGCCTCAGAGAGCAACCATCCATATTCGTAAAAAAGAAAAAATAAGAGCAACCATCCAAAGCTCTCCGGGAATTATTGCCTCTTCCGGTTATTCTTTTCAAACCTGCCAAAAACGTCAGAGCCCTGTTTGAACTTTGAACATATGATGGACGAATTGGCAAAGTCAAGCAGACATAGACCCTAAGTTACCGTTCAAAGATTTTTTTTCCAACCCACTATGTGAGCGCATGTCAGCTTTTTCTTAGGCCTAGGGATTCGGTTCCATGTTACGGAATGGGAAATGAACACCCAATCACAAAATTATTGAGTTTGGAGTTGGGATCTGTCTATGATTTGGCATGGGAAGTAAAAGTTCACCATTAGGGCTGGACAAAAACTCGTAGCTCGTGGGCTTATTGAACACTCGATGGCTCAGCTCCCCCCCCCCCCCCCCCCACACACACACTCGCGGTCAAGGAGCCTCCTGCGCGAACACGGCCCCCAAATCACCGAAAATGCGCCAGTGCGCCCCCTGCTCGCGCCACGCCGCACCGCACCAGCTGCCACCACGCGAGGAATAAATTGCCCCGCCGGTGCCGGCCAGGCTTCGCCCTCTGGCGATGGTGGGGAAGGGGAGAAGGGGAGGAGCGGTTCCCAGCGGTGGCGGCGCTAGGATTACTCCCATGATGCGCGTCACGGGAGCTCGAGGGGCATTTTTTACCGTACAATCCCCTTTGGTGGTTCGAACTAAATTTTTGATGAGTTACTTATTCTATTGAAACCGTTTTTGCAGGGACAGTCCATTAAGATCGCCTTTTCTAAGTCCATGTCCAATGCAAGGCGCCTGCTTAGGCGCTTGAGAAAAATATAAGAAAAAAATATATTTTTGTACGTAGAGTCAATCCAACAACGCTTGTTGGCTTGTAGCTAAGCGCTTGCCTCCAATCCAGCTGAATCCGTGCGGCTGAAGCGCAGAGCGACATATATGGCATCAACCCGGCTAATTTTCCCAGGATCGTACGGGAATCACTGAAAACGGGCAGGATTTGGATCCTCGCATGAATTGACGCACAATTTCATCGGATCCACACTTTTTTTTTGCTTGGTGCAATGTCAAAGTGGCGGTGCCTAGCCTGGCTAGCAGCCATAACTTTTCAGGAGTTTGTCGCCGGAAGAATCTGCAGGAAATCATCGCGGCCGGCCGGCGAATAGTCGGCGTAAGGGAATCATTTTTCCCTCGTGGGTGCAGTGTTCTTTGCTCATTCCCGACGCCGACTTTGTCTCACAGCCAAATCCACAGTGGTCCAATCGCATCACATCCTACCACAGTTTGCGACTGCGACCGTGCGAACGCATCTGCGGCCCAAACTGATTATCACGAGGTTCTGGTCAAGGTTCAGACCGGCGGCGGCTGCAGTGGAGCGGCGGCGATGGTCGATGGCTCCTCGATCCCTCGCCGGTGCAGCAGCCTCCTCTGTGTTCGTCCTCGAACCGTCGACGTGGCTGCTCGCCGCCTGCTCCTCGCACACCTGCCGATCAACAGGGGTCAGATCACAGCCCGCCGCCCGCTGCTGCTTCTTCTGATGCGTCTTGCTGTTGGCGTGACGTGCCCAGCCGGTCGCCTGCAATGACACATAGACATAGCTAGTTCGTTAGCCATGTCAGCAAGCTAGGTTTGATCTTGCAAGATCATATATCACCTGGACAGTCAATACACGGCAGCGTGTATATGACTCTAAAGTTCGGCAGAGTCTGATGCATGTCACATAACATACAAGCTAATAAGATAACAAAAATGAAGCTTCTAGCTGGCCTGAGAACCTATATAGCACATGCATGCACGAATGATGGTAAGCAAGCAAGATAATTACTTTGAGTAATCTTTGCTTCCCATCGATTTGTTCATAGATCTTTACAGTGAAGTTTTTTTTTTTAGACTAATCTTTACAGTGAAGTTAAGGGGTTGTTTAGTTTGTGACTAACTTTGCCAAAGATTGCCACACCTAAGGTTAGGCAAATTTGACCAACTTAGGTGAGTGTTTGGTTCAAGCCACACCTTAGGCAAGCCACACTTGTGTCCCACATGGCATACACACAGAAAGTGTGGCAAGATTCTCTTAGGCTTGCCCACTTGTGGCTCTCATTTTGATAAACTAACTTTAGGCAAGTTAGGCAAAATTGTGTAGCAAAATGTGCAATGCTAGTTCTAGAACCAAACAGCCCCTAAGTATGCAGACTCCCTTTGGTACCCATCAGCTGAAGAATTCGCTTCGGTGTCGCCTCTGTGCAGTAAAGAGAGAGAGAAAAATGTTAGCACCAAGATTATCAGCTGTGAAGAAAAGAACCAATAATTGCTAGTGCTATTGGTTAAGTTATTATGTGACGAGAGAGTTTGATGGACGGCAGATTAAGGACGCACGCATGTAATACGCGAATTATAGTGTGCTATAGGTTGAAAATATCCCGACCTCTCTCCACCAAGGCGGCGGCGCCCCGCCGCTCCCGGGAGTCCCTATCCACACCGCCCTCAGCCCTCCCCCTCCATCGCCTCCCACTACCGTCGTCGTCGCCGAGGATGCCGCGGGGCGAAGCCCCTGTGGTGAGGCGGCGGCGGCGGTGCAGTCCTCGGCCGGCGGTAACGCGTGAGGGTAGCGGCGTCCATCTCCCTCCTCCTCCAACGGTAGTGCGCAGCGGGTTGGCGGTGGCCAGGAGATCTCCGGCGGCCGTCGGCGGATGAGATTTTGGCTGCGATGAGATCTGATATGGGCCCGAGGGGTTTAGATCGAGATCCACTGCGGACGTGCCTCGTCTCGACAACGGCAAGAAGAGACCCCCCCGGGTAATCTTCGCGGCACGAGAACGTCCGGGTCTCTTGGACTCGGCTTGGTGGTGGTGGTTGCCTTTTCCACCGAAGGCGATTGGCCAGGCTGGTAGTGACGGATCTTGGATCCCACTATTAGCACCGGCGGTGAGTTGGGAAGACATAGTCGCCGATGAAAACCGAGTTGACTCCGGTCATGGCGGGCGGTGGCGGCGTTTACGTCGTCACCTTGATGAAGGCATCATCAAGCAACTATCGTCAACATACTCGTATCGCTCCGAGAGAAATCCTAAGATCACCGGATCAGACGATGGCGGTGCTGCGGTGTCGTGTTCCCTATTGGTGGCATCGTTTGTGGAGCGACGCCGGATGGAAGAGGCGTGAGGTGGTCTGGCGTGCCTTCTCTCGCGTCGACGACCACTAGTAGAAAATGGGTCAAATGTGAAGCACATTAGTGCCGGTTTGATTTTGAGCCGGCACTAATGTGCGCATTAGTGCCGGTTCCAACGGCTAGCCGGCCGCTCTCATTAGTACCGGTTCGTGGCGAACCTTTAGCACCGGTTCGTGCCACAAACCGGTACTAAAATGAGTGGTGGCAGGATGTTGTCAGTCTGGGGCCCCTCCAGCACCTTTAGAACCGGTACTAAAGGTCGTCCTACATAAACCCTTCGTCCACCCGTGCTCGCTCTGTTCTTCCCCTTTCCCCTCTCCTCTCTGTTCTTTCCCTTTTCCTCTCAAGCTCATCACACATTTTGCCCAAAATTTATCAAGATTTGAAGGCCCCCATCCATTCAAATGATCACAAAGGTTAGCAACTTTGTCCTTTCATCTCTCATTGCTAGATTAGCTCTTGCAATGCTTTATATAGTGATTGATTTGTGAGTTTAGTAATTTGGGAGGAATTATATATATGTGCTAGTATTTGATTTATATGCAATTTGAGGTTAAAAATAACACTTAGTTTGCATATGTAGGTGTGGTTTACTTAGTGCCTTCTAAATCTCCATCGTAACCACCGTCGATCGCCCGCAACGTCCTGTCGCCGGCACCACCTTGTGGTGAGCCTCTTGTTCATGAATGTTTTATATAAAAAATTGATGTTTGTGTGATTTGGATATATAGTTACTCGTATAATTATCTTACCCATACGTTGTTTGTTATACATAGTGCCATGGTTTTGATATTCATCCCCGTCGGCCCTCGTCCGGGTTATGATTCAGGTGTGGTATATTCTCTTTTAAAACTATTTGTTGCATTTCGTGTTTATTACAAATTATGCCCATCAAGTTGACATAGATATTTGTATGTAGGAGGTAGTTGAACCGAAATTCCAACCGACCCTATTGTCGAGAGGTTAAATTTAGTTGAAAGAGAAAACGAGAATTTGAAGAAAAAATTGAAAAGAATTGAGGGGGAGAAGATGGAATTCGAGTTGCATGTTGCCGATGTCGTCGATGATCACAAGATTAAGATGGAGAAAATGCGCTTGAAGATTAGAAAGATTAAAAATTTTCCATTCATAGTGAGGCTTGGTATCATTATGCTGTTGGATCAATTGTTACCTTAGTTGCGATCTTGATCGCATTTGTTGTTGCATTTAAATTCTTTAGCTAGAGAGTTATTTGTTTGTTGCATTTAAGTGTTGTATGAACTTTATGTATGAACTTGTATTAATTTGGTCTTTTTCGGTGTTGTGTAATGAAGATAAGCCGACAATGGATGTACGATGACCGATGCTCTCCCGGGTTCACTAATGGCGTGCAAACTTTTCTGCTTGCGGCTGAGGCAAACAAGCGGGTGGATGGTTTTATGCTTTATCCATGTGCTGGCTGTAAGAATGATCTAAATTACTCTAAGTCAAGAACCATTCACGTCCACCTGTTTAAGTCCGGTTTCGTGCCCCACTATAATGTTTGGACCAAGCACGGAGAAAGAGGGGTTATGATGGAAGACAATGAAGAAGAAGAGGACGACGACAGCTATCCTGGCCATGGGTTCCCTGAATACGATGATACAACAATGGGGGAAAAAGCTGAGCCGGTAATGTGGGAAGAAGCTGAGCCGACAATGCGGGAAGAAGCTGAAGAAGAGGCATCAGATGAGCCCGTTGATGATCTAGGTCGGGCCATTGCCGATGCAAAGAGAAACTGCGCAAGTGATTTAGAGAAGAAGAAGTTGCAGCGCATGTTAGAGGATCACAAAAAAATTGTTGTACCCGAATTGTGTAGGTGACAAGAAAAAGCTGGGCACCACACTGGAATTGCTGCAATAAAAGGCAGAGAATAGTGTATCTGACAAGGGATTTGGAAAGTTGCTGGTAATGATAAAGAATATGCTTCCAAAGGACAACGAATTGCCTGAGAGTACGTACGAAGCAAAGAAGGTTGTCTGCCCTCTAGGGTTAGAGGTGCAGAAGATACATGCATGCCCTAATGATTGCATCCTCTACCGCGGTGACTACGAGGATTTGAACGCTTGTCCGGTATGCGGTGCATTGCGCTATAAGATCAGCCGCGATGACCCTGGTGATGTCGAGGGCGAGTGGCCCAGGAAGAAGATTCCTGCCAAGGTGATGTGGTATGCTCCTATAATACCACGGTTGAAACGTTTGTTCCAAAACAAAGAGCATGCCAAGGCGATGCGATGGCACAGAGAAGACCGTAAGAAAGACGGAAAGTTGAGAGTACCCGCTGACGGGTCGCAGTGGAGAAAAATCGAGAGAAAGTACGGGAAGGAGTTTGCAGATGACGCAAGGAACGTATGGTTTGGTCTAAGCGCAGATGGCATTAATCCTTTTGGGGAGCAGAGCAGCAACCATAGCACCTGGCCTGTGACTCTATGTTTGTATAACCTTCCTCCTTGGTTGTGCATGAAGCGGAAGTTCATTATGATGCCAGTGCTCATCCAAGGCCCTAAGCAACCCGGCAACGATATTGATGTGTACCTAAGGCCATTAGTTGAAGAACTCTTACAGCTGTGGAATGGAACAGGTGTACGTGCGTGGGATGAGCACATGGGGGAAGAATTTGACCTAAAGGCGTTGCTGTTCGTGACCATCAATGATTGGCCTGCTCTCAGTAACCTTTCAGGACAGACAAACAAGGGATACCGCGCATGCACGCACTGTTTGGACGATACCGACAGTATATATTTGGCTAATTGTAAGAAGAATGTGTACCTGGGACATCGTCGATTTCTTCCGAGCAGGCATGCCGTAAGAAAGAAAGGCAAGCATTTCAAAGGTGAGGCGGATCACCGGACGAAGCCTCGCCACCGTACTGGTGCTGATGTACATGATATGGTCAAGGATTTGAAGGTAGTCTTTGGAAAGGGTCCTGGCGGACAACCTGTTCCGAATGACGCTGACGGACGCGCACCCATGTGGAAGAAGAAATCTATATTTTGGGACCTGCCCTATTGGAAAGACCTAGAGGTCCGCTCCGCAATCGACGTGATGCACGTGACGAAGAATCTTTGCGTGACCCTGCTTGGCTTCTTGGGCGTGTATGGGAAGACAAAATATACACCTGAGGCACGGGAGGACCAGCAACGTATGCACGGAAAAGAGGGCATACATCAGGGTCATGCCAGCTACGCTCTTACCAAAGAAGAGAAGGAAATATTTTTTGAATGCCTGCTCGGTATTAAGGTACCGTCTGGCTTCTCGTCGAATATAAAGGGAATAATAAACATGGCAGAGAAAAAGTTCAGAACCTAAAGTCTCATGACTGCCACGTGATTATGACGCAACTGCTTCCGGTTGCATTGAGGGGGCTTCTACCGGAAAACGTTCGATTAGCCATTGTGAAGCTATGTGCATTCCTCAATGCAATCTCTCAGAAGGTAATCGATCCAGAAATCATACCAAGGTTAGAGAATGATTTGGTGCAATGTCTTGTCAGTTTCGAGTTGGTGTTCCCACCATCCTTCTTCAACATCATGACGCACGTCCTAGTTCACCTATGCGAAGAGATTAACGTTTTGGGTCCTGTATTTCTACACAATATGTTCCCCTTTGAGAGGTTCATGGGAGTCTTAAAGAAATATGTTCATAACCGTGCTAGGCCAGAAGGAAGCATCTCCAAGGGCCATGAAAATGAGGAGGTCATTGAGTTTTGTATTGACTTTATTCCTGACCTTAAGCCGATTGGTGTTCCTGAATCGCGGCATAAGGGCAGACTGGATGGAAAAGGCACGCTAGGAGGGGATCAAATAATATGTATGGACGGACATTCTCTCACTGAAGCACACTACACAGTTCTACAGAATTCCGCCTTGGTGGCTCCGTATATGGACGAACACAAGAATTTTCTACGCTCCAAACACCCGGAGCGGTCTGATGACTGGATTACACGTGAACAAACCAGGAGTTTCGCCGGCTGGTTGCAGACACGTACCATGCATGACGCCTCTATTGAAGATGACTGTACTCGCTGTCCCAGTTACCATCTTGAATATAATGACTTTCAAAGGTACGAGATAAATGGTAATACATTTTACACGATCGCCCAAGATAAGAAGAGCACCAACCAAAACAGTGGTGTCCGCTTTGATGCAGCAACCAAGACGGGAAAGGAAACATATTATGGTTATATACAGGACATATGGGAACTTGACTATGGACGTGGTTTGAAGGTCCCTTTGTTTCGGTGCAAATGGGTCAATATGACACGAGGCGGGGTAACGGAAGACCCGCAGTACGGAATGACAACGAGGATCTCAACAATTGCGTATGCAGACGAACCATTCGTCCTAGCCAATGATGTGGCACAGGTTTTCTATGTGAAGGACATGTCTACCAAGCCGAGAAAAAGAAAAGATAAGGAAGCGAATGCATCATACGATGAGCCAAAGCGGCACATAGTTCTTTCTGGGAAGAGAAACATCGTGGGAGTGGATGACAAGACAGACATGTCAGGAGATTATGAAAAGTTTGATGAAATTGCTCCATTCACAGTGAATATTGACCCGAGCATCCCATTAAATGATGAAGATTTTCCATGGTTACGGCGCAAAGGGACACACGCGAAGAAAAAGTTTCACACCCAAAGATCTGGGATGTGATCGGCTTCACTATCATCACTTTCTTTTGTGTTTCACACCCAGGAGGGAATCTCTGTAATAGTTAGGGTAGTTATGTGTTTTGGCATTTGAAACGCGAAGAAATTTTATGTGCAAACAAATTCTTTCATGCATTTACTGATTTTTTCATCTAAACTGAAAAACACTTCAAATAAACTCCGAAAAGGTTAAAAGTTGGCATGGTATCATAATTTCACCCACATAGCATGTGCAAAAAAGTAGAGAGGGTTACGGCAAAAACTGGATGCACTTCGTGTACAAAATAGACAATCTCTTTCGAACTATCAGGGTTTCGGACGAAAACTCATCTGTTACAAAGGCATTTCATTTTTAAATAACCTAAGCATTACCAAATTGAATATAATGATAAAACACACTAATATTAAACATAATAAAAAAGGATCATTGGAAAATGCATTCACAGAGAAACTCTAAATACAGCAAAAAAACAACTAAAAATAAACAAAAGAAAATTAATAATGCAGAAAAGAAAAAAAGCCCGCCTACTGGGCCACAGCGGCCTGCATACGACTAGAAACCCAACCTGTTGTTGGGCTAGGATGCAGGCCCGCAAGCCCAATAGGCCCCACATGGCAGAGTAGCAAAGGTAGGCCCAGAAGGCCCGCATTTGAGGAGCTCAGTGCAGTGCCCGCGCCGGGGCTTATAAACTGGTCCTGGCGCTCCTCGACTAGCAAGGTGGGACTAAACATCTGTGCGCCTCGCCTGCCAGCGCACGCCCAATTAGTACCGGGTCGTGGCACCAATCGATACTAAAGGGGGGGGGTCTTTAGTACCGGTTGGAGCCACCACCCGGTACTAAAGGCCTGCCCTTCCCGCCGCTTGGCCTGACCAAAACAGATCCTTAGTATCGGTTAGTGGCTCCAACCGGTACTAAAGGTCCATCCTATATAAGAAACACTTCGAAATTTTGCAGTTTCATCTTCCACTTCCTCTTTGCTTCATCGCCGCCGCCCCGTACCGCGCCGTCGCCGTCGCGCCGTCCCCGTCGACTCCGCGTCGCCCCCGTCCTCGTCGCACCGCCCCTGTCGTGCCATCCTCGTCACCGGCCTTTCCCCATCCCCACATCGGCCCGCGTCGCCGTCGCCTCGACCTCGCCGCGCTATGAGCCTCTATCCCCCCTCTCCTCCCTCCAATCAAAGCCGCCGCGTGCGTCGCCGGCGCCGTCGATCGACTTGGCTCGCCGTCGCGGGCGTCCCCACGCGTCCCGCACCGTCGCGCTGGACACACACAACACATACACACACATACAAATTTTTTGATCTGTTTTTAGTTTTTAGTTTTTAGTTTTCTGTTTTTAGTTATTAGTTATATATATAAAAATGTTAGTTTTTAGTTTTCTGTATTAATGTTAGAAGTGTTAGTTTTTAGTTATTAGTTATATATAGAAACGTTAGTTTTTAGTTTTCTGTATTAATGTTAGAAATGTTAGTTATATATAGAAATGTTAGTTTTTTCTGTATTAATGTTATAGAAATGTTAGAAATGTTAAAGACAATTTTTGTTATAGAAATGTTAGTTTTAGATATGGTCAATGTTTTTTTAGTTTATTATATTTAGTTATAAAATTTAGAATTTGCATATATGAAATCACAATCCATCATTTAAAAAAATGTTACTTTACTTTTGCGGCATATAGTATTTGTTGTCGATGATGCCCGGCCCGCATCCTCGCCGTCGACCTGTTCGCGACGACGTCCTGCTTCAGAGGACCCATGTCCGGGACTAGGCTCCACCGGGCTGGCACTAGGAGTTGTTACCATCAAGGGCGCGACGCTTGGTGAGGAACCCGGCCCCGGGTCCCGTCGTCGACCCTGATCTCCTTTGGTGGCGTTCGCATGGGCCACTTTTGGTGCGGAGGGAGCCGGCCCCGCCGGAGGTGGTACGTTGCCGTGTCAGGGAGGAGGACGAGCACGTCCATCGCTACATGGCTGCTATGAACGTCAGGTTCTCCAATACCTGACAGGTTCTTTGGGGAGATCACCCGAGCTATGATCCAGTGATGGTTCCTTCACTTTGGTTGTCCACCGCCTGCGCCTTAGGAACCGCGAGTGGCCTAGATTACTCTCTAGTATTCGATCTTTATTAGCTAGCTAGCTAGCTAGCTAGTGATGTATTCGATATATAATATTCGAGATTATATATATTCTTCGAGACGATGTATTCGAGATTATATCTATTATTCGAGATGATGTATTCGAGATTATATTCGATGATTGATTCAGTTTTTCCTTATTAATTGATTGCATCCATGCATTGTAATTTGAATACTAAATTGTTTTATATTTCTTTTGGATTAGTTAAATAAAAGCTATGGCGGACAATACCGGCAGAGAGGGAGAAGAGACCCTGTTCAATATCATACGCCATCCTCGCGGGCCAGATAATGATCAGAATGAAGAAGATTATGACGGCTCCGAATATCTAAACAACACCGGGGAGGGTGATATGATATTCGATCGTGACGACCGAATTGATGAAGTCATGAACTATGATTATGAACACGACGAAGAAAATGTTGATCTTGAAACAACAAAGACCGGCGAGGTATATTTATATAAGCAGCCATCTGGTGATCATCACATGTTTTAAATGACTTGAAGATATATTAACGAATCGATCTTTCTTCTTTCAGCCATCCGGATCGAGCAAATCTTCAGGCAGCAGGACAGTACGAGGCCCGAACAAAAATTTGATGGAGGGCGTAAAGTACAATATCGAGACCATCAAACCTAATGGCGAACCATTAGCACCTAAGAAGATTGCGGACAAGGTCATTCGTTAGTGCGGAGTTCTTGTGAAGGACCAACTCCCGGTCTCCCTTCAAGAATGGAGAGAGCCAGCAAAGCCACGTCCAAATCTTACTTTTGTCGATGACAGACAAAAAGTTCTGCTTTGGAAAACTCTCATGGAACATTTCACCCTACCAGATCATTTCACATATGCAGATGTGGAGAAAGTCAAGGACGCTGCTCTTAGGAAGATGGCGGTTGCATTCACATATGCAGATGGGACAAGTACGTCAAGGGAGGAAGGAAGACTCCAGTATTCAAGGGAACACTAGAGAAGCAAAGTGCTCATTGGGATGATTTCGTGAAATTCAAGGAATCGGAATTATCTAAGGAACGGTCGAGAATAAACAAGGCCAATGCCGCAAAAAAGGATAAGTTCCATAAGCTGGGGCCAGGTGGCTACGCGGTGGCAATGCCTAAGTGGGATAAGTCTGAGAAAGAGATGGAGGATGCAGGTGTCACTCCAGTTACATTGAGCTGGCCCCCCAGGTGCAGGACTTGGTTCTATGCACATGGGGGGCGTTGGACCTGAAGACAGGCCTAGTTTCGAAGAAGGCATGTCTGAACAGAGCCGAAGATAAGATACTTGTTGCAATAGAAGAGGCTCGATCGGGGGTGTTCGAGCCCAACAGAGAGAACGACGAGCTTAGGCGTGCCCTGGGAAATCCTGAACACCCGGGAAGAACACGAGGCAAGGGCGTTATTCCATGGTATGATGGGTTTTCGGACTGGAATGCCGACTACAGAAGCCGTGCGAGAAGGAAGATTGCGGAGGAGAAGAAGAGGAAGATGGAGGAGGAGCAGAGGAAGCAGGACTATGAACGCCTTCAAGGCCTAGAATCAGCGCACGCGGACTTGGCAGTCAAATTCCAGCGACAGCAGGAGCAGATCGACTCACTTAGCCAGCAAAGGGGGTCTCAGCAGCGGCAGCAGCTAGCGGATGATCCAGCATTGGATAGGACCGTCCCATCCATGCCGAGAAGCAGCGTGGGTTCCACCCCGGGCGATGCAATGTTGGATAGATACCCCGTGGATGACATCATGGAGAACACTAACGGTGAGCTACACTTCAAAATGAAGAACATATCCATGAAGGTGGCGGACGCCGTTGCTTTTACAAATCCCCCCGAGGCAACCTTCCATTGCAACCCGATTCCAGCGGGCTATGCTCGTGTCTTGGTTGATGAGGTGGTGGACCAATATTTGGGGCTAGAGCTTGACATTCCTGGAGGTGACAAGGAGCACACACTGGGAGAGGCCAAATATCGTATCATCCTATGGAGAAAGGATTGCATCATCTTTCAAAGGCCACCGACATCGCGTCAGCCGACTCCTCATCGAAGTCGGCCACCGAGTCAATAGACTCCCGCTCCTCCAAGTCCGCCAACGCGTCAGACCACTTCTCCTCCTCCAAGTCCGGCAAAGCGTCAGGCCACTCCTCCTCCAAGTCCAACACAGCGTCAGACCACTCCTCCTACAAGTCCGGCACAGCTTCAGGCCACTCCTTCTCCTCCAACTCAGGCACGTCAGCCGTCTCCACCGCCTCAGCAATCACGGAAGAGAGCCGCCGCAGCTATGGTGCGTAGCGGTACAAGTCGAGGTAGTACGGGAGGTACAGGCGGAGGCAAGCGATTTCAATATGGCCCAAGCCTCGCGTCTCTTCTGCAGAGGCCTTACGACAAGTCCGAGGAGGAAAACGCAGCCATAGTGAAGGCCCATGTGGAAGCCCATTTTGCACCGAAATCGCCACCGCCGCCAATGAAGAAAGTGCCTAAGGAAAAGATTGACCACTTCATTCGTATGGCTAGAGCACCAGCTCCCAAGCCTGTTGACATAGACTATGAGCGCCACCTCAGGAAGTTAAATCGAGCACGTCTATAGAATGAGGCGAGCTCGAGCTCGAGCAAATCAGCTGGCAAAAAATGCGGTAAAACCGTTCCCCAACTGGGAGAACAGGCGACGCAATCAATCCCCCCGCTTGTTGTGCCAACAACACATGAGAGTACACGCGGACAATATTATTGTGGGCAAACCGTTAACGTTTCCCAGTTGGGCGATGTGGTAATAACCGAGCAGCATATTGAGCAGGCTGAAATGCTCAAGATCACTGTTGGACAACTCCTCGATATCGGGCCCATGTCTCCGGTTAGAGAGGAGGAAATAAAACGGAAATATGTCCGGGGCCAACCTTTGGTCGAGCCAGACGAGGTCAAGAAGCTCCCAACGAGAATGTATGAATTGCATCAATGGTACATGAACATTACCAAGATTTCCAATCGAGAGTCCCTCATGGTGAATGTCAAGAAGGATCATTACTTCCATGAGAAAGCTGTGTCCGGTGAGTATTCAGAACTATTTCAGTTATACAATCAAGACGCACTCGACAAATCTATCGTCAGTTGCTATTGTCTGTAAGTGATTTCTTTCTGTAATTTAAGTCTCAAGCTAGCTGTAGTGATTATTTTGATCAATCATTACCTGTAATTATCCTCACTATATTCTTTTCTGTGGTATTATGAAGGATCAAGATGTATGAAATGAAAAAATGTGCATGCTATGGCACTGGGTTCATTGACCCAAATACCATTAATGAATACACATGGAAATTAGATACATATTATCGAGCAAGTGTAGAGGAAAGCATGCTAGAGTTCTTCAAACGCCTCAAATACAATGAAGATATACTACTTCCTTACAACTTCCTGTGAGTCACACTGTCTTGTACTACAAATTCTGTTTTTGCTCACTAGCTAGCTACATGTTTTTGCTTACATATATATGCCCGCTTAATTAAGACATGCAAATGTGTGTGCATGCAGTTTTCACTGTATCTTGTTAATCATTAAAGTTGATAAAGGAACAGTTGAAGTACTGGACTCACTACTTAAGAAAGAAAGTGACTACACCATCGTGAAGGGGATAGTCGACAGGTAATTTCAATCATTATTAACTATATCTTGGCCTATTTAATTAGTTCGACATTTCCTGATAACAACTATTTAATAACCCCTTTATTCATTTTCTTTGTCGACGGGCACGGCTTGGGCAAAGTTCATCAACGTCACTCCAGGCCAATCTCTACCTACTAATAAACCAAGTATTGCTTCTGGTCGTCCGTCTAAACATTACCCTCGAAGTTGCTATATATTACCCACTATGCCATGCATAAGTGAAGAAAACGATTCGTTTTTTGTTAAGACACCGTCTCTATAAGTGTTTTATAGGTACGATACCCATCATTTACCACATATGAGCTGGTCCTTTTTCTCACCCACCTCATCCCCCCTGAATGTCTTCATGGGCCCGCCCACGGGGCGCGGCATCTCTATTTTTCTTCATTTCGTTTTTTTGTCTTTTCTTTTCTTATTTCTATTTTTTACTCCTTTTTTGAATTAATTCGAGATTGACAAATTTTAAAAAGTTGCGGATTTTGGAAAAAAAATGGTCGAGAAATCATAAAATGTTTACGAATCTTAAAAATGTTTGAAAAATCATAAATTTTTTGTGGTTTCAAAAAATGTTGGTAATTTTACAAAGATTTTGGAAAATTATAAACAAATTACAATTTGGAAAACAATTATCGGGAAATAAAACCATGTTCTTGATTTTGAAAAAATGATCATGTATACAAAACATATTCGCGAATCTAAAAAAATATCCATGAAATTTTAGAAAATTCTCAAAAAAAATCAACTTTTCTGCGAATTTCAATTTTTCACTAATTTTAAAAAACCATCGATTCAAAAAATGTTCGTCTAAACAAAACAAATGTTTACGAATTTTAAAAAATGGCCAATTATTTAGAAAAAGTGTTTGTCAATTCCAAAAACTTTTTGACGTGTCAAAAGTCTTTTATGTCTAGGTTTTGATCAGTTTTTGGAAAGTCTTTATATATCTAGGCGTTGGGAGTAGTTCGTGGTAGATGAGATTTATTTTAAAAGTTTTAAACATTTTATTGCGCTACACAATGACAAGTGTGTCATGCGGTGGCAAGCTCATTGTCTTGGGATTTACCATGTCGAATGCATTGTGATCATGTGGACATCACGTCCATCATCAACGAGAGTCGGAAGAAAGATAAGTGGCAAAATGATGAGCCACCGTGTTAAAATAGAGGATGCTGATTGAGTCATACTTATTTGACTAGAGTGTAATTTTTGTATCTACCGTTGCAACGCACGGGCATGTTTGATAGTCTTTACCTAATAATAAAGCAAATTGGGTTTTCTTTCGTCCGTCATGGCATTTTTCAGAAAAGTCATTCTATTTTAGAGAATTCAACCCGCAGTTCTGTCTTAAGCTAAAATGAATCATTATTTTCGTATTTTACACAAAAGTCCATGTCTTTTCTTGAAATCAACCCACCATCGGGATTTAAATCACATCCGAACCGTTATTTTACATTTTTCGAAAAAAACCCTGATGTTTTAGGTAATTCATCCGCGGATCATATTTAAGTCAAAAAAATACTTTTTTAAATCATCCATATCTTTTAAACCGTAACTCCGATTTGAACATGTTATATATGAAATTTGATTAGAAAAATATGTAGAATACGAATATTAGATTATTTTTACCGGTTAAGTATTTTTAAATATTATTTTGGAATATATTTGAGTCAAACCAAATGATTTTCTAAATTATCTGTATCTTTTAAAACGTAACTTTAATTTTAACATATTATATATGAAATTTTATTAGAAAAATGTGTGGAATCTAAATATGATGTTAATTTTCCCTGTTAAATATTTTTAAAATATTGTTATGGAAGCAAACTAATAATTTATAGCGCAAGATTCGTTTTTTTTCATACCGGCGGCGATCCGGATTGCAAATAAACACCCAACTATAACCATATACGGAAAAGAAAACATCGATAACTACACATGCATACCTCTGAAAAATGTCGCAGGGGAAAATATCAGATTTCTCATCGCGAGAGTGAGAGAAAGCGAGAGAGAGAGAGGGAGAAAGAGAGAGAGGGAGAGGGAGGAGACACAGGGAGAGAGACACCTTAGGATTAACCATATTCAACACACGTTTTTTGTTGTTTTGTGTGAACATCGAGGCCATCGCCGGCAAGAGTGAGAAGGAGGATAAGCGGCAACACAAATATGATGCCTCGCAAAAATGAAGGAGATGGACCTATTGTGGTCATGAGTGATGGTTGTTGAGTTAAGAGCATGTGTTATGTTTTCTCTCTTGCAACGCACGGGCTCTTTTGCTAGTGAAAACAAAATCTGAAATGGTATCGACCCAAAGTAAGTAATTAAGTAGTAATAGCTAGCTAGCTGGCATCTCTTTAATTATCATGCTTAATTAATTATTATCTGATCAAATTCCATTCTCGTAAAGGCCCTGAAGCAGGCGCCGGGGAATAATATGTGTGGATACTACGTTTGCGAGAACATTCGCATGATGGCGTCCGAAAGGAGCAGATCTCAAAAACAGGACTGGGTACGTTTGTCAGAACACTATTCACAATTTTTACACCATTATCGATATCTAGTCACACAACTAATACACATGCATATTGATCTCCTTCTTAACAGTTCAGAGAGGTGCGGGAGAAGCTCGTACCAACGGAGCGCATACAAGCAATTCAAGAGGAAATAGCGGAATTTTTGCTCGACCAGGTCATAGATACGAACGGAGAATACTATTACCCGCTATCGCCCCCATGAACCACTTCCAATTGTCATCGTGCTCCGAAGGCACCAATTAGGCTAACGCCACTGGCTCCAAAGACACCAATTAGGAGAAATTGTATATAGCTAGCTAATTGTGTATATATATATATATATATATATATATATATATATATATGATCGGTTCTACTAGAAATTCTATTTATATATATGTATAACATGTATAATATGCAGTATTGTAAAATACCAGCAAACGAAAAAGAATTAAATGGAAAACACAAAATTAAATAAAAAAGAAATCATAAACCCAAAACCCCCCAATCTTTTAATAGCGGTTGGTGTCACCAACCGGTACTAAAGGGCTCCCTGCCCCCGGAGCTGCCTCATGCCACGTGGTTACCCTTTAGCACCGGTTCGTGCGGAACCGGTACTAAAGGGGGGGGGGCTTTAGTCCCCACACTTTAGTGCCGGTTACCGAACCGGCACTAAAGGGCCTTACGAACCGGTGCTATAGCCCGGTTCTGCACTAGTGGACGGCGGGTCTCGGTGGCATGGAGCATCGGGGTCTCAGCGCTGGACGTGGCATGATGGCCTCGCGCAGGGCGGTGGCGTTGTCTGGCGCCATGGTGACGTCGACAGCTGACCTGGCAAGGCCTTTGCGTCAGTACCTGCTCTAAAGATGGTTAGGTGGATGACGACGGTGCTAGCCTCGGTGAGTGCGCCGGACCGGTGTGTGACCCATTCCCGGCATGTCGAGCTCACGCTATTAATCGATTTGTTTGGGTCGCTTCCCACAGGCATACATATGAACAGTTCACCCGTTTGACAAAAAACCAAGATGTTTTCCATTTCGTATGTGAAATTTAAGCCTGCTCAATGTCGCCGCATTTATTTTCTGCCGCCCTCTCCGTGTCGCTAGGTTTGACAACTACTAACATTGAGCAATGTCCATGGCCTACGTTCGTTCATACGCACGTCATAGAGCGGACGGCGTACGAAGACTCAATTTAGTCAGAGCTAGAACGTATACATCAAGCTATAGCTGAAATGTTTAAAGTCAATTCAACTCAATTTAGTTTTTGCCATGCCATGCCCGGACTTCTCCAGGAAATGGGAAACCCCAACATGTAGCTAGTGAATTCCATAAATGGCCGTCGCTGGAATCTTACGCTTCCATGCGAAAAGCCCATGTAAAAGCATGTGGAAATGGACACATTCGGTTAGAAAATTCAAATTGATGAAGTAGTATATACAGTTCAAGTTACTATTTCATTTTGATGCCATGTATTTATTGGAGAAAGAGATGGCTAGCTAGACACATATTTTTTAACTTTCACCAACTATAAATCTGTATATTCCCTGCCTTGGTATGGATAAGCACAGGTATTATGACTTGGCAAAGTAAGTCATATAATTAAATAATTTGATTATTTCCAAGGAGGCAAGGATCCGATCGACATATATATCTTTGTGCTGCAAAATTCTTCTCTTCTCATGGTAATTTACCGACCAACAATTTATATATGTGGCTGCCATTGAAACCTTGCAGGATAAAACGCCATCAAGTCAAGGTAGCAGTTTGTAATTACCTATCAACATTAATACACCTAGCAATCTAGGGACGGCACTATCGATGAAAATGAAGCATTCTCTATGTGGCTGCCATTGAATTGTGGACTCTGGGACCACATTCTATGGACAAGATAAACGAAGAAAAGGTTGCACTCGTCGATATCCAAATCAACAAATACAGATTCATGTATGCATTCCTAGTTCAGTTTATATTATAGCTAGGGACAATGACACGGCCTTTTGAAATTTTTGCCCTAGCTAGATGTCAATGTACCTAGCATGCTACGGGCACTTTCACACATCATAATGACAAATCCGTGAGCATTTGTGAAATTGCATTTTTATTCCACTCCTTAGTATTCTAGACCACTAGATGAAGCTAAAATGTAAAACAAAGAGCACATGTCATTTATAAATAATTCTGTAAATCCATCCATATATATACAATAATTTATCTCATAAGCTACACGTACATTCTTTTTGTGGTATGGATTATACAGTTTTACATTTTTGGTTAATGAGTAGAACCACTTGGGATCTGTAGAATAATCAAAATTGTGTTGCTTTTCTCTTGCGGAAGGATGAAATATGAGCCTATTTTACATGTTAAGCATATAGCTAAAAATTCTATTTTCAATACTAAATTGTTGTGCTTTGTGTGCTTGAACTCTAAACTAGGAAATTGACTAAATTAAACCATGAACTTTCTTTCCCGCAAAAATAGGAACTTGTTAAAATGAATCCTAGTTCTGTTGGAAAATTGATTTTGCATTTTTAATACTTCCAAAAATATGAAATATGTACTCATGAATGTCAAGAGTGTTAATTATGATGTGATAACCGCAATACAATCATTAGGAAATACAACTATTTGTGCCACATGCAAAAATGACAAGAGACATTCATTTATCTTTTGTATTTCTTGCATGGAACATACATGAACATGTTGGCTGATGTTTTTCCATGTTCTTGCTTTGTAGCATTCTCCACACATGTGAATCATTTCATAAGTTGTGAGAGTCTTAGAATATGAAATTATCTAGGGTGGTTTTTTTATCTTTGGCATTTCAAAAGAAGTTAAAAGATCATGAACATGTGAGATGCTATGTACGGATAAAAAACCACCAAAATAAATTTACTTGTCACGAATAAGTATATTTTCCTAAAATTGTTTATATGTTATATTGCACGTTGGTTTTTCTTTTATGGGACACATATGATCTTGGTTGCTGTTGGTATTTATCATGTTTTTACCGTTATAACATTCACTCTTGAATTGTTTCGTATATGTTTAGGAAACGATAGAATATTGAACCACTATCAAAACCTTAAACTTGTCAATTTGGTTGGTTCATCCATATTTGAAGTTTACAAAAAAAGGTGCTATAGACTTCGAGCCTGCAAAAACTTCAAGCAAAAAGAACGTCAATTTGCCTTTTGAATTAACAAAAAGGTGAATAGGAATTTATATCTCTAGATGTCTCCTGCCTATGACATGAAATCGTGCATACTGTCATTAGCATTTCTTGCACCTATGCCTTCTTCATATTTTTTAAAACATTGAAATAGAAATAACTACCACTATTGAAAACCAAGTTAGTAGGGTTAGAATTGGACCTATCAGTATAATTCATGATTTTAAATAGACATTTTTGTACTAATACAATGTGTAGACAAATATCCTTACAGTGAGCTATCCATACATAGTTAATTTAACATATTGCGTTTGAGATAGGAATTAACACATGTTTGGTCATTTAGTTCAAGGGATCCCCCAATTTTTTTGGTGTTAGTGCTCTACAGTTGTCCATAAAATCCATAAGCATGTTTTTTTTTATAACAAGGAATTTCCAAACTTTTTGCAAGCCAATGTATGGGCAACACTTGAAGGGATGCAGCATCAAAGCTCGCGTGTGACTTATTAGGGGATTTATGTCCGAACATTCTTCTTGAAATAAAAACGGTAGAAAACATAAATTGACACCGAACACTAAATCAATAGGTATTGCACACTTGAAGGATATGGGTGAGCGACTACCCATCTGAATATGTATGTCCCAACATAGATGACGATTTAGCAATAAAATTCATTACACACGAGTACTTAAAAAAATGGGTTACACACGAATTCTGAATGTGTGTTAATAGCCTACCGCATTTTCAAATTTCTCTTTTACTTTCTAGAAATTGTTGAACTTTGGAATAATTAATTGCATGTACCTCAGGGTGCAAAGGTCAAGAGTGTTGAAATATATTACCCATTTCTCCAAGCCAAAAGGTCTCTAGTTTAAGACTCTGCCAACGAAGTGTTAAAAAAAGATTTTGCAGCCTACCTCGATCTCATGTTTAAGGACTAAAATTTCTAGACGTGTGGATAATTGTTGACATATATTGTCTATCTTTTTCCATCGTTTTAACTTATTGGAAAATGAATTTAATAGGAAGGTGTTCTTCCATCCCGTAACCAACATTCGAGATGGGACTAGAATGGGGATCAGTAGCACGTCAAATATATTCGACGGAAATCGTACCATGAGGATCGTTGCCATTGTATTGTTGCTGTCCACATGGAAGTATACGGTACGTACACCTGTCTCCCTAGGAACAACCGTTTGAATTTGATTGCGAATGCATGTGCGCGTACATAAGCAATCAAAATGTTTGAATTGTATATTTAGCATCGAGATATATGTGCACCATACAGATGTGCGTATGGAAACGCTTTGCTTACTTACGCATGCATACACGTAGCACGTCAAATATATTCGATGTTTCCAGTGGACACGCTAACTATGCGGCTAGCTATTCCATTCCAAGGTTTATCTATCTACTATTCATGAGTCATGACCATCACTATCGACCAGACTAGCTAACTTGACGAGCTATATATGCTAGCCGGCCGCGAGGAAGGAACATGTGTGTACTGGTCTTGCTAGCTTTTGTGCATGTAAGAAGACTATTACTCTAATCAAGTGGAGTGCTAGAGATTAAAGTCAATGCACGGTGTTTTGATTGTCAAGCACCGTGGTAGTAATATTTGCAGTCATGCTCGTGGTAACCAAAGACGGTGCCAACTTCTTTAACTACCATGGACTTTTTTCCTTTTGAAACTAACTATCATGGACTTATAGATCAGGAATTCAGATCATTCATTCAACTATGTGTACGGACAACTTCTCTTTCTGCATTCCAATAGGGATCTACGTTGATCCCGTGCTTGATTAGTACTCCCTCCGTCCCAAATAACTGTATTAACTTTGTACTAACTTTAGTATAAAATTGTACTAAGGTTAAGACATTTATTTTGGGACAGAGGGCACATAAGTGAATGTATGATAAATTAATAGATAGACTACCCAAACTATATTCAATAGGGAACGTTAGGTAGTGTACGTAGGCAGAATGTTAAACATATAAGAACTAGTAGCTAGAGATGACCCATACGCATGAATCATGACGCAACTATAATGCATTAATTAATCCAATAACTAATAATTAAGGTAACCCTTGATTCACGTGGCTAATTTCAGCGTGACAGCGGCTGCTCATACTTTTGGGCCGCCTTTCCGACCACCAAGTCTCCAATAAAGGTTTACCACAATCTTCACTCTTAGCTATAGTACGTAGACAACATACCAAATTTGAATGGTACATAGTTCTTGTCATTTTCTGTTTGTTCCTCACAGAGACTTTTTTTTTCTCGAGATCAATAGTAGCTTATTCCATTAGGGTAGAGCTACAATCCTACGCCAATAGTTTCTTAATACACGGGGGACCTCTGCTGAGCCACACAGTCTGGCTCGCTCAGAGCGACTGTATCTTGCCAGGCAATCTGCAACACTATTCTGGGATCTATGTAATTTCTGTGGAATAAACATTCTATCATTCATTAAGTACTTAATCTCAGCTACTAAATGACCAAAACCTGAACATTCTAAGCTATAATCAGAAAGACAAGATAAAGCAGTCGATGACTCAGACTACACCATGACCGGTAGCTCCACATGTTGTGGAGCAAGCATCATACCGACCATCACTGCATAGATCTCCGCCTCAAGAGCATCATTGCAGTTAAACAGGTAGCGGTAAGTAGACAAAATAACCGAGGCATCATGCCTTCGTAGAATCATCCCGGCCGCCACCGTTCATCTACCTCCCAGAATGAACTATCCACCGAGAGTGCCATTACACCGCAAGCGAGTTCCTCATAGAGACTTGTACTCCCTCCTACTCCCTCCCTTCCCAAATACTTGGCAAAATAGTTTTTTTTTCTCAAATCCTACTTTGGAAAGTTTGACCGGATTTATAAACATGATCGTGCACAATACCAAATCAATATTATTAGAGTTGTTATCTAATATATTTCCAGATTATATCTATTTGGTATTAGATGATGAGCTGTTTTAATGTAAAATTGGTCAAAGTTGACAAATTTTGACTCAAACAACACTTATATGCAAGTATTTTGAAATGCATGGAATGCTTACCAAGCCACATGATAAATATATTTTTGAAAGGGTCTATTTAAACTCTGAAATGGTTCCATGAAAAAGGTGAATTCTATTTGTTTTTTCACCACCTGAGATTAAATTTGTGATACTTACTGTTAAATTTGGTAGAAATTTCTATACGATGCACAATCTAAGAAAATTTGTTTTAGTTTATACCTATTTACAATTTTGTTCCACACTTAGGTGGAGCCCGCCGTGAGTTCGACATGGTGTGCCGAGTTAGATGTTACTAGATTGGTATATCCTTCTTCGCGGACATTTACGAAACATCAATCAGGGCATGCAAGCTGGTTAACCCCAACCAAGTCGTACTATTGACATATCTGCCTTAATCACTCCACCTTCTTACCACTAGTAGAAAACAGGGCTTTGGTCCAGGCCGGGTCAGCCCATTAGTCCCGCTTCAGTCTAGAACCGGGACCAATGTGGGCATTGGTCCCGGTTCGTGAGCCTAGGGGGCCGGCCGGGCCATGTGGGCCATTGGTCCCGGTTCATCTGGACCTTTTGGTCCCGGTTGGTGGGATGAACCGGGACCAATGGGCCTCGCTCCTAGCCCACCACCATTGGTCCCGGTTGGTGGCTTGAACCAGGACCAAAGGCTCCCCTTTAGTCCCGGCTCATGTCACCAACCGGGACCAATGAGGTGCCTATATATACCCCCTCGCGCAAGAGCAGAGCACACTGCTCTATTTTTTCTGGCCGAGGGGGAGAGAGCTTTGTGGTGCTCTAGCTCATCTCCTATGCACATGAGGTGTTCGATGGAATGCCCGAGCCACACTACTTAAGCTTTCTCCTCTCGAAGCTCGACCTCCAAACTCCATTTTTCTCGAGATTTGTCTAGATTTAGCGGTCCGTCACGCCCCGTCCCCGTCTTCACCGCCGTCGATCACCCGCGCCGATCTCATCACCGACACCACCGTGGTGAGCCTCTTGTTCTTATCTTCTTTCTGAAAGGAAAAATATTCTTACTTGTATGTTTAGATAGATACTTGTATCATTTTCTTACATTTATTATTGCATCTTATATAGTGCGATGGTTTTGGTATCCGCCCCCGCCGGCCCTCGTCCTGTCTATGATTCGGATGTGGTATGTATATTATCTTTATAACTATTGGTTCATTTATTGTTTATGAAAATTATGCCGACCAACGTGACATAGATTTTATTTATCTAGGATGTATGTGAATCGGAAATGCCAACCGACTCTATTGTCGAGAGGTTAAATTTAGTTGAAGAAGAAAACAATTTGTTGAAGGAAAAAATAAAAAAAATTGAGGAGGAGAAGATGATATTGGAGTTGCATGTTGCGGATGTCGTCGATGATCACAAGATCAAGATAGATGCAATGCGCTTGAAGATTAGAAAGATTAGAAAATATGCCATTCATACCGAGGCTTGGTATCATTATGCCGTTGGATCAACTGTTACCTTGGTTGCGATTGTGATCGCATTTGTTTTCGCATTGAAATGTTTTACATAGTTTCAATGTATGGTTTAATTGATTAGATGCTCTGGAGAGCTATATGTTGTTAGATGAGAACTATGTATGCACTTTGGTTTTAATGTGATGATGAACTTCTATTAATTTGGACACTTAATTATATATAATGCAAGCAGATGAACCGGCAATGGATGTACGGTGAAAGACACACCCGCGAGTACATTAAGGGGGTGCATGAGTTTCTCGATGCGGCTGAGGCAAACAAGCAGAATGGTTTTATGTGTTGTCCATGCACTGAATGTGAGAATACGAGGTCTTACTCTAACCGGAAAATCCTTCACTCCCACCTGCTTTACAAGGGTTTCATGCCACACTATAATGTTTGGACGAGGCATGGAGAAATAGGGGTTATGATGGAAGACAGTGAAGAAGAAGACTACGATGACAACTATGTGCCCCCTGAATACGGTGATGCTGCAACGGGGGGAGCTGGTGAAGATCAAGAGGAACCAGACGATGTGCCCAATGATGCTGCAATGGGTGAAGCTGCTGAAGATCAAGAGGAACCAGACGATGTGCCCGATGATGATGATCTCCGTCGGGTCATTGTCGATGCAAGGACGCAATGCATTAGTCAAAAGGAGAAGCTAAAGTTCGATCGCATGTTAGAGGATCACAAAAAAGGGTTATACCCCAATTGCGAAGATGGCAACACAAAGCTCGGTACCGTACTGGAATTGCTGCAGTGGAAGGCAGAGAATGCTGTGGCTGACAAAGGATTTGAGAAGCTACTGAAAATATTGAAGAAGAAGCTTCCAAAGGATAACAAATTGCCCGACAGTACATACGCAGCAAAGAAGGTCGTATGCCCTCTAGGATTGGAGGTGGAGAAGATACATGCATGCCCTAATGACTGCATCCTCTACCGCGGTGCATACAAGGATCTGAACGCATGCCCGGTATGTGGTGCATTGCGGTATAAGATCAGACGAGATGACCCTGGTGATGTTGACGGCGAGCCCCCCAGGAAGAGGGTTCCTGCGAAGGTGATGTGGTATGCTCCTATAATACCACGATTGAAACGTCTGTTCAAAAACGAAGAGCATGCCAAGTTGATGCGATGGCACACTGAGAACCGAAAGAAAGATGGGAAGTTGAGAGCACCCGCTGACGGGTCGCAGTGGAGAAAAATCAAGAGAAAATACTGGTATGAGTTTGCAAAGGACCCAAGGAATGTATGGTTTGCTTTAAGCGCGGATGGCATTAATCTTTTCGGGGAGGAGAGCAGCAATCACAGCACCTGGCCCGTGACTCTATGTATGCATAACCTTCCTCCTCGGATGTGCATGAAGCGGAAGTTCATTATGATGCCAGTTCTCATCCAAGGCCCTAAGCAACCCGGCAACGAAATTGATGTGTACCTAAGGCCATTAGTTGAAGAACTTTTATAGTTGTGGAATGAAAACGGTGTACGTACGTGGGATGAGCACAGATAGGAGGAATTTAACCTTAAGGTGTTGCTGTTCGTGACCATCAACGATTGGCCCGCTCTCAGTAACCTTTCAGGACAGACAAACAAAGGATACCACGCATGCATGCACTGTTTAGATGACACTGAAAGTATATACCTGGACAAATGCAGGAAGAATGTGTACCTGGGTCATCGTTGATTTCTTCCGACCAACCATCAATGTCGAAAGAAAGGCAAGCATTTCAAAGGCGAGGCAGATCACCGGAAGAAGCCCGCCATGCGCACCGATGATCACGTGCTTGCTATGGTCAATGATTTACACTACATAATCTTTGGAAAGGGTCCCGGTGGACTAGCTGTTCCGAATGACGCTGAGGGACATGCACCCATGTGGAAGAAGAAATCTATATTTTGGGACCTACCCTACTGGAAAGACCTAGAGGTCCGCTCCTCAATCGACGTGGTGCACGTGATGAAGAATCTTTGCGTGAACCTGCTAGGCTTCTTGGGCGTGTATGGGAAGACAAAAGATACACCTGAGGCACGGGAGGACCTGCAACATTTGCACGAAAAAGACGACATGCCTCCGAAGCAGTATAAAGGTCCTGCCAGCTACGCTCTTACGAAAGAAGAGAAAGAAATCTTCTTTGAATGCATGCTCAGTATGAAGGTCACGACTGGCTTCTCATCGAATATAAAGGGAATAATAAATATGCCAGAGAAAAAGTTTCAGAACCTAAAGTCTCATGACTGCCACGTGATTATGACGCAACTGCTTCCGGTTGCATTGAGGGGGCTTCTGCCGGAAAATGTCCGATTAGCCATTGTGAAGCTATGTGCATTCCTCAATGCAATCTCTCAGAAGGTGATCGATCCAGAAATCATACCAAGGCTAAGGAGTGATGTGGCGCAATGTCTTGTCAGTTTCGAGCTGGTGTTCCCACCATCCTTCTTCAATATCATGATGCACGTCCTAGTTCATCTAGTCAACGAGATTGTCATCCTGGGGCCCGTATTTCTACACAATATGTTCCCCTTTGAGAGGTTCATGGGAGTCCTAAAGAAATATGTCTGTAATCGCGCTAGGCCAGAAGGAAGCATCTCCATGGGCCATCAAACAGAGGATGTTATCGGGTTTTGTGTTGACTTCATTCCTGGCCTTAACAAGATAGGTCTCCCTAAATCACGATATGAGGGGAGACTGACTGGAAAAGGCACTCTTGGAAGAGACTCAATAATATGCAGGGACGGATATTCTTGGTCTCAAGCACACTACACAGTTCTACAGAACTCAACCTTGGTGACCCGTATGTCGATGAACACAAGAACAGTCTGCGCTCCAAACACCCGGAGCAGTGCGACGACTGGATTACATGTGAACACATTAGGACTTTCAGCAGTTGGTTGGAAACACGTCTCAGAGGTGACAACACTATTTGTGATGAGTTGTACTTGTTGTCCAGGGGACCATCTTTGACTGTATTGACTTACAAAGGATACGAGATAAATGGGAATACATTTTACACGATCGCCCAAGATCAAAAGAGCACCAACCAAAACAGCGGTGTCCGCTTTGATGCAGCAACCGAGAGCGGAAAGGATACATATTATGGTTACATAGTGGACATATGGGAGCTTGACTACGGACCTGATTTTAAGGTCCCTTTGTTTAAGTGCAAATGGGTCAATATGTTAGGCGGCGGGGTACAGGTAGACCCACAGTACGGAATGACAACAGTGGATCTGAAAAATCATGGGTACACTGACGAACCGTTCGTCCTAGCCAATGATGTGGCACAGGTTATCTATGTGAAGGACATGTCTACCAAACCGAGAAAAAGAAAAGATAAGGAAGCAAATACATCATACGATGAGCCAAAGCGCCACATAGTTCTTTCAGGAAAAAGGGACATCTTGGAAGTGGACGGCAAGACAGACATGTCTGAAGATTATGAAAAGTTTCATGAAATTCCTCCCTTCAATGTCAAGTCTGACCCAACCATCCTGATAAACAATGAAGATTATCCATGGTTACGGCGCAATAAGCAAATGACACAAGCGAAGAAAAAGTGAAGACTTTCTCCCGCAACTTTGTAACACACGAACATGCTACCATTGTCCTTTTGTACATGCACATGCTATGTGGGTGAAATTATGATACCATCCCAACTTTCAACTTTTTCAGAGTTCATTTGAAATGCTTTCATGTCTTATGGTTCGGCCCTCGTAATACCATGACCATTAGTCCCTGGCCCATGCCAACTTTCAAACCGGGACTAAAGGGTTGGTCCTCGTTGCGGGATGACTTTAGTCCCACCTCGCCAACTGAAGGGGGCTCACACCGGTTTATAAGCCCTTCCCTCTCTGCCTTGTTAAGCTCCTCTCAAAGTGAAAATAGATGCCCTAATAGAGAAAAGTTTAACCTAAATTCATAGTGAATTTCTCTGAAATTCATAGAAATTTACTAGGAATTTAGGTTGAATTTTCTCTATAAGCGCATCTATTCTCATTTCTTTAGTAAGTTAATCACAAACTTGTGATTCAAACAATTTTCAAAGAATTCAAATTTTAACTATTCAAATTTGAAAACTAATGGCACTAACAGAAAGTTTATAATTTTTCTAAAACTAATGTCACTAACAGAAAGTTTATAATTTTGCTAACCTAAAAGCAAAAAGAATTAAAAATTAAAGCAAAAAACAAATAAAAAAACAGGAAAAAACTATTTTTATAGTAAAGTTAATCACAAAATAAAATAAATAAAGCAACAAAGAAAACAAAAAAACTAAAAAAGTGTTTTCAAATTTGAAAACTAATGGCACTAACAGAAAGTTTATATTTTTTCTAAAACTAATGGCACTAACAGAAAGTTTATAATTTTGCTAACCTAAAAGCAAACAGAATTAAAAATTAAAGCAAAAAACAAAAGAAAATAAATAATGCAAACAACAAATCAAAAAAACAGGAAAAAACTATTTTTATAGTAAAGTTAATCACAAAATAAAATAAATAAAGCAACAAAGAAAAAAAACTAAAAAAGTATTTTCAAATTTGAAAACTAATGGCACTAACAGAAAGTTTATAATTTTTCTAAAACTAATGGCATTAATAGAAAGTTTATAATTTTGCCAACCTAAAAGCAAACAGAATTAAAAATTAAAGCAAAAAACAAAAGAAAATAAATAATGCAAAAAACAAATCAAAAAAACAGGAAAAACTATTTTATAGTAAAGTTAATCACAAAATAAAATAAATAAAGCAACAAAGAAAACAAAAAAACTAAAAAAGTGTTTTCAAATTTGAAAACTAATGGCACTAACAGAAAGTTTATAGTTTTTCTAAAACTAATGGCACTAACAAAAAGTTTATAATTTTGCTAACCTAAAAGCAAACAGAATTAAAAATTAAAGCAAAAAAACAAAAGAAAATAAATAATGCAAAAAACAAATCAAAAAAGGCCGCATTGGTCACGGTTCATGGCTTCAACCAGGACCAATGCCCCCCTTTAGTCCCGGTTGGTGCCACCAACCGGGACCAAAGGCCTCTTTTCAGTAGCCCAAAGGGCGGGAAGCGGCGGCCTTTTGTATTGGTTGAAGCCATGAACCAGGACCAAAGCCTTTTCTATATAACCAAACACTTAAGAAATTTCCCCCACCCGCCATTCTTCTCTCCAACGCCGCCAGGCTGCTGCGCTGCTCCTCGACGCTGGCCCCTGCCCCGACGTCGCCGTCGCCTCCCCTAGCCGCCCGAGGTCGCCGTCGCCGCCCGCTCGCCGTTGCCCGTGCCCTCGCCCGACGCCGTCGCCGATCGCCGCCCTGCCCCGACGCGCGTCGTGCGCCCCGGCCCACGCACCCCCGTCATCGCTGTCACCCTGCCCCGCCCCATTCCTCGCCGCCGAACACGCGCCCCCTGCCCCGTCGCCGTCCTCGCCGCCGAACCCGCACCCCTGCCCCTCCCTTGGTCCGGCCGGCGCCGCCCCTCCCCTGTTCCTTTTTTTCATATATTATATGCTTGCTTTTTCAGATTATATATATATATATATATATGTATATATGTGAGTATATGTATTGTGTATGCTGCTTCTTTTCAGATTTTTTTTCATACATATGATGATTTGTATTTTGCTTTTTTATAAAAATGTATATATGTTTGTATGTTCTCTGTGTATATATGTTCATATATGCAAAACAGTTAGATTTGTATATTTAGAAAAGGATTATCTATATATGTTCTCTGATTTAGTACATTTTAGGTTAGTTTCATTTTTAGAAAAGTTTTATATATTTAGGAGAGGAAAAGGAAAATAAGAAGAGGAAAAAGGAGAAGAAGAGGAGAGGAAGAAAAGGAAGAGGAGAAGAAGAAAGGAATAGAGGAGAAGAAGAAAAAAATAGAATTTATTCTATTTTTTCTTCTTCTCCTCTATTCCTTTCTTCTTCTTCTCTTTTTTTTCTTCTTTTTTTTCTTCGATCTTCTCCTCTATTCCTTTCTATATGCAAAAGTTACAATTTTAGAAAAGTTTTATATATGCAAAAGTTACAATTTTAGAAAAAGAAGGATAGGAAAGAAGAAAATAAGAAGAGGAAAGAAAGAAGAAGAGGAGAGGAAAAGAAGAGGAGAAATAAATAATTAAGAAGAAGAAAAAAGAAGAAAAAGAAGAGGAGAAGAAGAAAGGAATAGTGGAGAGGAAGAGAAAATAGAATATTCTATTTTCTCTTATTCTCCACTATTCCTTTCTTCTTCTCCTCTTTTTTTCTTCTTTTTTTCTTCGATCTTCTCCTCTCGCTATTCCTTTCTTCTTCTCCTCTTTTCTTCTTCTTCTTCTTCTTCTTCTTAATTTTTATCGGGGACGAGGGTGTCGAGGATCGCCGAGGGGTCGAGGGTCGGGAACTAGGGTAGAGGGTCGAGGGTCGTTAAGGGGTCAAGGGTCGAGGGTTTCAGGGTCGAGGGTTCTATAGGGTCTAGGGATCGAGGGTCGAGGGTTCCAGGGTCGTCTAGGCGTCGAGGGTTCCAGGGTCGTCGAGGGTTCGAGGGGTCGAGGATCGCCGAGGGGTCGAGAGAGGTTTCCTAGTGTCAAAGTATTGAAGAAATCCATGGCTTCATCATTAGCCGGAAGTAACCAGGGCATGACGAAGTCCTCCAAAGTTATTTTGGAATGGTGTCCCGGATAGGATAATTTTCCTTTTTGTATGAATTTCAGCAAAGGCCTTCCAAATAACGATATTTGGAAGGTGTTGCTGAACTTTGTACCAAAAAGCGAATTATCTTATCTGGGACTCCGTTCCAAAATAACTTTGGAGAGCTTCATACCATCATGCACATGTTACTTTCGCCTAATGATGAAGACATGGTTTTGTTGAATCCTTTGACACTAGGCAACCTTCCGACCCCTCGACGATCCTCTTGAACATGAGAGGAAGAACAGGATAAAAAAAGAAGAGGAAGAAGAAAAAAAACGAGGAGAAGAAAGAATAGAGGAGTTCTTCTCCTCTATTCTTTCTTCTCCTCTTTTTTTCTTCTTCTTCCTCTTTTTTATTGGGAACGAGGGTCGTCGAGGGACATATAGATGTAGTGTCATCGTTGTCGATATATACCCCCTCCCGATAGCTTCAACACGTGGGGGGGGTCGAGGCCACTAATTAGTATATATGATTTCTTACTATGATTAGGTAGCTAGTTCTACGTTTGGCACTAATATATCCATCTGTCATGTTTGAATAATAATTGCCATGTTGTAAATATTTGTAGAAACTATGGACACCGCCCTAGACGAAGCAAAAGAAGCGTTGTTGAGGGACATAATCGCAGAAGGAAGTGATGCCGTCTCGTTGTTTCTCAACGACACCGATGGTCTGGAAGGAGAGGGTGAACAAGCTGGCTACGGTGACCTAATGCCGGTGCAAGAAGAAGAACATGAGGACGGCTCCGGTGACCCAATGCCGGTGCAAGAAGGAGACCGTGATGACGGCTCTGGTGACCGAACCGAGTCCGGCCAGGTATATATATTAGTTAAGCCTGTGCTGACTAGCTGATTGATGCATTTATTGTTTTGGTATGTACACATATTAATTAAGTCTTTGTTCTTTTTTCTAGCCCTCCGGATCGAGCACAACTTCGGTAAAGAGACGAGGCCCGAAGAAAAAGTTGAGCTCGGATGAAAAGTTTGAGATCATAGCAATCGCGCCCGACGGCCAACCGATTGAACCCCTCCGGACAAAGAGCGCATTTGTTGCTCAGTGCGGGGTTCTGGTTAGGGAAAAGATCCCGATAAGCATCCAGCAATGATTTAAGCCGGCTACAGAAGACCCTGAGGTGTCTTATGTCAATGATATGTAGAAAAATGATCTTTGGACTGAGCTGAAGTCAAATTTCACCCTACCGCCAGAGGATAATCCAGAGAACCCAGTTAAAGAGCGATTAATCAAGTCTTTTGCTCTTAAGAGGATGGAAGAACTATTCAGGAGGTGGAAGAAAGAGCTGAATAAGTTTGTCGAAAATAATGAGACACCAGAATTCAAGGGCAGATATGAGAAGATCAGAGATCACTGGCCCGCATTTGTGGCCCACAAGACATCGGAAAAGAGTAAGAAGATGTCGGCGACAAACAAGCAAAATGCTGCAAAGAAGATGCTTCACCATCGCACGGGGTCAGGTGGCTACCTCGTAGCCCGGCCTAAGTGGGCCAAGACTGAGAATGATCTGGTTGATAAAGGGATCGAACCAGAGACAATTAGCTGGCCAGACTGTTGCCAGGCTTGGTTCTTCGGGGCTGGCGGAACCTTGGACCCTGTAATAGGGAAGTGCATTTGGACGAACGATCAAATGGACATACCAGTCAGGAAGCTTAAGCAGTATATCGAAGCAGCGCAGCAAGGGAAGTTCTTTCCAGACAGAGAGAACGACGAGCTCACAATGGCCCTCGGGAATCCTGAGCACCCTGGACGGACACGAGGCACGCCAGGCTCCATTCCGTGGAAGGTTGGGTTTCCGGACGCAGACGGTTACAAATCCCATGAGAGGAGAAAAAAAGTGCAGCAGACCCAAATGCAGGCGCTGCAAGCAAGGGTAGACGCGATAGAGGAACGAGAAGCAAATCGCAGCAAACGTACTGCCAAAGCCTCCCCCGAAGCTACCCCGCCATCTCAGCGCAGAAGCAGCGTGGCTTCCACCGAGCTGCTTCAGCTGGAGCATGCCTTGATGGCTCCTGCCAGCTATCCCGTGGATGCTATCACGGAGTCTCAAAATTGCCACCTTATGACGCAATGGATGAATTTGAAGGTCAAGGCGACTGTTGGCTCTGTTTATCCTACTGAACCCGGCGCAACTTTTCACTACCGGCCGATTCCAGAAGGATATACTAGGGTGATGGTGGATGAAATAACGGAGGGATTTGAGGACCTCCAGCTTGACCACCCTACCGGTGAAGGGGAGACTCGACTGGGGTCTGCTCTGAAGACTCCATGCCTATGGCGGAAGGAGCTCATCAACCTTCCGAACTGGATGCCTCCGCCTCCTCCTCCTCCTCCGGTGAGTCAGGCCACTCCGCCTCCTCCACCGCCTCCTCCTCCGGTGAGTAACGATCAGGGCCCTCGGCCGGCTCCTTCTCCGGTGCGTAGCGGCACTTCTCCTCCTTCTCCGCCTGCGCCGACGCGCCCGGGCAGCCAGCCTCCTCCTTCTCCGCCTCGTCAGCAAGGGCGGAAGAGACCTGCCGCCGCTCCAGCTGTTCCGGTGCGTCGTAGTCCTTCTCCTCCGCCTCGTAAACAAGTAAAGAAGACAACCGCTCCGTCTGCTCGGTCGGCGTCTAGCAGTACAACCAGAGGCGGGAGGACATACAGATTCGGTCCTTCTCTGAAGACTCCACAGAAGTTACCATATGAGAGGACCCCGGAGGAGAACGCCGAGATCGCGCGAACCGAAGTGGATGACTGGTTTCAAGGGTTGAGAGCAAAGAGACATCCACCTCCGGAGGAGAAGGTAGATCCGGTGAAAGTGAAGCGCACTCTGGCTGCCCTGGCAAAACCACCCAAGTCTCCGCTGAAAGGCAACTATGAGCGCATTATTGCAAAAACATGGGCCGAAGCGGAGCGGTCGGGAAGTACAGTCAGTGATCAAAGGCTGAAAGAACGACGAGCAGCTGGGAAACAAATTGCCCAGCTCGGCGAACAAGCGAAGCAATCGTGCCCCCCCCCCCTCAAGGTGCCTAGCGACATCGTCGATCCGAGGATGGTGCCCGGTTATGGCAATGTTGACGATTACCTGCCCGACGATGTACATTATGATCCCATGGAGGTGCAGATACACAGATACAAGTACGGGAAGCCTCTCGTCAAAGATGAAAAATCTTTAACAACGATGATGCGAAGATTACATGATTGGTACTTGAAAATCTGCAGAGAGTCTGGGGGGAGGAGTACTTTGTATGCGAGAGTTAAACCGGAGCATGACCTCGTTGGAATTGAACTGTTGCCTATTCCATTTGAGGAGTTCTATCAGTTTTTCAATCAATTGGCCCTCGATAAAACAACGATCACCTGCTACTGTCTGTAAGTACCACTACTTCTGTCATTAAGTCTCTCTATATAGCTCATCTTTTTTATTGCATGTATTTATAATTATCATCACTATATTATGCAGAATGAAGATCGCCGAATTGAAGAAAAGACAAATCGGTGATATTGGGTTCGTTAACACATATCTCATAGATGCAACTGAGGTTCAACATCGTCCCGGAGATACCGAGGCCAACTTGCTACGATCATTCAAAAAAATGAAAACAAAGATATAATACTCTTTCCTTACAACTTCAAGTGAGTGTTACTGTCTTGTGCATATTCGGTTTCCCTTATATATTAGTCCAGGTTATAGTAATGTAATTGATAAGTTATGCATGCGTGTGCAGTTTCCACTATATTTTCCTAGAGATTAGGCTTGAGCAGGAAGTAGTAACCGTCTTGGACTCTAAACGAAAAGATCCCTAGGAGTATGTTTGCATCGGGGGAAGCATTTGCTAAAGAGGTAATAGCATCACAGGTCCCTGAACTTGTCATGGAGGTGATGGTTTGGTCCTTAAACTTGAAAAAGCTGATTATATCATCCTTCAACTTGTCATGGAGGTGCAAGTTTGGTCCTGGTCCAATCAGAACTCGCCAAGTGGAGCCAGCTCGGCTGGGCCGGTCAGCGCCGTGCATTTTGCAGTTTACCCCCTGCCTTTAGCCCTTATCAATGCACATGTTTAATTTCATCTACATTGTTAAGGGCCATAAAAAAATCAATGCACATGTTAAATGCTTAGCAAAGAGGGCAAGAATGTCTACAAGATCGTACATACTGAATTTTTTTCTTCAAACACTTCTAAGTGTGTGTGGTTTTGTATTGGAAGAAAATTTCGAAGATAAACGACAATACCATTGTGATAAAAAATGGCATTATATTTTTGGCAATGTACAAATGGCATCATTTTAATGGGATTATTTTTTATTTTTTTGCGAATGAAAATTAAACAATGGCATTATATTTAGCTTTGTAACTAGCTACCAAGCTGATCGAAAAATAAGATAATCTTATTAGGGTGAACTTTGCAGTTATATATTTTTCAGCATAGCAAACTAGTATTATTTCAGAAATCATCTCAGATGAATGAAACACACATCTAATTTGTATATTAATCAACTGTGTCTTACATACAGATGCAAGTTAGACAGTTAATTTAACTATACGTTATGCAATCTATGAGAAAAATGACCATGTGGTACCTTCAGACTTGAGCGTTTGAGGTATGAGGTGATCGATGGAGTCTCGGACTCGATGGCAAGGCACACTGATCGTCATGCGAGACAACGGGAGGATCTACACAGGGAAACACGACTGGACTGGCTAGCATGGCAGTGCGGCGATGTCGTCAGTCGCGGATGCTAGTAACTGATGGCGATCAGCGATGGTGCCGTAGCGGCGATCGGCTGCGGGCGATTAGCATCGCAGCCAGGGGCGGCAGGCGCAGATTGGATGATCGATCTGAAACTGGGCTTTGTGTTGGGCTTCAGCACATCTAGCGCATTACACACACACACGCAAGGAAGTTTTGTAATGTACTAGTAGTACAGAGTAGTAACAAATCAAAGGATCTACATCGCTAAACTAAAGGATATACGGCCATTTTACCCGAGCATTTCTGCACGTTTTGTTGAGGGGCCAGCCCTCCTCCAGATGTAAAAAGTCAGTTAACCATGTGTGTTCTTCTTCTCACTGCTGTTGTTTCACGAACACCCTGCAAATGAAATCCTGGAACCTCCTCGAGTAGAGCTTGGGATCCACAGCAGAAATGCAGCCAGGGTTGACCTGGAAAGACTTGTAGGCGTGCTCCAGCTTCTTGGTTATGTCGTAGTCTTGCAGGATGCCGATTATCCCGAAGAAGAGGTAGACATCACACGGTCCCCCGCTCGGCGCGGCTATGAACAGGTGCCTCTCGTTCAGAAGGAACTTGCCGAGCATTCTCTTCGAGCTACGCTCCGCCTGGGCGGGCATGTTCATGCCCGGTTGCACAAATGCCCTCCTGCGGGTTGATAAGGGCTAAAGGCAAGGGGCAAACTGCAAAATGCGTGGCACTGACCGGCCCAGCCGAGCTGGCTCCACTTGACGAGTTCTGATTGGACCAGGATCAAACTTGCACCTCCATGAACAAGTTGAAGGATGAAATAATCAGTTTTTCCAAGTTTAAGGACCAAATCATCACCTCCATGACAAGTTCAGAGACCTGTGGTGCTATTACCTCTTTGCTAAAATGGCTCATGCTGAAGCGGGATCGACACAGCGATTGCACCGATGCAAAGGAAGACGGCGGTTGGCCCACGCTCTGTATACAACATTATATGCACCAGTGAGGGAAGGTGACATCTATATATGTAGCACCAGACGACGTGTACCATGTCACACTGATAGCGTGGGCCTCACCTTACAATATATGCCAAACTTTAGCAGGGATAAAATCTGGACCAAACTTGTTTAAAGACATATTTTGGAGGAATTCTGCCAAGTCATGTAAAAAGTGTGGCATACGCAATCTTCAAGGATAAAAAGTGGAATCCACTATAAAAAAAATGAGGCTAGTTGGTCCTTCAAGTACATACGTAACTTGATGGAATTTGATAGTACAATTAACTTTTGGATTAGGTGCACGTGCACGTGGTTGAGTGCTGGATCCGAATTGTCCATAATCCTACCAGCTCGTGTGACTTTTTATCCTGCCGAACCTAATGAATAGGCTGCCCCAAAAAAGCCCTAAAAAGGCAGCACTATACTCACCCTAAGGCGGTCATGGTGCCCTGCCGGACGGCATCTCACTCGCATGGCTCCAAAGCTTCCCCTACGGCGCCGCAATGCATGCAGCACACGCGAAACACAAATGTTCCATGCGCGCGCGCCCAGCGTTGCTGCCTCACAAAACATTCGATTATAATTGATTCTACCACGTGATACATGTGGGCGCATGCACTCGGCAGAACAAAATTTCCCAAATATGCAATCTCATACTTATGTAGGATGTAAAAATGGAAAAGGATTGGCAGCATAATCTCCTGTGATTATCGATCAGCAGCATGCAGGTAATCTTCATCTAGAAATGTTTTCACTTGATTAGTTGCTCTGAATAGTATGGACGTACGCACACCGTTGTGTACGACAATTAGCCACCAGCGCTCGTGTTGTTCAACGGTACGCTCCGACAGTTGCCTCCAAGAGGAACAATCCAATGCTGTCCAGGAATTATTGCCCCTGCCGGTTACCTTTTCCAAGGCCCGGTCTGAACTCTGAACACTACCTTCCGATGCAAGAAGGTGCAAACTCAACGAGAATTACACCAGAAGCTACCGTTGGAAGTTTTTATTTTTCCAATCCATCATGTCGACTACATGCTAAGTTTTTCCACGGCTTAGACCATTGGTTCCGCGTTATGCAATGTGAAGCGAGCGCACAATCGCTATAAGTTCTTGTTCCTAGGTTAGAATTTTTAGACCAAAGATCCCATAGCAATTCGGAGAAACATCCTCTCACTGGATGAAACAAGCCACCCATATTTGCTTGTGGGGCTGGGCACCACCACGTTATAACGACCACGAGTGCATCTTGTTGTGGCGAACAATGCTAATGGCTATCAACGAAGTCGAAGTAACCATATCAGGAGTGATGGGTGATGCTGATGATGTTGCTCGAATTTATTTTTTTTGGAAAGGGAGGAAGCACCCTCGACCTCTACATCTGGTAGATGCATACGATCATTTTATTTATTATTCATAAAGCCTTTACCAGGTAATACAACAGTAAGCCCGAGGTCATCATCTAGACGACACCTGTCGCTACTCTTATCCTCTTGATGAAGGTGTGTCGAATGTCCGGGCCAAATACAACATCGCACGAAAGCCTAACATCTAACACTGGATGCCCCATCCAAGCCACATAGACGGGACTGGGTAACATTTCAGACCGGCGCACTCTCAGTGAGTCAACACGCACACGCTGCAAAGGGCCGTCACCTCCGTCTTCCATCGATTCATCCTCAAAGCATATACTGACGCATCGACCTTGTCAGGCCTCTCTGCCATCGACGCCACCACGACGCCAGACAACGTCGACCTCTTGCGCGTGTCCATCGCCACACATCTGACGCCAAGCCTCCACTACTCCATGCCGCCGAGAACCGCCGCCTTGAATATGTAGAAATAAACACCGCTCCACCGAAGAAGCCGTCCGCTGGTCCCTCGAGCACGAGTGCATCTTCAAGAATGCCGCCCCCAAGGGGGTAATGACACATGATTGCCACCGTCATCCGATCAACTGATTTAGGGTTTCCCCCGGAGGTATTAAGTGGGGTCGGGAGCTTCACGGTATAGATTTTCCGCGGTATAGATTTTCCACGGTATAGATTTTCAGTTCCGCGTTATGCAATGTGAAGCGAGGGCACAATTGCTACAAGTTCTTTTTTTTAGAAAAGGAGGTAAAACCCCTGCATCAATCGATGCTGCACATCTTTATTAATTAACGTCTGACAAGAATATACATCAATCCATCCGAAGCCACCACTCACACTTACAAACTCGATAATGTGAAGTGCTCTCACTCCCCATATCTAAAACCAGTGTCGTCGTCGATCCATCCACATAACATATCGAAACAAACATCCGGTGTAGCCTACCTAAAGCGCACACCATATGCACACGTTTTAGGAGCAAATTCTTGTTTTTAGGTTAGAATTTTTAGAGCGAAGTTCCCATAGCAACTCGGAAAAAAAAATCCTCTCACTGGATGAAACAAGCTACCCATATTTGCATGTGCGGATGGGCACCACCACGTTATAACGACTACGAGTGCATCCTGCTGTGGCGAACAATGCTAGTGGTTATCAATGAAGTCGAAGTAGCCATATCAGGAGTGATGGGTGATGCTGATGATATTGCTCGATGGCCCTGTCAGTGGTCTCGTAGTACTGTGTGTTAAGTCCATGTTGGTGATCAAGTAGGCGGCGGTGCCCTGGTTTTTGTAGAAGTGTTTAGATTTTCACCCTGTTCCCAAAGTTAAATAAAATTATATTCTGTTATTTTAATAGCGTGAGCGTTTTGGACTCTAGCTCAGAAAACAATAGCTAGCTCTTTCTTGAAAGTTGAAACTCTATGTCAGTTGTGCCGGAGATAAGATCTAGCAGGGTGGACATGTGACAACATGATGATCGTTGATGATGGGGTGGCGATCCCGAAGAAGCTATTGTTGACAAGCTACAGCGACCCAATCGTTCGTGTGGTTCGCTTTAGCCGTTTCGCGTGTCAGACTAAATCCTCGATGAACTAGTCCGTGCAATGAACCCTAACACTCAGTGGCGGAGCCACCACCCGGCCACCCCGGGCACTTGCCCGGGCTCATTGGTCACGAGACACAGTACAGACGTGATAAACAACGATGCAAATTCTGCCATGCATGGTGGTTTACCCGGGCAGCAGTGTACCTGGTGCTAAACAATGGGCTCCTACCAGAAAAGAAGTGGGATGGGCTCCTACCTAGCGTCCAACTAATATTTAAGTGATAGGCTAATTAATTAAGCCTGCCAAACGCCTACACCAAGCATAATGTTCAGCAGTTACTCGAGAGGAAACGAGCAGTCATTTCGGCTGTTAGTTTCTGACGTACCGTAGGGACTAACCAGCGGCGAGTGAAATGGAGGCAGCTGGCACAGGCGCACGTCCGGCCGACGGCGGGTGGAACAAATCCATCTCTAGGAATGGCTTATACATCCTCAACTACTTGTTGCTTCTTGCTTTTTCTTATGTTTAGGTAAGATTATACACTAATTTCAAGATTAATAGATTTAGGGCTTAAATTTTTAGTTCAGGCGATCGGCATTTGCCTCGTTCTTTAGCACGATAGTGGTATATTCTGTATGTTTCTCTTTTCTTACAACCTCTCTATATTGAATATCTTCAAATCACAACACATAATCTATGTGAATTAGAAACTCATTCTTTTTAGGAAAACGGTAACCTTCAGCCGGCTGATGCCCGCACAACATCCGCCGCCTGTGTAGCCGTCAGATTGATCTTGATCGAGCGCTTGCACTGACGACATGTCCCTTGCAGCTAGTTTTTTTTCACAACAAGCGTCTTGTTTCACTAGCTTTCTGCAACAAATATCTAGTTTCAGAAAGAAAGAAAAAGTGCTTGGTGGTGAAGTTTTTCTTTCGGCAACAGGGTCTAGTTTCAGAATGTTTTTGCAACAGAGGGCTTGTTTCACAAAGAAGAAAAATGGTTCGACGATCAATATTTTTCACTTCTGCAACAAGGGTATTGTTTCAAAAACATAGTCCCAGTTGCAGAAAGCACAGAATGAGCGCCCTGCTCTATACGAGGGCAAGCATTGCAACAAGACGCATGTTTCAGAAACATAGCTCAGGTTACAGAAATCGACAGAGGAGTGCCCGATGTGAGACTTCATTGTTGTCGTGCTGGAGTAGAGGCAACTGCTCGGAGTGCTGGTTCGGAGGAGGCGCGTCGATTCCCGCGGCCGGCGACGGTCCATGGCGGGGTAGTGATGATGTCTCAGTGGACCTTTGCAACAAGGTCCTTGATGCAAAGCCATGGGCGCAACAAGCTAGCTATTGCGAAGGCGCCCAGTTGGCTGGGACGGTAGATTGGATGGTGTTTCGGGTGGCATCCGACGGTTGCCGAGGCGACTGATCTTATCAGTTTATCATCCGGCGGACGCGTAGCATTGCCCTTCTTTTTACCTTGTAGTGTCCTATAAGATGTTTGGATGCTAAAAAAAATTCATTGTTTTAGATACCTCACCTCTTAGCTATACTTTTAATGTCAACATAGCAGGTTTAGTTCTATGCATGGCCTTGCTTTATGACTTATGGCTTCCGAGCCTTTTGACACATGGCGCCCTCCAATGACTCATCTTCGCCGAGTATCGTGCAGTAGGTACTCGGCAAACCTGTGAACGCTTTGTCGAAGACGACACTTGGTAAACATCAAGGACACACGCCACCCTTTAGTGGATCCATCTTTGCCAAGTATGGTACGAAAGGTAGATTCTGCCTTGTAGCTCATGTTGACACTGGGTAAAGTCTTTGCCGAGTATTTGAGGGAAGGAACTCGGTGAAACTGAAGAGGGTACACCGAATAGAGTTTACCGAGTGTCACAATCGGTAAACTGGTTGCCGAGCGGATATCGGTCTTGGCCGAGTATCCTTGGTACCTTTTGATTTTTAAGTTAGACACTTGGCTCAACTTTGTCCAGGCTTCACAAAAATTCTGGCTCCGCCATTGCTAACACTATGCACTAGAACATAAGATCAGTGCACAAAAGTCAATACTACGCCGACGTGAGTAAATGAACTGTTGATACATTAAATGTGTAACCTAAACCATTTTGCCTCCTTACTCAAGGTGTGGAGGGTGAGAGAAAATTTTCCCGTGCTGCAAGTCAATTGAAAAGTAACTTGAGCGCATCCACACGTAACTTTTTTATGGTTGTTGCAATGTCAAAGAGGCGGTGCCTAGCCAGCGCCAAGCACGTAGCCACATCTTTTTTGCGAGTTTATTGCCGGAATCTGCAGGAAATCATCGTGGCCAGCGAATAATCGGCTTCAGGGTGTGAAAACTTGGGTTTAACGTCGTGTCTTCGTCTGACCGACGGCTACGTGTTAATAGACTGGGGCGCGACTCCCAGATCGCGTACATGGTTGAGATTACAACTTAGGGTACAAGGGATAAGAGGATAGAAAGATAGAGTTGTTACAAAGATAAACATGCTAACAACTTGGACTATCCTAGCCGGACTCCCCTTGGAACGTACGCCACCAGCCTGTCACGACTGGGCACATAATGTGTTGCTTAACATCCTCCCTTAATCACAACTTTGTCAAATTGAGATTACGCTTGAATTCTTCAAAACTTCTTGTGGATAATGGTTTTGTGAAGCCATCTGCAACTTGATCTCTGGAATGCACAAAACGAATCTCTAACTGATGATTTGCAACTCTTTTTCTGACAAAGTGAAAATCAATTTCAATATGCTTCGTTCTTGCATGAAACACTGGATTTGCAGATAGGTAGGTGGCACCAAGATTGTCACACCATAAGCATGGGGCTTTAGTACTCTTTATACCAAGTTCCTTCAACATAGACTGTACCCAAATAATCTCTGTCGTAGCATTTGCAAGTGTCTTGTACTCAGCTTCTGTACTTGACCTGGATACAGTAGCCTGTTTCTTTGCACACCATGATATTAGATTAGGTCCAAAAAATACTGCAAACCCACCAGTGGAGCGTCTGTCATCTATGCATCCTGCCCAATCAGAGTCTGAGAAAGCACTGACTAGAGTAGACGAAGATTTACTGAAAGTAAGACCAAGATTCATAGTATTTTTCACATATCTTACTATACGTTTAGCAGCAGTCCAATGAACTGTGGTGGGTGCATGCAGAAACTGGCATACTTTATTAACAGCAAACGAAATATCAGGTCTTGTCAAAGTCAAGTACTGAAGTGCTCCTTTATATGATGGCGTCTACTCGGCTGGAGCGTTCTGCCTGGGAGATTTTCTACCCCCATGGATGGTGGTGTGATCTTCGGATAGAATCAGCCCCTATATAGGCTGGGCTTTATTTATCTTTACTTTTGGCCAGTTTATTTTGATCTTTACTTCTTCGAACTTTTGGCTGTGTGCATCTAGCTATGCAGAGGCCGGGTGATTTTTGATGCGATTGTATCAACTCGATATTTCAATTTAATGAAAAGCCCTTTATCAGAAAAAAAAAAAGTACTGAAGTGCTCCTACCAAACTTCTGTAGTTTGTACTGTCCTCTTGATTCAAGGGATCTCCTTCTGTAAGTGAGAGTTTCTCTGAACTAGACAAGGGCGTTGGTGAGGGTTTACATCCTTGAAGACCAACTCTTTTTACCAGATCAGTGGCATACTTTTCTTGAGATAGATGAAGACCATCTTCATGTTTCTTTACCTCAATTCCTAGGAAGAAATGCAAGTCTCCTAGATCCTTCAGAGCAAACTCAGCACTTAGATCCTTCAGAAGTCCTGTTATTGCTTCATCAGAGGAGCTTGTGACAATTATATCATCAACATAAATAGGAACAAATATGGAGGTATTTGATCTATTATAGATAAACAGTGATGTATCAGACTTTGAAGGGACAAATCCAAGTGCTTGCAATTTCTGACTTAGACGTGAGTACCACACCCTAGGAGCTTGCTTTAATCCATATAAAGCTTTATCAAGTTTGCACACATGTAGTGGTGAGTTTTTGTTTACAAACCCAGGAGGTTGCTTCATGTAGACTTCCTCTTCCAGAATGCCATGAAGGAACGCATTCTGAACATCCAATTGCCTGAGACTCCATCCCCTGGAAACAGCAACAGACAAAACAAGGCGAATGGTGGCAGCTTTAATAACAGGACTAAATGTGTCATCATAGTCTATGTCGTACCGTTGTTTGAAACCCTTTGCAACGAGTCTTTCTTTGTAGCGATCTATGGATCCATCAGACTTTCTTTTGATGTGAAACACCCATTTGTAATCAATTAGATTTTTACCTCGTCGTGGAGGCACCAAGTGCCACGTTTTATTTTTCTTCAGTGTCGAGTATTCTTCTTCCATGGCCTTCCTCCACCGTGCATCATTCATTGCCTCTTCAACTAAACTAGGTTCACCTGTGGAGGAACAAGCCAGGCCAAATTTTGTTTTATAGTTAACATGTTGAATTACCCCTTTTTGGAGACGAGTGCGCGGCTGCACAGGCGAAGTTGCACCACTCCGAGGCGCAGAAGATCCCGCCTCAGATCCCAAAGCAGATGCGCCTGGCGCTGTCCCTGCGACGTTTCCTACGCCAGGATCGTCTGTGGCTGCGGCGCGCGCGGAGCCCGTTGCGGGCGGCACAGAAGATCCCGTGTGTGCTGCGGCCACATCATTATGTGATGATTGAAGGGAATCAGCGCCGGATCCCGAACCCGCGGGCCCAGTCGAATCGGTGCGGGGTTGTGCGCCTCCTGACGGATGTCGACGCGCGTAGCAGCGGGGTGCGCCTCTCAGGCAGACACGTGGTCGCCTCGGATTGGCGCGGCCCGATGTCTTCAGGTGGGCGAGTCGCTGGAGCCCGCGTGTCGCCTGGAGAGACGACGTCGCTGTGCCTGATGGGCGACGCGGTTTCTGGCGCGCCGCGCGACACGGTTTCTGGCGCGTTGGCGCCATGCAGCCGCGCAGACTCCGAGGTGGATAGCCTGGGCAAGTGCTGCAGTAACGATCCCGAGGAGGATTTGCCTCCCAAATCTGGACACATGAAATATTGCCCATTGGAGCTGATTTCTTGATCATTTTGGGTGATTTCTTCACCATTTTTGCTCAGGCTTCCTTCTGCTGCATCAACACAGAGCTCATGCATATGTTTATGAGAATTAGTCAATGACTGATCAACACAATTATTATCCCCCCTTTGATCAAAACTGGTGAGATGAGAAGGCAAAAGCAAAATTTCTTGGCGTAGTAAAGCACCGACATTTGGATGGAGATCAACAAAGGGGTACTTGGTTTCATCAAAGACCACATCACGTGAAATATAGACACGGCCAGTAGAGACATCTAGGCATTTAACGCCCTTGTGCATGTCACTGTAGCCAATGAAAACACATTTCTTAGACCTAAACATAAGTTTGCGGTTGTTGTAAGGTCGAAGATTGGGCCAACAAGCACATCCAAACACACGAAGAGAAGTGTAGTCTGGTTTGATATAGAGGGGTTTTTCTGTAGGTGTTTCATTGTTGATGACACGACTTGGAAGCATGTTAATGATGTGGACAGCAGTGAGGAAAGCCTCATCCCAAAACTTTAGTGGCATGGAGGCGCCAGCAAGGAGGGCTAAGCCAACTTCTACAATGTGACGATGTTTGCGTTCTGCCGACCCATTTTGCTGATGGGCGTGTGGGCAAGACACATGATAAGAGATACCAAGTTGTTGAAAAAATGAGTTTAGCTTCTCATACTGACCTCCCCAATCAGATTGGAGGGCAAGTATTTTACTATCAAACTGACGTTCAACGAGTGCTTGAAAGTTACGAAAAACTTGAAATACTTCAGATCGTTTTGTAAGAAGATAGATCCATGAATATTTGTTATAGTCATCGATGAAGCTCACATAGTACATGTGTCTACCGACAGAGGACGGGGAAGGACCCCACACATCGGAAAAAATAAGTTGCAATGGTTTGGTAGAAACACTAGTAGAGATCGGATATGGCAACTGATGACTTTTTGCCCTTTGGCACGAATCACAAATAGTTTCAACATCATGCTCTCCAACACATGGGAGCTTATTTTTCCTAAGCACTCGCTCAACTAAAGAAAAAGCTGCATGTCCTAAACGATCATGCCACCGTGTGGAAGATAGTTTGGTGGCACTAAAAACTTATTTATTGAACCTTCTTCGAAGCTCCGAAATCAAAGGGTAGAGCCCACGAACGCATCTACCTCGGTACAGTACCTTCCTCTTTACCTGATCCTTGATCAAAAAGAAGAACGGGTGAAACTCGAGGAAGACATGATTATCAATGGCAATGCGGTGAACGGAGAGAAGGTTTTTAGATGCACTAGGGACATGCAAAAAATTTCGAAGATGAATTGGACGATGCGGGGTTTTAATAATTGAGTGACCAACATGACGAATTTTCATACCTTCTCCACTTGCGGTGTGGATGTGGTCTTGGCCGCGGTACTTCTCACACATGGTCACCTTCTCGAGTTCGCCGGTGATGTGGTTTGTAGCGCCACTGTCCATGTACCAGTTTGTGTCCACGCCGTACGACCCATCAGCCGCAGCAGCCACCTTCTCATCCTGAGAGTCATCATCATCGTCGTCGAACCTGTACCAGCAATCCTTGGCCGAGTGGCCAAGTTTGCCACAGATCTGACATTTGACAGCATCAGGGCGCGAGCGATTGGAGTTGTTGCGGCGGCCCTGGTTGGTGTTGGAGGAGGTCGTTCGCCACCACCGTTGTTGCCACGGTGGTTGTTGCTAGTGTTGGGGCCGCCATTGTGCCTGCCCCGGCCGCGCCCACGATGACGTGAACCGCCACCACGACCGCGCATGGCCGCGTTGGCGGAGGACTTGAAGCCGCCGCCAGAGTGACCCCCTTGGTAGAGGGCAACCCGCTGGTCGAAGTTACTGATCATGGTGAACAGATCGTCGAGCGAGATGGGCGTGACGCGGGCATCGAGCGCGGAGACGAGGGGCTGGTACTCCATGTCGAGGGCGGCGATGATGTAGGAGACGAGTTCACCATCTCCGAGCGGCTTGCCAGCAGCCGCGAGCTCATCTGAAAGTGAGCGCATGTGCCTGAAGAAGCTCGCCACGGGTTGTGTCCCCTTCTGCACATTGGCGAGGGCGACACGGATGTTGTTGACGCGGGACAGAGACTGGGACGAAAACATGTTCGCCAGTTCTGTCCAGAGATCTTGCGCATGATCGATCGTGGTGACCTGCACAAGGACCTCCTTGGAGAGATTATTGAGAAGGTATCCAAGTACCTGTTGTTCTTCACGGATCCAGATCGGATGAAGGGGGTTTGGTATGGTCTCCTCCTTCCCGTCCTTGTCCTTGACGACGACGAGTTTGGCCGGCTCAGGCGTGGAGCCGTCAACATACCCGAAGAAGCCCGCACCACGGAGTTGCGGCGTGACTTGAGTCCGCCAGAGGATGTAGTTGGTGCGGGTCAACTTCTCGGTGACCTGACCAGAGAGGTTGGCCGGTGCAGCGCTGGAGGAGGGGGCCATGGTGGTAGCGGAGGTGGTGATGGGGATGGTAGATGGGATGTGGTGGAAGAGTTAGGCTGATACCATGTGAAAATTTGGGTTTAACGTCGTGTCTTCGTCTGACCGACGGCTACGTGTTAATATACTGGGGCGCGACTCCCAGATCACATACATGGTTGAGATTATAACTTGGGGTACAAGAAATAAGAAATAAGAGGATAGAGAGATAGAGTTGTTACAAAGATAAACATGCTAACAACCTGGACTATCCTAGCCGGGCTCCCCTTGGAACGTATGCCAACAGCCTGTCACGACTGGGCACATAATGCGTTGCTTAACACAGGGAAGCATTTTCCTTGTGACCACATGGTTCTTTGTTCGTTCTCGACGCCAACTTCTCTCACAGCCGAATCCCTGGTAGTCCAACCACATCATATTATACTCCGTTTGTCCAGGAATCCAGGATTTCCAAAATAATTATTTGCTAGATTTTAGATGCTATAAGGGAAGGCATAGGTTATTTGTATGCTTCCACAAAATTTGTTGTCCTCACTCTGATCACCTAGATTGCAATGCAGCTCATTAGACACCTGGATGGAGGGAGTAGTACATTGTATTTATACATGGTCATTAATGAAACTAGGGAGAGATCCCCTTCTTCAAAAATAAATAATCAATCGCAGCCAAAGAGGAAGCATCTTAGCTTGGGGTTGGAGAGAGCAAACGTGTGACAATTCATCAATTTGGCCAAAAAGTTAGCCCGATAGGTGCCGGTGGTTGCTATGGTAGTTTTTTTTCCGCAAAAAATAACTACCATAGCAACAACGTTATAACAAGTATGATGACCTGCCGTACATCAATACTTCATTCGTCCCATATTAGTTGTCGCTCAAACGGATGTACCTAGCACCGAAATACATCCATTTCAGGAGTTATTTACCCAAAACCACCACACTTGAGGCTAGGGTAACAATTTGGTACCAGATTTGTGCCAGGGCACAAAAAAGCACCGAAATTGTGCCTAACATGTAAAGCGGAGCACTGATGCTGGGATTTGGTCGCAAACACAGCCAAACCGACAAGTAGGGCCCGCCTGTCGGGCTGACGTGGCGAAGACCGAGCACATAAAAAAAGTGTTGACTAGGTGAGGTGGCAGATGAGATGCATGTCCCGCCTGTCATTGACTACGTGTTCATCTTTATTTCTTTGGAGCATTGCATCGAGCAGCTTGTGAGCATCCGAGCATCTCTACGCCATGCGAGCCGAGAGCTCCATAGCCATGGAAGCCGAGCCCCTGCTCAAGCTTGCTCCAGGCTGCCTCAGCCTCTTCTCTACACGTCACGAACCCTCGAATCCCGCTGCCGCCCACCGACATGGACGGCCGAGCCGAGAGCTCCATGACCACCATGGCCACGGCAACCGAGCCCTGCTCGAGCTAGCCCAGGGCCACATCACGCTTGGCGTCGGCGTGCTGGCCTGCGGGCAGGGCCAGCAAGGACACGTCAGCCCGACAGGCGGGCCCTACTTGTCGGTTTTGCTGTTTTCGCGATCAAATCCCAGCATCAGTGCTCCGCGTTACATGTTAGACACAATTTTGATGGTTTTTTGTGCCCTGGCATAAATTTGGTACCAAGTTGTTACCCTAGCCCCAAGTGTGGTGGTTTTGGGTAAATAACTCCCATTTCAGCAACTACTAATATGTGATGCAGGGACTAAATATATACAATACGTACAATAATGCAGCTCTAATATTTACACATGGGGTCATGGATCACACATCAGAGCCGAGAAGATGAGACTGCAATGTTGAGGTTCAAGTCAAGGTTCAGATCAGCGGCGGCCTCAGGGCGACGCTGGCCACCGGCACCTCGACCCCTTGCCAACGCGGCGGCCTCCTCAGTGGCGGTGCTCGAGATGTCAGCGTCACTGGTCGCTTCTGACTCCCCACACCGGCCGATTGACAATGTTAGGTCACACCCCGCTGCTGGTAGCTGCTTCTTCTGGCGCATCTTGTCAACGGTGTGACGTGACCAACCGGTCGCCTGCAACAACGTACATGGTTAATTAGCCATGTCAAGAAAATTTAACATGTGTTTGAGTGCTTGTATAATATTGCTAGTAATCAAGCAACTAATATTGCACATCTAGCTAGAAGCTTCATCTTTGTTAGAAAACCTATATAGCACATGCATGTATGGTCGATGGTAAGTAAGAAAGATATCAATATGAGTAATATTTGCTTCCTCTAGATTGGTTCATATATTATTTTTTACTGGTCTAAGTTCATTCATGCTTGTCTCTAGCCTTTTATATTTATAAAAACCATGTTAATATCAAAAAAATATCAATTACACGCAAGCTCTGCATGAGCACAATGTCAAGAGCTAGTCAAGACATCAGACAAGTACACAATCAAATTAATTTGTGAAATGCTTGATCACTAGTAGTTACTCCAACCTTCTCTGGTGTAATTAGCATGCCGGTGGAGTTCCATGGCAGCCGCTTGCTACTCTCCTCCCAGCTCCTAGAAACCTCTTCTATCGATGTTCTGTATAATGAGATATAGCTGGCATGTTTAATAAACTCAATAATACACACATTGACACATATGAACTTCAATTAAGAACCGGATTGATGATGCAATTATGGTAGTACTCACATTTGGCACGGCGGCACCGTCGAGCGGTGGCCGCGGCGAAACATGACGTTAGAGGGAGCGTTGATCCTGTCTGAAGACGCTGTTCTTGTGTTGTTGCCATCGATGCAATGATCATGGCAACGATTCACTGACATGTGGGGTGGGTTATTGTTGTTGTTGTTGTTGCTAGAGCTTGACCTATACATCTGCAAATGGACCAAGTTTTGAAATAATTAAGAGAAATTAGTCAAGAAGTTGGGGTGCAGAAACAACTCATACACATTTAAGAGACTGTGAAATTAATGGTGATCGTGCATCAACTGATGGAGAGGCCAGGTATATCTCCTTTGCGAATAAAAATCATGCGATAGTAAGAAAGTACCTGAAGATGGCTCTTGATGTGAGATATGCTGACCCCCTTTGTGCCCATCAGCTGAAGAATTCGCTTTGGTGTTGCCTCTGCGCAGACAAAGGGAGGAGAGAATTGATGTCAGCGTATATACCGGATCATCGACCGGCCGTGAAGGAAAGAACTAAAAATTGATAATCTTGGACATGGTTAAGTTGTGCACAATAGCTATATGTAACTTGACTGAATTTGTAATTTGGGTAAGTGGACTTTGTGGGAGGAGAAACAGTTGAAGGAGGAAGAAAGCTGGGGGAAGAAGAAAGAAGGACGACCAGGCAACTTATCCATAGCCGATCCCTAAGTTGTGACGAGAGTACTTGATGAATGGCAGATAAAGGATGTACTTAACATACAAATTGTAGACTTCTATAGGCGGAAAAGATCGATTAAAATCATGATGAATACTGTTTATTTTGGCAAAACGGTAGTTCCGCTGTCACCTATTACCAAAGTCTCGCTGGCCAATGGTGGTGGTCATCTTCGTCGTCAGAGACGGCCGGCCAGAGGCTTGGTGATCGGATCTCGAGATCCATCATCTAGTCTCGGCTGCGAGTTGGGGAGACATGGTTGCCGGTGAAAACCAAGCCGTTGGCAGGCGATGGCGGCGTTATACGCCGTTACCTTGATGGAGGCATCGTCGTGTAACTATTGTCGACCCACTCGTGCTGCTCTGGGGGAAACCTTAGGATCTGGTGTTCCAGATCGGACGATGGCGGCACTGCGGTGTCATTTCTCTCTTGGAAGCATCGTTTGTGGAGCAGCGCTGGAAGTCAGAGGCAGGAGGTGGAGCGGCTTCGTCTTGCACGAAGCTTCGGTGGAGATGTTAAGTCATGCCTGACTGACAGGTGCTACGCTTTGTCATGCCTAGTCGGCAGGTGCTACGCACGACAGATCTTCCAAAGACTTCAAGTTGTGTCGGCTGGTGGTACTCGGCAGCATGGTGCTGAGTTGTATCAGTGGCGACCGCGACATGCACAGCTGTTTGCGCGCAGGGAGGAGGTGCCGTTGGGCGCCGTCGTGGCGTCGACTAAAGCTAGACCGAGCAAGGTTGATGCATCAGTACAGTTCTGAAGATGGGGCGGTGGCAGTTGGCGGCGGAGGCCTCTGAGAGCACGCCGGACCGGCGAGACCCATGCCCGGCATGGCTCCTGGATGGGTCCTCAGGTCTTAGATGTTAGGTTTGGCTGCGATGTCTGTTTGGTATTAGGCCCAGTCTATCTGCGCCCCTTCATCAACTCGATAGGTGTAGCAATAGTTTGTTGCTTAGACGGCGGCTTTAGTCTTACTATGGTATTACTTTGTAAGGTCCTGTGAGAATAATTAATAAAGTGACCGTATGCATCGCCCAGATGTAGAGGCCGGGGGTCATCCTTATTTTCTAAAAAAAAACTATTGCCAAAGTCAGCCAATATTGAAGGAGAGATTAAGGAGAAATAAAGCAGCGCGAAGACGATAGTACTGCCATTTATCATTTCTGTTAATCAATTTAATAATGCATACATATCACGGGGGGCTTTCTATCATTCCTTCCTGCCATGAACTTGAACCAAATCCGGCCTAATTAACCTACCGCACGACTAAAGCAAAAACCACCCTTAAATCGGTCCATATGCACAATATTTGACAGGTGATCCTCCGGCAGTGCAAATCAGTGAAATCCATGCATGCAATGCAACTTCGCAATTATCGCGAGAGAGAGAGAGAGAAGCAAGAACTGACCGTCCTGGCCGCCGAGGCAGTCGACGGCCTCGATGAACTGCCGGTGCAGCTCCTCCGTCCACCGCATCCGTGGCTCGTCGGACCGGTTGTACTGCCGGACGTCTCTCCTCTCGAACCCTCTCATATTTGCACAGATATGTCTCTCAGCTAGAGCTCACCCTTCAACTCGGTCTGATTCTAATTCCCAAGCTTCTGGTACACAATTACACACACAGCTGATGATGCTACACCAGAATCAAGTCCAATATATATGTATAGAGAGAGAGAAAGAGAGAGAGAGAGAGAGTGAGAGTTTTGGTTTGGCCTAACAATGATGAACTTGAAGCCCAGTACAATTTTTTAAGTACAACCGTACTTCATATAGAGCGGATATATGGAATGTGAGGATCAAAGAAAGCGAGAGAGAGAAAGAGAGATGGCTGACTTTGCTGACCTAGTCCAGTCAAACATCCATGCTCACTTAACTTGCTACCTCTCAGAAAGGTAGCACCTAGAGAACACAGGCCAGGAAGAATTGATAGGAACAAGCCCAAATTGGAGAAAAAGTGGCATGTCCATGTCCACGACACAGCCAACTAGTACTACAATTTTTTTTAACGAAAATGCTGATGGAGCAGCTTTTCATTGATATAGGGGGGGGGGGGGGGGGGGGGGGGGGGGGGTTGAAGAAAGTTAATTTACAGCATTGTTACATGATCAGGCCTGCACAAGTTGTACATGGCATCTCCGTTTCCTGCACTAAGCTGTCCTGGTCTGGTTCTCTTGGTCTGTTGAGGAGGGAGATGGCCTTACCCCGTCCCGCCCTTTGCCAGACTGCTGCCTCTTCAATCAATCGTTCAACTACGGTCCTTTGTGGCGATGGCTGGTTTCTGAATATCCGTGCGTTGTGTTCGTTCCATAATGACCACCAGACCAGCTGTACGAATGCACTCCATGGCTTCCTTGCTGATGAAGAAATGAGGCCATTGGACTGCTCGATCCAAGTCCCCAGGGAGGTTGTCGCGGAGGATGGAGCGAGGCCCGGATGAAGGTTGCAGCGAGCGATGATATCTTGCCAAATTCGGATGGATACGGGGCAGGAAGCTAGCAGGTGCACGATATCCTCCATTGGCCCATTGCAAAGAGAGCAAGACGGATTATGAGGCCAGCCTTTCCTCGCAAGGACATCGGCTGTGTTGCATCGTCCCAGCAGCGCCAACCACGCAAAAAGTTTGCATTTGCCCGGTGCATCAGATTTCCAAAGGAATGCAGCCCAAGATGGCCGAGTGCAGCCCTCAAACTGAATCTTGTATGCCGATCTCGCCGTGTACACGCCGTCTGCTGTCCATTTCCATTGGACACGGTCATGTTCTTGAGTTAATTGAATATTTTGGATTGCCTCCCACAATTTCAGAAATTCCCTCGTCGCCTGAGCCGAGAGGTTGGCTTTTAGGTGCCGGATCCATCTGTTGTTCTCCAAGGCCTGCGCAACGGTGAGGTTTTTCCTGGTGCAATGTTGGAACAACACCAGGAAGGTGTCCTGTAGATTGATGCCCTTATACCACGGCTCCTTCCAAAAGAGAATGTGGTCGCCCTTGCCCAGCTGGAAGTCAACATACGCGTTGAATAGAGATCTGACCGATGAGTCGATAGGCAACTCCAGCCCCTGCCATGCTTTGGTGCCGTCGTTCCAGGAGAGCCACAACCACCTCATCCGTAGGGCGCGACTTTGGGCTGTCAGGTTGGTGATGCCGAGCCCTCCAAACTCTTTTGGTCGACAGACAGTACCCCAGTTGACGAGGCATTTGCCTCCGGCCGCCACCTCGCTGCCCTCCCAGAGGAATCCACGATGAACCTTGTCGATCAGCTTAGCCAGCCACCCAGGTAGTATCGATGCGAGCATTTGAAAAATCGGCATCGCCGAGAGCACTGTCTTGACCAGATCCAGCCGCCCATCAAGGGAAAGAAAGGCAAGCTTCCACCCCTTCATCCTTGCAATGAGCTTGTCGCAGATCGGCTGTAAGTCATTCTTCTTTAGCTTCTTGTCCGCCAGTGGCATGCCCAGATAAGTGCAGGGAAATTCTTTGATGGGGCAGCCCAAGTCCTGTAGCAGTTGTTGGAGGTCGATCCCATTGCAGCAGATCGTGGAGACCGAAGATTTTGCAAAGTTGGTGTGTAGGCCCGTAGCTTCACCGAAGAGCTTGAGAATTTGTGCCAGTGCCAGTACCTCCTTGCGGCATGGGTTGATGAACAAGATTGCGTCGTCTGCATACAGCGAGAGCCTGAAGGGTAGTTGTTGACTACCGATCGGTCCCAAAATCCCGGCCGTCACCGCCTTGTCGATGAGCATAGCAAGGCAGTCCATGACCAGTACGAACAGTAGCGGTGATAGTGGGTCTCCCTGCCTCAGTCCCTTCACTAAATTGATCGGTTCCGATAGATCACCATTGACCAGGATCCTTGTCGAAGAGGAGCTGAGGAGTGCTGACAAACAGTTGGTGAATCCTCTCCCAAAACCTCTTGCAGCAAGTAGCTCAAGCAGGAACTCCCATGAAACAGTATCGAAGGCGCGTTGGATGTCTAGCTTCACCATTATCGCCGGCGTGTTCGCACGCCGGAGAGCTTTGGCCAGCCCGCTGACATAACAGAAGTTGTCGTGGATGGCGCGCCCTTTGATAAACGCATTCTGGCAAGGGCCGACCAGCCCATTCATCCGGCGCTGCATCCTCGTGGCCATAATCTTGGTGATTAGTTTGGCGAAGCTACAGACAAGGCTGATGGGTCTGAAGTCTTTTGTGGTCAGGGCCTCTGCATTCTTTGGGAGGAGGATCATAGTAGCTTGGTTCAGCCGATGCAGGTGCGTTGATGCGTTCGCTTGTACGGCCCGGGCGGCCCTTGTCAGATCCTCTTTGATTATGGGCCAACACCGCTTATAGAACAAGCCCGTAAACCCATCAGGCCCTGGGGCACTGTATCCATCCAACTCCTTGATGTTCGCCAGGATTTCTTCCTCCGTGATAGCCTCGTCCATCTCTGCAAGGTTTAGTCTTGTGTATCCAATCCTGGACAGGTTCAGTTTCCTGGAGCGGGGTTCCTTTGCTCCGAAAATAGGCTCGAAAAAGGAGTGGAAAGCCTTCACTTTTGCGTCTTGGTATGTGATGATCAGCCCGTCGACCTGTAACTTGATGATGAAGTTCTTTCTCCTTCTGGCTGATGCTTTCGCTTTGAAGAATTTTGTGCCTGCGTCTCCCTCTTTAATGCCCTTCACTCTCGATTTCTCCCGCCAGATGGCTCTGTCAAGCGCTGCATACCCTAGCCTCTGCATCTTCAAGGCGGCATGGAGTTGTCTCTCTGCTGTTGACAAGGGTCGAAGATCCATGGCCCGGTCAAGCTGGCCAATGATCTCGCTTGTAATGGCCGCTTTCAGTTTGATGTCGTTGCAGAATTGGCCTTGCCATTGTTTCAAAGCTTTAGCTGTGGCCGCAAGCCTTCCTGCAAATTGGCCGACCGGATCCCCCGACGTCGGCGCCCCATGCCAAGCCCCTTGAACTACCTCGTCGAAGCCGTCAAGTTTCACCCAGTGGTTCTGGAATCTGAATGTTCTACGCTGACGGAAAGCAATCTCACAGTTCAGGAGGAGAGGACAGTGGTCGGATATGTCCGAGGATAAAGCTTCGAGCATGCAGTTGGGCATTGCCTCCTCCCAGTCTCCATTGATGAGAACTCTGTCCAGCTTCACCATCGTAGCGTTTGGTTGCTCGTTGCTCCACGTATATCTACAGCCATGGAGATATAGGTCCTTCAGTTGAAGTTCATTGATGAAGTTTCTGAAGACTGTGATGCAACGTCTGTTGATCCTCTGGTTGTTCTTGTCGGCTGCGCCGGCGATGAGGTTGAAATCGCCGACCAGCGCCAGGGCAGTGCCATTGGGGATACTGCCCTGAATAGTGTCTTTGAGCTCCCGAAGGAATGCAATCTTTTCCTCCCAGATCTGCGGACCATATACCCCAATCACACCCACTGGGGTTCCCTTGGCATCTTTTCCCACAGCCGCCACCGTGTACCCCTGAACTGCAATGGTGGTCATGGAGTAGTGATCGCCCTTCCATGCCAATAACACACCTCCTCTTGACCCAACAGTCGGCAGGTATGCAAACTCCGAGAATTCCGTGCCACAACATTGGTTCACCATGGCTCTGTCGATGAAAGATAGCTTTGTTTCTTGCAAACATACTAGGGATACATTGTCCCGGTACAGCACCTCCTTAACTACTGTTCTCCTAGCCGGGTTGTTCAAACCCCTCACGTTCCATACAATCCAATTGTTTTCCATAGGTAAATTGCTCGACTAACGGCAGCCTTTCCGCCCTAGGCGGAGGCCAGCACTGGCACGGCCGAGCCTCTCTTGCCCGCCCTTGCAAGCGAGGCAAGGGCCTCTATCTGAACATGTGAGAGTGGTTCATCGAAGGCTCTTCTATACTCAAGCAGGCGTTGCTCTTCTGTCTCGCCACGCTCTGGTATGGAAAGTCCCCTTTTGGACATGACCAGCTTCCTTGCCTACGCCATGATGTTGCCTTGGTTCTCCGGGAACAGCTTCTTCTTGCTTGAGAGGCGGTAGCTGCGCCTGGTGGCCATTCCGGGTGGCTTGGCTGGGCGGCGGGGGCGGTCGCGCTTGGCCGTTGGTGCATGCAGAATGGCGGGCTCAACTGGAGTTGCCACTAGTTCCAGGAAGTGTGTCGTTGCTTGCTCGTGGGTGATTGGTTGGAAGATCAGCCCATCATTGGCCTCCTTTGGATTCTCCTCCTGGTCCCCCCAGCGATGTGGCCCCCCCTGCCATCACAGCTAGTGGGACCCGGCAGGCGCGTGGGCATCGGGGTCAGCGGCCCGTGCAGATCAGCGGACCCAGCGTCGTCCTTGGCCGGCATCGGTCCGCCCGCCCGACCATCCGACAGCGTCGTCACCATGGAAGGCCGGCTCGGGGGGGGGGGGGGGGGGGGAAGCTACATGCAGATCCGAGGCCGCAGGGGGGCAGACCTATGCAGTTAGCATTGGCAGGGAAGTGGGGGTCCGCACTGCACTGTCGGCTGTCTCCTCCCGAGACAGTGACAGGGTGCCCATGCCCACCAATGGCAGAGGCCCACCCGCGTCCGCCTGGCCGCCTGAGGGGACACTAGTACTACAATTATTTCACATATATACTACTAATAAGACATAATGGTAATTATTTCACATATATACTACTAATAAGACATAATGGTATTTATCACATATATATGTGTCGACCCATCGAGCTCACGCTATTAATCGATTTGTCTGGGTCTCTTCCCTGCACAGTGACAGGTATGTATACGGACGGTTCACCCGTTTGACAAAAGGAAAAAAAATGTCCACTTCATATATGAAATTTAAGCTTGTATAACGTCTCGTCATTTATTTTCTATCCCTCTCAGTGTTGCTAGGTTTGACAAACTTACTCAAGAAAACTATAGTATATAGCAACGTACCTATGAACTACACTCGTTGAGTCGTTGGTACATACATATGTGGAGTGGACTGCGTACATAGACTTGATAAATTCAGTCAGCTGTAGGATATCAGGCTAGCCAGCTGAAATGTTTAAAGTCAATTCAACTCTCTGCCATATGCCATGGCATGCATGGATTTCTCCAAGGCAATGGGAAACCAAACGCATATATATGGCCATAGGCCAATAGATGGAATATCGTGTGTGAAAACATGTAGAAATGGATATATTCGTTTAAAAAAAATTCTATTTCAAGAAGTTTATAGAGTTTATGTTGCCAACTCAATCTGTTGCCTTGTGTTGATTGGAGAAAGAGATGGCTAGCTTTTTTTTGGAAAAGAGATGGCTAGCTAGATATAGAAATTTAATTTTTGACGAATTATATGGAACACATATAGATATGAATTGGCAAATTAAGTCGAATAATTATGTCATTTGAATAGTTCCATTGATTTCACACAAAAAAAAGTACCAAGGATAAGATTTATCAGGTAAAAGAAAGATCAGATCGATGCCAAGTTCTCCTCTTCCCATGGGAGTTTATCAACCAACAGTTTATATACGTGGCTGCTGTTGGAACCTTGCAGGCAGGATAGAACGCCATGAAGTCAAGGTAGCAGTTTGTGATTACCTATCAACATTACTGCACCTAGCAGTCTAGTGACGTCACTATCGAAGAAAATGAAGCATTCTCTACACATGGGAAATGAATTGTGGACTTTGGGACCACATTCTTAGGATGGGAAAGGAGAAAAAAGTTGCATCTGTCCATATCTCAATCAACAAATACAGATTCGTGGATGTATTCCCAGTTCAGTTTAGATTATAGATAGGGGTGAAGAAAATATGCCCTAGAGGCAATAATAAAGTTATTATTTATTTCCTTATTTCATGATAAATGTTTATTATTCATGCTAGAATTATATTAACCGGAAACATAATACATGTGTGAATACATAGACAAACAGAGTGTCACTAGTATGCCTCTACTTGACTAGCTCGTTGATTAAAGATGGTTATGTTTCCTAACCATAGACAAAGAGTTGTCATCACATCATTAGGAGAATGATGTGATTGACATGACCCATTCCGTTAGCTTAGCACACGATCGTTTAGTATGTTGCTATTGCTTTCTTCATGACTTATACATGTTCCTATGACTATGAGATTATGCAACTCCCGTTTACCGGAGGAACACTTTGTGTGCTACCAAACATCACAACGTAACTGGGTGATTATAAAGGAGCTCTACAGGTGTCTTCGAAGGTACATGTTGGGTTGACGTATTTCGAGATTATGATTTGTCACTCCGATTGTCGGAGAGGTATCTCTGGGCCCTCTCGGTAATGCACATCACTTAAGCCTTGCAGGCATTGCAACTAATGAGTTAGTTGCGGGATGATGTATTATAGAACGAGTAAAGAGACTTGCCGGTAACGATATTGAACTAGGTATTGAGATACCGACGATCGAATCTCGGGCAAATAACATACCGATGACAAAGGGAACAACGTATGTTGTTATGCGGTCTGATCGATAAAGATCTTCGTAGAATATGTGGGAGCCAATATGAGCATCCAGGTTCCGCTATTGGTTATTGACCGGAGATGTGTCTCGGTCATGTCTACATTGTTCTCGAACCCGTAGGGTCCGCACGCTTAAGGTTTCGATGACAATTATATTATGAGTTTATGAGTTTTGATGTACTGAAGGAGTTCGGAGTCCCGGATGAGATCGGAGACATGACGAGGAGTCTCGAAATGATCGAGACGTAAAGATCGATATATTGGACGACTATATTCGGATATCGGAAAGGTTCCGAGTGATTCGGGTATTTTCGGGAGTACCGGGGAGTTACGGGAATTCATATTGGGCCTTAATGGGCCATACGAGAAAGGAGAGAAAGGCCTCAAAGGGTGGCCGCACCCCTCCCCATGGGTTGGTCCGAATTGGACTAGGGAGGGGGAGCGCCCCCTTCCTTCCTTCTCCTTTTCCCTTCCCTTTCCTTCCCTCCTACTCCTACTACTTGGAAGGGCTCCTAGTTCTACTAGGAAAGGGGGAATCCTACTCCCGGTGGGAGTAGGACTCCCCTAGGGCGCGCCATAGAGAGGGCCGGCCCTTCCCCTCCTCCACTCCTTTATATACGGGGGCAGGGGGCACCCCAAAGACACAACAATTGATCTCTTGATCTCTTAGCCGTGTGTGGTGCCCCCCTCCACCATAATCCATCTTGGTCATATTGTAGCGGTGCTTAGGCGAAGCCCTGCGTCGGTAGAACATCATCATCGTCACCACGCCGTCGTGCTGACGAAACTCTCCCTCAACACTCGGCTGGATCGGAGTTCGAGGGACGTCATCGAGTTGAACGTGTGCAGAACTCGGAGGTGCCGTGCGTTTGGTACTTGATCGATCGGATCGTGAAGACGTACGACTACATCAACAGCGTTGTGCTAACGCTTCCGCTTTCGGTCTACGAGGATACGTAGACAACACTCTCCCCTCTCGTTGCTATGCATCACCATGATCTTGAGTGTGCATAGGAAATTTTTGAAATTACTGCGTTCCCCAACAAGGGGCAGTGACACACCCTTTTGAAATTCTTTCCCAAGCTAGCTATAGATGTACCTAGCATGCTAGGGGTAGTTTTACACATCAAAATTAATTAATCTGTGTGCCCCTTTTTTCGCTCCTCGGTCGATAGGATCTAGAACTCTAGTTGAAACTAAAATGTAACAAAATATAGTACATAAAAGTTCTAAAGAATTATGTAAGATCCATACATTTATATATACGATAAGATAACTTATCTCATAAGATACATGTCTATGCATATTATGGGATGAATTATTTAATTTAAAATGCTGGTTACCAAATATAACTACTTGCGCTCGTAGAATAATCAAGCTTGTATTGCTTTTCAATGTTGATTATGTCTTTCTCTCTTGCATAAGAATTAAACATGAGTATTTTACACATTATACATATAGAGAAAAGTCTATTTTTGAACACTGAATTGTTGTGTTTGGTATAGTTGAACCCCCCAAACTTTGAAATTGACTCAATTAAACTTTGATCTTTCTAAACCTGTTAAAATGAACCCTAGTTCCATATCAATATTGAATTTGTATTTCAACATCGATTTATCGTCCGATTTCTCGCTACTCGTGAGGTGACCGATAAGATTATGTCTCATCTTCACCATTTATCGTTTGGGCCGATTTATCGCTCTGACAAGCGATTTATCAGGAATCTACCGATAAATCGGGCCTATTCATAGCATTATGTTTGCAAAAAATGTTTATTTGTGTTTTTTGTGGACCTTGTTACGCTATATGTACTATTGTCCTATTTTGTTTGTCATTATACGAGGATTCAAAGGCTAGGAATCTAGGTAACACTTATGTCCAATATTGTTTTGGTGTTGAATATAGCATAATTTAGTGTTGAGAACCTGGTATTTGCAAACAAAGGTTGATTAATAGTCGTATGATAAAACCGATTAATCATTCGATTTCCGATTAATCTCTAATCCCCAACTGACCGAGGCACTAATGATAAGCGATATCCTCAACATTGATTCCAAGACTTTCAAAAATACAACAAACTTCATAGATGTAAAGATTGTTATGAAGTGATAATCACCAAAATAATTAGAAGATACAAATATTTGAGTCACGTGAAAAATGACAGGAGACATTCGTTTTATTTTGTGTGTTTCTAGTATGGTACAAAGATGATCATGTTGGCTGATGTTTTCGTCATGTTCTTACTTTGTACCATTCTCCATACATGTGAATCATTTCATATGATGTGAGGTCTTAGAATATGAAAAACCTCAAACCAGTTATTTAGGACGGTTTTGTATCTTTGGAATTTCAGAAGAAATTAAAAAGATAATGAATGTGGGGGGTTCTATGTACGGTTCAAGAACCAATGATATGAATTTATTTATATTTTTTGAACATGACAAAAAATAATCATATTTTTGTGAAGTCCTATATGGTATACATCCCGAGCATCCCGACAACTATGGATTTTCCCATAGCACTCGAGTTACCATGCGATGGGTATTTTTGTGAAATGCATTGTTGAGAAAACATAATTAATCAATTAACAAGTGTGGATGTGCATTTTGTTTCCTTCTAGGTCATCTACATCTACATAAATCTAGAATGGAAATAAATAAATTGTAATACATAAAGCTCAAAGTAATTCTTTTAAATACCATACACATGTGCACTTCATCTCGTAATATATGTGTATATGCTTGCAAGTTTTGGGATTGATTATACATTCTAAAACTTAGGTTAACAGCGTGTTACTATTTGAGATATGTAGAATAATCAAGTTTGTGTTGCCTTTTCCATGTTTTATATATGTCTTCCTCTATTGCATAATCGGAGAATATAAGAGTCTTTTACATGTTAAATATATAGAGGAAAGTCTATTTTGAACATTGGACCATTGTGCATGTTGTAACTTGAACCCAAAGCCATGAAAATGTCTAAATTAAACATTAAGCTTTCTAAAAATGTTTAAAGTGGACCTATATTTAATTTGAAAAATGGTTTTGTATGTTTCGCCTTAAATTGAAAAATTCCGTGTATGGACAGAATGCTACGAAATGATAACCTCCAAAAATAATTAACAAACAATGTTTATGTCACTTGTCTTTTCTTGTCTAGATGATCTTGGTTGCTATTGACATTTATCATGTTTAACCGTTATAGCATCCACTTTTGAATTGTTTCATATGTTTGGGGAATCTTAGAATATGGAACCACCATCCAAACCTTAAACCAATCAATTGGAGTTGGTTTATATGTTTGAAGTTTTAGACAAAAAAATTGGATGTTACAGACGGAGAACTTGCAAAAATTCAACCAAAAATTATGTTGATTTACCTTTTGTGTTAAAAAAGGTCAATGAGAATTTATTTTCTTTCTAGATGTTCTTGCATATGACATGACATCGTGCACGTTGTAATTGCATTTCCTGCATATGTCACTTTTTTCCACATTTTTAAAACATAAAAATAGAAATAACTACCATTATCTAAAACCAGGTTAGTAGGATTCAATTGAACGTAGCCCTATGATTCATGATTTACATAATACCTTTTGTAATGGTACGGTGTCAATTGTCTTTACATCGAGTGTTATCCCTTTGTTGCTGATTTAATGTCTTACATATGAGGTGGAGACCGGCACATGTTTGGTATTAACTTAAGAGGATCCCATGAGTGCATGCACATATTCTTGTTGGTGTCGGTGCTCTATGTTGGTCTACAAAATCCATAACAATGTTGGTTTTTATGACAAACAAAAAATGTCAAAATGTTTTCAGAATTCGTTCATATCTACGAGTTGGTTGCTATGCTAGTCCAAGCCACAATATCCAGAACATCAGAAACACCTGAAGGCGGATATCAACAAGCCGGTGTGAGTTACCAAGAGTTATGTCCGGACATAGATAGCAATTTAGCAATAAAATTTGTAACACAGGGTTCTCAATGTGTTGGTAGCTCATTGCTTCTATGCAATTTTTCTTAGTGTCAGGAGTTGTTAAACTTTGTAGTAATTATTAGTTCGGTGTACCATGGGTGCATGCAACAGCTGGGAAACCTAACAAACATTTGAGATTAAACTTGAATGTGGATCCATGGTTACGATGGGGACCTTACCGCGAGGAGCTTTGCACTGAATTGTCGTTGCTGAAAATGGTCGACATGTACGTACACCTGTCGGCGGAGCAATGGAAGTTTGAATTCCATGGTGCATGCTCGTGCGTACGCTAGCGTACGCACGCAGGTAAGCAAGAGATCTGAATAGTATGTTAAACTTTGAGTCATGCGACCGTCCCACGAATTTAGACAAGCCCAAACGTTTACCTACTCGAACATAAGCAAAATATGCACCATATAGATGTGAGAAAGGACACGCTTACTTACCCATGCATGCATGTAAGCGCCAAAACATATTCCGTGTTACCAGTGGACACACGCTAGCTATATATCAATATATGCATGTATGATAGGCTGATAGCAAGCGACCTGAAAATATAAAATGCCGCCGGGTCTATCTATCTACTATTCATGGCCATGGTCATCACGATCGATGAGACTATAGCTATCAGAGGAAGTAGACTAATCAAAGCCGGTGGAGGTAGCAGCTAAGTGTGATACAGGTTAAAGTCAATATATAGTATATATTTGTTTTTTGTAAATATTCATATTGTTTTCTATAAATTTTGTCAAACTTTATAAAATTTGAGTTTAGTCAAAGTTAATATTGCGGAGTAAATAAAAACGAAGGGAGCTAGTATGGACCCTTCGTATTTCTGCATTCTTGTGTTGGTCCACACTACCGTCCATGTGCATTCAGCGTACATAATTCTACATTTTCTATCGGGGTCTTTGTTACTATATGCAAGTGAATGTATATATTAGTTGGAGTTAGTCGACAACTACGTCAATACATATATAGATGGTATACGTGTAGCCTTGAATGTTGGCATATAACTAGAGATGACCCATACGCATAAACAGTGTAGTCAATATATATATGGTATACGTTTAGCCTAGAATGTTGGCATATAATAACTAGAGATGACCCATACACATAAACAGTGTACTAATCTTGACTAGTCTTGGTCTATGCTTAATTCCCTAACTGATAATTAAGCTTACCCTTGATTATCATCACATGGCTAATTTCAGCGTGACAACGGCGGCTCATACTTTTCAGCTATCATGCCGCCTTTTCGCCAAGTCTTTAATTAAAGGCTTACCCGCAATCTTCTTTCTGCCTCGGCGATCTATTGGCTAGCGCGTAGACAACACACCCAATTTACATATTTGTCTATATTCTTCTTTGTCATTTGTGTTTTGTTCCTCGCAGAGGCTTTACTTCCTTGTTTCAAAATGCTTTGCATAATAGTTTTGCCTCAAGCCATATTTTGTGAAGTTTGATCAAGTTATATACAAATATATATCAAATATAAAAAGCAACACCCCGCAAAAAAAATCCCGCAAAAAACAATGTAAAAAAGCAACACCAAAATCATTACGATTAGATCCATCATGGAGTATATCTAGATTTTGATATTATTTTAATATAAAAATGATAGATTTGGACTGACTTTGATTTAAGACCAAACTAATATGCAAAGTATTTTCAAATTAGGAGTACGTATATAGCCACGTGATACATATCCTTTCCGTAGGGCTTTACCTATACTCCCAAAAGGTTCCATATAAAGAAAGTGAATTACATTCCTTTACCACCTAAGATTAAATTTTTGATACTTTCTACCTCATTTAGCGGAAAAATCTCTAAAATGCCCCCGTACATTGGAGCATATGGAGGTCGATTTGGGGGTGGGGGGCATATGGAGGTCGATTTGGGGGGTGTGGAGCACATGTAGAGGCTGGCGCAAACGAAGGCGTAGGTCCGCCGGCGCCCCATATTACCGCGTCAAACGTGGCCCCAAGGAAGGCGCCATCGATGTGGTACTCGCTTTGTGCACCATGTCGGGCTGACAATATATGCCAAGCTTTAAGATGGATAGAAGCTACCCCGCCAAAAAAAAGATGGATAGAAGCTAGAACAGACTTTCTTAAGTTGTATATTTTGGAGAAATTCTGCTAAACCGTGTAAAAAGTGTGCATGCATGCTCAATCGTAAAAGAAGGATAAAAAGTGGAATCCACTATTAGAAGATGAAGCTAGCTACTTAGCTAGTTGATCGTGCACGTACACACGTAGCTTGGGAATTCCATTAGGTGCACGTGCACGTGGCTGTGTGTTGGATGCAAATTTGCCAGTACTTACCAACTCATGTGACTTTACCCTAAAAAAAACCTATGTGACTTTTTACCGACATGAATGATGAGCAATATCAAAAACTCGTGTGCCAAACCGATTAACCGAATGGAAAATGTTTCCCCACGCCGGACGGCATCTCGCTCGTGTCGCATGCCTCTATTCTCCAAAGCTCCTTTCTTTCTCGGGGCAGCTAAGGGCATCTCCAGCCGGCCCCCAAGGATGCCCCCCACGAGCATTTTTTGGACGCCGGCGCTTAATTTTTCTCCCAGCCAGGACCCCAAGAGCTCAAATAGCGCCGGATTTGATCGAAGTTACGTCCGGCGGTCCCGATCCAAACCAAAAAAGCCGGGAGGCACTTGGGGGCGCCGGCGCTCTTTTTTGCATGCAAAACCCCCACATGTCGGCCTCTCTCTTCACTCTCTCTCCTTTTTTTCCTGCTAGGCCCACCCGTGCATGTGAGAATCTTTCCCTCGCCCAGCCCCGCCTTCTCCGTCCCGCCCCGCCGAGCTCGCCGCCCCGCCTGCTCCGCCCGCCCGCGCGCTCGCCTCCGCCCCCGCAGCCTCCCCCGCCGGCTCGCGCTCGCGCCCTCCTCTGCTCCGCCAGGTCGCCTCCCCCGCCTCGCTCTGGCTCGCGCTTGCCCCCTCCGCCAGGTCGCCTCCCCCGCCGTGCTCTGGCTCACGCTCTCGCGGCTGTGTTGCTTGCTTCGGGTGAAAGGCTTTGCTTGGACTGCGTGGCGCCGCGGCATGGGCGGGCGCCCGACTCCGCCCCCGTGGCATGCCGGAGCCGCGGCAGCTCGTCCGCCGGCGTGTGGCTGTGGCGTGGCCGGGCCGGAGCTCGCTGCGTGTGGCCATGGCGTGTGGGCGGGCGGGCGGGCGGGCGCGGCGCTGCCTGGGCGGACGGGCGCGGCTGTGGGCTCGATCGTCCTCGCCCTCGTCGTCGGGAGAGCAACAAGGAGGAGGACGACCAGTGGACGCTCTTCATCGATCTGCCGGTGCTGGAGGCCGCCACCGCCGGCTTCTCCGACAGCAACCTACTCGGTCGCGGCGGCTTCGGCCCCGTCTACAAGGCAAGCGACCAGCAACCTCCTCCTCCTCCTTGTTGCTCACGCCGTCGTCCTCGCGCGGTGCCTCGACGACGCCGTCGTCGGGAAGGAGCAGGAGACAGTGGAGGACGCCATGATGAGGTAGGGCGCAGCTGTGGCCTGGACGGCGCGGCGCGGGCGGGACGCGTCTACTACGCCCGCCGGCCACCGCGTCCTGGGCGCCCGCCCCGTCCCCGTGCAGCCCGCTGACGGGGCGCGTCGAGGCGGCGAGCAGCGGGCGCGGCCGCGGTCAAGATGCTCGATGAAATGCTGCTGCCTTCGTGGGAGCCCAGCGCTGCTCGTGCTCATGTCCGTGTGGTCTTCCGCCAGGCCTCCGTCGACGCTCGCGCTCCTCCGCTAGCTGGAGGTCGTCGACGCCGCCGCGGTCAAGGTGCTCGACGAAATGACGCTCCGATTATGGAAGTCCAACGTTGCTCGTGGGGAGGCAACGAGTGAAAGTGGTTTGGCCTCCGAGGCCTAAGTTCTCGCCGGCAGCCCCCAGGAGGCGAAAAAAGGTGCCTCCTGAGGGGCAAACGGCTAGAGATGCCCTAAAACTCCAAAGCTTCTACAGCGACGCAGTGCGCACACAACACATATTCGACTAATTAATCCAATCACGTGTCCATGTGGATGCGTATGCTCGTACCTATCTATAGAGCAAAACTTTAAAATTGAAAAAGTTTGGTAGTATAATCTGCAGTAATTATCGATATAATCTGCAGTAATTATCGATATAATCTGCAGTAATTACCAACTGCATGCAAGTGACCATTAGTACTCCCTCTGTTCATTTTTATAGACGTTTTAGACAATTCAGACCGTGCCTAAAACAGTTCAAAACTAGCTGTTCAAGACGTCTTATAAAAACGAACGGAGGGAGTAATAGAATTGTTCACTTGATTAGTTTGTCTGAATAGTATGGACGTATATATCACGGACTATTGTGCACGGCAATTAGTTACCAGCAGTCGTGTTTTTCAACGGCATACAGCGACAGTTAACTCACAGAGCATCCCGCAAAATAAGAAGTTAACTCACAGAGCAACCATCCAAAGCTCCCCATGAATTATTGCCTCTTCTGGTTGTTATTTTTTCAAACCTGTCCAAAATGTCAAAGGCCGGTCTGAACTCCGAACACTTGATGCATGAATCGGCAAAGTCAACCAGACTTACACCCGAAGTTACTGCTGCAAGTTTTTTTTTTCTTTCTGTTTGCACCCGCACACGTTGATCATATCGGCATTGACAAGTTTTTCTTCTGTCTTCGGATTTTGTTCTGTGGTGTGGAATGTGAAATGAACGAATGATCACTAGAAATTCTTGTTTTGGAGGCGCAATTTTTCTACGATATGGTATGGAAAGTTCGTTGAAAAAAAAACCTGGCACCATATTTGCTTGTGTGAATGGACACCACCATGTTTTATTTTTTTTATTTTTTTTGCAGGACACCGCCATGTTGTTGCAACTATGGGTGTCTCCAATTTGGTTATCCAGGATAAAGTCGAATTAGCCATATTCATGTTGCTCAATGGCCTTAATGATGGTTTTGCAACTGCATTCAAAGACGGAGATGAGTGGCGGGCAGGGGCATTAGAACTCTTGTTTGCTGATAAGTTTGTTATATCCGCTCCCTGATAAAGTTTACAATACTAAATCAGGCAACTGATGCTTGTCAAGATCAAAAGTTGGCTCCGTCCTTGATCGAGTTTGTTAAGTCTGTGTTGGTAGATAAGTGGGCTGATCGAGGGTGTCCTATCTGTTTGTGGACGAGTATCTATTGTGTGGGTTTCCTATAGTTACCGAATAAATCTCTTCTACTTATTTAGTAGAGTGAGATCTTTGGACAACTGTTTCAAAAAATATAGCCCCCTCCCACTCCCAAAATAATATTGACTATACATGGTTAGCTCTTAGTAGAGTCCAAACTTTGCCTCGGAGATTGGATCTAGGTGGACGGGACACATGGCAGTGTGATGACCGTCGATGATAGCATGGCGTGCCCAAGAAGAAGCTGTTGATGACGAGCCAAAAGGCTGGAACTCACGTGGTCTACTTTGGCGCATCCAACTAAATCCTTGGTGAACTAGTTGATGCACCGAATTACTACGCCCTGGCGCAACTAGTCTAATGGCGCATAAAACTCAAAATTGTGATGACACACACAAAACCAGTCTGATACATTAAACATGTGATCTAAACCATTTAGCTCACTTCCGGGTGAAAGCTCTGGAAGGGAGGGAGGAGGAGGCAAGTTAATTGACAAGTAACTTGACCAGATCCACATGTAACTTTTCCTTGTTTGGTGCAAAGTCATAGAGGCGGTGCCTAGCCTAGCTTCTTTTTTTTTTGCGGATTTTTTTTTGCTTGGGGCTTTCTTGTAGCCTAGCTCACAGCCACATCTTTTTCTATGAGTTTGTAGCCAAAATCTGTAGGAAATCCTCGCGGTCGGTGAATAGTCGCGCAATGAAACTAGCTAGACAGGGGTGATGAACCTAGGAGAGGGAGATAGTAGTTTAGCGAATCCTGGAGATCACCAGGAAGTTGGGGTCGACATCCATAGCTTTAACGAGCGGACTCCACTGCTACAAGAGAGCGGTCAATTTGAACAAGCAATCAGATAGGGAAAATAAGTTCAACAGTAAACTCGTCACAAGTCGTCCATAAATACCAACAAAGCACGGAAAGGGAAAACCAAAAAAAAACACGGATAAATTGCCTCGATTGATTAGCGAACAGCGGGAACAAATCAGGAAAGCTGCTTGGATTCCAGTCAGCATTCAGCCACAATCATATGCAACTCCAAGCGAGTTTATCTACAGCACATCTAATGATCTAAATAGGATGTGCACCGTGTTTTCATTCTCTCCAGAAAGAGAACATGTCGCCATAGCATTGCCATTGTATTTTAAATTTTTATCACTAGCTGGGAGACGACGCGCGATTTCCTGACAAGGGAATATTTTGATCTTAAGCGGGATCTTTGCATCCCAGACGCCATTGAATCGATTGGAGCGTCACCCTACGCAATGATTGGAGTAAAGGGACTTAACAAAGCACTTGCCAGAGGACGAGCGAGGACAAAGGAGCTGATCAGAAGCCTCTCATAGGTTTGGGAACAGGGCAGTGAGCTCTTCCCAGTTCACCACCTCTACGGGAGACAAGGATCGGGGGAAACCAAAATCCCAGTTATTAGCAGCTACCTTTGAAATGGAGATCTTTGGGTTAGAATAATAGGAAAACATAACCGGGAATGAGATCCTAAGGGGGGTCACCCTCCTGCCTCCGGTCTAACCAAAAGCCAACCATGGTCACCAAACTAGCCTCAAATTTGACCAGCGAACGACATTCATCATGAACTTTAACCAAAGATTTCCAGAATTTGGATTCTGGACCCTCCTGTAGGATTGCCATTCAAGGGATCCACGTGGACCACGTCAGGAAAATACTTGGCCATTTGAAGTCTAAGCCATTACGAGTTTAAGCCATAACACTTGAGGCGAATTATGATGAATGCACCACCACCACTTCATGATTATACATTTGTTCATTAAGGAGGTTTTAATGATGCCCGCCCCTATAGGTTTTGGGTCTGCCAATGATTTTTCATTTAACCAATCGGTATTTCTTCTTGTTGTCTATTGTATTACAGTAAAAAAAGCATTGCGATCTTTGTCGAAACTACCATGATTAGTCGCAGAAAGGCGATAAAATCCCATAGTATAAACATCGGTAGAAAAAGAAGAAATGATAAGGATAACCCCCCCCCCCCCCCCCCCCCCTTGAATTGTGTCTATCCCGCCAAGTAGCACCTCTAGATCCAACTTTAAGCTCCATAGGATGAAATTCAACTTCATGCTAAATAATACTTGGTCAGAAAGGAACTAATCTTGCAGTTAAGAAGATTAGCGATTCCGGTATGCTCAGCAGGGTGGCAAAGGGCAAAGGTGTTGCAGTTCATCAACTAGACCAAAGGATTAGTCAACTGCGATAAAGCAACCCACATTTCTATTGATCTACCATACATCAATAGAAATATACATATTATGTACCTCTACAAAAATGCAACTCTATATATTTACACAAGAGGTTATGGATAACACATCAGAGCCAAGAAGATGAGATGGCAAGATCGAGGTTCAGGTCAAGGTTCAGATCAGCGGAAGCCTTAGGGCGGCGGTGGCCACTCACTCCTTGACCCCTTGCCAGCACGATGGCCTCCTCGGTGGTCATGCTCGAGATGTCAGTGTCACTACTCGCGGCCTCCTCCTCCCACCGGCCGATCGATAGCGTCAGGTCACACCCCGCCGCTGCCCGCTGCTTCTTCTGACACGTCTTGCCATTAGCATGGCATGACCAGTCAGTCGCCTACAACAACGTACATGGTTAATTAGCCATGTCAAGAAGATTAACATATGACAATCACTACCAATGTCTTTCTTCATTGCTATATTTGATGTAGCACATTCTAGCTAGAAGCTTCATCTTTGTTTGAAAACATATATAGCACATGCATGTATAGTGGATGGTAAGTAAGGAAGACAATTAATTTGAGTAATATTTGCTTCCTCTAGATTTGTTGGTATGTTAACTTTTAATGGTTAGTTTATGTATAAGTATAAGTCAATTCATGTTTGTCTCTAGCTTTTTTATTGATAAATATGATATATTAATATAGAAAATATATCAATTACACCTGATCTCTGCATCAACACGACGTCAAGAGCTTGTAAGACATCAGGAAAGATGTACAACAATAATCCTAGACGCGCCGAAGAATAAGGCATCTGAACACTAATTACCCCCCCCCCCCCCCCCCCCCCCCCCCCGCCCGCCCCTATTTTCATGGGGGTGGGCCCTGCCTCCCTCCTAATCTCCTATCAAAAACTACCACCTAATTACAATCCTTGAATCCTTAACAACCAGTCTGTGTGAGTAGCATTACTCGATGTACACAATCAAATTAACTAACGAAAACACTTGATACCTACCTTCTCTGGTGTATTTAGCATGCCGGAGGAGTTCCATTGCAGCCGCCCTCTACTCTGCTCCCAGCTCCTGAAAACCTCCTCGATGGACGGTCTGCACAATGAGATAGCTAGCATCTTTAATAAACTCAATCATAAAAACGTATAAAAATTAATTAAGAGCGGAATTGATGATCCAATTATTGGTAGTACTCACATTTGGTACGGCGGTGACATCGAGTGGTGGCCGCGACGAAACACAGCATAAGAGGGAATGTCGATCCTGTCTGAGGCCGACGTTGCCGTGATGTTCCCATCGATGAAATGATCTTGACGATGATTCACTGATGCATGGGGTGGGTTGTTGCCGCTGCCGCTGCTGCTGGAGCTTGATCTGTACATCTGGAGATGGCTTTTGATGTGAGATATACTGACTCTCTTTGTGCCCATCAGCTGAAGAATTCGCTTTGGTGTTGCCTCTGCGCACACAAGATATGTGAAGATAATTGATGTCAGCACACATCGACCGGCCTTGAAGAAATGAACTAAAAATTGGTACTCTTGTTATTTATTTATTTTTGCTGTATAGCTCTTTTTATTTTTTCTGGACATTATTCTTTGTTCTTTTTTTAAGAAAAAATCAATAAAAATACGCAGCAGAGTCCTGTTGTTTCCCTCAAAAATGTTGTGACGAGACTCGAGAGCACAGATGAATGGCAGAAAAGATTGATCAAAATCATGATGAGTGCTGTTTATTTTTGCAAAACGGCAGGTCCGCTGTCACTTCTTGCCAAAGTGAGCCAATATTAAATTAGAGATTAGAGAGATACAGAGAAATCAAGCACGCGGTTGTGAGTGAGCATCAATTTGATGGAACGGTAAGAAGACAATATTATCATTTTCATCATGCATGCATATCACGTGGGACTTTCTTTGATCATAATACCTCTGAGATGCATCGTCAAAAAAAAAACGTATGAGAAGCGAGAAGCAAGAACTAACCGTCCTGGCCGCCGAGGCAGTCCACGGCCTCGATGAACTGCCGGTGAAGCTCCTCCGTCCAACGCATCCGCGGCTCGTCCGATCGGATGTACTGCCGGACACCTCTCCTCTCAAATCCTCTCATGCTTTTATCGTCCTCTCCCTGCAGCTAAGCTATCCGGCCTTCAACTCGGTCCGATCGATCCCAAACCCAAGCTTCTAGTATAAACACAGCTGATGATGCTTCTCCAGAATCAAGTTCCAATATATATATGGAGAGAGAGAGAGTTTTGGTTTGGCCAAACAATGATGAACTCGAAGCTCAAGTACTATTTTTAAAGTACAAGCGTACTATATAGGGCCGATGTATGGAATGTGTGGATCCAAGAGAGAGCAAGGGAGAAAGAGAGAGAAGAGGCTGACTTTGCTGACCTAGTCCAGTCAAACATCCATGCTCACTTAACTTAGGTAGCTACCTAGAGAACAGAGGCCGGGAAGAATCAAGAGGAACGAGCCCAAATTCGAGAAAAAGTTGGCCTGTCCACATCCACGAGAGACACCCAAGTAGTACTGAAGTTCTTTCACACATATATGCGTCAACCCATCAAGCTCAGACTTAATTGATTTGTCTGGGTCTCTTCCCTTCACAGTGTGACAGGCATATATGTGAACAGTTCACCCATTTGACAAACTAACCAAGACGTTGTCCACTTCGTATATGAGATTCAAGCTTGTTCAACGTCTCAGCATTCATCTCAAAAAAGAAAAGAAAACGTCTCAGCGTTTATTTTCTGTCACACTCTCCGTCGCTAGGTTTGACAAACTTACTCGAGAAAACTATAGTACTCCATCCGTCCAAAATAAGTGACCCGACTTTGTATTAACTTTATACGGAGGGAGTATATAGCAACATTCGTATGGCCTGCGCTCGTTGAGATGTCGATACATACGTACGTAGAGTTGACTGCATTCGATATACACTTAAATTCAGTCAGAGAAGTAGGACATCAGGCTAGCTAGCTGATATATATGTCTAAAGTCAATTCAACTCTCTGACATGCCATGCATGGATTTCCCCAGGGCAATGGGAAACCAAACGCATGTAGTGAATTTGAATATGTATATATGGCCATTGCTGGCATAGCGTGTGTGAAAGCATGTGGAAACGTATATATTTTCCTTTTAGAAAATTATATTTCAAGAAGTTTATAGAGTTCAAGTTGCTAACTCAATGTGTTGCCTTGTGTTGATTGGAGAAAGAGATGGCTAGCTAGACACAAAAATTTAACTTTTGACCAACTATATGACGCGCACATATATAGATATGACTTGGCAAATTAAGTCACATAATTATGCCGTTTGGATAGTTCCAAGGATTTCTCAAAAAAAGTCCCAAGGATCAGATCGTTGCAAAGTTCTCCTCTTCCCACGGGAATTTATCGACCAACGGTTTATATATATGTGGCTGCCATTGGAACCTTGCAGGCAGGATAAAACGCCATCAAGTCAAGGTAGCAGTTTGTGATTACCTATCCGCCTAGCAATCTAGTGACATCCCTATCGAAGAAAATGAAGCATTCTTTGCATATGGGAAATGAATCATGGAGTTTCGGACCACATTCTTAGAGAAGGGAAAAGGAGAAAAAGGTTCCATCTGTCCATATCTCAATCAACAAATCCAGATTCACGGATGACTTACCAGTTCAGTTTAGATTATAGATAGGGACAATGACGCGGCCTTTTGAAATTCTTTCCCTAGGAAGCTATAGATGTACCTAGAATGCTACATGTACTTTTACACATCAAAAATAATTAATCCGCGAGAATGTGTCATAGTGCATTTTCCACTCTTTGATCGTTAGCCCAGAACTTTAGATGAACCTAAAATAAAAAATAAATAAAAATACATAAAAGTTCTAAAGAATTCTGTAAAATACATACATACATATATGGTAATTTACCTCATAAGATATATGTCTATGCTTACTATGGGGTGACTTATATAATTTTAAAATTTTGGTTACCCAAATATAACTACTTGTGATGTGTACAATAATCAAGTTTGTGTTGCTTTTCAATGTTGTTTACGCCCTTCTCTCTTTCATCGGGATTAAATATGAGAGTATTTTACAGGTTAAACATGTAGAGAAAAGTCTATTTTACACACAGAATTGTTGTGCTTGGTCTGACTTGAACCCCAAACAATGAAATTGACTCAATTAAACCTTGAATTTTCTAAACCTGCTAAATGAACCATAGTTATGTTTTAAAATATGATATTTTTTTTATTTCAAGACATTCAAAAATAAGAAAAACGTCATCGATGTAAAGAGTGTTATGAAATGATATCCACAAAAATTCATGAGAAGATACAACTATCCGTATCATGTGTAAAAATGACAAGAGAGATTCACTTAACTTTGGTAATTTTTGGATGGAACATAGATGATCAAGTTAGCTGATGTTTTTCAGATTTTATTGCTTTTTAGAATTATCCACAGTCCACACATGTGAATCATTTCATATGTTGTGAGATCTTAGAATATGAAACCACTATTCAAACCTCAAACCAATTATTTAGGGTGGTTTTGTATCTTTGGAATTTCAGAAGAAATCTAAAGATCATGAACATGAGGGATGCTATGTACGGATCAAGAACCAGCAGGACAAATTTGTTTACCTCTATATATTTTTGCACGTGACACACATATTCATATTTTTATGGAATTGTATGTGTCATACATCCCTAGCATTTCTACAACTATGGATTTTTTTATGGCGCTCACATAGCAAAAGCCACGGGCATTTTGTTAAATATATTAAACTTAATTAATCAATGAACATTTGTGGAAGTGCCTTTTGTTTCCTCCCAGGTCATCTAGACAAACCCAAAATTTAAGTAAATAATTGTAATTCATGAAAAACAAAATAATTCGGTTAATTACCCTACACATACACTAGATCTCATAATATATGTGTATATGCTAGAAATCATTGGGATGGATTATAAACTCTACAACTTTGGCTAACAACATATTACTACCGGCGGTATGTAGAATATTCAAGTTCGAGTTGCCTTTTCCAAGTTCTCTATAGGGGGGGGGGGGGGGGGGGAGATCACCCCCGCCTCTGCATCAAACTGATGCATGCAGCCACATTATTAAAAAAATCTAAAAGGCTGTGTTGTAGTGCAAGCTCACTCTAAGCTTAAAAAAGAAAAAGAAGATAAAAGTTGCCACATCTAGCCAAAATAGGTCGAGATGACTAAACACCTAGCCTATTATTGGACCGTCATCCAAACTGGTTGTAGATATCCCGCGCTATCATCTCCCTCCGGGTACACCTAGTATCCAAAAGCTCCCTGGCTTCCGCAGGAGTGAGTAACGACCACGTATGGATCCAAGTAGTCGCCATGTAAATAACCTGCAGAAAAAAGTATATGAGTTTGTCCGTTAAAACCATGTCATTTCTGCAGTTCCATATAGCCTAAAGTAATCTGTATAGTCCTATCCGAATATGTCCCGCATTGTTTGGCTCCACTCCATTTAGCCATGTCCCAAATAACATGTTAATACTACTTGAAGGGCTAACATTAAAAGCTATATGAATCGAGCACCATAAAAGTTTTGCTAGAGGACAGCTGAGAAAGAGGTGCTTAATAGTTTCATCCTGGTCACAAAAACAATACCGTTGACTGCCCTTCCATCTTCGCTTTGCTAAGTTATCCTTTATCAGAATCATATCCTTGTGAACAAACCACATGAAGACTTTGATTCTTAAAGGAACTTTAATCTTGCAAATATGTAGTGATATCGGGATTGGACCAGAGTCAATTAAATCTAAATGCATAGATTTCACTGAGAAAATTCCGTTTACAGATAGTCTCCAGTGAATTGCATCTGGCTGATGAGAGAGTTGAATGTCCATCAACCTCCGCACGAGATGCAACCGCGTACCCCATCGATCTCGTACTAAAGATCTCCTGAACTTGATGTTTAGAGGAACAGACTGTAATACTGTAGCAACATAAGCATCCTTTTTTTAGGGAAACAGCGGGACTCTACTGCGTGTTTTTATTAATTTTTAAAAAATAGAGTACAAAGGATAAGGTCTGTAAAAATAAAAGGAAGAACTATACATCGAAGAAACAAACAAAACTAATGAAACAAAGAAAATACAGAAAACAACAAATACAACAGCAGCATAGCAAATTATCTAAAGGATTTGATCCAAGTGTCAAATCCAGTGTATTCCTTCCTCTTGACTCTGTAGGTGCTCCATTTGAGTTCTTCTTTTAGCTTCTTTCTGCATCAGTATATACTTGGCTGTATATGTTGGAATATGTAATCATTCCTAGATTGCCCAACAGGATAGGATGATAATCTCCATCGCATATGGTACGCTCAGCAGTTGCTTTAGGTTGCTAATTTTCTCCTGAATGCCTGTATGTGCCAGTAGCCAGTTGGTGCAAATGTAGCTCCAGCACAATTGTGCGTATTCCTTCCTCTTGACTCTGTAGGTGCTCCATTTGAGTTCTTCTTTTAGCTTCTTTCTGCATCAGTATATACTTGGCTGTATATGTTGGAATATGTAATCATTCCTAGATTGCCCAACAGGATAGGATGATAATCTCCATCGCATATGGTACGCTCAGCAGTTGCTTTAGGTTGCTAATTTTCTCCTGAATGCCTGTATGTGCCGGTAGCCAGTTGGTGCAAATGTAGCTCCAGCACAATTGTGCAAATTGACAATGAAAGAAAAGGTGATCCCTTGTCTCCAGGTGCAAAGGTTAACACATGCTTCTATGCAAAAATAATAATTGCGAGAGTTAAACTGTGTAACAATTAGCTGGGTGCACCTCAGGTGCAAAGGTTGGGGGACATAACAAAAGAAATTGAGATCGATGGACATAACAAACATTCGAGATGGGACTAGAAAGTGGATCAGTGGTTACGATGGGAACCTTACCGTGAGGAACTTTGCCACTGAATTGGTGTTGCTGAAAACGGTCGGCGTGTACTTACACCTGTCGGCCGAGCAAATGGCAGTTTGAATTCCATGGCGCATGCACGTGCATACGCACGTAATCAAGCAAGAGATTTGAAATGTATACTCGTATATATTTAGCCTCTAGTCATTGAGACCGTTCCAAGAGTTTGACAAAGCTCAACCACTGGAACGTACGGACACGCTTACTTAGGCATGCATGCACGTACGTCAAACATACTCGGTGTTTCCAGTGGACACACGCTAGCAAGGCGCATGAGAAATACAAAATGCGGCCGGGTCTATCTATCTACTCCCTCCGTCTGAAAATACTTGTCTTAGAAATGGTTGTATCTAAACTTATTTTAGTTATAGATGCATCCATTTTTAACCATTTGTAAGACAAGTATTTTCGGACGGAGGGAGTACTATTCATGGCCATCACATTCACGGTCGATGAGACTAGCTAACTCCATGAGCTATGCCAGCCGAGGAAGGAACATGTGTGTACTTGTCTTGCCAGCTTTTGTGTGCCGCGTGCAAGACTAATCCAAATATCTAATTAACCAAGTGGAGCTAGCAGCTAAGTGTGGTAGACGTTAAAGTCAATGCATGGTGTTTAATTTTAATATCAAGTAGTAGTACACCATAGTAGTACTAGTACTGTTTGCAGTCATCTTCGTGCTAATCAACGACGGTGCCGACTTCTTAACTGACAATTAAGCTAACCCTTGAACATCACATGGCTAATTCCAATGTGACAGCGGCCGCTCATACTTTTTGGCCGCCGTGTCACCTTTCGTCAAGTCTACCCACAGTCTTCTCTCTGGCGCGGCGATCTATTGGCAATGTATATATTGTACGTGTATACCTTTCTTTGTCATTTGCGTTTTGTTCCTCGTGGAGGCTTCCACTCCATCTGTTTCAAAATACTTTACATAATAGTTTTTTCTCAGTCGTATTTTGTGAAGTTTGATCAAGTTATATAAAAAATAATACTATCAATGTGCACAGCGCCAAACCAATATATTTAGATCCTTCATTAAATGTATTTCCAAACTGCATTTATTTTTGTATTTGAGATTTTGATATTATTTCAATAAGAATTGTTCAAGCAGGACAGAGTTTGACTTAACACAAAACTAACATAGAAAGTATTTTGAAATGGGTAGTACTTGTATATTCCAGTTTATATGAAAATCCATCGTGTTTGCGTGAAATGGGTAGAAACTAGAACAAACTTGCTTAAGTGGTACTATCTCTTCAAACAAATTAGGTCACTGCTTTTGAAGAAATTCTGCTAAACCACGTAAAAAGTGCCACATCCTCAGTCCTAAAGGAAGGATGTAAAGTGGAATCCACTATTGAAAGGATGAAGCTAGTTTGTCATGCACATAGTACCTATCGTAACTTTGGAATTCCATACACCCATATTAGCTTTTTCGACTAGGTGCACGTGCACGTGCACATAGGTTGTGTGTTGGATGTGAATTCCCGTAATATCCTACCGACTCGTGTGACTTTTTATCCTGCTGAACCGAGTGAAAAAGCCCTAAAAAGGCAGGCAGGCACCCCAAGGTCGTGGTGCCTCGCCGGACGGCATCTCGCTCGTGTCGCATGCCTCCAAACTCCAAAGCTTCTACGGCGCCGCAGTGCGTCGCAACACACATTCGACTAGTTAATCCAATCACGTGGTACATGTGGATGCTCACGTGTCAATCGAGCAAAAATTTTAAACATGTAGTTTCATAACTTACGTAAGAGTTAAAAAATTTTAGTAAAGTTTGGTACGGTTGTACATATAATCTCTAGTATGTAGTAGCGTTTATCAGCTGCATATAAGTAGCCTTCATCTACTCTCTCTGTTCCATAATATAAAACATTTTTTGACACTAGTCATTCCATAATGTAAGATATTTTTTGACACTATACTAGAGTTAAAAAAACGTATTATGGAACGGAGGGAGTAAAATTTATCACTTGATTAGTTTGCTCCGAATAGTATGTACGTACACCGTCTCGTCTACGGGAACTAGTTACCGGCAGCGTTGTTTTTCAACGGCATGCTGCCACAGTTGCCGCGTAGAGCAACCATCCAATCCAAAGGTCCCCAGGAATTATTGCCTCTTCTGGTTGTTGTTTTCTCGAACCTGCCAAAAACGTCAAAGCCCGGTTGAACTCTGAACAGAATGGGCAAAGTCGACCAGACATCGACGACATGTCAAGTTTTTCTCCTGCCTAAGGATTCGGTTCTGTGGTATGGAATGTGAAACGAACACCCGATCACTATAGATTCTTGTTTTGAGTCATAATTTTTCTATGAAATGGTACGGGAAGTTCATCAGAAAAAGACCAGCCGCCCATATTAATTTGCTTATCTGAACGGACACCACCATATCGTTGTAACTAGGAGTGTCTCCAGTTTGGTCGTCTAGGATGAAGTTGAATCAGCCATATGACATGAGTGATGATGTTGCTCTGTGGCCTCAATTTTTTTGTGGACGAGTGTTTATTGTGTGGTTTTTCGCCCTCTTATCCTTATTTAATACTAGAGTGAGGTCTTTGGATCATGGTTCAAAAACTATAGCCCCCTCTCACTCACAAAACACTGTCGACTTTACATGGTTAGCATGGCGAGCCCAAAGAAGCTGTTGTAGACAAGCCAAAACATCTAGATACGTTCGCACAAGCCTCTTTGGTGCACCGAACTAAATGCTTGGCGAACCGGTCAATGCACTACGCGCTAGAGCAACTAGTCGATCGGCGCATAAAACTCAAACACTGCGACGACACACGAGAAGCGTGTGATCTAACCCATTTAAACCGCTTCCGGGTGAAATCTCAGGAAGGCAGGGAAAAGGGGACGCGGTGAGTTAATTGACAAGTAACTTGAGCGGATCCCCACGTAACTTCTTTCCTCCTTGGTGCAATGTCAAAGAGGCAGTGCCAAGCCCAGCTCGCAGCCACATCTTTTTCCGCGGAGTTCGTCGTCGGAATCCACAGGAAATCCCCGCGGCCGGTGAACAGTCGGAGTCGGGGAACCATTTTTCCTCGTGACAACAGTGTTCCTCGCTCATTCCCGACGCCGACTCAAAAACTGGAGACATCTCCTGCCTATAGGTTTTTGTTTTGAGTCATAATTTTTCTACCAAATGATATGGGAAGTTCACCGGAAAAAAACCAGCCGTCTATATTAATTTGCTTCTGTGAACGGACACCACCATGTCGTTATAACTAGAGGTGTCTTCAGTTTGGTCGTCTAGGATGAAGTCGAACTAGCCATATGACGTGAGTGATGATGTTGCTCTGTGGCCTCAATTTTTTTGTGGACGAGTGTTTATTGTCTGGTTTTTCGCCCTCTTCTCCTTATTTAATACTAGAGTGAGGTCTTTATACCACGGTTCAAAAACTATAGCCCCCTCTCACTCACAAAACACTGTCGACTTTACATGGTTAGCTCTGAGTGGAGCCAGACTTTGCCTCGAAGATTTGATCAAGGGACGGACACGTGGCAGCATGATAACTGTCGATGGTATCATGGCGAGCCCAAAGAAGTTGTTGTAGACAAGCCAAAACATCCAGAGACCTTCGCACATGCCTCTTTGGCGCACCGAACTAAATCATTGGCGAACCAATCAATGCACTACGCGCTAGAGTAACTAGTCGATCGGCGCATACAACTCAAACACTACGACGACACACGAGAAACGTGTGATCTGACCCATTTAACCCGCTTCCGGGTGAAATCTCAGGAAAGCAGGGAGAAGGGAACGCGGCGAGTTAATTAACAAGTAACTTGAGCGGATCCCCACGTAACTTCTTTCCTCCTTGGTGCAATGTCAAATAGGCGGTGCCAAGCCCAGCTCGCAGCCACATCTTTTTCCGGAGTTCGTCACGGAATCCACAGGAAATCCTTGCGGCAGGTGAACAGTCGGAGTCGGGGAACCATTTTTCCTCGTGACAACAGTGTTCCTCGCTCATTCCCGGCGCCGACTCAAAAACTGAAGACATCTCCTACCTATAGGTTCTTGTTTTGAGTCATAATTTTTCTACAAAATGGTATGGGAAGTTCACCGGAAAAAAACCGGCCGGCCATATTAATTTGCTTCTGTGAACGGACACCACCATGTCGTTATAACTAGGGGTGTCTCCAGTTTGGTCATCTAGGATGAAGTCAAATTAGCCATGTGACGTGAGTCATGATGTTGCTCTGTGGCCCCAATTTTTATTGTGGACGAGTGTCTATTCTGTGGTTTTTCGCTCTCTTCTCCTTATTTAATACTAGATTGAGGTTTTTGGACCAAGGTTCAAAAACTATAGCCCCCTCTCACTCACAAAACACTGTCGACTGTATATGGTTAGCTCTAAGTGGAGCCAGACTTTGCCTCAAAGATTTGATCAAGGGACGGACACGTGGCAGCATGATGACTATCGATGGTAGCATGGCGGGCCCAAAGAAGCTGTTGTAGACAAGCCAAAACATCCAGAGACCTTCGCACATGCCTCTTTGGCGCACCAAACTAAATCCTTGGCGAACCAGTCAATGCACTACGCGCTAGAGTAACTAGTCGATCGGCGCATAAAACTCAAACACTACGACGACACACGAGAAACATGTGATCTGACCCATTTAACCCGCTTTCGGGTGAAATCTCAGGAAGGCAGGGAGAAGGGAACGCGGCGAGTTAATTGACAAGTAACTTGAGCGGATCCCCACGTAACTTTTTTCCTCCTTGGTGCAATGTCAAATAGGCGGTGCCAAGCCCAGCTCGCAGCCACATCTTTTTCTGGAGTTCGTCACGGAATCCGCAGGAAATCCCCACGGCCGGTGAACAGTCAGAGTCGGGGTACCATTTTTCCTCGTGACAACAGTGTTCCTCGCTCATTCCCGATGCCGACTCAAAAACTGGGGACATCTCCTACCTAGGTTCTTGTTTTGAGTCATAATTTTTCTATGAAATGATATGGGAAGTTCACGGGAAAAAACAGCCGTCCATATTAATTTGCTTATGTGAACGGACACCACCATGTCGTTATAACTAGGAGTGTCTCTAGTTTGGTCGTCTAGGATGAAGTCAAATTAGCCATATGACGTGAGTGATGATGTTGCTCTGTGGCCTCAATTTTTCTTTTGCCGAGGAGTGTCTATTGTGTGGTTTTTTGCCCTCTTCTCCTTATTTAATACTCCGTACTAGAGTGGGGTCTTTGAACCACGGTTCAAAAACTATAGCCCCTTCTCACTCACAATACACTGTCAACTTTACATAGTTAGCTATGAGTGGAGCCAGACTTTGCCTTGAAGATTTGATCAAGGGACGAACACGTGGCAGCATGATGACTATCGATCGATGGTAGCATGGCGAGCCCAAAGAAGCTGTTGTAGACAAGCCAAAACATCCAGAGACCTTCGCACATGCCTCTTTGGCGCACCGAACTAAATCCTTGGCGAACCAGTCGATGCACTACGAGCTAGAGCACCTAGTCGGTCGGCGCATAAAACTCAAACATTGCAACGATATACGAGAAACGTGTAATCTAACCCATTTAACCCGCTTCCGGGTGAACTCTCAGGAAGGCAGGGGGAAGGGGACGCCGCGAGTTAATTGACAAGTAACTTGAGTTGATCCCCAACGTAACTTCTCTCCTTCCTGGTGCAACGTCAAAGAGGCGGTGCCAAGCCTAGCCCGCAGCCACATCTTTTTCCGCGAGTTCGTCGCCGGAATTCGCAAGAAATTCCCGCGGCCGGTGAACAGTCGGCATCTGGGATACAATTTTCCTCGTGACAACAGTGTTCCTCGCTCATTTCCGACGCTGACTCAAAAACTGGAGACATCTCCTGCCTAAAGGTTCTTATTTTGAGTCATATTTTTTCTACGAAATTGTTTGGGAAGCTCACCGAAAAAAACCAGCCGCCCATATTAATTTGCTTATGTGAATGGACAGCACCATGTCGTTATAACTAGGGGTGTCTCCAGTTTGGTCGTCTAGGATGAAGTCGAATTAGCCATATGACGTGAGTGATGATTTTGCTCTGTGGCCTTAATTTTTGTGTGGACAAGTGTTTATTGTGCGGGTTTTCGCCCTCTTCTTCTTATTTAATACTAGAATGAGGTCTTTGGACCACAGTTCAAAAACTATAGCCCCCTCTCACTCACAATACACTGTCAACTTTACATGGTTAGCTATGAGTAGAGCCAAAGTTTGCCTCGAAGATTTGGTCAAGGGACAGACACGTGGCACCATGTTGACCGTCGATCGATGGTAGCATGGCGAGCCCAAAGAAGCTGTTGTAGACAAGCCAAAACATTCAGAGACCTTCACACATGCCTCTTTGTCGAGCAACTAGTTGATCAACGCATAAAACTCAAACACTGCAACGACACACGAGAAACGTGTGATCTAACCCATTTACCCCGCTTCTAGGTGAAAACTCTGGAAGGCAGGGAGAAAGCGAGAAGGCGAGTTAATTGACAGGTAACTTGTGCGGATCCCCATATAACTTCTTTCCTCCTTGGTGCAATGTCAAAGAGGCGGTGCCGAGCGTAACTCGCAGCCACATCTTTTTCCGCCAGTTCGTCACCGGAATCCGCAAGAAATCCCCGCGGCCGGTGAACAGTCGGCGTCGGAGGAGCCATTTTCCTCGTGTCTACAGTGTTCCATGCTCATTCTCGACGCCGACTTCCCTCCCACCCGAATCCACCACGGCGGTCAAATCACGTCGCATCTCACCACACAGCCCGCGACCGCGACCTGTTCGTTCGTTGCCCGAATGCATCTGCGGCCCAGGAAGACTACCACGGGACGGCCCAGTGATGACAGAAGAGCTGGGCCGCGGGGACGAACTCGAGCCCTGCTGACGAACCGGGCCGAAACTCCCCGGGCCCGGCCCGTCGCGTCGAGCTTCTTCGAGTTTCACTACGGCTACCTCTCTCCGGTCCACTCCTCTTCCCGTGTCCCATTTCAAACGGCCGACTCGCCTCCGTCCCCATCCCGTCCCGATCCGGCGGCGGCGCGGCGAAACCCTAGGCCCCCGGCGGAGCCCCGATGTGCGGGTGCGCGGAGGCGCTCGTGAGGGCGGTGGTCGCCTTCTTCGACGCCGTCCTCGTCGACTGCTTCCTCTCCTGGTTCCGCCGCCGCCCCGGCCCCGACAGCCCGGCCTCCGCCCACCGGGTAAGCCAACCCTCCCTCTCCCTCTCTCCATCCCGCTTCCTCCCTCCTACGGCTCCTCGATTCAGTCGTGCTTCGAGCCCAGGCGGTGATGATGTTTTTGGTGCGGTCGCGTCTGTGCAGGATCCGCTCGTGCCCAAGGGCCGGGGAGGGGAGGCGCTCCCGGCCTTGGACGAGGAGAAAGGTATCCTCGATTGTCTCCATCAGATTTGCGATTTTGGCCTCATGGATTCGTCATTGGTGTGCTGTGGTTAACCCCTGCGTCGTTCGTTACGATGCGTGCGTGGTGTTGCTTCAGGTTTTGCGGAGAGCACAGGGTCGAATGAGCAGTTGGCAGATGGCGACGACACCGACGAGGAGCTTCGGCGAGAGGTACGCCTACCAGAGCACCGCTAAACGAATTTCTGTTCGGTCACACGCGTGAGGAATGGCTGCGTGTTATTGTTACTGTCTGTCAGGTTGTAGTTCTAGGTTCAGAACTCAAGGTTTCCAAATTACGCCTGTGCTTCCGCAATGCGTGCGATGTATGTGGATGGTTTATAGATGGAGAGATCAGGTTCACACAGTGCCTGGTGATAGCTAGGTGAACTCCTGCCCCTTTTTTGGGTCACAGATGTGGGGAATGGTCGTGCGCTTGCTTACTGTGACTGTCAGATTGTCGTTCCAGGCTGCTTTTGTGATTGCATATGTGTTACTGTATTTCCCCGATGCGCGCAATGTATGTGGATAGTTTAGATGGAGAGATCAAGTTTACACAGTACCTGATAACTGAATGAATACATGTCCCTCTTTTGGGTCACAGATGTGGGGAATGTTTGTGTAAGACCATTTGGACTGTCCCATTGTAGTTCGACGGATCTAACTTCATTTTTTCACTGTAAACATGTGGTACCTTTAGGTTCCCATCTGCTACAAGGTATCACTTTAGATTGAATTTGATCGTGCCTGTATTTCTGTATTGAGCATTATGGTAGTTTATACGAAGGGGTTTAGGTTTGCCCAGTATCACACTGTACCTACTAGCTGTGGCATACAATTTTCCATGACAAGGGCTTCAGTTAGTGTATTTTGTCAAATGCACACTGCAAATAACTAGTTTATATCATTATATGTTATGACCAAATAAAAGGATGGTCCTGGGATTTCATAGACTGGGTGTTGTATATGGTAAATCATTCTTTTTATATGTTCTGGTTATAAAAATAGAAACTTCCTGTATGTTATGACCAAATAAAAGGATGGTTTATATGTTATTACCAAATAAAAGGATGGTTCTGGAATTTCATAGACTGGGTGTTGTATATGGTACTGTATTTCCCTGACGCGCACAATGTATGTGGATAGTTTAGATGGAGATATTAAGTTTACACAGTACCTGATAACTGAATGATCTTATGTCCCTTCTTCGAGTCACATATGTGGGAATGTTTGTGCAACCATTTTGACGGTCCCAGTGTAGTTCGACGGATCTAGGTTCATTGTTTTATTGTAATTTGTTTCCATCTGATACAAGGTAGCAGTTTAGGTTGAATTTGATTGTGCTGTATTTCCGTGTTCAGCATTATGGTAGTTTATATGAAGAGGTTTAGGTATACCCAGTATTTGCACTGTACCTACTAGCTGTGGCATACAATTTTCCATGGCAAGTGCTTTAGTTAGTGTATTTTGTCAAATGCACACTGCAAATAACTACTTTATATGTTATGACCAAATAAAAGGATGGTTCTGGAATTTCATGCACTGGGTGTTGTATATGGTAAATCATTCTTTTTATATGTTCTGGTTATAAAAATAGAAACTTCCTGTGTTTCTTTTTGACTGCATGAAAGCAAATGTGTGGCTGGCATAGCCAATATACCCACAGCTGTATGTGCATTTGCATTTTTGTAAAGTATAAAGGGCAGCCCCAGTGCATGTAGCTCCCGCTTGCGCAGGGTCTGGGGAAGGGTCCGACCACTTTGGGTCTATTGTACGCAGCCTTTCCCTACATTTCTGTAAGAGGCGTAGGGAAAGGCTGCGTACAATAGACCCAAAGTGGTCGGACCCTTCCCCAGACCCTGCGCAAGCGGGAGCTACATGCATTTTTGTAAAGTATATCTGTAAAATTTACATTTTAATTGTCCTGTAGCTGTATAAGTAAATCCAATGTTTTCAAGAGTTCACGAGCTTGATTCATTGCACCTGCTGATAATAATTCTATTTTAAGCATTGGAACATATGGGCTTAGTCCAGAATTTTTCATTCTTCCTAGCCCTTTCTTATTGGGAAAGCTCACTGGTGCTGGTATTATTGACCAAAATGTACAGTCTGTTCTGATCTCTTATATTTTTATTTTCTGCATTTGTTTACTTTTTATGTTCTGGCAGTACCTGACTTTGTTTTCAGAGCTTGGGAGTGTGTAAAATATTCCAAGAACTGAGGCGTTTTTATATTCTATCCTAATTTGAAATTTTCATGTGGCTCTTAAATCCACCCAGGCAGCTCACCTCCAGTTGTACGGCACAATATCGCAAACCCCGGCTGAACTTCGGAATGTGTCATATGAAAGTAATTCTGAATCCGCTAATGAGGTGGGGACAGTATCTATGGAATAATTTTGTTATTAGTTTCATATCTCTGATGCCTTCTTTTTGGATATGCAGTCTGATGACATGTCCATCAATGCACTTGCAAGGGGAGGAACATCAGTGTCTGGATTTAATTCATCTGAATGGTAATAACTGCCCCAGTTTTCCTATATGTTTGGACTTCCTTTAACATGGTTTGATGATGTTATATAATTGATGCCTATGTCAACCTTTCAGCTTCAAATGTGAGGAGGATTTGATGACTGAACTTGAAGTTTTACAAGATAAATCACTTGATTCTGTTCCTCGATCAGTTCTCCGTGATAAGTCCCCATTCTGGAGCATGCAAAATAGGTTCTCTGACTGCAGTGGTTCACCCTTCCCGACACCTTTGGTTCTCAGAGATGATATGCAGACCCCTGGAACAATTTATGCTTCACACACAGGGTCTACTATCTCTAGGAAGCGTGTGCGCACCCGCAAACAGTTTATCTATCCTGTCTTGAGACCCATTGAGAACAAGCTTCAGCAAATGGAACCGCCAGAAGATTCTTCACCAATGCTGCCCTCCAGTTCTCCAAAACGTACAAATTTGGGAGCAGATCATATCAAGAAACTGCAGCAGACCTCTTCAAATTCAGTCACTAAGGTGGGATTCTCAAAATCAGTGCCATTCAGTTTTCCCAGTGAGAATGCTTCATACCAAGAAAAAGGATCACCCCCTTCGGAGGAGTCGAAGTGCCAAACCAGAAGCCCAAATCTGTTGGATGGTGGAGCTCTATCAAAATCAAATTCAGATGAAAAGCGTGCTGCAATGAGTCTGACTCACTGGCTAAAACCTTCATCCACAGACAATGAGAATCAAGGTGTTGTCACTTCATCTGCTTCCGACCAACCGCGTGATGAGAACACGCTTTTCACGGAGAGCCCCGTCTTCACGGCAGCTTCTGGGATGGACGCAGATGTCGATAACCCTACTCCAAGGTTTCCCAAGGCATGGGATGGCAATGGCATTCCAAACACGACCACCAAATACAAGGAGGTATGTGCTCTGATGGTTTATGGTTTGTCTAGTAATGCATACCCAAACTTATGGTTAACATGAGCTAACCATTCTAAGATGTCACTGGTGTTAGGATCAAAAGGTCAGCTGGCATGTGACACCATTCGAGGAGAGGCTGTTGAGGGTTTTGTCGGATGAGCAGCCTAACGCTCCGAGGTTTGTTCCTTTCTATACATGGACGCAATTTAGGCCTGTTGTTTTTGCTTTTTCAGCCCTTTTGCCATGCATCAAACTACTTGCCACCAACCCATTGCGCATTTCACTGATCAATCTGGTGCTAACATCATGGTTCTAACACAGGAAACTTATCAGAGGAGACTTGTTTCTTGTAGAGGAGGAGACCTGATGGTGGAGGAAGCTGAATATAATCGGCAAGAGCTCCCAATCCAAATGTTGATATATGTCAGTCCTCAACCTTTGAAGCTGCGCGCCTGAATGCTATATCTTTTTTTGTCACTCCACCATATACCTGTCACCAAAATTTCGCCTTCACCGTGATGCAATGTTACATACATATACAAACGGTGCTATGGATATCAACCTCTGGTAGAGGCTTAAGATGTAAGAAATGTTACTTAGCTGTCCTGTCTGTCTGTAATACCCTTTCTGCTGCATACACAATACTGTTGTAGCTTGTGACTGCTCACACTGAGCAGTGAGTGAGCTGACGTTACACCTTACAGCGAGCACACTGAGACGTCTCAGTGTCCCCTTTTTGCCTTGTTCTGAACAGTTGTTATACCAAATTCATTTATGGAATTACCATGAGTTCATGTCTCAGTAGTTCTTACCAAGTTTAGTTCTGGGATCATCATGAGTTCATGAATCATCATGTATCATCATGAGTTCATGAATCGTCATGTTCCTCGGTTTTTATAATGCTCGGCTGTGTTCCGCGGTTACAAATACAAAACTGGCATGCTGTTATACAAATGTCATGGTCATAGGAACATCAGTTCTGTGTAACTCTGGCATCTGAACCGTTTACAACTATACATTTTTCACATGTTTCAACTTCTTTTTCCTCTCCAAAAGGCAGGTCGTATGTATACAAAAATATTACATACAGGCATTAAAAAAATTGTTGCACACACTGCGTGTAGAAGTGTAGTCCTAAACAACTCATTGCCAAGCACCTTTTCTGGTGTGGGTGCTGGCTCTGTATCTGTACACGAAATCACTCTGTCGAAGCGTGCACTTCTTGCCCTACTTGGAGCCATCTCTCTGTGACGGTCTCTTCTTGTCCGCTCAAGCCGTCTTCATAGTTCAACAGGACACCAAACAAAATCTTGCCCTGGAAACATATGAACAGCATAAAAAATTTACATGGTGAAAAATGCAAGTGCCGGCTCGCTCAACAGGCAGGCGACTCACCTTTTCTCGTCGGTAGGAGGCCAGCGTTGCCAGCGGTTCCTTGGACTTGATCACCTGCCCCGCGTTCTGATGTAGGTTGATCATCTGGCAACGGTTGCATCCTCCCATGGACTGCACACAAACAGTCCGACAAACAGGAGTGATTCAGCAACATTTGGTGAACAGGTGTGATATGTCTAAATAGCTAGCATCAGGATTTTGTTAACTAAGGAGCTTGATCACTCTGAAGTTCTAACAAGGAAGTTCAATTGTGTGCACAAAAAACCCTTCTGTCGATGGATGCTGAAAGGAGAAGAACACTTACAGTAAAATAGGCATCTCCAATGTGAAGCCTCTTCCAGTTATCCTCTCTGTATGGCGTCGAGCCAGAGATAACGATGTTGGGACGAAATCTCATTGCATCAACAAGATCGTGCTGCTTACCATTTCCATTGCCTGCAAAATGTTTACATCATGTTACCCAAGAAAATGCTGTGCAAATAAGACTATTATCTGAGGCAGTCAAAATTGCTAATTATCCAATGATTTCAATGAACAATTAGAGCCCTTTTTGGTCATTTTGCAATAAGTAGGGAACGGGGAAAGAAAATTGCATACTTGAACTAAGCCGACTGTTGAGGTCAGAGACGCTCTCTTCAGATATTAGCAGCAATTGTCCTTCGTTGACAAAATTAAGTTTGCTTCGAGTATCCCTGCATAGACGACCGTTCTTGCCAGTAGATGTGCAGAAACTGTTCTTGGAGCTTGAACATCTCATAAAGGTACAATGGCGTCCAATAGCTTCACTGAACCATGTGTTTACCTTCTCATCATAACTTTCTACCTCGTACCTGAAGCAAATTCCAGGATTATTCAAAGTCTGAAGCCACGTGAAAAACTCGATACCGCTCCAAATAAAAAGGCAACATCAATTAAACCCAACCCCAAATGGTGAATGTAAAGGAAGTTGATCCGATAGTTGTAAAAACCGGTACGGTTCTTACCTTTGGCCATACACATCTACTTCTGCAGTTAGATGAATCAGATTTTCCAGAAGAGAAATCTGCAATTTATCCTTTCGTTTAGGTGACTCTACAAAGAGCTTCCCAAGCTCCAGGTTGATCAATGTGCGGATAGAGGCCAACTCTGGTACCTGAAGAATATGGAAACACGATTAAGACCGAAAAGAAATCCTGACAGGCAGGTTCGCCAACTAACTTTGAACAAAAATATCTAAAATGTAAAAAAGTTCTTCCATTCAAGTTTGCTTTGTTCATGTCTAGGATGCATAATCTGTCTTCACCTTCTGTAACCATACTATTTGTTTTACTGGAGAGCTCAAGAAATCTAACAAAATGAACAAAGTAGTGGGTAGTTGCAAATTTTTGCTTTCAGCTTTTGGGACAGCATTGAGGTGTTATCCATAAGGTTGAACACAAAGAAAGCAGGAATAATTCAATTACCTTTTTTTGAGTCAAAATTTCACCACCTGATCCTTGAAGAAGCCATTCTCTGTCATATTTTAAGCCTAGGTAAATAAGACAACATGGTTTATAAAACGTCAGTTTATGGCCACCAACATCGCTGTAACCAAAGATACAAATGAAAGAATAAGCCATGCTATAGAATGCACACATACCACCAGCGGCCAGCGGCCAACTCTGCATGCTAAATCCTTGGCAAGACTTCACAGGATAAATAATTATGGACTTTAAGCGAACATCTGGAACAACTTGCTGACTCTGATTGTCTGCAATTAAAATTTATATGAACTAAACTGGTAAAAACATGCCAACAGATATACAATCCAGTAATCCATCACTAATTTCAAATCATAAAGCAATTACCTACTAAGTTAAGAGTGTTCATACTCAACGCGTGCCCATTACTGGATGCTATTGGTTTAGACACAAAAGAAGACTGCAGAAACTTCAGAAATTCCTAGAAAAGAAAAGATTGCTGATAAGTGATAACTCCTTAGAGAGGATCTAAGTAACGGAAATTTTGATAAATGCCACAGCAAACTAATTAAAATCATACCTCCGCATCTTGATAAGTGGAAATGTACCCAAATGATATTCTGACAGCACCAGTTGGTTTTCCTTTTATTACGTCATTATCATCCCAACAAACATGCCCAGCCTGGCAAGTAAATACACATTTACGTTATTATGATATGAAGCATCTATAATGATATATGATTATTGATGTGTTAATTAGATAAGTCTGTAAGGTGTACCTCAAAGTTAGAAACTAGATCCGAGTGAGACAAGCCAAGATACTTAGCACAAGCGCCAGGGTTACAGAAGCAGCCCGTCTGCAAGACAGATGAGGGAAAATAAACCAAGGAACCAACATTAGGTAACAGGCTGGCGTAGGTAGAATGGAAGCTGAGTTTATACACTTACACGCAGATGAATTCCTGACAAGGAAGCAAGCTTCTCCACCTCACGGTATCCAAACCAGGTGCCATCTTCTCTTTTCAAATTGAATGTGATTGTAGGGCTCGTCTTTAAATCTGCCACCTAAAGCATATGTGATAGCAAAAATGAATAGAGCTAACATATTTCACGTAAGAAGCCTAGAATATCATGTTCATAATGTCTGGCTCTTATATTGGTGGCAAGTGTCAGCCACTTTCTACCGGTGGAAGAAACAGAAAAATAGCAACAGTACATCTTAAAGAAGGCATTAAAATAACTTGATTTTTTATACCTTAGATGGTTCTAGTCCATAGATTATGCAAACATTTTTCTTATTTCTGTGCTTCATGTCCAGCATTTTCTTTCTCACATATGTAGCAAGAGATGATGTGTGCCTACAAGAGAAAAACAGAGTGTTTACAGAGAACATCCAAGGCAGAATATTAGGACCAAACTATCATTAATAGATACCGTGCAATGGCAGAGGTAGTTAGCATCTCAATTATCTTAAAACCATGCCGAAGAGAAGCTATGCTTAAGAACGAGATTGTTCCATCCTCAAGAACTTGTTCGATGTTCTTTCTTTTCTGAACAAAGTCAATGTCAGCAATTGAAGCAGCTACCGTTCCTACAGATGTTACACAAATTTAAAAACAAAATTAGTGACAAATTATAAGATATAAATAGAACATCGAAATTAAGTAGGGCAACACAAAACCTCCACTGAAGTATGTCTTGTTGAGCAAACTGGCAGCCTCTGTCAAAACAGAAAATATGAAAGATGTCATAAAGCTGACACTATTGGGAAGATTGCCAACAATTAAATAAAGTTTTTTGTAATAATTTAATTAACGTTAGGATATTTGATGTAGTTTATAGCATGTGAAAATACAACATAGCTATTATGCCAAGTTAAAGTGATAAGTACTTGTTGCATACCGTTTTTTATAATTAGAGCACCAAGACCAGTTGGATAGCCAAATATCTGCAATTTGCCAAAATATAGCAATTGGTCACATCTCTAGGACCAAGATTTCAAGCCAATAATAGGTGCATATAGATTTACCTTGTAGAACGAACAGACAACAAAATCAGCAGGATACACATCTAAATTTGGTGGTTCAGTTGCACATCCTTTTGCAGCATCTATCAGAACCATCCATTGACCCCTGCATTTTGTGTAATTAGTAAGTATGGTCAAGGTACTTTAAGTTCCACTAAAAGAGGATGATAACCCTTAGAGAAATTGATTGTCTTGTCCAAAGCATGGCTTTATATTTATCAACCATCTTACTGCTGCTGCTGCGAAGGGAGCCCCACAAGATTTCCTTCCTTGATAAGCTTGACCAAGTTAAGGTTGAATTTCTGTCCGGAGAAATTGCACTCAGAAGGAAATGCAAACAGATTCCAATTGTTTTCTACACCACAGGGAGAAAAAATAAATTAAAATTTAAAAATGATAATAAGTTAATAACTACACCAGCACAAATGTTTAATGAAATGAGTGGAACTTTAAATTTGGCTTCCGTTTTTGCTATATGTAACTCATCCGTAGATTTTTATTGTTCCACATAAACTCTTTCAGAGTTTGAAGAAGGAACTTCTGCAGTTAGATATTTGAGTTATTTATGTACATTGCATGGTAGTATGGTACAACAATTGGGCTTGAAATGCCAATTAAATGAATAAAACACGTGTATTAGAAAACATTCCTAGAATGCGGACAAATAAGTTGCATCTAGCTTGTGGAAGCTTCATAGTTCTCTAAAAAAATAAATCTAAAAATGATAAAGCAAGACAATCAATTCTATAAAAAATATAAGCTCTAGCCCATTGACCAACTAGTATAACAGAACATAAGATCTTGCTAGTATGTGATTAACGATAGATGCCATCCTGACAAACTTTACCTGAAACCGTTGAAAGGCTTCCATTCTGACAATTCTGCGAAAGGACATCTCCACCTCTTCTTTGGTTTGAGTGTCTCGAGATCTTAAACAAACCGGAACTAGGACTTCCATGGTTCTTTTCAAGACCCTTATCCTCTTCAATATCAACTGCCAATGCAGTTGCTCCTTTGCTCAAAGCATATCTATAAATACATTAAGGACACACGAATTCTACAAGATCCCCTGCATCAACGTGAACTTCTCAACTTTGGGGATAGAGTGCGAACCATTTTTCTTCCTAAATTTCAAATTTGAAAAACTATTGAGCATGCTGAATTTAAAAGGAACCCGTCGTGCTATTGCAGCTTCTATGTCAGCAGAGGTGATATGCTTCAACTAGGCAGACAAGTAAAGTTGTGATCTGGTACTGAGAATTTTAACGGAAGGATACTCTCTTATCCCAAGTACACTATTATGATTCTCCATTGTGTACATGTAACAGCTTTCTCTACTCCATGGAAAACATTCACCAACAAGTTTCAGAGCCGCTGTTGCCCCGGAGGTGAATATGCATTTGTAGTCTCTTGGAGATGCATTGAAGTATTTTAGGACCTGTGTAAGATAAATTCTGCATCATAACCAAGAAAAAAGCTGACTGCAAACTTACTCAAATGCATGGAATAGAGCAAGATGTTGGCAAATCACAGTATCCTTCAAACTTTCAATCACAATGACAGGTGCATACTTTATCAATACTCTCCTCATTTAGCTATATGTAGTTTGAGCATTTCTAAACTTCTTGTAAGTTGAGACAGACACTCGTAGCTACATTAGGACATGAATGGAATATGTACAGCAAATAACCTCATCAGCATTGGCTTTTCCTTACACAGAAACTGATGCTATGGCGTTTGGTCTTAGAAATGTTTATTGCCGTTGATTATGTAAACAGGACTGACAAGATACAAGCCAGAAAGGTACCTGATGGCGCGCAGCAGTAACTTGGTCAGTCGCGGCCATGCTCGAGTCACTCTGGCTATCTAACAAACACGTCAAGGGCCACATCCTCAAGAACTCGCAACGCATACATCAATAGCAAGAAATAAAACAATGTCTCTCGACAACGCGAGCTAAGGATACGAGGGTTGCCATAGAAATTGGAAGTGAGGTCCTTGACGACATCGGCCATCTGCGGCTCCGAGTACAGCGCCGCACCGGCATGGTCCAGGTACACCGTCCCTGCTCCCCACAATCAAGCAAAACACACAATTAAATGCTATGAACTTCCTCCACACAACACCAGCACATTGATTTAACTGCCAAATCGCCATCACTCTCAGCTCAAGAATCATACTCCCTCCGTCCTGAATTACATGTTGCAGAAATGGATGTATCTAGATGATACATCCATTTCTGCGACAAGTAATTCCGAACTGAGGGAGTACTTTCTAGTAATCCAAAGAAAAATTCCAGTTTTCCCCCTGAAACTCTCTTGTATGAATAAATTGAGAGAAGCGTGAATGGGTTAAGCACCTTGGAGGCGCTTGAAGTCGGCGGCCCGCATCTGGTCGACGCCCCTGGGCGCGTCCGGGTAGCCGTAGTCGCCGCCGAACTGCTCCAAGAACTCCTCCCTGCTCTGCTCCATGCCTCCCTCCGTCCCGCCCTCGCCCCCCCCCCCCCCCCCCCCCCCCGAATCCTCCCAGCTCACACCGCGGCCGGAGCCGGAAAGGGCCGGCCGGATTAGCTGGAGCGAGCCCGAGGGGGATCCTGATTGATTCGGCGGCGAGAGTGGAGCTAGTGGCGGCAGGCGTGGCGCGCACTGGGCCAATTAGATTAGATTATTCTCCCCTCGTGCCCGGAGTGGAGAAAGGGAGCCAGACGGCGGTGGTTGGGGCGCTCGGCGGGGGATTAAAAATTGCTTGCGTGTGGCGTCGGCGGACGGCGAGAGGCGGAGAGCGGGCGGTGGCTTGGCTACCTACGTAATGGCTCACGCACGGATTGACCCCTCCTAGTTCTCCCCCATTGGCTGCCCTCCCTCCCGTGGTCAATGGCGGGACACGAAGCTTCTGCGGACTCATCAATGGCGTCACATTCTCTCCTTTTTCTCTCCACAAGAATGCTAAGCAGTGATGATGTGGTAGGCGTCCGGGCCAGCTCACTTGAGCGCATTGTGAGTGCGATGCGATGGCCTGGCCCGCACGGTGGTGGGCTGGAACGTGCAGGCTGGGCCTGAACAACCCACCATTTGTCTGTCTCGTGTGGGACATTCCTAAATGTTGTCTCCGGCCTAATCTATAGCCTTCGAAGCCGGTTATTCAGATCTGATGAGGTTATGTTAATGTGTCATGTAGCTTTTGTTGGTTTGGTTGCTTGTGAAGTTAGGACTTTTCATTCACACTGTGGTGATGACTTTGTGATTTGACGGCACGCGCTTCCAGGGGATCATCCCGGCCCAAGTACGTCAATCGCTCATAGCTTCCGAAAATAATTATAGGTAATCAAGTTTGTGTAGGTGAACAAGTGGCAGCATCGCTGCTCTAGTCCGATTGCAGTCTCTTTACTGATGTAGGCAGAATTTTGTCTTGCGAATATTGATGCCACGGAGAAGATGTTTCGAAGAGATTTCATTGTAACTACGCAAATGTCCAGACTGTTTTTTCGCTGTGATCTGTGCCAGATTTTTGTACATGACATGGTTTGGTGCAAGGTAACAGTAGCGGAGCTTGACAAGAATCTATGGGGTGCAAAGACAAGGAAAAAACAACTTCAACAAACAAGAACTTGTACCCTTCAGGAAAATTTATACTTATATTTACCCATATTGATCGCAAAATACATGTATGATTAGCAATATATATGCTTCATAAGAGAACTAAGCATACAAAAATATACAAGTTGCCGCTCAGACTTAAACATTGAATTCCGTTAAAATACCCCAAATTAGGTTAAATGAATAAGCATACTAATTGCTAAATACAAGATATTCCTAAATTTAGTGTTGCCCCCAATTTACTCGTACAAGCAACATGTAACATCCCAAATTTTTAATTTGGAATGTTATACATTAGGTCATCACTACATATCATATTTTTTTTGGTTTTGGCCTGATCCAAAAATTCTACACAACTCAAGGACCCACGGAGAGAGTTGGGGATTTCGTTATTTTCATATTTGAGTTTTCTCAAATTTTGGAAAAACAGGATCATTGATTTTATTTATTTTATCTTCAATTATTTCTATAATAAAAATATGAGAGAGGGAATAAAATGACTTTCCCAAAATAAAGAAATATTGAAGGTTTTTAAAAAAATCAAGTAAGATTTTATTTCGGATTTTCTGGCTATTTTATTTGAATTTAGGAAAAAATGCACGTTTTCAAAACTGCACTTTAGGGCCAAGAAAATGTTCATCCTGTTCTAAATATTTTATTTAGACGGTGAATATTTGTTTTGGCATTTTTAGATTTTATTTATTTTTCTAGGATTTTTCTTAGTTCGGCGGGATTATTAAAAAAAACTCCCCCGCACCCGACTGGGCCGAAGGCCCAGCCGCCGCCGCCTCCCGCATCCGGATCGGGACCGGAGTCCCGATCGCCGCCGCCGCCGAGTCCGGGAGGGCCACGCCGCCTCAGCCCCTCCCGCAAACCACCGCCCCACCCGCCCCCCCTTTATAAACTGACCCGGGGGGCCCCCTGGAGCCCCACAGCCGGAGCCGCCGCCGCCGCAAGCCATCGCCGCCCCGCCGCCTTGCGCCCCGTCGCCCCGCCACCCCAAGCCACCCACCGCCACCGGAGCCCCGCCAGACCCCGCCGGACCTCGCCGGAGCCCGAGCCGAGGTAGCCGCCCGCCACCCCGGTTTTCTAAGAAAAACCGATCCGGTTTTTTTAGAAACCCTAGGTTTATTTTTTTATTGGTTTTATCGGTTCTTTTATTTAGCGAGCGTTCGCTCGTTCGTTCGTTTTAACGAACGCGTTCACCATTTAGTTTCAGATAACGAACGTTTCGTTCGTTAATCTGTTCGTCAGTTTTTCTTTTTCTTGGCTTTCTGCGATTATTTCCGATCGCGATTTCTGATCCGATTTTCGTTTTAGTTTATCTTTTCGCTCATTTATTGGAATCAGGCGATTCAAGCGCCTGGAGTTTCGTCTCGAAACCCTCTTTCAGTTTAACCAACTCAAACAAGTTTTTGCAGCTATAAAATTTGACTTAAATCCAGATTAGTAAACGAAGTTTGTTTCTTTCGTTGTTTGACTTTCGTTGTTTCGTTCGATTCGATTCTTTTTGCAAACCGGAGTTCTTAAGTTGAACTTTCTAATTAGATTTCTTATTTGAGTTTTACCCAGGCATTAGATGAGTACTTATTGTATGCTTGTTTGTTTGCGACAGAGTATCCGGAGTGCGCCGCTTGCTACTTTGAATCTCTAGGTTTCGCGGATCATCAGCAAGGCGAGTAACACTTTGATCATATCCCTTTCATACCCAGTTTTACGCATTAGATCAATCCTCAAACAATTGCATGATTGGGATCTAATTAAATTGTGTTTTGGGAAGTAGATGAGGTAGTACCTATTACCTGTTTTATTATCAAACCCTTGGGAGTTACTTCTACGTTTGCTTATTATGCCATGCTAGGATTGGGTGAGTGTATCCATCACAGATGTGAGATTGATAAATTAATGGATTATTTAAGGTGGCAACTTAAACACATATCTTGGTGGATTGAGGCACCTGGGTATTCCAGCGATTGCCTGTTTTTCTTTGTGGACCGCCACCTAGGCTCAAAGGGATCATGAGATTATTCATACTAGAAACTTTTGTGTGCAACCACAAGCTACTATGGGCTCTAGCATAGTTGACTAAGTCGTGCGAACTCTTACAGTGGTAGACTAGCAGATCTAGGGGATGTAGGTTGGTACTGTCTACCCGATCGTAAGGTGCTAGAACTTCTGAAAAACTATGTCTCGGACATCCGTTTCTCAAACATCATGCAGTGCGAGAATCCCAACGAAGGAGATCGAGTCTTGTGGGGAAAAGTGCGCAAACCTCTGCAGAGTGTATAAACTAATCATGGTTAGCCGTGTCCCCGGTTATGGACGTCTTGAGTATCTAGTACTTGGATTATCATGTGAATCTTATCATGTTACTTTAATTAATATTGTTGGGTTTTAATGATGATACTTAATTGGGATTGAGAGGATGTCTATCTTCTCAATGTTTTAACAACCACCATGATAGTTAAATAAAATTTATTTCTTTGCGGTAGGGAAAATTGGCTTTATGCAAAAACTGTAACCATGGAGCTTTCCACCAGCCATATATGCATGTAGTATAGCTTTATTCTTTCATTACTCTCTATGTGTTACATTGCCAGCATATTCCATGTGCTGACCCGTTTTCGGGCTGCAACGTTCATGTTGTAGACTTTTCAGACGACGAGTAAGGTGCCTTTAGGTCGTGGTTCTATACTCAGTGATGCCGTTGGAGTTGATGGACTCACTTATCTTCCAAGCCTTCCGCTGTTATCGTTATTAGATGGCCTTAAGCCATATTTATTGTAATAAGTTCTCTTTTGAGACATTCGATGTAATAAATGTGTGATTGCTACTCTGTTATAAATCCTTCAAGTACTGTGCGTGTCAGCATTACTGATCCAGGGATGACACTAAAGCACAGAGATCAGACTGTTTGAGGTCTGGTCGCTACAAGATGGTATCAGAGCACACGCTGACTGTAGGACACGACCACTAAGCTAAAAGCCCTAGATCACTACTCACTCTTCTCATTTCTGACTCCTCATCTTTTCTACTCTTTTAGGATGGCGGATGCAAGGAACAAGTTCACGCAACCGGATGAAGATACACCCTTTGGACGTCACTTGAAGGAAGTCACTAGATACCTGAACATCGGAGTACCAAGCTTCACCGGGACCTACAACGCCACTTTACCTGAAGAGGAACGCTGGATGATTCAAGTTCAAGTTCCAGGAAGGACGTTCATGCCCGTCACTGAGCCCATAGAGTTTTCCTTTGATGCACCAACCTGGAGTCTAGGAAAGAGCATGGCAGCCCACATCACTATGGGGCGCATTGGAGAAGTTTACCACAAGGATCTCAAGGATACTATCTACCAGATTTGTGGGCGCCGAGATGAGCAATGGGAGATGATCAGCACCAGGAAGGATAGATCAATTGCAGCTTTCATCCAGGAGTTAAACCAGCACATTCGACGCCAGGAGAACCAGATGTGTGCAGACATGATAGACCTGAAGAAAGCCATGACCAAGATCACGGAGCTGGAGGAAGAACTCAAGTCTACACGCGATGGATATGAGGAGGAAATAGCAACACTAGTAGAGAAGAATGATGATCTGAAGAAGAAGCTAAAAGTGTTCATGGGATTTCCTGCAACTGGAGGAGAAGACGAAGATTGCACTTGTCCAGAGAACTACATCATCATCGACGACACCGACTCGGACCCAGACGATAGCGATGATGACTATGTTGATGAAGCTGGAGCAGATATCATGGAGTCTTCATCGGAGCAGTTTTTCTAGTCGACCACCATAACAGTAGTAGTATTCTCCCATGTATCTAGTATAGCCCGAGCACTTTTGTAACGATAGATAGACCGTTGTATGCCCTTGTTTGATTGAATGAAGTGATTTTGTTTGCATTTGCCTCATATGCATATGGGTACTGTTTTCCCTCTAGACCTCATTCTATTCTATATTCTCATCTTTTCTAAACCCCAGATGCCTCCGAGACGTGACAATGGATTTGCTTTCCCACCGGAGCTCACTCAGTTGATCCAGCAGCAGAATACGTTGATGCAGTTGCTAGTCCAGAATCAGAATCAGGGGAACAACAACAACAACAACCCACCACCGCCACCACCTGTTGATCACTTAACCCGTTTTCTTAGGCTGAATCCGCCGGTGTTCTCTAGTAGCACCGAGCCTATAGTAGCAGATGATTGGCTCCGCAAGATTGGAAGGGAGTTAACCACTACAGGATGTACTGATGCTGAGAAGGTGTGCTTTGCCGCACATCAGTTGGATGGACCAGCAACATCATGGTGGGAGAATTACACTGTCACCTACCCTATAGCCACGGTGACATGGGACCAATTTCAGCAGGCTTTCCGTACTGCCCATGTTTCAGCAGGAGCTATGGCCATGAAGAAGCGTGAGTTTCGCAACTTGCGCCAAGGAGGACGGACAGTTGGCCAGTATGTGGATGACTTTAGTAAGCTAGCACGTTATGCCCAAGATGACGTTGTTACGGATGCAGCTAAGCAGGAGAAGTTTCTGGAAGGGCTGAATGATGATTTGAGCATGCAGTTGATGGTAGCAAGCTTCAACAACTACCAGGAGTTGGTAGATCGCGCTCTTATGATTGAAGGGAAGCAGCAGCAGATTGAAAACCGCAAGAGGAAGTATGGATAAGGGAAGTACAGTTCTGGAGCTCAGCAGAAGCCACGTTTTACCCCTAAACCGGGAGGACATTTTCAGCATACCCATGGAGGAGGCAGCTCGCACAATCATAATGGCCCCAAGAATGGTAATGGGAATGGAGGAAGCAACGGCCAGAACCGTACCAACCCATCAACGCCAGCCAAGAGAGACCTGAGCCAAGTCACTTGCTATAAGTGCCAGAAGACTGGACATTACGCCAATGAATGTCCTGAAGCCCAGAATGGAAATGGCAATGTAAGCTCTGGGAAGAAGCCGAACCCTTTCAATAGGGGACAGGTGAACCACGTTAACGTGGAGGAGGTTGAAGCTCAGCCAGATGCAGTAATAGGTAAGTTTTTGGTTAAGTCATTTACTGCACTCGTTCTTTTTGATACTGGTGCATCGCATTCATACATCTCAAGGGGATTTGTGGATAAGTATAAACTGCCAACCCAAGCCCTTAGGTCACCCATGTTAGTAACCTTGCCTGGAGCAGAGTATATGGCTAGTCTATGGTGTGATCGGTTACCATTAAGGATTGGTAACTATGTATTTCCCTTGGACCTAATAGTATTGGAATCTCAAGGATTAGATGTGATATTAGGCATGGATTGGTTATCGAAGTATGGAGGGAACATTGAATGCGTCAGTAAGTCAATTTGCTTACGACGCCAGAAGGAAGAAGGATCAAGTATGTATCCCGACATGTGCCGAAGAGGACTCAAGTAAATTCCTTATCAGGAGTTGTGCAGGAGGAAGTACCAGTGGTGAAGAATTTCCTTGGCGTATTTCCAGAGAAGTTGCCAGGCATGCCACCGGATAGAGATATTGAGTTTTTGATTGAGCTTTTGCCAGGCACAGGGCCCATATCTAAGAGACCATACAGGATGCCCGCAAAAGATTTGGAGGAGATTAAGAAGCAAATTAAGGAGTTACTGGATAAAGGTTATATTCGCCCAAGTTCTTCGCCTTGGGGATCGCCAGTACTTCTAGTGGAGAAGAAGGATGAATCGTTAAGGATGGTTGTTGATTATCGAGAATTGAATGAAGTAACAATCAAGAACAAGTACCCACTGCCGATGATCAATGATCTGTTTGATCGATTGCAAGGAGCTAAGGTATTTTCCAAGATCGATCTATGATCAGGATACCATCAGTTAAAAATTCGAGAGCAGGATATACCTAAGACAGCTTTTACCACCAGGTATGGGCTGTACGAGTATACCGTTATGTCATTTGGTCTGACTAACGCACCTGCATATTTCATGAACATGATGAACAAGGTGTTTATGGAATTTTTGGATAAGTTCGTCGTGGTGTTCATTGATGATATTTTGGTCTACTCAAAGAATGAGAGGAGCATAAGGAGGATTTGTGTTTGGTACTTGAGAAGCTCAGAGAACATCAGCTATATGCCAAGTTCAGCAAATGTGAGTTTTCGTTGAAGGAAGTTGGATTCCTCGGACACGTTATATCCGGAGAAGGTATAGCAGTAGATCCCACCAAGGTTGTCACTGTGACAAATTGGGAAGCACCCACAACAGTTGGAGAGATCCGGAGTTTTCTTGGACTTGCAGGATACTATCAGAGATTCATAGAGAATTTCTCAAAAATTGCGAAGCCTATGACGGAGTTGTTGAAGAAGGATACCAAGTTCAAATAGACTGAGGAATGTGAGGCCAGTTTCCAGGAGTTAAAGAAACGTTTGGTTACCTCGCCAGTGTTGATTTTGCCAGATCAGCGCAAGGATTACGAGGTATATTGCGACGCTTCATGTCGAGCACTTGGAGCAGTGCTTATGCAGGAGGGAAGAGTTGTTTCGTATGCTCCACGACAGCTGAAACCTCATGAGTTGATTATGCCACGCATGATTTGGATTTAGCAGCCGTAGTGCATGCATTGAAGACTTGGAGACATTTTATCATTGGAAACCATTGTGAAGTATACACGGATCACAAGAGTGAAGTATATTTTCACGCAGAAGGAGCTAAATCTCAGGCAAAGGAGATGGTTGGAGCTCATCAAGGATTATGATATGAGATTGCATTATCATCCCGGAAAGGCTAACGTAGTAGCCGAGGCACTAAGCCGTAAGAGCCATGTCAACACACTAATGACAAGAGATTTACCGAAGGTGTTAGCCGAAGACCTTCGTGAGCTATGTTTGGAGATAGTTCCGAGAGGCTATGTAGCAGCATTGGAGATCCAATCTACTTTGATGGATAAGATCAGAGAAGCTCAGAAGACTGACAAGGAGGTTGCCTCTATAAAGGAGAAGATGATCAAAGGAAAAGTTAAGGGATTTCGTGAGGATGAGCATGATACCCTATGGTTTGAAGACCGTGCTTATGTGCCTAACGACCTGGAGATCAGGAAGTTGATTCTGCAGGAGGCCCATGATTCACCATATTCGATTCACCCAGGAAATATGAAGATGTATTTAGATTTGAAGGATACTTTCTGGTGGACCGGAATGAAGAAGGATATTGCAGAGTATGTAGCAGTTTGTGATGTATGTCAGAGAGTAAAGGCAGAGCATCAGAAGCCAGCAGGATTGCTACAACCATTGCCAATACCCGAATGGAAGTGGGATAAGCTAGGCATGGATTTCATCACGGGATTACCCAGGACCCGTTCAGGCTAAGACTCAATATGGGTTGTAGTCGATCGCTTGATGAAGGTAGCTCATTTCATCCCAGTAAAGACCACTTACACTAGTGCTAAGTTGGCAAAGATATACATGACCAGGATCGTATGCCTGCATGGAGTTCCGAGGAGCATTGTATCAGACAGAGGAACCCAGTTTACCTCAAAGTTCTGGAATCAATTGCACGAAACTTTGGGTACCAGGCTAGAGTTCAGTACAGCTTTTCATCCGCAGACAGATGGACAGACCGAGAGGGTCAATCAGATTTTGGAGGATATGCTGAGAGCTTGTGCGCTAGATTATGGATCTAGTTGGGACGACAATTTGCCATATGCAGAGTTCTCTTACAACAACAGTTATCAATCCAGTTTGAAGATGGCCCCTTTCGAAGCCTTGCACGGAAGAAGGTGCAGAACACCATTGTCGTGGGATGAAGTTGGAGACTGCCAGTTGTTTGGACCGGATTTGATTAAGGAGTCTCAACAAAAAGTGAAATTGATTCGCGATAGGCTCAATGTAGCCCAGTCCAGGCAGAAGAGCTACACAGAATCTAAACACAAGGAGACAGTTTACGAAGTCGGAGACCGAGTTTATCTTCGAGTATCTCCACTTCGGGGAGTTAAGCGCTTTGGAGTTAAGGGAAAGTTAGCACCACGTTTTATGGGACCATACAAAAACGTATGGGAGAAGTTGCCTACAAGTTGGAGTTGCCTGAAGGATTGTCAGGAGTTCACGATGTGTTCCATGTTTCCCAGTTGAAGAAGTGCCACGCAGAGATGGCGGACAAACCGCTGAGAGATACAGTGCTACTGGAAGCAATTCAGTTGGATAGTGATTTGACCTATGAGGAGAAACTAGTCAAGATTCTTGAGTATGCCAGCCAAGTCACCCGCAGCAAGGTTATCAAGTTTTGCAAAGTTCAGTGGAGCCACCACACCGAGGATGAAGCCACCTGGGAGCAATAGGAAGAACTGCTGAAGGACCCCCTCACCTATTTTCTAGCCAACCCGAATCTCGAGGGCGAGATTCATCTTAAGGGGGGTAGGTTTGTAACATCCCAAATTTTCAATTTGGAATGTTATACATTAGGTCATTGATACGTCTCCGTCGTATCTACTTTTCCAAACACTTTTGCCCTTGTTTTGGACTCTAACTTGTATGATTTGAATGGAACTAACCCAGACTGACGTTGTTTTCAGCAGAATTGCCATGGTGTTGTTTTATGTGCAGAAAACAAATATTCTCGGAATGACCTGAAACTCCACGAAACATCTTAGAAAAAAAATAAAAAATCCTCGCCAAAGATGAAGACCAGGGGGCCCACACCCTGTCCATGAGGGTGGGGGCGTGCCCCCCTCTAGGGCGCGCCCCCTACCTCGTGGGCCCCTTGGATGCCCTCCGACGCCAACTCCAACTCTATATATTTGCTTTCGGAGAGAAAAAAATCAGAGAGAAGAAATCATCGCGTTTTACGATACGGAGCCGCCGCCAAGCCCTAAAACCTCTCGAGAGGGCTGATCTGGAGTCCGTTCGGGGCTCCGGAGAGGGGGATTCATCGCCGTCGTCATCATCAACCATCCTCCATCACCAATTTCATGATGCTCACCGCCGTGCGTGAGTAATTCCATCGTAGGCTTGTTGGACGGTGATGGGTTGGATGATATTTATCATGTAATCGGGTTAGTTTTGTTAGGGTTTGTTCCCTGGTATCCATTATGTTCTGAGATTGATGTTGCTATGACTTTGCTATGCTTAATGCTTGTCACTAGGGCCCGAGTGCCATGATTTCAGATCTGAACCTATTATGTTTTCATGAATATATGTGAGTTCTTGATCCTATCTTGCAAGTCTATAGTCACCTACTATGTGTTATGATCTGGCAACCCCAAAGTGACAATAATCGGGACCACTCTCGGTGATGACCATAGTTTGAGGAGTTCATGTATTCACTATGTGCTAATGCTTTGTTCCGGTTCTCTATTAAAAGGAGGCCTTAATATCCCTTAGTTTCCAATAGGACCCCGCTACCGCGGGAGGATAGGACAAAAGATGGCATGCAAGTTCTTTTCCATAAGCATGTATGACTATATACGGAATACATGCCTACATTACATTGATGAAATGGAGCTAGTTCTGTGTCACCCTATGTTATGACTGATACATGATGAACCGCATCCGGCATAATTATCCATCACTGATCCGGTGCCTACGAGTTTTCCATATACTGGTTTACGCTTATTTACTTTCCCGCTGCTACTGTTACAATCACTACAAAATACCAAAAACATTACTTTTGCTGTCTTTACTTTTGTTGCTGCTACCACCACTATCATATTACTGTGCTACTAAACACTTTGCTGTAGATACTAAGTTCCAGGTGTGGTTGAATTGACAACTCAGCTGCTAATACTTGAGAATATTCTTTGGCTCCCCTTGTGTCAAATCAATAAATTTGGGTTGAATACTCTACCCTCGAAAGCTGTTACGATCCCCTATACTTGTGGGTTATTGATACGTCCATTTTGCATCATGCTTTTATATCGATATTTATTGCATTATGGACTGTTATTTCACTTTATGTTACAATATTTATGGCTATTCTCTCTTATTTTACAAGGTTTACATAAGGAGGGAGAATGCCGGCAGCTGGAATTCTGGGCTGGAAAAGGAGCAAATATTAGAGACCTATTCTGCGCAACTCCAAAAGTCCTGAAACTCCATGGAACATCTTAAAATAAATAAAGAAAAATCCTCGCCAAAGATGAAGGCCAGGGGGCCCACACCCTGCTCACGAGGGTGGGGGGCGCCCCCCTAGGGCGCGCCCCCTACCTCGTGGGCCCCCTGGTGGCTCTCCGACGTCCATCTTCTCCTATATGAAGTCTTTTGATGAGAAAAAAATAGGAAGGGACTTTTCGGGACGAGACTCCGCCGCCACCAGGCGGAACCTTGGCGGATCTAATCTAGAGCTCCGGCAGAGCTGTTCTGCCGGGGATACTTCCCTCCGGGAGGGGGAAATCATCACCATTGTCATCACCAATGCTCCTCTCATCGGGAGAGGGCAATCTCCATCAACATCTTCACTAGCACCATCTCATCTCCAAACCCTAGTTCATCTCTTGTATCCAATTCTTGTCTCAAGATCCAGGATTGGTGCTAGCAGGTTGCTAGTAGTGTTGATTACTCCTTGTAGTTGATGCTAGTTGGTTTATTTGGTGGAAGATCATATGTTCAGATCCTATATGCATATTATTACCCCTCTGATTATGAACATGAATATGCTTTGTGAGTAATTATGTTTGTTCCTGAGGACAAGGGAGAAGTCTTGCTATTAGTAGTCATGTGAATTTGGTATTCGTTTGATATTTTGATAAGATGTATGTTGTCTAGCCTCTAGTGGTGTTATGTGAACGTCGACTACATAACACTTCACCATTTTTTGGGCCTATAGGAAGGCATTGGGAAGTAATAAGTAGATGATGGGTTGCTAGAGTGAAATAAGCTTAAACCCTAGTTTATGTGTTGCTTCGTAAGGGGCTGATTTGGATCCATATGTTTCATGCTATGGTTAGGTTTACCTTAATACTTTTGTTGTAGTTGCGGATGCTTGCAATAGAGGTTAATCATAAGTGGGATGTTTGTTCAAGTAAGAACAGCACCCAAGCACCGGTCCACCCACATATCAAATTATCAAAGTATCAAACGCGAATCATATGAACGTGATGAAAACTAGCTTGACGATATTCTCATGTGTCCTCGGGAGTGCTTTTCCTATTATAAGAGTTTGTTCCGGCTTGTCCTTTGCTACAAAAAGGATTGGGCCACCTTGCTGCACTTTATTTACTTTTGTTACTTGTTGCTCGTTACAATTTATCCTATCACAAAACTATCTGTTACCACTTATTTCAGTACTTGCAGAGAACACCTTGCTGAAAACCGCTTATCATTTCCTTCTGCTCCTCGTTGGGTTCGACACTCTTACTTATCGAAAGGACTACGATAGATCCCCTATACTTGTGAAGGAAATATGCCCTAGAGGCAATAATAAAGTTATTATTTATTTCCTTATATCATGATAAATGTTTATTATTCATGCTAGAATTGTATTAATCGGAAACATAATACATGTGTGAATACATAGACAAACAGAGTGTCACTAGTATGCCTCTACTTGACTAGCTCGTTAATCAAAGATGGTTATGTTTCCTAACCATGAACAAGGAGTTGTTATTTGATTAACGAGATCACATCATTAGGTGAATGATCTGATTGACATGACCCATTCCATTAGCTTAGCACCCGATCGTTTAGTATGTTGCTATTGCTTTCTTCATGACTTATACATGTTCCTGTGACTATGAGATTATGCAACTCCCGTTTGCCGGAGGAACACTTTGTGTGCTACCAAACGTCACAACGTAAATGGGTGATTATAAAGGTGCTCTACAGGTGTCTCCAAAGGTACATGTTGGGTTGGCGTATTTCGAGATTAGGATTTGTCACTCCGATTGTCGGAGAGGTATCTCTGGGCCCTCTCGGTAATGCACATCACATAAGCCTTGCAAGCATTGCAACTAATGATTTAGTTGCGAGATGATGTATTATGAAACGAGTAAAGAGACTTGCCGGTAACGAGATTGAACTAGGTATTGAGATACCGACGATCGAATCTCGGGCAAGTAACATACCGATGACAAAGGGAACAACGTATGTTGTTATGCGGTCTGACCGATAAAGATCTTCGTAGAATATGTAGGAGCCAATATGAGCATCCAGGTTCCGCTATTGGTTATTGACCGGAGACGTGTCTCGGTCATGTCTACATTGTTCTCGAACCCGTAGGGTCCGCACGCTTAAGGTTTCGATGACAGTTATATTATGAGTTTATGAGTTTTGATGTACCGAAGTTAGTTCGGAGTCCCGGATGTGATCACGGACATGACGAGGAGTCTCGAAATGGTCGAGACATAAAGATTGATATATTGGACGGCTATATTCGGACACCGGAAGTGTTCCGGGTGATTTCGGAGAAAACCGGAGAGCCGGAGGGTTACCGGAACCCCCCCGGGAGAAGTAATGGGCCATATGGGCCTTAGTGGAGAGAGAGAGGGGCAGCCAGAGGTGGGCCGCACGCCTCCTCCCCCCTGGTCCGAATTGGACTAGGAGAGGGGGGCGGCGCCCCCCTTTCCCTCTCCCTCCCCACTTCTTTCCCCCTCCTAGTAGGAGTCCTACTCCTACTAGGAGGAGGACTCCTCCTGGCGCGCCTATAGGGGCCGGCCGGCCTCCTCCCCTTGCTCCTTTATATACGGGGAAGGGGGCACCCCTAGACACAAGTTGATCCGCGTGATCATATTCTTAGCCGTGTGCGATGCCCCCTCCACCATAGTCCTCGATAATATTGTAGCGGTGCTTAGGCGAAGCCCTGCGACGGTAGTGCATCAAGATCGTCACCACGCCGTCGTGCTGACGGAACTCTTCCCCGACACTTTGCTGGATCGGAGTCCGGGGATCGTCATCGAGCTGAACGTGTGCTAGAACTCGGAGGTGCCGTAGTTTCGGTGCTTGATCGGTCGGGCCGTGGAGACGTACGACTACATCAACCAAACGCTTCCATTGTCGATCTACAAGGGTACGTAGATCACACTCTCCCCTCTCGTTGCTATTCATCACCATGATCTTGCGTGTTCGTAGGAAATTTTTGAAATTACTACGTTCCCCAACAGTGGCATCCGAGCCTAGGTTTTATATGTTGATGTTATATGCACGAGTAGAACACAAGTGAGTTGTGGGCGATATAAGTCATACTGCTTACCAGCATGTCATACTTTGGTTCGGCGGTATTGTTGGACGAAGCGGCCCGGACCGACATTACGCGTACGCTTACGCGAGACCGGTTCTCCCGACGTGCTTTGCACATAGGTGGCTTGCGGGTGACAGTTTCTCCAACTTTAGTTGAACCGAGTGTGGCTACGCCCGGTCCTTGCGAAGGTTAAAACAGCACCAACTTGACAAACTATCGTTGTGGTTTTGATGCGTAGGTAAGATTGGTTCTTGCTTAAGCCCGTAGCAGCCACGTAAAACTTGCAACAACAAAGTAGAGGACGTCTAACTTGTTTTTGCAGGGCATGTTGTGATGTGATATGGTCAAGACATGATGCTAAATTTTATTGTATGAGATGATCATGTTTTGTAACCGAGTTATCGGCAACTGGCAGGAGCCATATGGTTGTCGCTTTATTGTATGCAATGCAATCGCGCTGTAATGCTTTACTTTATCACTAAGCGGTAGCGATAGTCGTGGAAGCATAAGATTGGCGAGACGACAACGATGCTACGATGGAGATCAAGGTGTCGCGCCGGTGACGATGGTGATCACGACGGTGCTTCGAAGATGGAGATCACAAGCACAAGATGATGATGGCCATATCATATCACTTATATTGATTGCATGTGATGTTTATCTTTTATGCATCTTATCTTGCTTTGATTGACGGTAGCATTATAAGATGATCTCTCACTAATTATCAAGAAGTGTTCTCCCTGAGTATGCACCGTTGCGAAAGTTCTTCGTGCTGAGACACCACGTGATGATCGGGTGTGATAGGCTCTACGTTCAAATACAACGGGTGCAAAACAGTTGCACACGCGGAATACTCAGGTTATACTTGACGAGCCAAGCATATACAGATATGGCCTCGGAACACGGAGACCGAAAGGTCGAGCGTGAATCATATAGTAGATATGATCAACATAATGATGTTCACCAATGAAACTACTCCATCTCACGTGATGATCGGACATGGTTTAGTTGATTTGGATCACGTAATCACTTAGAGGATTAGAGGGATGTCTATCTAAGTGGGAGTTCTTTAAGTAAATTAATTGAACCTAAATTTATCATGAAACTTAGTACCTGATAGTATCTTGCTTGTTTATGCTTGATTGTAGATAGATGGCTCGTGCTGTTGTTCCGTTGAATTTTAATGCGTTCCTTGAGAAAGCAAAGTTGAAAGATGATGGTAGCAATTACACGGACTGGGTCCGTAACTTGAGGATTATCCTCATTGCTGCACAGAAGAATTACGTCCTGGAAGCACCGCTGGGTGCCAGGCCTGCTGCTGGAGCAACACCAGATGTTATGAACGTCTGGCAGAGCAAAGCTGATGACTACTCGATAGTTCAGTGTGCCATGCTTTACGGCTTAGAATCGGGACTTCAACGACGTTTTGAACGTCATGGAGCATATGAGATGTTCCAGGAGTTGAAGTTAATATTTCAAGCAAATGCCCGGATTGAGAGATATGAAGTCTCCAATAAGTTCTATAGCTGCAAGATGGAGGAGAACAGTTCTGTCAGTGAGCATATACTCAAAATGTCTGGGTATAATAATCACTTGATTCAATTGGGAGTTAATCTTCCAGATGATTGCGTCATTGACAGAATTCTCCAATCACTGCCACCAAGCTACAAGAGCTTCGTGATGAACTATAATATGCAAGGGATGAATAAGACTATTCCCGAGCTCTTCGCAATGCTGAAAGCTGCGGAGGTAGAAATCAAGAAGGAGCATCAAGTGTTGATGGTCAACAAGACCACTAGTTTCAAGAAAAAGGGCAAAGGGAAGAAGAAGGGGAACTTCAAAAAGAACGGCAAGCAAGTTGCTACTCAAGAGAAGAAACCCAAACCTGGACCTAAGCCTGAAACTGAGTGCTTCTACTGCAAGCAGACTGGTCACTGGAAGCGGAACTGCCCCAAGTATTTGGCGGATAAGAAGGATGGCAAGGTGAACAAAGGTATATGTGATATACATGTTATTGATGTGTACCTTACTAATGCTCGCAGTAGCACCTGGGTATTTGATACTGGTTCTGTTGCTAATATTTGCAACTCGAAACAGGGACTACGGATTAAGCGAAGATTGGCTAAGGACGAGGTGACGATGCGCGTGGGAAACGGTTCCAAAGTCGATGTGATCGCAGTCGGCACGCTACCTCTACATCTACCTTCGGGATTAATATTAGACCTAAATAATTGTTATTTGGTGCCAGCGTTAAGCATGAACATTATATCTGGATCTTGTTTGATGCGAGACGGTTATTCATTTAAATCTGAGAATAATGGTTGTTCTATTTATATGAGTAATATCTTTTATGGTCATGCACCCTTAAAGAGTGGTCTATTTTTATTGAATCTCGATAGTAGTGACACACATATTCATAGTGTTGAAGCCAAAAGATGCAGAGTTGATAATGATAGTGCAACTTATTTGTGGCACTGCCGTTTAGGTCATATCGGTGTAAAGCGCATGAAGAAACTCCATACTGATGGACTTTTGGAACCACTTGATTATGAATCACTTGGTACTTGCGAACCGTGCCTCATGGGCAAGATGACTAAAACACCGTTCTCCGGTACTATGGAGAGAGCAACAGATTTATTGGAAATCATACATACAGATGTATGTGGTCCGATGAATATTGAGGCTCGTGGCGGATATCGTTATTTTCTCACCTTCACAGATGACTTAAGCAGATATGGGTATATCTACTTAATGAAACATAAGTCTGAAACATTTGAAAAGTTCAAAGAATTTCAGAGTGAAGTTGAAAATCATCGTAACAAGAAAATAAAGTTTCTACGATCTGATCGTGGAGGAGAATATTTGAGTTACGAGTTTGGTGTACATTTGAAAAATTGTGGAATAGTTTCGCAACTCACGCCACCCGGAACACCACAGCGTAATGGTGTGTCCGAACGTCGTAATCGTACTTTACTAGATATGGTGCGATCTATGATGTCTCTTACTGATTTACCGCTATCGTTTTGGGGACACGCTCTAGAGACGGCCGCATTCACGTTAAATAGGGCACCATCAAAATCCGTTGAGACGACGCCTTATGAACTATGGTTTGGCAAGAAACCAAAGTTGTCGTTTCTGAAAGTTTGGGGCTGCGATGCTTATGTGAAAAAGCTTCAACCTGATAAGCTCGAACCCAAATCGGAGAAATGTGTCTTCATAGGATATCCAAAGGAGACTATTGGATACACCTTCTATCACAGATCCGAAGGCAAGACTTTTGTTGCTAAGTTCGGAAACTTTCTGGAGAAGGAGTTTCTCTCGAAAGAAGTGAGTGGGAGGAAAGTAGAACTTGACGAGGTAACTGTACCTGCTCCCTTATTGGAAAGTAGTGCATCACAGAAAACTGTTTCAGTGACACCTACACCAGTTAGTGAGGAAGCTAATGATGATGATCATGAAACTTCAGAACAAGATACTACTGAACCTCGTAGATCAACCAGAGTGAGATCCGCGCCAGAGTGGTACGGTAATCCTGTTCTGGAAGTCATGCTACTAGATCATGATGAACCTACGAACTATGAAGAAGCGATGGTGAGCCCAGATTCCGCAAAATGGCTTGAAGCCATGAAATCTGAGATGGGATCCATGTATGAGAACAAAGTATGGACTTTGGTTGACTTGCCCGATGATCGGCAAGCAATTGAGAATAAATGGATCTTCAAGAAGAAGACTGACGCTGACGGTAATATTACTGTCTACAAAGCTCGACTTGTCGCAAAAGGTTTTCGGCAAGTTCAAGGGATTGACTACGATGAGACCTTCTCACCCGTAGCGATGCTTAAGTCTGTCCGAATCATGTTAGCAATTGCCGCATTTTATGATTATGAAATTTGGCAGATGGATGTCAAAACTGCATTCCTGAATGGATTTCTGGAAGAAGAGTTGTATATGATGCAACCAGAAGGTTTTGTCGATCCAAAGGGAGCTAACAAAGTGTGCAAGCTCCAGCGATCCATTTATGGACTGGTGCAAGCCTCTCGGAGTTGGAATAAACGCTTTGATAGTGTGATCAAAGCATTTGGTTTTATACAGACTTTTGGAGAAGCCTGTATTTACAAGAAAGTGAGTGGGAGCTCTGTAGCATTTCTGATATTATATGTGGATGACATATTACTAATTGGAAATGATATAGAATTTCTGGATAGCATAAAGGGATACTTGAATAAGAGTTTTTCAATGAAAGACCTCGGTGAAGCTGCTTACATATTAGGCATTAAGATCTATAGAGATAGATCAAGACGCTTAATTGGACTTTCACAAACCACATACCTTGACAAAGTTTTGAAGAAGTTCAAAATGGATCAAGCAAAGAAAGGGTTCTTGCCTGTGTTACAAGGTGTGAAGTTGAGTAAGACTCAATGCCCGACCACTGCAGAAGATAGAGAGAATATGAAAGATGTTCCCTATGCTTCAGCCATAGGCTCTATCATGTATGCAATGCTGTGTACCAGACCTGATGTGTGCCTTGCTATAAGTCTAGCAGGGAGGTACCAAAGTAATCCAGGAGTGGATCACTGGACAGCGGTCAAGAACATCCTGAAATACCTGAAAAGGACTAAGGATATGTTTCTCATATATGGAGGTGACAAAGAGCTCATCGTAAAAGGTTACGTTGATGCAAGCTTTGACACTGATCCGGACGATTCTAAATCGCAAACCGGATACGTGTTTACATTAAACGGTGGAGCTGTCAGTTGGTGCAGTTCTAAACAAAGCGTTGTAGCGGGATCTACATGTGAAGCGGAGTACATAGCTGCTTCGGAAGCAGCAAATGAAGGAGTCTGGATGAAGGAGTTCATATCCGATCTAGGTGTCATACCTAGTGCATCGGGTCCAATGAAAATCTTTTGTGACAATACTGGTGCAATTGCCTTGGCAAAGGAATCCAGATTTCACAAGAGAACCAAGCACATCAAGAGACGCTTCAATTCCATCCGGGATCTAGTCCAGGTGGGAGACATAGAGATTTGCAAGATACATACGGATCTGAATGTTGCAGACCCGTTGACTAAGCCTCTTCCACGAGCAAAACATGATCAGCACCAAGGCTCCATGGGTGTTAGAATCATTACTGTGTAATCTAGATTATTGACTCTAGTGCAAGTGGGAGACTGAAGGAAATATGCCCTAGAGGCAATAATAAAGTTATTATTTATTTCCTTATATCATGATAAATGTTTATTATTCATGCTAGAATTGTATTAACCGGAAACATAATACATGTGTGAATACATAGACAAACAGAGTGTCACTAGTATGCCTCTACTTGACTAGCTCGTTAATCAAAGATGGTTATGTTTCCTAACCATGAACAAGGAGTTGTTATTTGATTAACGAGATCACATCATTAGGTGAATGATCTGATTGACATGACCCATTCCATTAGCTTAGCACCCGATCGTTTAGTATGTTGCTATTGCTTTCTTCATGACTTATACATGTTCCTATGACTATGAGATTATGCAACTCCCGTTTGCCGGAGGAACACTTTGTGTGCTACCAAACGTCACAACGTAAATGGGTGATTATAAAGGTGCTCTACAGGTGTCTCCAAAGGTACATGTTGGGTTGGCGTATTTCGAGATTAGGATTTGTCACTCCGATTGTCGGAGAGGTATCTCTGGGCCCTCTCGGTAATGCACATCACATAAGCCTTGCAAGCATTGCAACTAATGAGTTAGTTGCGAGATGATGTATTACGAAACGAGTAAAGAGACTTGCCGGTAACGAGATTGAACTAGGTATTGAGATACCGACGATCGAATCTCGGGCAAGTAACATACCGATGACAAAGGGAACAACGTATGTTGTTATGCGGTCTGACCGATAAAGATCTTCGTAGAATATGTAGGAGCCAATATGAGCATCCAGGTTCCGCTATTGGTTATTGACCGGAGACATGTCTCGGTCATGTCTACATTGTTCTCGAACCCGTAGGGTCCGCACGCTTAAGGTTTCGATGACAGTTATATTATGAGTTTATGAGTTTTGATGTACCGAAGTTAGTTCGGAGTCCCAGATGTGATCACGGACATGACGAGGAGTCTCGAAATGGTCGAGACATAAAGATTGATATATTGGACGGCTATATTCGGACACCGGAAGTGTTCCGGGTGATTTCAGAGAAAAGCGGAGAGCCGGAGGGTTACCGGAACCCTACCGGGAGAAGTAATGGGCCTTATGGGCCTTAGTGGAGAGAGAGAGGGGCAGCCAGGGTGGGCCGCACGCCTCCTCCCCCCTGGTCCGAATTGGACTAGGAGAGGGGGGGCGGCGCCCCCCCTTTCCCTCTCCCTCCCCACTTCTTTCCCCCTCCTAGTAGGAGTCCTACTCCTACTAGGAGGAGGACTCCTCCTGGCGCGCCTATAGGGGCCGGCCGGCCTCCTCCCCTTGCTCCTTTATATACGGGGCAAGGGGGCACCCCTAGACACACAAGTTGATCCGAGTGATCATATTCTTAGCCGTGTGCGGTGCCCCCCTCCACCATAGTCCTCGATAATATTGTAGCGGTGCTTAGGCGAAGCCCTGCGACGGTAGTGCATCAAGATCGTCACCACACCGTCGTGCTGACGGAACTCTTCCCCGACACTTTGCTGGATCGGAGTCCGGGGATCGTCATCGAGCTGAACGTGTGCTAGAACTCGGAGGTGCCGTAGTTTCGGTGCTTGATCGGTCGGGCCGTGGAGACGTACGACTACATCAACCAAACGCTTCCGTTGTCGATCTACAAGGGTACGTAGATCACACTCTCCCCTCTTGTTGCTATGCATCACCATGATCTTGCGTGTGCGTAGGAAATTTTTTGAAATTACTACGTTCCCCAACAACTTGTGGGTCATCAAGACTCTTTTCTGGCGCCGTTGCCGAGGAGTGTAGCGCCTTTGGTAGGTGGAATTTGGTAAGGAAAAATTTATGTAGTGTGCTGAAATTTACTGTCACTTGTTACTATGGAAAGTAATTCTCTGAGGGGCTTGTTCGGGGGTATCTTCACCCCGTCCAGTAGAGCAAAGAGTTTCTCCTCAACCTACTGAACCTATTGAAAATGAAACTCCTTTTGAATTTCCTTCGGGTATGATGGAAAAACTGCTAGCTAACCCTTTTACAGGAGATGGAACAAAGCATCCTGATGAGCACTTAATATATGTGGATGAAGTTTGTGGATTATTTAAGCTTACAGGTATACCCGATGATGTTGCTAAGAAGAAGGTCTTCCCTTTATCTTTGAAGGGAGACGCATTGATATGGTATAGGCTATGTGATGATATGAGATCATGGGACTATAAAAGACTGAAGTTGGAATTTCATCAAAAGTATTACCCTAGGCATCTTGTTCATCGTGATCGCAATTATATATATAATTTCTAGCCTCGCGAAGGAGAAAGCATCGCTCAAGCTTGGGGGAGGCTTAAATCAATGTTATATTCATGCCCCAATCATGAGCTCCTGAGAGAAATAATTATGCAAAGTTTTTATGCTCGGCTTTCTGATAACAATCGCACCATGCTCGATACTTCTTGTGCTGGCTCTTTTATGATGAAGACTATTGTATTCAGATGGAATTTATTGGATAGAATTAAACGCAACTTTGAAGATTGGGACCTCGACGAAGGTAAGGAGTCAGGTATGACACCTAAGTTTGATTGTGTTAAATCTTTTATGGACACCGATATTTTCTATAAGTTTAGCACTAAATATGGACTTGACTCTGAGATAGTAGCTTCTTTCTGTGAATCTTTTGCTACTTATGTTGATCTCCTAAGGAGAAGTGGTTTAAATATCATCCTCCCATAGAAGTAAAAGTAGCTGCACCTATTAAAGTTGAAGAAAAGGCTGTCACTTATAATGATCCTATTGTTCCTACTTCTTATATTGAGAAACCACCTTTCCCTGTTAGAATAAAGGATCATGCTAAAGCTTCAGCTGTTGTTCGTAAAAGCAATATTAGAACTTATACACCTCCTGAGCAAGTTAAAGTAGAACCTAATATTGCTATTGTTAAAAATCTCTTGTCTGATAATATTGATGGGCATGTTATTCAGTTCGAAGGTAAACTACTAGAATTGCTAAACCTTGTGATAAAGATAAACATAGACCTGTGGTAGGCGTGCCTGTTATTTCTGTTAAAATAGGAGATCATTGTTATCATGGCTTATGTGATATGGGTGCTAGTGCTAGTGTAATACCTATTGACTTATACGAAGAAATTAAGAATGAAATTGCACCTGTTGAGTTAGAAGATATTGATGTTACTATTAAACTTGCTAATAGAGATACTATTGCACCAATTGGAATTGTTAGAGATGTTGAAGTCTTGTGTGGGAAGACTAAATATCCTGCTGATTTTCTTGTTCTTGGTTCCCCACAAGATAGCTTTTGTCCCATTATATTTGGTAGACCCTTCTTAAATACTGTCAATGCTACCATAGACTGCACAAAGAATGTTGTTACTATTGGATTGGATGATATCGTTCATGAGTTTAATTTCTCTAAATTTAGTAAACAACATCATGAGGAAGAATTACCTAGTAAGGATGAAATTATTGGTCTTGCTTCAATTGTCATACCTCCTAGTGATCCTTTAGAACACTATTTGCTAGACCATGAAAATGATATGTTCATGAATGAAAGAAGGGAAATAGAAGAAGTATTCTTTAAACAGGAACCTATCCTGCAACACAATTTGCCTGTTGAAACCTTAGGGGATCCTCCTCCACCCAAGGGTGATCCCGTGTTTGAGCTTAAACCTTTGCCTGATAATCTTAAATATTCTTATCTTGATGAAAGGAAGATATATCCTGTTATTATTAGTGCTAACCTTTCAGAGCATGAAGAAGAAAGATTATTGAAAACTCTGAAGAAGCATCGTGCTGCTATTGGATATACTCTTGATGATCTTAAGGGCATTAGTCCCACTCTATGTCAACATAAAATAAAATTGGAAGCAGATGCCAAACCAGTTCGTGATCCTCAACGACGTCTGAATCCTAAAATGAAAGAAGTGGTAAGAAAAGAAATACTAAAGCTTCTGGAGGCAGGTATAATCTATCCCGTTGCTGATAGTGAGTGGGTAAGTCCTGTCCATTGTGTCCCTAAGAAGGGAGGTATTACTGTTGTTCCTAATGATAAAGATGAATTGATTCCACAAAGAATTATCACAGGTTATAGGATGGTAATTGATTTCCGCAAATTAAATAAAGCTACTAAGAAAGATCATTACCCCTTACCTTTTATTGATCAAATGCTAGAAAGATTATGCAAACATACACACTATTGCTTTCTAGATGGTTATTCTGGTTTCTCGCAAATACCTGTGTCGGCTAGAGATCAATCAAAGACTACTTTTACATGCCCTTTTGGTACTTTTGCTTATAGACGTATGCCTTTTGGTTTATGTAATGCACCTGCTACCTTTCAAAGATGCATGATGGCTATATTATCTGACTTTTGTGAAAAGATTTGTGAGGTTTTCATGGATGACTTTTCCGTCTATGGTTCCTCTTTTGATGATTGCTTGAGCAATCTTGATCGAGTTTTGCAGAGTTGTGAAGAAACTAATCTTGTCTTGAATTGGGAAAGTGCCACTTTGTGGTTAATGAAGGTATTGTCTTGGGGCACAAAGTTTCTGAAAGAGGTATTGAAGTTGATAAAGCCAAGGTTGATGCTATTGAAAAGATGCCATGTCCCAAGGACATCAAGGGTATAAGAAGTTTCCTTGGTCATGCCGGATTTTACAGGAGGTTCATTAAGGACTTCTCAAAAATTTCTTGACCTCTGACTAATTTATTGCAAAAAGATATACCATTTGTCTTTGATGATAATTGTGTAGAAGCATTTGAAATACTTAAGAAAGCATTAGTCACTACACCTGTTGTTCAGCCACCTGATTGGAACCTACCCTTTGAAAGTATGTGTGATGCTAGTGATTATGCTGTAGGTGTTGTTCTAGGGCAAAGAGTTGATAAGAAATTAAATATTATTCATTATGCTAGTAAGACTCTAGACAATGCTCAAAGAAATTATGCTACTACTGAAAAAGAGCTTTTAGCAGTTGTATTTGCTTGTGATAAGTTCAGATCTTATATTGTTGATTCTAAAGTAACTATTCAAACTGATCATGCTGCTATTAAATATCTTATGGAAAAGAAAGATGTTGAACCTAGACTTATTAGATGGGTTCTCTTGCTACAAGAATTTGATTTGCATATTGTTGATAGAAAGGGAGCTGAGAACCCCGTTGCAGACAACTTGTCTAGGTTAGAAAATATTCTTGATGACCCACTACCTATTAATGATAGCTTTCCTAATGAACAATTAAATGTTATAAGTACTTCTCGTAGTACTCCATGGTATGCTAATTATGCTAATTATATTGTTGCTAAGCTTATACCACCTAGCTTCACATCCCAGCAAAAGAAAAAGTTTTTCTATGATTTAAGACATTACTTTTGGGATGACCCACATCTTTATAAGGAAGGAGTAGATGGTGTTATTAGACGTTGTGTACCTGAGCATGAACAGGAACATATCCTACGCAAGTGTCATTCCGAGTCTTATGGAGGACACCACGCTGGAGATAGAACTGCACATAAGGTATTGCAATCTGGTTTCTATTGGCCTACTCTCTTCAAGGATGCCCGTAAGTTTGTCTTGTCTTGTGATGAATGTCAAAGAATTGGTAATATTAGTAGACGTCAAGAAATGCCTATGAATTATTCACTTGTTATTGAACTGTTTGATGTTTGGGGCTTTGACTATATGGGACCTTTTCCTGCCTCTAATGATTACGTTACTAAGTGGGTAGAAGATATTCCAACTAGTAGTGCTGATCATAACACTTCTATTAAAATGCTTAAAGCAATTATTTTCCCGAGGTTTGGAGTCCCTAGATATTTAATGACTGATGGTGGTTCACACTTTATTCATGGTGCTTTCCGTAAAATGCTTGCTAAATATCATGTTAATCATAGAATTGCATCTCCTTATCACCCACAGTCTAGTGGTCAAGTAGAGTTGAGAAATAGAGAGCTCAAATTATTTTGCAAAACACTGTTAATAGGTCTAGAAAGAATTGGTCCAAGAAACTTGATGATGCATTACGGGCTTATAGAACTGCATACAAAAATCCTATGGGTATGTCTCCGTATAAAATGGTTTATGGAAAAGCATGTCGCTTGCCTCTCGAACTAGAACATAAGGCATATTGGGATATTAAAGAGCTCAATTATGATTTTAAACTTGCTGGTGAGAAGAGGTTATTTGATATTAGCTCACTTGATGAATGGAGAACCCAAGCTTATGAAAATGCCAAGTTGTTTAAAGAAAAAGTTAAAAGATGGCATGACAAAAGGATACAAAAGCGTGAGTTTAATGTAGGTGATTATGTATTGATATACAACTCTTGTTTAAGATTTTTTGCAGGAAAACTTCTCTCCAAATGGGAAGGCCCCTATGTTATCGAAGAGGTCTATCGTTCCGGTGCCATAAAAATCAACAACTTCGAGGGTACAAATCCGAAGGTGGTAAACGGTCAAAGAATCAAACATTATATCTCAGGTAATCCCATAAAGGTTGAAACCAATATTATTGAAACCGTAACCCCGGAGGAATACATAAGGGACACTTTCCGGAGCGTTTCAGACTCCGAAAAGGAATAGGTATGTGGTACGGTAAGTAAACCGACTCCAAAACAATTTTTAAGGCAATATTTCTCCATTTTGGAATATTTAGAAAAATAGAAAAATAAGTAGCAGCCCAGGAAGGACACAAGGGCCCCACGAGGGTGGTGGGCACGCCCCCCTACCTCGTGAGCACCTCGTGTGCCTTCCGGACTCCGTTTTCTTGCACGATACGTATTTTGGTCGGTAAAAATCATTATATATTCTCCCGAAGGTTTTGACTCCCGTATCACACAAATCTCTTCTATTTTTGTTTTCGAGTTGTTGCTGCTGCAGATTAGAGCAAGATGTCTTCTCAAGAGTAAATCGGGGAGAGCGGGGTATCTAATCCAGCACCGGAACCAAGGGCAAACAGCGATGCTGACCACTTTGGGCCAGCAACGGAGGAAGAGATGGAGGCTGACTTAATGAGAGTAGATGTCATGGAGGATCAAGAAGTCACCTCTCGCCTCCGAGCTGGGTTCACGATGGGGGAACTACAGAGCTCAGCTATTACAAACTCAGTTATCCCTTCTAATGTTAGATTTCTTTCTTTCTTATGAAAATATGAAGAGGAGTGTCGCTTGTTCTCTCGCAGCTATGCAACACCCTTGGGTGCAAGGAGCTTTAGCTATCACAGGAAAGCTTCGTAAGGAAATAATGGACCTCAAACAGCAAGTCAATAAGCTCAAGGAGGAGAACCGCATCTTGAGGGGAATCATCGCCAAGAATATTACACCGACAACAAAGAAGGAGACATAATCACATGGGTATGGGCACTCCCCTTGGCAACTGCCAAGCTTGGGGGAGGTGCCCCGGTATCGTATCACAATCACAACTCCTATCTTTACCATTTTTCTTAGTTCGATCCTATTAGTAGTATCTTGATCTAGTAGAATAAAGTTTATGGCATGATCTAGTCTTGAGTTTTGCTTTATGATCCCTCTTTGTAATCGAGTCCGTGAGATATATATAATAAAGATTAGTGTTTAGTCAAGGGCTTGATTATTTTGCCATGATCTTGGGTGAATAAAAGAAAAAGAATAAAAAGAAACAAAAAGTTCATATTGATCTTATTGAGAGTAATGACTTCACATAGAAAGAGTATGATGATTAAAAGTTGTTGGGAGTTGGCAGACATAGCTTTGGTCATTGTTGCAATTAATAGGAAGTAATAAGGAAAGAGAGGTTTTCACATATAGATATATTATCATTGACATCTTTTATGATTGGGAGCACTCATTAAAATATGACATGCCAAAGAGTTGATGTTGGACAAGGAAGACAACGTAATGAGTTATGTCTTTCTTATATCTAAGATAAAGTATGTTGTCATGGATCCTCAAACTTGTTGAGCTTGCCTTTCCCCCTCATGCTAGCCAAATTCTTAGCACCAAGTAGAAATACTACTTGTGCTTCCAAATACCCTTAAACCAGTCTTGCCATGAGAGTCCACCATATCTACCTATGGATTGAGTAAGATCCTTCAAGTAAGTTGTCATCAGTGCATAGCAATAAAAATTGCTCTAAATATGTATGATTGATTGGTGTGGGAGAAATAAGCTTTATACGATCTTGTGATGTGGAAGTAATAAAAGCGACGGACTGCATAATAAAGGTTCATATCACAAGGGGCAATATAAAGTGACGTTCTTTCACATTGAGATTTTATGCATCAAACCATAAAAGCGCATGGCAACCTCTGCTTCCCTCTGCGAAGGGACTATCCTTTATTATTATCTTCTACCTTATCCAAGAGTCATGGTGATCTTCACCTTTTCTTTTTCATTTTATCCTTTGGCAAGCTCAGCATGTTGGAAAGAACATGATATATATATATATATATATATATATATATATATATATATATATATATATATATATATATATATAATTGGATGTAGGGGAGCATGAACCATTATTGTTGACATTACCCTTGAGGTAAAAGGTTGTGGGGCAAAACTATAAAGCCCCTATCTTTCTCTGTGTCCGATTAAAACTCCGTAACCACAAGTATTGCGTGAGTTGTTAGCAATTATGGAGGACTAAATGATAGTTGAGTATGTGGACTTGCTTTTTAGCTCTGACATAGACTCTTTCCGATGTTATGATAAATTGCAATTGCTTCAGTGACTGAGATTATAGTTTGTCGGAGCCCAATAAGGTTTATGATTTATACTTTTGCATTGTGAATAGATCATCACTTGAATATAAGTAATCATATGAAAAAATCTATATATGTTGTTGTTATGAGAATAATCATGATGCCTTAATGTTTGTATTTTATTTTTATCGACGCCTCTACTTCTAAACATGAGGGCATATTTATTGTTATCGGCTTTTCGCTTGAGGACAAGCGAGGTCTAAGCTTGGGAGAGTTGATACGTCCATTTTGCATCATGCTTTTATATCGATATTTATTGCATTATGGACTGTTATTTCACTTTATGTCACAATACTTATGAATATTGATGTGGAATGCTAATTGGCATAATTTCAATGTAATTCTTCTTACTTGTGATATGAATATTCAGATCCGAAAGATTCAAGACAAAAGTTCATATTGACATAAAAATAATAATACTTCAAGTATACTAACTAAGCAATTATGTCTCTTCAAAATAGCATGGCCAAAGAAAGCTATCCCTACAAAATCATATAGTCTGGCTATGCTCTATCTTCACCACACAAAATATTTAAATCGTGCACAACCCCGATGACAAGCCAAGCAATTGTTTCATATTTTTGACGTTCTCAAACTTTTTCAATCTTCATGCAATACATGAGTGTGAGCCATGGACATAGCACTATAGGTGGAATAGAATGGTGGTTGTGGAGAATACAAAAGGGGAAGATAGTCTCACATCAACTAGGCGTATCAACGGGCTATGGAGATGCCCATCAATAGATATCAATGTGAGTGAGTAGGGATTGCCATGCAACGGATGCACTAGAGCTATAAGTGTATGAAAGCTCAACAAAAGAAACTAGTGGGTGTGCATCCAACTCGCTTGCTCACGAAGACCTAGGGCATTTTGAGGAAGCCCATCATTGGAATATACAAGCCAAGTTCTATAATGAAAGATTCCCACTAGTATATGAAAGTGACAACATAGGAGACTCTCTATCATGAAGATCATGGTGCTACTTTGAAGCACAAGTGTGGTAAAAGGATAGTAGCATTGCCCCTTCTCTCTTTTTCTCTCATTTTTTTATTTTTTTATTTTTTATTTGGGCCTTCTCTTTTTTATGGCCTCTTTTTTTTATTTGGGCTTCGTTGGCCTCTTTTTTTTCATCCGGAGTCTCATCCCGATTTGTGGGGGAATCATAGTCTCCATCATCCTTTCCTCACTGGGACAATGCTCTAATAATGATGATCATCACACTTTTATTTACTTACAACTCAAGAATTACAACTCGATACTTAAGACAAGATATGACTCTATATGAATGCCTCCGGCGGTGTACCGGGATGTGTAATGACTCATGAGTGACATGTATGAAAGAATTATGAATAGTGGTTTTGCCACAAAAACAATGTCAACTACATGATCATGCGAAGCAATATGACAATGATGAAGTGTGTCATAATAACGGAACCGTGGAAAGTTGCATGGCAATATATCTCAGAATGGCTATGGAAATGCCATAATAGGTAGGTATGGTGGCTGTTTTGAGGAAGGTATATGGTGGGTGTATGATACCGGCGAAAGTTGCGCGGTACTAGAGAGGCTAGCAATGGTGGAAGGGTGAGAGTGCGTATAATCCATGGACTCAACATTAGTCATAAAGAACTCACATACTTATTGCAAAAATCTATTAGTTATCGAAACAAAGTACTACGTGCATGCTCCTAGGGGGATAGATTGGTAGGAAAAGACCAACGCTCGTCCCCGACCGCCACTCATAAGGAAGGCAATCAATAAATAAATCATGCTCCGACTTCATCACATAACGGTTCACCATACGTGCATGCTACGGGAATCACAAACTTCAACACAAGTATTTCTCAAATTCACAACTACTCAACTAGCATGACTCTAATATTACCATCCTCATATCTCAAAACAATCATCAAGTATCAAACTTCTCTTAGTATTCAACACACTCATAAGAGAATTTTATTATTCTTGAATACCTAGCATATTAGGATTTTAAGCAAATTACCATGCTATTTAAGACTCTCAAAATAATCTAAGTGAAGCATGCGAGTTCATCTATTTCTTCAAAATAAAACTACCACCATGCTCTAAAAGATATAAGTGAAGCACTAGAGCAAATGACAAACTACTCCGAAAGATATAAGTAAAGATCAATGAGTAGTCGAATAATTATGCAACTATGTGAAGACTCTCTAACATTTAATAATTTCAGATCTTGGTATTTTATTCAAACAGCAAGCAAAGCAAAAGAAAATGACATTCTAAGAATAGCAAACATCATGTGACGAAGCAAAAACTTAGGATCAACCGATACTAACCGATAGTTGTTGAATAAGAAAGGTGGGATGCCAACCGGGGCATCCCCAAGCTTAGACGCTTGAGACTTCTTGAAATATTATCTTGGGGTGCCTTGGGAATCCCCAACCATGAGCTTTTGTAACATCCCAAAGTTCTAAATTTTGGAATGTTATATTAAATAAATTATTATGATTGTTTGTTTTATTGTTGTGTGATTGATTGTGTGAAAATGATTGGAAATTGAAAACTTTTTTGAAAGTTGAATGAGAGGGAATAAAAGGACTTTCCCAAAACTTTGCATCTTGCATTTTGATCTTCCTAAATTCAAATTCATTTCATCACAAAACCCTAGAGTGAAGATGATATGACTTCTTCCATTTAAAGAAATGAAAAGGGGTTTGAAAATGATTTGAATTCCATTTTGAAATATTCCAAACTTAGAAACTTTAAGCAACTCAATGAGTTCATGAGGGAAGATAAAATGACTTCTTCATATTCCAAGACAGAGAGTTGGAACTTTCAAAGAAATAAATTGGAAGTCACTTCGAAGTTATTTGAAACTCATTTTTCCATTTGAAGTTGTTTGAAATTCCAAATTCAAATCCAATTGGGAGTTATTTGAGTTTCTATTCAAAATATTTTTTCTCCTAAAAATAAATAAATGGAAATAAGGGTAAAATGATTCCCATCAATAGAAAAATAGGAGAAAATAAATTTGAAATCATTTTGCTATTTAAAAAAATATTTTTTACTGATTTTAAATGCAACAGTAGCACTGTTTGACTTTTATGAATTTTTTGGGAATTTATTTGAACTTGAAAAATAGTTCATCTTATTGCTGCTATTTTTCTGAGCATTTTGATATATAATATGACTATGTAATTTTTTTTAATTTTTTCAGCTACAATTTTCCTCTGTGTGTTAAAAAACACACACACACACACCACCTGGACCGAGGCCAGCTAGGCCCAGGAGTACCCCGCGGCCCAGCCAGCCGCTGGCCAACTTCGGCCCATGAGCCAGCCACGCCCGACTGGCCGACCGGCCCAGCCCCGCGCCCAAGAGCCAGCGCTCGCTTGCTACCCGCCGCGGCCACTGACCCGTGGGCCCCACTCCCCAGCTCGTCCCCAACCTCCCGCACTGCTCGGGATGAGCACGCTGCGCGCCGCCCGAACCCGCCGGCCGCTTCCCTCGCTCGGATGAGGCTCATCCGCAGTCTCCGCAACCTCTTCTTGCGCCTATAAATTCCCCCGACTCCCCTCGTTCGATTCTGCCACTCCGCAATGACCCACGCCTCTCACAGCCGCCGCCTTCGTCGTTTGGATCTCGCCCGCCGGAGCTACCTCGCCGGTCCGTTCCGCCGTCCATAAGACTGCGTAGACCCCGTTCTTCTTTGTCAATTGACTCCCTGCATCGAGGCGCATCTGATTGACAAAATTTTGCCGCCTAGGTCGTACCAGAGACGCCGCCCCGACACGCCGCGCTCTCGCCGGAGCACCGGAGCTCCGCCGCCTCCCTCCGCTCGTCGCTGGCCACCCCACCGCCCGCCGACCCCACCAGCACGCCGCCCATGCCGCGCCCGGTCTCCCCGACCCCTTCGCCGCCGCTGAGGACCGCCGGAGACGCCGCCCTGTCCGTCGTCCGCCGCCTGACGCCAGCGCTGCCGCCCCTGTTCGCCGTTCTCGCTCGCTGTGAGCCACTGCCCCGTTCGCTTAGTTTAGGTTTTTTTATTTGAATTAGATTGGTTAACCACGGGCTTAGGTAAACCATGCCCTTACCGGAAGAGCAAAAGTGAAGGAGTTATCTCGGAGAATATGAGAAGACTGGCACCGTCAATGCAAAGGACGAAGTACATGAGTTTTGTCAGAACCATAACCATGATTCTAAGGGTGGTAGCACCCCATACCATGTCTTGATGAATGGATTTTCAAGGAGACCCCCCAAACCTAACCTTCTTTCTAGCCTCTCTGAATCTCGAGGACGAGATTCATTTTTAAGGGTGGTAGTTTGTAACATCCCAAAATTCTAAATTTTGGAATGTGATATTAAATAAATTATTATGATTGTTTGTTTTATTGTTGTGTGATTGATTGTGTGAAAATGATTGGAAATTGAAAACTTTTTTGAAAGCTGAATGAGAGGGAATAAAAGGACTTTCCCAAAACTTTGCATCTTGCATTTTGATCTTCCTAAATTCAAATTCATTTCATCACAAAACCCTAGAGTGAAGATGATATGACTTCTTCCATTTAAAGAAATGAAAAGGGGTTTGAAAATGATTTGAATTCCATTTTGAAATATTCCAAACTTAGAAACTTTAAGCAACTCAATGAGTTCATGAGGGAAGATAAAATGACTTCTTCATATTTGAAGAAAGCGAGTTGGAACTTTCAAAGAAATAAATTGGAAGTCACTTTGAAGTTATTTGAAACTCATTTTTCCATTTCAAGTTGTTTGAAATTCCAAATTCAAATCCAATTGGGAGTTATTTGAGTTTCTATTCAAAATATTTTTTCTCCTAAAAATAAATAAATGGAAATAAGGGTAAAATGGTTCCCTTCAATAGAAAATTAGGAGAAAATAAATTTGAAATCATTTTGCTATTTAAAAAAAATGTTTTTACTGATTTTAAATGCAACAGTAGCACTGTTTGACTTTTATGAATTTTTTTTGGAATTTATTTGAACTTGAAAAATAGTTCATCTTATTGCTGCTATTTTTTTGAGCATTTTGATATATAATATGACTATGTAATTTTTTTATTTTTTTTCCAGCTACAATTTTCCTCTGTGTGTTAAAAACACACACACACACACACACACACACCACCTGGAGTGAGGCCAGCTCGGCCCAGGAGCACCCCGCGGCCTAGCCAGCCGCTGGCCATCTTCGGCCCAGGAGCACCCCGCGGCCTAGCCAGCCGCTGGCCATCTTCGGCCCAGGAGCCAGCCGCGCCCGACTGGCCGACCGGCCCAGCCCCGCGCCCGAGAGCCAGCGCTCGCTCGCTACCCGCCGCGGCCACTGACTCGTGGGCCCCACTCCCCAGCTCGTCCCCAACCTCCCGCACTGCTCGGGATGAGCACGCTGCGCGTCGCCCGAACCCGCCGGCCGCTTCCCTCGCTCGGATGAGGCTCATCCGCAGTCTCCGCAACCTCTTCTCGTGCCTATAAATTCCCCCGACTCCCCTCGTTCGATTCTACCACTCCGCAACGACCCACGCCGCTCATAGCCGCCGCCTTCGTCGTTTGGATCTCGCCCGCCGGAGCTACCTCGCCGGTCTGTTCCGCCGTCCATAAGACTGCGTAGACCCCGTTCTTCTTTGTCAATTGACTCCCTGCATCGAGGCGCATCTGATTGACAAAATTTTGCCGCCTAGGTCGTACCAGAGACGCCGCCCCGACACGTCGCGCTCTCGCCGGAGCACCGGAGCTCCGCCGCCTCCCTCCGCTCGTCGCTGGCCACCCCACCGCCCGCCGACCCCACCAGTACGCCGCCCACGCCGGGCCCGGTCTCCCCGACCCCTTCGCCGCCGCTGAGGACCGCCGGAGACGCCGCCCTGTCCGTCGTCCGCCGCCTGACGCCAGCGCCGCCGCCCCTGTTCGCCGTCCTCGCTCGCTGTGAGCCACTGCCCCGTTCGCTTAGTTTAGGTTTTTTTATATTTGAATTAGATTGGTTAACCACGGGCTTAGGTAAACCATTCGGTTTAGTCAAACCGATCTCCGGTTTAATTTTTTTTCTAGCCGTCGCCGCTGTTTTGCCTAAGTTACGACCGTTCGCCAAATAGCTTCCGCAGCTAATGCTGCTCGGCCAGTAGGAAGCCGCCACGTTGCCAGAGACCTGGTCGCGAATAAAACTTTCACGGTCAAGTCCCTGTAAATTTCAGTTTAGCCCCTAAACTTCGGATAGCCACAACTTTTTAACCGTTGATCCAAATTCGACGAAACCAACGGCAGAATGTTCGTCTCAGATAGCTTTATCCAGAAAACCAACTTTGAAAACTTTTGGCCAAATTAAAATTTGAACTTTATTCAGATTTGAAATCAAACTTCAATTGGCCATATCTCCTAAACCGTAGCTCCAAATAGGTTGATTCTTTTTGCATCGTGTCACCATTGCCAAACCCTATCACTTGGACCTATCTCACGATATTTTTCACACATTAGGATCTGTCCATAGTAGTTTTACTTGTATGCCTAGTATGCACCGTGGTCCACATCACATCTTTGCACCCTATGTCACATGTTATTTTGCAGTTAGGATATTTCCATGCTAGTTAAGTGTGTTGAATGTTCATTTGGTTTATCCAAGACTTTTGCTTTGCATGTTCTTCTTGGTTCTCTGAAATGATTGCTTATGTGAGTGCAATGTTTGACTTTATAGATTTTCATCGGAGAGTGACCGAATAGTTCCATTAAGTAAATTTCTGAGAGCGATATTATCTTCATCAACTATTACCAGGCAAGTTCACATTTGACCATTCTTCCAATTACCTATGTTTATATTATGCACTTAGTCCTTTTGTGGTAGGATTGCATGGTAGGATTTATTGTTGCTATATGGCTATGTCGTTACCTAGTAGTTCATTGAGGTAGGTTTGAACCATATACCTTTGTCACCACCGCGTAAGTTTAATTTTGCCTCGCCAATGTAGACGTGGATTGGGAAGTGTTCATTGTGAGAGATGAGTGACAAAGTAGTAAGTAGAACCAAGATAACTTAATGAACTACCTGGGCGGAGGTTTGGTTTGAATGGTGGCGAAGTACAGTGGGAGCATGCATGGGAAATCCATGGTGGTGCACCACTAGTGGTCCGTCCGCCCAGGCTCAAAGAGATCAATCGTATTCTCATGTCTAGAAGCTTACGGTGTGCAGCCACAAGCCAATATGGGCTCTGGCTTAGTTGAGTAGTTAGTGTGACCCCTTCCGGGATGGGCTAGCAGATGTAGAATGATGTAGGTGTACCGGCCTATCCGTGAGTTAAGGGGGAACATTTTCGAAAGACTATGTCTCGGTCATCCCGTTCTCAAACGCCAGGCAGTGCGAGAACTTCAAGGGAGGCGATCGGGTCTTGTGGGGAAAAGTGCGCAAACCCCGCAGAGTATTAAAACCTAATCGATTAGCCGTGTCCCCGGTTACGGACAACTTGAGCATCTAGTAGTGGAAATACTGGGAGATCTCATCACTCTTAATTTAAACAGTTGGGTTTAAATGAAACTTTGGGAATGGATTGAGTTGGGTTTACCAACTCATTCTATGCTATACAGTAGTGGTAGAATAATATCTTTCATTCTAGGGAAAAACTAGCTTTATGCAAAAACTAAACTTAGAGCTTTCCAACAGCCAAATTGCATGTACAAATAGGTTCATTATTCTTATGATGTGACTTGCCAGTACATTCAATGTACTGACCTACAGGGCTGCAACGTCTTATGTTGCAGGAATTTTCTACGACGAGTAAGAGTTACGTTGCAGGGTTACGGTCTACACTCAACTTGCCGTTGGCGTGATGGACTCCACACCCTTATGTTTGCTTCCGCTGAGACTTATGAGGTATATATATATATATATATATATATATATATATATATATATATATATATATATATATATATATATATATATATATATATATATGTTTTACGTTATTTATATATGTGATTGCACTTTGATATATACATTGATGTACTGTGTGTGCCAGCATACCGATCCAGGGATGGCACGGATACACAGAGGCTTGACCGTTTGAGGTCGAGTCGCTACAACTTTTGTGTCTCTTTAATTCCTCTCATATCACGGTCTCCCTAAATCTCAAAAGCTTCATCCACACAAAACTCAACAAGGCCTCGTGAGATAAGTTAGTAAAAACCATTGTCAAAACCTTATCATACTCTACTGTAGAAAATCCCTAAAATTATTATTCAATATTGCATACTAAATGCCTCTGCATATTTAATAGTCCTATCCTCAAATAGAATCATTAAAGAAGCAAACATATGCAAACAATCCAAACATAACAGCAATCTTCCTAAACAGGACAGTCTGTAAAAAATGCAGCAACATCCATACTTCCCTAGCTCCAAAAATTATGAAAGAAAATTCCCACTGTAGTAAATTTATCAGAGCTTAATATGCAAAATGTTTCAACATTTTATCACATTCTGACTTTTCTATGGAATTATTGCAACAGCGGTAAACTTTCTGTTTTCAAACAGCAACATGTGTACTTGTAACATAGACATAGTAAAGGCTATCAATGCCACTTTTATTGAAATAAATATGCAAAAAATTGTTCTAAATAACATCAAGCAAATGCAAACAAAATAAATTGACGCTCCAAGCAAAACACATATCATGTGGTGAATAAAAGTATAGCTCCAAATAAAGTTACCGATGAACGGAGACGAAAGAGGAGATGCCTTCCGAGGCATCCCCAAGCTTAGGCTCTTGGCTATCCTTGAATATTACCTTGGGGTGCCTCGGGAATCCCCAAGCTTAGGCTCTTGCCACTCCTTATTCCATAGTCCATCGAATCCTTACCCAAAACTTGAAAACTTCACAACAGAAAACTTAACAGAAAACTCGTAAGCTCTGTTAGTAAAATAAATCACCACTTCAAGGTACTGTAATGAACTCATTCTTTATTTATATTAGTGTTAAACCTACTTTATTCCAACTTCTCTATGGTTTATAAACTCTTTTACTAGCCATAGATTCATCAAAATAAGTAAACAACACATGAAAACAGAATCTGTCAAAAACAGAACAGTCTGTAATAATCTGGATCAAACGTATACTTCTGGAACCCATAAATTTCTCAAATAAATTGCTGGACCTGAGGAATTTATCTATTAATCATCTGCAAAAATAATTAACTAAATAGCACTCTCCAAATAAAAATGGCAGCAATTCTCATGAGCGCTAAAGTTTCTGTTTTTTTACAGCATGATCAACAAGACTTTCCCCAAGTCTTCACAACGGTTCTACTTGACACAAACACTAACAAAACACATAAAACCACATCTAAATAGAGGCTAGATGAATTATTTATTACTAAACAGGAACAAAAAGCAAGGAATAAAAATAAAATTGGGTTGCCTCCCAACAAGCGCTATCGTTTAACGCCCCTAACTAGGCATGATGATTTCAATGATGCTCACATAAAGGATAAGAATTGTAACATAAAGAGAGCGTCATGAAGAATATGAATAGCACATTTAAGTCTAACATACTTCCTATGCATGGGGATTTTGTGAGCAAACAACTTATGGGAACAATAATCAACTAGCATAGGAGAGCAAAACAGGCATAATTTCAAGATTTTAAGCACACTAGAAAAAGAGCCCGTGCGTTGCAACGGGAGAAAAAAATACCACACACCTCAAATTAGTAGGTAATATTTTTTGTCATGACTTTAAATATTACACACTAAATTAAAAACTATAATCATTTTCAAAAATCATTTGAGGTTTTTATATTTCATAGCAAATATGCCCGTGCGTTGCAACGGGATAAAAAGTATCCCCACAGAAGGTACAGGCGTTTGGCACGTGCACGTTGTAATCGGCTACCTCCATAAACGGTTCCAGACTAGTTGTCAATCGATACCACAAACAACCCCCTATAAAGCGATGCGTTACCGCACATCCTCCTTCGACGATCCTCTACTCCTAGACCAGCGTTGTCGCCTCCCTGATCCTCTTCCTGTGTAGCACCGGAGCCTCCCCGATTACTTTCGGCTGACAATACACACATACATATTGACTCAAGATCCTACGTGCCAAGCTAGCTAGAGCTAGCTGGACGGATTCATGGGCTAGCTAGGACATGCACGCTTGTAACACCACGATGCCCGTTTGATCGATCTTGAGGATACACGCATACGGCATACGTATTACCTGGGGATCCTACGGGCCAAGCTAGCTAGCCGTTGGATGGATTTCTAGGCTAGCACATGCATGTTCGTAACACCACAACCCTGGCTTGATCGATCTTGAGGCTAGCTATGTACTGATCAGCAACGCAAACCTTTTTCTTTAATGGGCTTTTGGATGGACTGGACTTTTTCTCAAATCTTGGAGTAGGCAGGGTGCAGTGGCCGCTACAGTGTCGAATAATCCCACCTCGTAGGAACCAGGCAGGAGACCATGTATGGATGACACATCACGGACGAAAACCAAAGAAAAAACGTAATGTAGGACTAACTAAGCGGAACGAAACCAAGAATATTGCCTCCCTTTAATAGTAGGTATAGATATAGATATAGATATAGATATAGATTAGACAAATGCCCGTGCGTTGCAACATGAAAAATAATGTTTATTATTTCTATTAATCTGCCTGATCAAGGAACTATGTCGTTGAATGACAGTCCCTGATAACGAAAAAAAGATAGATCATTCGGTCAGGGTTATGATTTCAAGTAAATTGATCTGTCTGAACAACTAAGTTTTGATTGTTAGTTCATTCTTTACATTATTTGTTCATTCTTGAAATTTAAAACTAAAAGAGAAAAAGGGCAATATCAATAAATATGAAGTAATAGCAGCAAGCAATCTAACATGTAGAATAATAATTGCAGCGGCAAGCAAACCAATCGAGAGAACTATATCCATATGCATATTTTCAACTTCTGCATAATTTTGGCTCCATGTCGACAGTCAAAAATCCTTACTCGACATGAAAAGTGAACTATGTATAAATTGCCTCCACCCTATTTATAGAAACATGTGCCAAGAACCTTGCAACATGTGCAAAGTAAATAAATAAATTTCTAGTTCTTTGTTATTCCAGCATAGCAATTCATTGAGGATATCTGAAGACTATTGATATTTGGAATATCAGGTCATCAGAGGACCAGCCCCATCATCATGAGGGCCTTTTGTTTCCAGCCGACGTGCAGCATGTCGTCGTCTTAATTGGCCTGGTTTTTATGTAGCATCGATTTGTGTCTCTTGTGGACTCCATGGCAATCTCTGCCTACATCCCACATCCGTTATCTCACCACTTGGGTGGTAATCATCCAGCAGCCAGTTTCTGGATATGTGCAAGTTTTGCACGTATATAAACTGGTATAGTTTGATGTAGAGGGCTGAGGTGGGACTATTCATAATTGGACGAACCCTGTAGAGGGCCGAGGTGGGACTATTCATAATTGGATGAACCCTTTTACATACAACACACAAACATCTGCTACGTCAACTGGTTGCAGCTCTATATGCTGAGCAGGAGAACTTGAGTTCGACTGCAAGTACCTCCGCTGTTTTTGCATCATTTGCCAGCTTAGATGGGCCAGTGGAAAATAATGCGGTCCATCTCGGATGATGGACGAAAATCTGGATTAATTGCGTGTTTGAAAGATTAGTACCATCTTGTTTATATTGCGATTTTGTCCATATAAATCGTAAAAGCGTATTATGACATGAGAAAAAAGCGTATTGTGACGGTGAACCCACGGAGTCAATCCGTGCTTTATTATTAGGGAAAGGTATAGATATAGAAATTGCCCGTGCGTTGCAACGGGATAAACAACCTCTCGCACATCTCCAGTGGGCCATCCGTGTTGCCACTTTTTATCTTTGTATATGTGTGTATCATGTCGAAGGTGGTGACATGTATATCTATTTTACGATAAACATGACCATTCTCAAGGTAGTGAGATTGGTCATTATATTCTAGCATGCCATGTTGTAGCTACCACAGTCAAATTTAAGAAGGTGGGAAATCGAGAGAAAAAAACTTTAGACCCACGTTGCACATGCTTGTAATTCATGTACTCCTTACTTTGTCAAAAAATTAATACAGACAAGAGCCAAAAATCAAACCTTTATTGCAAGAGGTTCACCGTGCACATTCATAACAGCGAATAATTTCTTTCCATCTAAACATTTCTTCTTTTGATTTTAGTTCCTTTTCTTCCTGGGCTAGGACATCAGAACTTTTTATTTCCTTCAAGGGGAAATTTATTCCATATTTTAATTCCTTTCCTTCTTGGGCAGATTTCCCCCCTTTCTTGCGCTCAGATAAGAGCAGAATTCACTCCTTTCCTTCAATCCTTCTTAACTCGTTTCCTTCTTGGGCTCAAGAATTTACTCCTTTTACTATTTTTCTTTTCTAGGAGCAAACCGGATCCAACACCTCGGACTTCTGTTGATTCTTAAGGTGCTTATTGACTTGAAATCATAGGCATATGTAACGTGGTCGGATGAAGTATAAATAAGCGATATGGGACTACTGAATAACTAAACGAATGGTCTCCATGAGGTAGCTTCGCTTGTTCCTAGAGACGCACTCGCATGCCTTCTCATGGGAGAATTTTTGTGTGGCCCAGTACGTATATGTGCTTTTGCGTGCTCCACCTCACGACCGAGCAAGGGCTCAAAGCTTCAAACCTACAAATATACAAAAACACTGAGAAAGGGGTCAAAAAAGAAAAATCTCCCGAGCAAGCAAGGGCTCGATCCCAAGCCAGCTGTGCCTGCGCGCCTGCTGGTCGTGCCGCCGGGGTAAAAAAAATACTCAGGAGCAAGCAAGGGCTCGATCCAGAGCCACCTGCTTACACCCGCGCGCCTGCAGGCCGAGCCGCCGCCGGCAGGACCTCCGCCGCGCCTCCTCCCTCCTTCTCTGTTCTCCCTCACTTCACCTCTCTCCGTTCTCGTCGCCGGAGCAGCCATGGCGCCGAGCGGCTGCAAGAGCGAACACCGATGCGCCGGCTCCGCCGCCAGCAGACCCCTCCTCGCGGGACTCCAACTCTAGCTGACGTTGTTGTTCCGGCCGGACCTGCCGCCACCATCTGCCTCTCGTTCGTCCGCCCGCTCGAGCGACAACGCGCCCGCCCTGACGACCTCCAGCCGAGCCGCTCGCCTCGTCCTAGACCAGGGCCGTGGGCGCCACCCCTCACCTTCTCGTCCTCCGACACGGCTGGAAAGGGAGTGGAGGCGGGCCGCGAGCGCCGTCCCTCACCTTCTCGTCCTCTGCCACGTGCAGGGGTTAGTTTAAAAAACCAAAACGTTTTTTCAGATTCACTTAAATAAGGACGGCGGGTTGATTTCTAAAAACTACATGGACCTTTATGTAAAAATGTCGCCGTGCTTTATTATTATTATTACTAGCACAAACGCCCGTGCGTTGCATCGGGTGAAAAAAAACCCACACTTCCCTAACCCAATTGCTCAAGACCCCCTCTCATTCCACAACACAACGCCAGGCATGATGGGATGAATAAACTCTTTGAAATCGGCTGCCATGAAAATATATATTGTAGAAAAAATATGCATGTATTTCGGTTTTCAGTTCATTTGTATTCGCCCCACAGGTATGTCACAAAAGCTTTAGTTGGTGCGGTGGCTAGCTTGTCGGGTGAATAAGGTGGAGGTCCACAGTTTGAATCCCAGGTGGCTCGCTTTTTTCTTTTTATGCATTTGTCGCCCGACCTCTCGCGGGAGGTCAATCCAAATGGGCCGGCCCAGTCGCTCGATTCCTATGCGAACGGACGTCTTTTTGATGCAGAATGCGTCAAAAGCAAATCCTATTTGGCGCTACAGGCGCCCGTTAACGTGTATTCTGCAAACGGGCACCTGCAGCACCCCGTATTGGGCCGGCCCGTTACTGCGTACTCTATTCCGCAAGAAAGAAGGGAGCCGTCGTTGCGACTCGAACCACAGACCTGTTGGATTGATGTTCGATAGTCTAACCACCACGACACACAATATGATCTGATAATATTCAACTCTTTCTTTTTATGCATTTGTCACCCGACCTCTGCGCAAGGTCAATCCAAATTGGTTGGCCCAGTCGCGCGATTCCTATGCGAACAGACGTCTTTTTGACGCAGAATGCGTCAAAGGCAAATCCTATTTGGCGCTGCAGGCGCCTGTTAACGTGTATTCTGCAAACGGTCGCCTGCAGCACCCCGTACTGGGCCGGCCCGTTACTGCATACTCTATTCCGCAAAAAAGAAGGGAGCCGTCGTTGCAACTCGAACCACAGACCTGCCGGATAGATGTTCGATAGTATAACCACCACGAGACACAATACGATCTGATAATATTCAACTCTTGCTTTGCTTTATTTGTTTCTTTTCTTTTTTCCTTTTTTCTTTTCTTTTTTGCATTTTTTGTTTCTTCTTCTTCCTGGTTTCTTTCCCTCACTGACTTTGTTTTTTTCTTAAATACGTGAACATTCTCAAATTCAATGATTTTTCTAAAATTGATAAACTTTTTTTTTCAAATCTATGAACTTTTAATAATTTTTGTGAACTACTTTTAAAAATTGATTATTTTGTTTCAAAATCGATGAACTTTTTTCAAATTCGATGAACCCTTTTCAAAATCTTTGAACTTTTTTCAAATTCAATGAACTTTTTTTCAAATTGGATGAACTTTTTTTGCAAATTGATGAACTTTTTTTCAAATTTTTGATGAACATTTTTTAATTTTTTGTGAACTACTTTCTTAAGTTGATGAACTTTTTTCAAATTGGTGAACTTTTTTTTTCAAATTTTTGATGAACTTTTTAAATTTTTTTGTGAACTATTTTTGTAAATTGACGAACTTTGTTTTTAAAATCATTGGGCTTCTCTTGAATAGGGCGATGTTTTTATGCATGTTCATGAACTTTTTCTGAAATTTGTGAGGTTTCATTTTTCTTTAAAAAAATCATATGTTCTCTCTCAAAAAAAAAGGGCCGGCCCTAGTGGTTAGCTGAACACACGTAGGTAGAGCAGGTAGCGAGTTCGTTATATGGGTACAATATGCGAAGTATTGGATAGTGTTGTTTTCGTATCCTACAACACACAGTGGCCTTTGGCGCGGTGGTTGTTGTGCGGGGAGAAGCAAGTTTAACAAAACCATGTGGGTTCGAATCCCAGCTCTAGCGATGGTTAATTTTCCTTTTCACTTCTACTTTTAGAAGTAGCTGCTGGGCCGGCCCGTTAGGCTGCGCGCGCGAGCGCCAAAAGGGCTAACCGACGCTTAATGTGCCGAGTAGGAGCTCCCTGCGTCAAATACGGCTCGCGTGATTCCCTGAATTAGTACCACCTCGCTTATATATTTTAAATTCAAACTGAAAGCGTAAATTCATAGAAAGAAAGCGTATTGTGATGGTGAACCCGGAGACCCAATCCGTGCTTTATTATTAGGGAGAGACTAGTACAAATGCCTGTGCGTTGCACCGGGCGATAGATGTGGCAGAACTTGCTTCATGGGTCCTTCTTTGTCACTTTATATATCTTATTTAAATAAATTTTGAACGTGAAAATTTCCTTCTTTTTATTAAGATCTAATATTTTCATTCAAAATGTAAAATCTTTTGAAGAGTAGTATAAAAAATTATGTAAATCGGCACATTTCTCTATGAAATATTTTTATGTAAATTAATTATTTCTACTGTACATTTTGAAATGTTTTTTTGTAGTTAGTAGTGCTTTTTGGGGGAGTTTTTAAGTGTTTTTGAAAAGTACGAACATATTTAAAGAGTAGTTAATGCTTTTATAGAAATTTGAACATTTCAGAAAAAAATAGTAGTTTTTAAAAATAATTTTCTTTTGTTTTACATTTGTAAATGTTTATTTGGGAATTTTTAAGTTTACATTTCTAAATGGTTACATTTTTTAGTTTTTTTAATAGTGCGATCATTTGCTTTGTTTTTCTTGGTTGTGATGGTCTCTTTCCCACGGATATGAACGCGAGTCTCCATACTTTTTTTGGGTTTAAATCTTGCACGCCTCAACTTCTCACGTATGTATCTCTCCCAGTCTCTTACATATCTTTTTTATGCCTCTATCTCTCATGTTTCACTCACTTCTCATGTACCCTTCTCTTTCATGTGTCTCTCTCAAACTCTCAGATCTCTCCCTCTCTCCTCTAAAAAGCCTGGATGACGAAATAAAAAACTATGAACATTTTCAAAAAAATCATTTGAGCCTTCCTTCTATTTTATTTAATTGCCTTTTCAAATTCCTTTTGAGCCTTTCAACTGCCTTTTTCTACTTCAAGGTAGACCTCCAAACTTTGCCGATATTTCTTCTATGTTTTCCCCAAGTTCCATTAAAAATCTCAATATTTTTGGACACTTATAAAACCTAGTCCTAGAGTTTGAATTTAAACTTTCAATCATGCCCATTTATATTTTACGGATCCCGATCATTTTTGTGAGTCCAGGGAAAATAACCCCATGCCCAAACTCTTTTCCTAGAGCTCCTTTTCTTTCTCCAAATCTCTGGGTTCTTTTTCAGAAATAGAAAAAGTGAAAAGCTGAAGGAAGAGAGGGAGAGAGAGCGCCAGCCGGCCCTTTTGGCCCAAGGCCCAGCCGCACCTCGTCAACCCTATCCGCCAGGGGAGAGGCTCGCTCGATCCCGATCCCACTCTTCCGAGCCCCCTCGTCCTCCTCTCGATCCCCAGCCACCAGAGACACGCACGAGAGAGAGGTTCGGCCGCCGCCGCCCCTCGCACGCTTGCCTCCCGCCGGAAACTTCGCCACCCGATGCCGTGCCTCCGGCAAGCTCCGCCTCTCCTCCTCCCGTTTTCCCTCCTCGCGCCGTCCTACTCGAAGCAGCCATGCTCTGCCGTGGTCCGCGGCGAGCGTCGCTAACCCCGCGCCTTCCCTACCGCTCCCCTACCCCATTGAGGACGAGGCTGGCGAGTCCTGCTGCCGTCCCTCTCCTCGTCCCTTTCTCTTCTCTGCCATGGCCACCCGCAGGAGCTCGAGCTCGCCCCGCACCTCCTTCCTGTCGTCCTTCTCGCCATCGCCTGGATCCACGCCTCCCCATACCCTGCAAGTCCCGCCACGCCACCCTCCTCTGCATCGAGGCGCGTCGCTGCCTCAATTGTATGCCTCGCCTCCCCATGCGTGGATTCGGTCGCCCTCGAACCATTCCCGCTGGAATCCGGCGTGATCTAGCCGGAGAATGAACGCCGCCGCGTCCTGGAACCTCCCCTGCATGCATCTTCGTGGCTGCACGCCGGCGCAGCTAGAACTTGCATCTTCGTCGCTGCATGCCCCATGTTGCTTTTAGTAAAATTGAAACGTTTTTCTCAGATTAAAAGAGGACTGCAGGTTAGATAACTAAAACAGCAGGGACTTTTGTGTAAAAATGCCGTGACGGTGAACCCGGAGACCCAATCCGTGCTTTATTATTAGGGAGAGATAGGGAGAGATAGAGAGAAAACTTGATATTATTGCAATTCCTACAAGCATATGTTTCTCCCTCATAATAATTTTCAGTAGCATCATGAATGAATTCAACAATATAACCATCACCTAAAGCATTCTTTTCATGATCTATAAGCATAGAAATTTTATTACTCTCCACATAAGCAAATTTCTTCTCTTTCGGGATAGTGGGAGTATCATAAGAGACTTGAATATTATAAATTGTTTCCACATTAAAAGAGTACTGTTCAGAGAAGGGGTAATCATAATCATGGCAAGTTTTATAAATATAATCCTCACTACTTTTTATAGCATATGTATCATCACAATAATCATCATAAGTAGGAGGCATGCTATCATTATTATAAACTTGCATATCAAAACTTGGGAGACTAAAAATATCATCTTCATTAATCATAGCTTCCCCAAGCTTGGAACAAACATTAATTGCAGCAAATATATTCTCAGAAACATCATCTTCATCAAACATAGCATCCCCAAGCTTGGGCCTTTTCATATCATAAGCATAATCACTCTCATCATTAATAGTATAGATAGCACCAATGGTATAGCAATTATCATATTCTTCCAAGCAAGTGCCAAAAAGATTTTCAAGATCATAAAAAGTATCATTATCTTCCACAATTATATTTTCATGAGGCACAATAGTAATAGGAGCAGCATTATTTGGAAGAGATATCTTTTTACCTCTCTTCCTTTTTCTTTTCTTCTTCTTCACCACATCATGTGTGGGTTCAATCCTCTTTTCAGAGCTCCTTATTAATGAGATTGGTTGAATAGGAGGCTCCTCCTCGTTACCTTCAAGCGCTAACCTCCCCGGCAACGGCGCCAAAAAAGAGCTTGATGTCTACTACACAACCTTCTTCTTGTAGACGTTGTTGGGCCTCCAAGTGCAGAGGTTTGTAGGATAGTAGCAAATTTCCCTCAAGTGGATGACTTAAGGTTTATCAATCCATAGGAGGCGTATGATGAAGGTGGTCTCTCTCAAGCAACCCTGCAACCAAATAACAAAGAGTCTCTTGTGTCCCCAACACACCCAATACAATGGTAAATTGTATAGGTGCACTAGTTCGGCGAAGAGATGGTGAAACAAGTGGTATATGGATGATAGATAAAGGTATTTGTAATCTGAAATTATAAAAACAGCAAGGTAAGTAATGGTAAAAGTGAGCGTAAATGGTATTGAAATGATAGTAAACAAGGCCTAGGGTTCATATTTTCGCTAGTGCAAGTTCCCTCAACAATACTAACATAATTGGATCACATAACTATCCCTCAACATGCAACAAAGAGTCACTCCAAAGTCACTAATAGCGGAGAACGAACAAAGAGATTATGGTAGGGTATGAAACCACCTCAAAGTTATTCTTTCCAATCAATCCGTTGGGCTATTCCTATAGGTGTTACAAACAGCCCTAGAGTTCGTACTAGAATAACACCTTAAGACACAAATCAACCAAAACCCTAATGTCACCTAGATACTCCAATGTCACCTCAAGTATCCGTGGGCATGATTATAGATATACGTCACACAATCTCAGATTCATCTATTCAACCAACACAAAGGACCTCAAAGAGTGCCCCAAAGTTCTACCGGAGAATCACGACGAAAACGTGTGCCAACCTCTATGCATAGGTTCATGGGCGGAACCCGCAAGTTGATCACCAAAACATACATCAAGTTAATCACGTGATATCCCATTGTCACCACAGATATCCACGGCAAGACATACATCAAAGTGTTCTCAAATCTTTAAAGACTCAATCCGATAAGATTACTTCAAAGGGGAAACTCGATTCATTACAAGAGAGAAGAGGGGGGAAGAAACATCATAGGATCCAAATATAATAGCAAAGCTCGCGATACATCAAGATCGTATCATCTCAAGAACATGAGAGAGAGAGAGATCAAACACATAGCTACTGGTACATACCCTCAGCCCCGAGGGAGAACTACTCCCTTCTCGTTATGGAGAGCACCGGGATGATGAAGATGGCCACCGGAGAGGGATTTCCCCCTCTGGCAGGGTGCCGAAACGGGTCTAGATTGGTTTTTGGTGGCTATGGAGGCTTCTGGCGGCGGAACTCCCGATCTAATCTCTGTTCTGGAAGTTTTAGGGTATATGGAGTTATATAGGTAGAAGAAGCACGTCAGGGGAGCCACGAGGGCCCCACGAGGCAGGGGGGCGCGCCCCTACCCTCATGAGCTCCTCCTTCCTTCCTTGACGTGGGGTCCAAGTCCATCGGGTGGCTTTTGTTCCAAAAATAACTTCTCTAGTTCATTTCATTCCGTTTCGACTCCGTCTGATATTCCTTTTCTTCAAAACACTGAAATAGGCATAAAACAGCAAATCTGGGCTGGGCCTTCGGTTAACAGGTTAGTCCCGAAAGTAATATAAAAGTGGATAATAAAGCCCAATAATGCCCAAAACAGTAGATAATATAGCATGGAGCAATCAAAAATTATAGATACATTGGAGACGTATCAGCTATTCTCTCTTATTTTACAAGGTTTACATAAGGAGGGAGAATGCCGGCAGCTGGAATTCTGGGCTGGAAAAGGAGCAAATATTAGAGACCTATTCTGTGCAACTCCAAAAGTCCTGAAACTCCATGGAACATCTTAAAATAAATAAATAAAAATCATCACCAAAGATGAAGGCCAGGGGGCCCACACCCTGCTCACGAGGGTGGAGGCACCCCCCCTAGGGCGCGCCCCCTACCTCGTGGGCCCCCTGGTGGCTCTCCGACGTCCATCTTATCCTATATGAAGTCTTTCGATGAGAAAAAAATAGGAAGGAACTTTTCAGGACGAGAGTCCGCCGCCACGAGGAGGAACCTTGGCGGATCCAATCTAGAGCTCCGGCAGAGCTGTTCTGTCGGGGATACTTCCCTCCGGGAGGGGGAAATCATCACCATCGTCATCACCAACGCTCCTCTCATCAGGAGAGGGCAATCTCCATCAACATCTTCACCAGCGCCATCTCATCTCCAAACCCTAGTTCATCTCTTGTATCCAATTCTTGTCTCAAAGTCCGGGATTGGTGCTAGTAGTGTTGATTACTCCTTACAGTTGATGCTAGTTGGTTTATTTGATGGAAGATCATATGTTTAGATCCTATATGCATATTATTACCCCTCTGATTATGAACATGAATATGCTTTGTGAGTAATTACGTTTGTTCCTGAGGACAAGGGAGAAGTCTTGCTATTAGTAGTCATGTGAATTTGGTATTCGTTTGATATTTTGATAAGATGTATGTTGTCTAGCCTCTAGTGGTGTTATGTGAACGTCGACTACATAACACTTCACCATTATTTGGGCCTAGAGGAAGGCATTGGGAAGTAATAAGTAGATGATGGGTTGCTAGAGTGACAGAAGCTTAAACCCTAGTTTATGCGTTGCTTCGTAAGGGGCTAATTTGGATCCATATGTTTCATGCTATGGTTAGGTTTACCTTAATACTTTTGTTGTAGTTGCGAATGCTTGCAATAGAGGTTAATCATAAGTGGGATGTTTGTTCAAGTAAGAACAACACCCAAGCACCGGTCCACCCACATATCAAATTATCAAAGTATCGAACGCGAATCATATGAACATGATGAAAACTAGCTTGACGATATTCTCATGTGTCCTCGGGAGCGCTTTTCCTATTATAAGAGTTTGTTCCGGCTTGTCCTTTGCTACAAAAAGTATTGGGCCACCTTGATGCACTTTATTTACTTTTGTTACTTGTTTCTCGTTACAATTTATCCTATCACAAAACTATCTGTTACCACTTATTTCAGTACTTGCAGAGAACACCTTGCTGAAAACTGCTTATCATTTCCTTCTGCTCCTCGTTGGGTTCGACACTCTTACTTATCAAAAGGACTACGATAGATCCCCTATACTTGTGGGTCATCAGTTATCAAGACTAATTTCTGGCGCCGTTGCCGGGGAGCATAGCTCTATTCTTTGAGTCACTTGGGATTTATATCTGCTGGACACTATGAAGAACTTGAAAGACGCTAAGACAACAATTTATCCCTCAACTATGAGGGGAGGTAAGGAACTGCCATCTAGCTCTGCACTTGATTCACCTTCTGTTATGAGTAAGCTAGCCACACCTAAATCTGCTTCTGCTATTCGTTCCGATATGTCGCATGTTATTGATGATGCCACTTCTGCTATGCATGATACTTATGATGAAACTGCTTCTATGCCTGATACTATTGTGCCCCTTGGTGAATTTCTTGATGAACAAATTGCTAGGGCTAGAGAGAAAGAAATTATTGAATCTAAATATGATGATGATAGTGATGATGAAAATATGCCTGTTATCCCTGAGGGTTATCTTTTTGATATGGAATCTTCTACCGCTATTTTAGCTTGCAGGGATAGATATGACCTTAAGAGGTTATTAGTTAAATGGAACAAAGAATCACTTAGAATAAAATGAAACCCGACCCTGCTTTTGCTACTTCCCCTATTTGTGTTCCTGATAAGGATTATGAATTCTCCGTTAATCCTGATATAATTACTTTGGTGGAATCTGATCCGTTTTATGGCTATGAATCTGAAACTGTTGTGGCACATCTTACTAAGTTAAATGATATAGCTGCCCTGTTCACTAATGATGAGAGATCGCGTTACTTCTATATACTCAAAATATTTCCGTTCTCATTAAAGGGTGATGCTAAGATATGGTTTAATTCTCTTGATCCTGGTTGTGTGCGTAGTCCCCAGAATATGATTTATTACTTCTCTGCTAAATATTTCTCTGCTCATAAGAAATAAGATGCTTTGAGGGAAATATACAACTTTGTGCAAATTAAAGAAGAGAGTCTCCCACAAGCTTGGGGGAGGCTTCTCAAGTTACTTAATGCTTTGCCCGATCATCCTCTTAAGAAACCCGAAATACGTGATATCTTTTATAATGGACTAACCGATGCTTCCAGAGATTACCTGGATAGTTGTGTCGGTTCTCTTTTCAGGGAAAGAACACCAGATGAAGCTGAAATTCTATTGAATAATATGTTGACAAATGAAAATAATTGGGCACCTCCTGAGCCAGCTCCTGCTCCAATTACTGAGTCTATTCCTAAACCAACTCCGAAGAAGAGAGGTTTTCTATTCCTCAGTCCTGAAGATATGCAAGAGGCAAAGAAATCTATGAAAGAAAAAGGTATTAAAGCTGAAGATGTTAAGAATTTACCTCCTATTGAAGAATACATGGTCTTAATATACCGCCTGTTGAAGAAACATATGATCTCAATTCTTTATTTATTGAAGAACCTCCTGATCCCGATATCCCGACAAGGTAGTAAAGGTAAATTCTCTTTATAGATTTGATAAAGCTGAAGTCCCTCCTACTAAAATTGCTAGTCAGTTCTTGGATGAGTTTGATAACTTTATGTTTAAGCAAGACGACTTCAATGCTTATTTTGGTAGACAATTAAAAGAAAATGCTTATATGATTAGACGCTTGGGTGATTATATGGCTAATATTAAAGGTGAACTTAAACTTAGCAAACATGCTTCTATGGTTACCACTCAAGTAGAATAAGTACTTAAAGCTCAAAAAGAAGTGCTTGATGAAATGAATAGTAAGAAAAATGATTATGCTGTTAGAGTGGCTACTAGAACTGGTAGAATGACTCAGGAACCTTTGTATCTTGAAGTCCACCCTAAGAGAATCGAGCAAGATTCTCAAAGAAATAATATTGATGTTCCTAGTTCTTCTAAAAGGAAGAAAAAGAAAAATGATAGAACTATGCAAACTTCTAGTGAACCTATTGCTGAACCACCTGATAATCCAAATGATATATCTATGTCTGATGCTGAAACACAATTTGGTAATGAACATGAACCTAGTGAAAATATTAATGATGATGTTCATGATGATGCTCAACCTAGTAATGACAATGATGTAGAAATTGAACCTGCTGTTGATCTTGATAACCCACAATCAAAGAATCAATGTTATGATAAAAGAGACTTTGTTGCTAGGAAACATGGTAAAGAAAGGGAACCTTGGGTTCAGAAACCCATGCCTTTTCCTCCAAAACCATCCAAGAAAAAGGATGATGAGGATTTTGAGCGTTTTGCTGAAATGGTTAGGCCTATCTTTTTGCGTATGCGATTAACTGATGTGCTCAAAACAAATCCTTATGCTAAATATATGAAGGATATCATTACTAATAAAAGAAAGATACCGGAAGCTGAGATTTCCACCATGCTTGCTAATTATACTTTTAAGGGTGGAATACCAAAGAAACTTGGAGATCCCGGAGTACCTACTATACCTTGCTCCATTAAAAGAAATTATATTAAAACTGCTTTATGTGATCTTGGAGCCGGTGTTAGTGTTATGCCTCTCTCTTTATATCGTAGACTTGACTTGAATAAGCTAACACCTACCGAAATATCTTTGCAAATGGCTGATAAATCAACTGCTATACCTGTCGGTATTTGTGAGGATGTGCCTGTTGTGGTTGCAAACGTTACTATTTTAACAGACTTTGTTATACTTGATATTCCCGAGGATGATTGTATGTCTATTATTCTTGGAAGACCTTTTCTTAATACTGCAGGGGCTGTTATTGATTGCAATAAAGGCAATGTCACTTCTCATGTTAATGGTAATGAGCATACGGTACACTTTCTGAGGAAACAACCTCAAGTTCATAGTATCAACTCCATTGGAAAAATTCCATTGATTATAATTGGAGGTTTTGAATTTCCTCTTCCTACTGTCAAAAAGAAATATGATATACTTATTATAGGGGATGTGCATATCCCCGTTGAGGTAACTTAGTGTTATTCGAAATGTCTCTGGTTTCATGATTATCGGAATGAGTTTGTTAACAAGACTTGATCAACCTTGTTAGTGGATTCTTTTTTATGAGCATGAGATGGATGAAACTAGAAGCACAAACTTCTGTACCCTCTCCATACTTTCTGTTAATTAGTAGAAATAAAGTAAAAATAGTATTTTTCTGTCTGTTTCCTGACTTATCTGTATAATATAAAAATATCCCGAAAATAAAAGTCCTCAGAATGTCGTGCCAATTTAATATGATTTTTTCGGGAATATTTGAGGATTTATTGTGCAAAAATTACCGCGGGAGGAGCTACTACCTGGCCACGAGGGTGGTGGGCGCCCCCCCCCTTAGGGCGCGCCCCCCTGCCTCGTGGGCCCACGGTGGCCCTCCTCCATTTATCCCAGCACCCATCTTCTTCCTTTGTCTCGCACAAACCCGAAAAACCAACTCAAGCACGAGTTCCAGCCACTTTTGTTGTGATTTTTTATCTCCTTGCTCAAAGCACCTCTCGCAAAACTGCTTGGGGAGATTGTTCCTTGGTATGTGACTCCTCCATTGGTCCAATTAGTTTTTGTTCTAGTGCTTTATTCTTTGCAAATTTGTGCTGCATAGGTGACCATGTTCTTGAGCTTGCATGTCAAATTTATATGGTTCCAAGTAGTTCTAATGCTTGATTTAGGCTCTAGGCACTTGTAGAAGTAGTTGCTATCAGTTTTATTGAAGTTGGTTCACTTTTGTTTGAAGTTACTAAAAATTTCAGAATTTTTCAGAGAAAAACAATATGCTTAGGAAGATGTTCCAAGGTGGTTCTTCTAAGAAGCAAGGACCCAGGATTGCTATGTGCGATGCTGACGAGGATCCACCAAGAGACGCTCCAGTACGGCCTTGCGAATGGCCGTCGGAAAATTTTATGGACCGTGCGGGAATTAAAGAAGAATTCAAAGCATATTTGCACAATGCCGGTCTTGAGGATTTTGCGGCTAACAAATGCCCCCAGTATCATGATCTCACAAGTTCATTTGTGAGGAGGTTTGAGTATTCATCTTCGCGTAATTCTCCTTCAGTCATGTTTGATCTCTATGACAAATATTATACCATGGACTTAGAGGATTTCACTTCTGCTTGCAAACTTCCATCATGGGGTAGTGTTAGGGACCCCCCTAAATCTGAATTTAGAAACTTTCTTGCTAGTATAACTGTGGGGGAATCTAGAGATATAACGCAGGCTACCATAGGGAGCATTCACTTTCCTGCTATACATTATTTTGCTCTCTTCATCGGTAGATGCATAAATGCTAAGGATGAAGCATGTCACATGTGTGTCCCTGATCTTAGCATTCTTAGGAGTGCTGTGTTAGGAGACCAATCTTATCATATGGGAGCCATTGTAGCTCGTAGGTTGCATCATAATAGACATAATGGAGATTTCTTTGGAGGAATTTATGCAACCCGCTTAGCTCATTTTCTTGAGATAGACATTCGTGAGGGTGATACGGAGTTGCCTCCTGCATATTTAGATTATAACTCTATGGCTTCGCACCAGTTTGCCGAGAGGCCTGAATCACCTCTCTTATATCGTTTAATTTTTGATAAACAACGTGTTTTTCGTATTACTCTCCCTGCTCCTGCCTTCTTTGATTCACAGACAAAAAGAAGATATGTTATTACCAGAGAGGAGGCAGAAGAGTACGAAAGGAGAGCGGAGGCAGCTCGACTCCGGGCTGCAGCTCAGCAGGCGATAACCGCTGCACATCAGTATGATCCCAACTATTCTTCGTCGCAATACGACCCCAGCTACACCTATGGGTATCCTCCAGGCTATCCCTGGCATTAGCCAACTTAGGCCAAAAGCCTAAACTTGGGGGAGTTCGTATTTCTCACCGAGATTATATTTATGCTCACACACACTCATTACTAGATGTCGGTGCTCATACTCTTTCACTGTAATATCCATGCTAGTTTATTTTCTTTTTCCTGCTTTCTTCTTGTGTGTTTGTTAAACCTTAAGAAAAACAAAAAAAATAGTAGTAGTTTATTTTTCTGCTGTAGTAGTAATAATTAAAAAGAAAACCCAAAAATATTTCCCGTTCTTCTTTTGCTTGTTGGGAGCTTTCCCGTGTAAATAGTTTTATTTCTTTTCTTTTCTTTGGGGGTCAGTAGAAGAAGACCATAATTAAATTGTTGAAGTGGCTCTTATATGCATTATTGTTGATTTAACCAAGAGCCCATATTGCCTTGTCTTCTCCTGTTTATTGAATGCTCGCAGATTCCAGCTTAGTCCAATGCACGTGCACCCTTATCATTATTCACACCGTTCGGTCGTGCAAGTGAAAGGTAATTATGATGATATATGATGGGCCGACTGAGATGAGAAAAGCTGGTATGAACTCGACCTCTTTTGTTTTTGTAAATATGATGAGTCCCTCGTTCTTGATTCAGCTTATTATGAATAAACATGTTTGCAATGACAATTAGAGATCATAGTTGCTTGTGCCATGCTTGATTAGCTATGAGTTATAATGATTTACCTTGTGTGCCAACATGCTATTGCGATGATTATGATGTGGTATGATGGGGTGGTATCCTCCTTTGAATGATTTAAGTGACTTGACTTGGCACATGTTCACGCATGTAGTTGAAACAAAATCAATATAGCCTTCACGATATTTATGTTCATGGTGGATTATATCCTACTCATGCTTGCATCCAATGTTTATTAATTTTAATGTATGTACATGGCTGTTGTTGCTCTCTAGTGGTCGCTTCCCAGTCTTTTGCTAGCCTTCACTTGTACTAAGCGGGAATACTTCTTGTGCATCCAATCCCTTAAACCCCAAAGTTATTCCAGATGAGTCCACCATACCTTCCTATATGCGGTATCTACCTGCCGTTCCAAGTAAATTTGTATGTGCCAAACTCTAAACCTTCAAATAAACATTCTGTTTTGTATGCTCGAATAGCTCATGTATCAACCAAGGCTGTCCTTATCTTCCGTGTTAGGCGGGTTATTCTCAAGAGGAGTGGACTCCGCTCCTCACTCACGAGAAAATGACTGGTCACCGGGATGCCCAGTCCCATGCTTTATGCAAACTAAATCAAAATTAATTGCAAACAAAACTCCCCCTGGGACCTGATGTATGTTGGAGACACTCGTTATTTTGAGCAAGTCATGGATTGATGCTTGTTGGTGGAGGGGGAGTATAAACTTTACCATTCTGTTTGGGAACCGCCTATAATGTGTTTAGCATGGAAGATATCGCCATCTCTTAGTTGCTACGTTGACAATGAAAGTATACCGCTCAAAATACAATTTATCTCTATTGCAAAACCGAGCTTTGGCACCTCTACAAATCCCTGCTTCCCTCCATGAAGGGCCTATCCATTTACTTTTATGTTGAGTCATCACCCTCTTATTAAAAAGCACTAGCTGGAGAGCACAACTGTCATTTGCATTCATCACTATTAATTTATATTGGGTGTGACTATGATTGGATCTCTTTTACCATGAATTACAATGTCTAGTCAGTCCTTGATTTTTAAAGGTGCTCTGCATTTATGTTTTGCGGTCTCAGAAAGGGCTAGTGAGATACCATCTTGTTATATCATATTATGATTGTTTTGAGAAAGTGTTGTCATCCGAGATTTATTATTATGACTTGCTAGTTGATTATGCTATTGATATGAGTAATTATTAGACCTGAGAATTATTGCAAATGTGGTTAGTTATGATCTATGCTGAAAACTTGAATGCTGGCTTGACATAGTTACAACAACAAGAGCAAACAGAGTTTGTAAAAGTTTTTCTTTCTTTCAGTTTGTCAACTGAATTGCTTGAGGACAAGCAAGGGTTTAAGCTTGGGGGAGTTGATACGTCTCCGTCGTATCTACTTTTCCAAACACTTTTGCCCTTTTTTGGACTCTAACTTGTATGATTTGAATGGAACTAACCGGACTGACGTTGTTTTCAGCAGAATTGCCATGGTGTTGTTTTATGTGCAGAAAACAATATTCTCGGAATGACCTGAAACTCCACGGAACATCTTAGAAAAAATAATAAAAAATCCTCACCAAAGATGAAGACCAGGGGGCCCACACCCTGTCCATGAGGGTGGGGGCGCCCCCCCTCTAGGGCGCGCCTCCCTACCTCGTGGGCCCCTGGATGCCCTCCGACGCCAACTCCAACTCTATATATTTGCTTTCAGAGAGAAAAAAACAGAGAGAAGAAATCATCGCATTTTACGATACGAAGCCGCCGCCAAGCCCTAAAACCTCTTGGGAGGGCTGATCTGGAGTCCGTTCGGGGCTCCGGAGAGGGGGATTCGTCGCCGTCGTCATCATCAACCATCCTCTATCACCAATTTCATGATGCTCACCGCCATGCGTGAGTAATTCCATCGTAGGCTTGCTGGACGGTGATGGGTTGGATGAGATTTATCATGTAATCAGGTTAGTTTTGTTAGGGTTTGATCCCTAGTATCCACTATGTTCTGAGATTGATGTTGCTATGACTTTGCTATGTTTAATGCTTATCACTAGGGCCCGAGTGCCATGATTTCAGATCTGAACCTATTATATTTTCATGAATATATGTGAGTTCTTGATCCTATCTTGCAAGTCTATAGTCACCTACTATGTATTATGATCCGGCAACCCCGAAGTGACAATAATCGGGACCACTCCCGGTGATGACCATAGTTTGAGGAGTTCATGTATTCACTATGTGCTAATGCTTTGTTCCGATTCTCTATTAAAAGGAGGCCTTAATATCCCTTAGTTTCCAATAGGACCCCACTGCCACGGGAGGGTAGGACAAAAGATGTCATGCAAGTTCTTTTCCATAAGCACGTATGACTATATACGGAATACATGCCTACATTATATTGATGAATTGGAGCTAGTTCTGTGTCACCCTATGTTATAACTGATACATGATAAACCGCATCCGGTATAATTATCCATCACTGATCCGGTGCCTACGAGTTTTCCATATACTGGTTTACGCTTATTTACTTTCCCGCTGCTACTGTTACAATCACTACAAAATACCAAAAACATTACTTTTGCTGTCTTTACTTTTGTTGCTGCTACCACCACTATCATATTACTGTGCTACTAAACACTTTGCTGCAGATACTAAGTTTCCAGGTGTGGTTGAATTGACAACTCAGCTGCTAATACTTAAGAATATTCTTTGGCTCCCCTTGTGTCGAATCAATAAATTTGAGTTCAATACTCTACCCTCGAAAGCTGTTGCGATCCCCTATACTTGTGGGTTATCAGTCATCACTGCATATCATATTTTATTTGCTTTTGGCCTGATCCAAAAATTCTACGCAACTCAAGGACCCACGGAGAGAGTTGGGGATTTCGTTATTTTCATATTTGAGTTCTCAAATTTTGGAAAAACAGGATCATTGATTTTATTTATTTTATCTTCAATTATTTCTATAATAAAAATATGAGAGAGGGAATAAAATGACTTTCCCAAAATAAAGAAATATTGAAGATTTTAAAAAAATCAAGTAAGATTTTATTTCGGATTTTCTCAATATTTTATTTGAATTTAGGAAAAATTGCACGTTTTCAAAACTGCAGTTTAGGGCCAAGAAAATGTTCATCCTGTTCTAAATATTTTATTTAGATGGTGAAATTTTGTTTTGGCATTTTTAGATTTTATTTATTTTTCAAGGATTTTTCTTAGTTCGGCGGGATTATTTAAAAAAAACTCCCGTGTGCCCGACTGGGCCGAAGGCCCAGCCGAGCCGGCCGAGCCGCCGCCGCCTCCCGCATCCGGATCGGGACCGGAGTCCCGATCGTCGCCGCCGCAGAGTCCGGGAGGGCCATGCCGCCTCAGCCCCTCCCGCAAGCCACCGCCACCACCCCCTTTATAAACCGACCTGGGGCCCCCCTGGAGCCCCACAGCCGGAGCCGCCGCCGCCGCAAGCCACTGTCGCCCCGCCGCCAGGAGCCGCCACCCCAAGCCGCCCACCGCCATCGGAGCCCCGCCGGACCCCGCCGGACCTCGCCGGAGCCCGAGCCGAGGTAGCCGCCCGCCACCCCAGTTTTCTAAGAAAAACCGATCCGTTTTTTTAGACACCCTAGGTTTATTATTTTTTGATCGGTTTTATCGGTTCTTTTATTTAGCAAGCGTTCGCTCGTTTGTTCATTTTAACGAACGCGTTCACCGTTTAGTTTCAGATAACGAAAGTTCGTTCGTTAATCTGTTCGTCAATTTTTCTTTTTCTCGGATTTTCCATGATTATTTCTGATCGCTATTTCTGATCCAATTTTTGTTTTAGTTTATCTTTTCGCTCGTTTATCGGAATCAGAAGATTCAAGTGCCTGGAGTTTCGTCTCTAAACCCTCTTTCCGTTTAACCAACTCAAACAAGTTTTTGCATCTATAAAATTTGACTTAGATCCAGATTAGTAAACAAAGTTTGTTTCTTTCACTGTTTGACTTTCGTTGTTTCGTTCGATTTGATTCTTTTTGCAAACCAGAGTTCTTAAGTTGAACTTTCTGGTTAGATTTCTTATTTGAGTTTTACCCGTGCATTAGATGAGTACTTATTGTATGCTTGTTTGTTTGTGATAGAGTACCCGGAGTGCGCGGCTTGCTATTTTGAATCTCTAGGTTTTGTGGATCATCAGCAAGGCAAGTAACACTTTGATCATATCCCTTCCATACTGAGTTTTACGCATTAGATCAATCCTCAAACAATTGCATGATTAGGATCTAATTAAATTGTGGGTCTTGGGAAATAGATGAGGTAATACCTATTACCTGTTTTATTATCAAACACTTGGGAGTTACTTCTACATTTGTTTATTATGCCATGCTATGCTAGTAGACGTGGATTGGGTGAGTTTATCCATGACAGATGTGAGATTGATAAATTAATGGATTATTTAAGGTGGCAACTTAAACACACATCTGGGTGGATTGAGGCACCTGAATGTTCCAGTGATTGCCTGTTTTTCTTTATGGACCGTCACTCAGACTCAAAGGGATCATGAGATTATTCATACTAGAAACTTCCATGTGCAGCCACAAGCTACTATAGGCTCTAGCATAGTTGACTAAGTCGTGCAAACTCTTACAGTGGTAGACTAGCAGATGTAGGGGATGTAGGTTGGTACTGTCTACCCGATCGTAAGGTGCTAGCACTTCTGAAAGACTATGTCTCGGACATCCGTTTCTCAAACATCATGCAGTGCGAGAATCCCAACGGAGGAGATCGAGTCTTGTAGGGAAAAGTGCGCAGACCTCTGCAGAGTGTGTAAACTAATCATGGTTAGCCGTGTCCCCGGTTATGGACGTCTTGAGTATCTAGTACTTGGATTATCATGTGAATCTCATCATGTTACTTTAATTAATACTGTTGGGTTTTAATGATGATACTTAATTGGTATTGAGAGGATGCCTATCTTCTCAATGTTTAACAACCACCATGATAGTTAAATAAAATTTATTCCTTTGCAGTAGGAAAAAATTGGCTTTATGGAAAAAATATAACCATAGAGCTTTCCACCAGCCATATATGCATGTAGTATAGATTTATTCTTTCATTACCCTCTATGTGTTACATTGCCAGCATATTCCATGTGCTGACCCATTTTCGGGCTGCAACGTTCATGTTGCGGACTTTTCAGACGACGAGTAAGGAGCCTTTAGGCCGTGGTTCTATACTTAGTGATGCCGTTGAAGTTGATGGACTCACTTATCTTCCAAGCCTTCTATTGTTATCGTTATTAGATGGCCTTAAGCCATATTTATTGTAATAAGTTCTCTTCTGAGACATTCGATGTACTAAGTGTGTGATTGCTACTCTGTTATAAATCCTTTAAGTACTGTGCGTGTCAGCATTACTGATCCAGGGATGACACTAAAGCACAGAGATTAGACTGTTTGAGGTCTGATCGCTACACAACATTGCAAAAAGGGATCCGGTAGTTTAGGGTTTAATTGAGCTGGGTAGATGGCACTTGTAAAATCAAGTAACAAATTCGTATGGGGGCGACATGCGACGACAAGTGGCAACATTTTCCTTTTGTTCACTTTGCTCAACGAGCTGAATTGTCTTTATCATATTAGTTGGAAATTTGTAATTTGTTTCTTAATGAGCCTTTTTACTTATCTACGTAGATTGGGACCCCCAAAACAGAGTAGTTTGTAGTTCATTCACATTGGTTTTAGAACTATACAATTAGTCGAAGATATGTACATTATATTGATGGGAACTTTTGTACCCCAAATTTGCACTCATTTCATTGTTAGGTACAACAAAAAATTTAATGGATAATTTTGGTCGCAAGTTTGCACCTTTTGGGCATTCATGTTTTTGGACGTTTTAAATCTTCAATTCTTTATGAAGAAAATCTTGCTTAGTAACTATGTTGCACGGACTCTCAATGTGTTCCAAGTATTACTAGATCATGATGGCGCGCGTTGCTGCGCCCGTATATTTTTTAAAAATTTAAAATATTGTGTAAATATTTAAAAAACGTCAAGAAAATAAAGTTACATAAAGGATAACTTCATTATATTCACATAATGAGAGACTTTCTGTCCCGTTATATTGTTTCTTAATTTATATATACATGAGATAGGAATCCTAACCTCACCAACTGAGAGACACAAAAACGAAGAAATTGAATAGGTTAACGCCACCATCAAAGAAGCATACGGACAAGACCAACGAATCATCCACAGTTGATTTGCGGCTAATATATATACGGATACTTCTTAGCATGCCTGATTTAACCCCAAAAGGCTAGGAATGTCCGCATCTGCATCACACATTAACCCCCAAATATTTTTTATGGTAATTAACCGCAAAATATAGTGATCAAGACTCCCACAATTTAGTCCAGCGGGTAGATATAAAAGTAGAGATCAAGAATCTCACAATTTAGCTCAACGGGCGGGACAAATAAGTACTTGTATCAAAACAAAACAAAAAGTTCAGAGACTTTTTTTAGGCTGAAAAAAAGAAGTTCAGAGACTTGTATCAAAACAAAACAAAATATAGTAAAGCACGAGCAATGACCGCTGGGATGAACCGCGCACCTACCTTTTGGGCTAGGATCACATTTTAAACGCACGCACCTGCCAGCCCAACAAGTACTCTTGGCCCAAACAATGACAGCTGGCCTAGATAGCTCCACGGAGCAGCGGCCCAAGAGAAACATCAGGACATCCAATTAGAAAGTGATCGACCTGATCGGATGGTTAGCGATGGCAAAGCGCCGTGGAGGCTCCTAGCTCATTCCGTTATACTGTTTCTCAATACAAAAATGCTAGACATACAAAGACTTACACACTTTTACACGCTCCTTCCATCTAACAACCAATCACAAACCTCCCCCCCCTGATTTTCAGAGGAATGGACGCCCCGCTCATCTATTGACCAATCAAGGTTAACCATCCTGTAAAAGCCTGTAAATCGTTTGTACGTGTAGCATTGCCGTTCTCAATAATGGGTATGGCTAGGTCTCAGTCAATTGAGATTTAACCAAGTCATTGTCAAGTGACTTATTTTGGAAGCGGGCCATCAAGGGGGCCAATGACGAGGCCGCCGTGAGGGCGCTGCTCAACGACGAAGAGAGGGGCCTCCTGGTGCGAGGGTGGGCGCCGCATGTGGCCATCCTGTCGCACCCGGCGGTGGGCGGTTTCCTGACGCACTGCGACTGGAACGCGGCGCTGGAGGACGTCACCCACGGCCTGCAGACGCTAACATGGCCGTGCTTCACCGACCAGTTCTGCAACGAGAAGCTGCTGGTGGACGAGCTCGGCGTCGGCGTCAGGTCCGGCGCCAAGGTCCCCGCCATGTACCTCCCCGAGGAGGCCGAGGGGGTGCAGGTGACGCGCAGCGACGTGGGGAGGGCCATCACCGAGCTGATGGAGGGGGCGGCGGAACGGAGGTCCAGGGCGAGGGAGATCGCCGCGGAGGCGCGAGCGGTAATGGAGGAAGGCGGTTCGTCCTACTCCGATCTGCCATACATGATCTGCCACATCTCGGAGCTGTCGAGGAAGAGGAGCCACGAGGGGGAGGGGGCACGAGCTCAACCACCCATGATGCTGCACTGTCGCTACAGTCCTAAGCTGTAGCGACGTACTACCAAGACCACCTACTGCCAAGCTCGCCCGCTATCTTTTTTTCTGTAAGAGAACTATGTATCATTTCATCGATTAGGTAAAAAAAGGATGCAGAAAACTCGCACACGATCACTTTACTACGCCTCTGGCAGCAGTGCAGTGAGTCCGGGGGCTTTAGTAGATGACCAGGATTCGAGTTCATCTCGAATGGCCACGATCACTTTGATGATAGCAGTCAGGATGACGGAAGCACTCATAGCAACTACTGTTTGTATAAATCCAGCTACTAGATTTTTCCACTCCTGCTCCCCGACCTAGGCGACAGGCGGCGTCGATGGATCTGCCCTACCCTACTATGAGTCTGAGGGCCCCTTCTCCCTCTGTTTGTTGCCCCGACGATGGAAGGGCGAGGACCCCAGGGCTTTTGGTCCGATGGTGCTAGGGTTAAAATAAATTTAAGGTTTGTGTTTATTCGACGATGGCGAGGCGATGGTGTCGTGTTCGACCTGGAATATTATCTCCTAACCTCGCCCTCGTTCGAGTGATGTTTCTTCATATTGTCGGGAGGCCTATGAAAGATGGTGTGTCCTGAATCTGGTTCTATGCTCCGCTACGTTCCAAGCCTCTTGATGACGGGCCTCCACTCTGCTCCTCTCGTTGGAAGTTAGCCTTTATAGTTTATACTTGAATTTGAATCACAACATAACAAGCGGATTCTTTCAAATTTCGCCAACCATTCCCAAATTTAGTGCGGACAAATTATGACCAGTCAAATGACCTAGGCCTCCCAACGATTTCACTGTTTTCATTTAATCTCTACTTCTTTTAGTTGTGTATACTCTTAAATTTGGTTCTGCATACCCGATTACCAAATCAATTAGATTAAGTACTGAAATGTCCTACAACATTCAGTTTGATACTAAAATAAATTGTTTTAACCAAAAAATTAATTAGACACGGGCTAAATCAATAAAATAATAAAATGTAATTGTTGTTTGTTGCCTCGTGACCATTTGCAGTTGGTACATGTGCATGCACCATCCCTAGTTGCTGCGTCTGGATAAGTGGTGTCCCTACTCTATCAATGCCGCCCTCTTGCGGGGTATGGCAGCAGATAGGGGACAGAGCTTAGTTAGGGCTAAACTGGGCCGTGGCATGCCCATGATTGTCGTGTTTTTTTACCTATGGTTGCTTTACAATTAATATATCATGTTGACTAACAAAATTAAAATTATCCCGAAACTATCTGCCTAACAAATGCTTCTTAAGCCACACCTCGCGCACGTGGAAAGGAATTACCCCCGCACATGCTCTGGCTGATAGTTTCCATATGATTCACGCCTCCGTTTTTATCTTTGCCTAATTAATATACCGAGAGACCAAGAGACATGAGATGACGAATAGCGAAAGGTTTTCTCCAGCGGCCTTCGAATAAAGGACATCGCTAAAGTTGACATATGATCTTTGCCTAAAATTTTGACTAATACCTAAAATTGTGGGCTTTTGTTTAGCTTGGCCCGTTCAACTTTTTGTTTTAAGGCAGCAGACGGCCCACATTCACTTAATTAATGTGCAACTGTATGAGGTGTAGTGGTGTGCTTCGACATGGAAAACGACAAATGATAATAAATTTATTTTATATTAAACATTTGTAATTTTGTATAATTATTTTACGATGTTACAATCTTAATGAGTATAGTTTACGTAGTTAACATGTTTATTAGTTATAGTGTTACACAATTGTTGCATTGCAGTAATTTTAATAAAGATAACCCCATCCATTATTTTTTATTACTGCATAAACTATAATGTGAATTATGTGTTGTGTGTGTGTGTGTGAGTGTTTATGTATATTTTTATATCTTTTAATGCCATGGTAGAGATATCTAAAACTACGGTCAAACAAATCTTAATAGCAAATTTTAGTATGATGATGTATTCATAATTGTAGAATCTACTAGAGTATTAAGTTGAACCATTAGCATTGATTCCTGACCGGTGTTTTCATTGTCAAATATAGCTTGCAAATTCTGGTCTGTCTATTAATAACTTGACAACATGTGTATGTTTTATACTTTGTATTAAAATAACATCACTTAATTGAGTTATCAATGGACATATAAATAATATCACTTAATATTTTATCATAAAAAAATGAAAGAATCTAAACGGCCCAAAGTGCTAAGAGTGAACTACCACATACAATACGGGAGGCTGTTATTCTACGCATTCAGCCAGAGATGGTCGCTAAAACATGCAGTGGGCTGTCCCAACCAGTGTGCTTGGTGCGGCTCATGGAGAAAATTGGTGATATTCAATCCTAAGTAAAAAAAAGATGATGGGAAAACTAGCAACTACTAGCTCAAAAAGATAAATCATTTATTATAGGACAAAAATTATTGAAATTTTAATTTTATGAATTAACAAGTTGTTCACCATTTATTTTCAAAACATTCATAGATTTTAAATAGTGTTCAGAATTTATAAAATATTTACAAATAGTAAGAAATGTTCATTATGTTTAAAAATAAAAAATACATGAAACAAAAATGTTCATGAAATTTTAAAAATACAAGCCTTTTAGAAATCATATACTTAATAAATAACTCATTCATGAATTTAAAGCATTGTTCATTAATTAGAATAAAAATCATATACCAAAAAGATGTTCACGGAAGAAAACTAGAAAAAAAATAGTTGGGCTGACCGATTACGCAGACCCCTGAGCGTTACAGCAACAATCTATCGCAGTGGCCGTAAAATAAGAAATTTCTAATTAGAGTTAGCCAAATTCGGTACTGCCTTGGAGTCCGAAAGCCAACATGTGTGGCTGGAGTATTATCTACTGTAATGAAAAAAATTAACTGCTAATTTGAAAAGCACAAATGCTCAAAGATTTGCTGCTCCATGTTATCTCACAGTTCCATCAAATGTGTGAAGTCTACTATTGTGTATTGTCACAAACTCACAATGTGCAAAGGAAACTAAGTTGTAAACACTGCAAAGGTGCTTGAAGTTTCTGCTCAAGTTCAAATTCTCCCTCGTAAACAGTACAATGTATAAATAGTAAAAGAAAAACTGTTTTTCAACAAACATGGACAAATTGTCTACATATGTACAAATTTTCATTTAGAAAACCTATTCATAAACGCTCTGGGCCAAGAAAAAGACGATGTTAAAGCATTTTGGAACTTTTTTAAAACATTAAGAATAATTTGTCTTCACAAAATTCTGCATGTATTTATGTAGACAATCCCTCAATGTTTGTTGCCAAAAAGTTCTGAATTTTTTAAACTTCAAAAAAATAAAAATAAAATCCCTCATAGGTGGAATTTGAGCTCGCGAACAAAAGGACACTTTCCATAAAGGAAAACTGCTTCCTTAAAGTCTCATGGAGCCAAGAGTCGCGCAGTTCCGTGTGCCTTCCCATGCAAAAAACATTGACATTTACAACTCGGGCCATGTTCGTCGTGTTTTTATGTCTGTTCTCCGTCAAACTCCTGTCTGCTAAGCACTGCCCAACCTGGATTTGATGACCTGCAGCGCGGAGAAGCTCCTCGGAAGTCGGAGCCACCCAAGAAGAACAACCAACAGTTCTTCTTGGCTTTGTCAGTCAGGAGTCGGGAGATCAGTAAAAGCTAGACCTGACGCTGGTTTACAAGTTAGAACTCAACGCCATGAATAAGCAAAACTAGGCAAAAGCGAAAGAGATTGTGCAAAATAATTTATAATACAGAAATGTAAATGCAAGCTCGTGGTTCGCCCAGTCTAAACAAAACGTTCATCATTACAACAAATTCAGCAAACCGTAGGACAACATTGAAGGAACTAATTAATGCAGCATAACAGCCAGCTGCTAGCTAAACTTGAAATAATAGTAGAGTGAAGTGCACCCTAGGTCCTTGAACTATTTTGAAGGTGTCACATAGGTCCTCGAACTATGAAAAGTGTCGTCCAGGTCCTTAAAAATCCTTGAAGTGCAATAAGTGTGTACGTATGTGACACCTCTAAAATAGTTCAAGGACCTACATGACACCTCTAAAATAGTTCGATGACTTGGATGAACGCATATTGCACTTTGAGGACCTGAATGACCCTTTTCATAATTCGAGGACCTACGTAACACCTCTAAACTAGTTCGAGGACCTTTGATGCAAGCTAGTTCGAGGACCTTTAATACACACTGCCGTAAGTGCTTAAACGACATCAGAAGCACCCGTGGCGGTGGTAGTAGTAGTAGTATTGGTAGTGGAGGTGGCCTTAGGCCTACTGACAACCCCCAAATGGGTGAGCAGTGCCCACAGGAGTGTTACCAGCTCGCCACCCCGGGCGATCGCCTCCGCGTGCCCATCGAGGTTATCCGATGGAGCGATGTACAACAACAACTTGCATCAAAATTCAGCCAGAGCCTTCCACCTCGCCTCCTCCCCTTCCATGAACTCCACCAGTTGCTCGCCGAGCTTTGCACCGTCCTTGAGCACCTCATGCTTGGATCTCGCAGTCAGCAGCTCCACCAAGTGTCGATATTGCAGCTCCGGTGTTGGCTTGGCGATGCGGCCTGAGAGGACGCGCTCGGCGTCTTTCTTGGTGGCCTTGTACATGCTATTGCTCCATGCATCGTCATTAGGAAGTAGCTCCGGAGAATATGACACCAGGTAGGCGCAATAGCGTGACAAGTGGGTGGCGACACTTGCATGGCCAGAAGTTGTTGAGTGTGGGTACCTCACCTCAAAGATGCTTGTGGCGATGTGCCAAGAAAGCAAGGCGTCGGATGTACCTTTGGCATTGCATGCTTGGAGGAAGTTGCCACCAACTTGAATGCCCAACTGCTGCAGAGACATCATGCCGTTTCTCAGATCTCCCCTGATGCTTCTCAGTGTGTTGACAATGGCAGCCTTCACTTCTCTGGGTACCTTAACGTTCTTCTTTTGCTCAGGCAGAGGAATGGGACGCCTGAGGATAGCCAATGGAGTTTTTCTTCGGCGGAGCACTAGGATTGAGCATTGGCTCATTTTATCCTGCCAAGGCTCCACTAGCTTGCATCTACACTGCAACAATAAGCCAATCCATTTTGGCAATGTAGGATATTCACGCGAAGAAATATAGTGGCACAATAAGGCTACTTTAGTCCAGTCAGAGCAGATGTAGGACGCAATTTCCCTCGCTTCAGAAAGCATGACTAATGCACCAAGTGAAAGCAATGGCAATACATCAAACCACACACTTCCAAAATGTTTGGTATCACCAGTTCCATAGGGACTTCCCATGCAATTTACTTGACAAAGAACCTGCCATTCAACTCCACTCGCCACTCCACTTGCCACGAGATATGCCATCAAAATCATTGTGATAAATAAGCAGTAACCAATGCTTAAGATGGAAATGGATATGCTCCAGATTGGTATCCAGCTCTTGGAGTATGAGATTGGAAGGGATGAATAATAATAATCGTGAAGAAAAGAAAGCTCAGATGCAATCACCCCCAGTATCTGCGTATCACCACTATCCTCGAGCAGCACATGCCATAAGAAGTTTTGAGCCTTCATGAATCCAGCTTCAGTGACGGTATATTTTGCAAAACGACACCGTAACATCTTGAACAATGCAAATGAAAAACATAGATCTTCGAACTGAGTTTTTGACTTGAGAAGAATGACATCCAACTCCCAAACTTTGTCAATGGTCACTAAGTCCGCGTTGTTGTTTATCCTTGTCCTATCAGCTGTATTGCACATCCGGTAACCATGGGGCTGCTTCTCTACCAACATAGTGTCCTCCCTTGAAACAATAAGTAGGGGAGGTGTATACTCACCGGCCACCTCAGCATGATAACTTCTATCTGGTAGCTGCTCCATGTATCCAACAATAAGACGAGGATTGCGTCCAAATGCAAATGATTGTTTGGCATGGTACCAGGCATAATACTTCAAGACTATTTTGGCAAAGATAAGTGGAAATGGTGAAAAAATGGCAAGCAATGTTATATATTTGATGGCATTTTGTAGGGACATTGCATTTGGACCTTTTATGATGTTGAATCCAAGGTAGGTAGTCCATATTGCTTGCACAAGTAGTACTGTAGGGGGAGGAATGCTTCGACCTTCTCTAACATCAGCGGCAACGATTGCGGTGGTATTGATACCAACAATCTGAACAACGGTAGCACATAATAAGACCATAAATCTGTGATTGCTTCGACACAACCCTGTCACCATTCTATTTCTACTGGAGAGAACAGTCACAATATTCTGATTATTAGTGATGGATACAATGTAGGAGACGATGGGTAAGAATAATATGGTGGCACCAAGGAAGAGGAAGCGAGTCAATGGATGGTGGCGGTAGTGATGGCCGTAAGCGCCTATCCCGACCATGACCCCCATTAGGATGGTATTCCCTATCAGGAGAGCATTCACTTGCAACGTCTGTCCTCCAACGACCCTAGAGAAGTCTGCTATTTCATGTTCGTCGCAACCAGACATGATTTGCCTGAACATGAGTACACACAAGAAGAAAATTAACAAGATCAGCATTAGGGTATGTACCAATTAAAATTTGCTCGTAGAGAAGACAAAAGAATGTTATACAATACAATATCTTTTGGTGTCATCTGTTGCCACTAATGCTCGTATGCACATGGAAATATAGTACTAGTCTACGATGTAGTAGATTTAAAATGGGGACAATTTTCTTATTTTCATTCTAAGAGGCCATTTCTTGGCTAAATTTTTTTCTCTTGACAACATTCTATGTGGTACCGCTAAAATAACACCATTATACTTGCCACTACAATGCATATAGTAAGTATATAGGTAGATCAGGTTAATAAGGCTTTACTGACAAATAAAAAATGCTTATGAACTCTGTTTCTTACTTCAAAAAAAAAACTCTAGTCGGTTTTCCTCTTTCTTTCTAAGGCCTCCTTTGGTTTGTAGGATTTTATAGAAACTCTATAGGATAGGATTTGCAAAGAAAAAAATTCCCTTGAAGCCTTTTAGTTCCTTCACATTTTGAAGGAAAAAAACATTAGCCTACATTTAATGAAAAAAATTCTTACCCTATGCATCAAATAACATCCTTTTCTCTATAGGTATTGAGATGCATGCATGTCATCTCACTTCCTATGATTTTTCTATTTCTATAAAATTGCTATCCTATAAACCAAAGGAGGCCTAAAAGAACAACAGCTAAGGCCGGGGTTTGTTTACCTGAAGGTGGCAGCCGAATAAGCCAAGATTTGCACGCACCTCCCGGCTGCAACGTTTTCTTCCGAACTTAAGTCTGCGTGAGCGCTAGTGAGTACAAAATAGTCTGGAGCTAAGCTTAGTACGTCGCGTGCAGTTGGGGGTACTTAACAACTGGATTCTGGCCATATCTTATTGCTGCTTTAGTCTTTAAACCAAAGCTAAGGTGGATTTGTTCCTTGCTTCTACAACCAGCAAATGCTTTATTGATGTTCCTCCAGGCTGCACTGTATTTGTAGACACATTTTTCCTTTTTTCCTTTATTTATTTTCTTTATCTCCCCTTTCCTTTTCTTTTCTTTCTCGAAACGTAATTTGGCATCTGCTTTTCCATCATAAATGATGAAAGAGCTAAAGCCTTAGCTTGATATCCAACATTGTGCAAGCATACACACTAGTCGACACATGTGATGGATAAGTTAACTAATCTCGTCTGGGAAACGGCCCAGTTGGACAAGCATCTGCTAGAGTCCTCTGTTACTAAATAGTTGCCCGAAGTTGCTGATTTTTTTTTGTGTGCGCAGGGAACATCTATAAGTTATAATAACATGTTTTAACATAAAATAAAAATGATATGTTATACTTATTATTTAATGTTTATATACTACTCCCTCCGATCCATATTAATTGTCGTTGATCTAATACAACTTTAGTAACAACGACAATTAACATGGATCAGAGAAAGTACAATTTTACCAAAGTCATTGGATATTCTATTGTTATCTGAGCATATTGTGGCTATTGTGATTGCTCTATAAAAACAATATGCAAACCAATGGTGAAAGGGAAAGGATTAGTATGAATAATCTCAATTTTTACAAATGCATATCCAAACATGACCTATATCTGTCGGCGTTCTGGAAACGGGGGTCCCCAGACTTGCCTGTCTGCGGCCCGCGGCGTGGCCAAGCAGCAGGCCGTACAGCCCATCTTCATCAACAAAGCATCCAAGACCCTCGCGAGGGTCCAAGCCTCACGAGGCGGACGACGCAAGACCTTCTCCCGAGCGGCCTAGTCAGGCAGGCTCGCGAGGCGCGGAGATATCAAGGCGAGGCGAACCTCATGAGGCTCTCGTGACGTGAGCCATGACGATCGACACCAGGCAGGCGCCAGCGCGCACAGCGTCCTTGTTTCCTCTTTGGTGCAAAGGAGGCAAGCGCAGCCGCGGAGTACCGAGGCCTCAGGCAAAGGTTGCCATTTCGGTGCAACAAGACCAAGACCAGGATGACTGCAAGACAGAGGTCGTCGTGGAGCCCAAGATGGCGTCACCCCAGAGCTTTTCGCAGGCGAAGACCGCTTTTGTCAGGATAGCTTGTAGTAGCTTCCCCCCTTCAAATTAGCCCGCCATTGTTAGCTCCCTTCCCGCTCGATATTTGGGAGGAGGACCAGGGCCTCTATAAATAGGACTAGCCACCACGAGAGAGGGGATCAGACCCAGAGAGGGGATCAGACCAGAGACACACACAAGTCCGAAAGCACAAGAACACCTCAACCTCAGGATTCTATTCTTCCTTTGTACTGTTCATCATTAGCCCGTGAGGCAATCCACCACCACCACCACACTGGAGTAGGGTATTACACCACGATGGTGGCCCGAACCAGTATAAACCCCGTGTCTTTCCGTGTTGTGAGTTCGCCGAGTTCGTCCGCAAGATCTTAGCGAGCTAGAGTGTAGATCGGTAGGAGGGAAAGACTTCGCGCGCACCCCAGTGTTCGAACCTTAAGGGTTTGTCGGAACCCCACATCTGACATTTGGCGCGCCAGGTAGGGGTGCGCCGTAGCTTCCTTTCCGTTAGTCCGTTGCTCCGTCGTCTCCATGTCGGACGCTCGCCGTGCTCGAGCTGAGCGTCGGGCTGCCCTCGCCGCGCGCGTCGCTCAGACGGCTCCCGTCGGCGGGCCACCTAGTCGTTCTCCGTCCCCCGCCGCTAATGCTGCCACGGGCCCAGTGGGGAACGAGCAGCAGGCGTCCTCGCTGCATCCTTCAGTGCGGCAGGATGGTCGCACCGCTACTCCATCACTCACCCCTGTTGGTTCTTCGTCTCACGTGCACCGTGCTCCCATGGAGGCACGGGCCGCGCTCATCGCGGCGAACGAGCTCCTGCGTTACCGCCCCGTCGACGACCTCTATGAGGAGTGGCTCGACCGCGTCGCCGAGCTCGTCCGTGCCACAGGGGGCTCTCCGACGCCGTCCCACTCTCTGCCTCCCCCTCAACCAGCCGCGGGCGACGGGGCTCATGGCGTGCCTCCACCGCCTCGACCCCAAGACGGTGCCTTGGCACCAAGGCGCGCGCCTCCGCGGCGTGATATACCGCGCCCGGCGCCCGCGCATTAAGAAAGAAGCTGCCAAGAAATCCCACGGCCGCGAGAAGCTGCACCGGCGCTTCCCGCGCCACCTCGTCAAGACCGTGTACTGCCTGCAGTGGCGCAGCGCGGACCTCGTCAAGACCTAGCTCCACCTCCGAAGCGGACCCCGGCAACCACGGCCGGCTGCCGTGCCTTCACCCCTGAGCTGTGATATGTCTCCAATGTATCTACTTTTTCAAACACTTTTGCCCTTGTTTTGGACTCTAACTTGCATGATTTGAACGGAACTAACCCGGACTGACGTTGTTTTCAGCAGAATTACCAAGGCGTTATTTATGTGCAGGAGCAAACGTTCTTGGAATGACCTGAAACTTCATGGAGCTACTTTTCAGAAAATAAGAAAAATACCTACCAAAGATGAAGGCCAGGGGGCCCACCGTCTTGCCACAAGGGTGGGGGCGCGCCCCCTACCTCGTGGGCCCCCTATTGCCTCTCCGACTCCAACTTCACCTCCATATATTGAGTTTCGATGAGAAAAAATTAGAGAGAAGAAATCATCGCGTTTTACAATATGGAGCCGCCGCCAAGCCCTAAAACCTCTCGGGAGGGCTGATCTGGAGTCCGTTCGCGGCTCCGGAGACGGGAATCTGTCGCCATCGTCATCACCAACCATCCTCCACCACCAATTTCATGATGTTCACCGCCGTGCGTGAGTAATTCCATCGTAGGCTTGCTGGACGGTGATGGGTTGGATGGGATCTATCATGTAATCGAGTTAGTTTTGTTAGGGTTTGATCCCTAGTGTCCACTATGTTCTGAGATTGATGTTGCTATGACTTTGCTATGCTTAATGCTTGTCACTAGGGCCCGAGTGCCATGATTTCAGATCTGAACCTATTATGTTTTCATCAATATATGAGTGTTCTTGATCCTATCTTGCAAGTCTATAGTCACCTATTATGTGTTATGATCGGTTAACCCCGAAGTGACAATAATCGGGATACTTACCGGTGATGACCGTAGTTTGAGGAGTTCATGTATCCACTATGTGTTAATGCTTTGTTCCGGTTCTCTATTAAAAGGAGGCCTTAATATCCCTTAGTTTCCGTAAGGACCCCGCTGCTACGGGAGGGTAGGACAAAAGATGTCATGCAAGTTCTTTTCCATAAGCACGTATGACTATATTCGGAATACATGCCTACATTATATCAATGAACTAGAGCTAGTTCTGTGTCACCCTAGGTTATGACTGTTACATGATGAACCACATCCGACATAATTCTCCATCACTGATCCATTGCCTACGAGCTTTCCATATATTGTTCTTAGCTTATTTACTTTTCTGTTGCTATTGCTATCATCACTACAAAATACCAAAAACATTGCTTTTACTACTGTTACCTTTTGTTACCATTACCACTACTATCATATTACTTTTCTACTAAACACTTTGCTGCAGATATTAAGTTTCCAGGTGTGGTTGAATTGACAACTCAGCTGCTAATACTTGAGAATATTATTTGGCTCCCCTTGTGTCGAATCAATAAATTTGGGTTGAATACTCTACCCTCGAAAACTATTGCGATCCCCTATACTTGTAGGTTATCAAGACCATTTTCTGGCGCCGTTGCCGGGGAGCATAGCTCTTTTCTTTGAGTCACTTGGGATATATATCTGCTTATCATTATGAAGAACTTGAGAGATCCAAAAACCAAGATATATCCCTCAACTACGAGGGGAGGTAAGGAACTGCCATTTAGCTCTGCACTTGATTCACCTTCTGTTATGAGTAAGTTTGCGACACCTACACCTGCTTCTGCTATTCATTCTGATATGTCGCCTGTTATTGATGATGCCACTTCTGCTATGCATGATACTTATGATGAAACTACCTCTATGCCTGATACTACTATGCCACTTAGTGATTTTCTTGATGAACAACTTGCTAGGGCTAGAGAAATTGAAAATATTGAATCTGATGATACTGATGAAAGTGATGATGAAGAACCACTTGCTATTCCTAAGGGTTATGTATTTGATGAAGATGCTTCTTTAGCCATTTTAGCTTGCAGAAATAGAACTGTACTTAAAAAATTATTAGCTAAATGGAGTAAGCAATCTCTAAATGCTAGAATGAAACCTGACCCTGCTTTTGCTACTTCACCTATCTTTGTTACTGATAAGGATTATGAATTCTCTGTTGATCCTGATATAATTACTTTGGTTGAATCTGATCCTTTTCATGGTTATGAATCTGAAACTGTTGTGGCACATCTTACTAAACTGAATGATATAGCTACCCTGTTCACTAAAGATGAGAGGACTCACTACTTTTATATCCTTAAAATATTTCCGTTCTCATTAAAGGGTGATGCTAAGATATGGTTTAATTCTCTTCATCCTGGTTGTGTGTGTAGTCCCCAGGATATTATTTATTACTTCTCTGCTAAATATTTCCCTGCTCATAAGAAACAAGCTGCTTTAAGGGATATATATAATTTTGTTCAAATTGAAGAAGAGAGTCTCCCACAAGCTTGGGGGAGGCTTCTCCAATTACTTAATGCTTTGCCTGATCATCCTCTTAAGAAAAATGAAATAGTTGATATCTTTTATAATGGACTAACCGATGCCTCCATAGATTACCTGGATAGTTGTGCTGGTTCTGTTTTCAGGGAAAGAACACCGGATGAAGCTGAAATTCTATTGAATAATATGTTGACAAATGAAAATAATTGGACACCTCCAGAGCCAATTCCTGAGCCAATTCCTAAACCAACTCCGAAGAAGAGGGGTATTCTATTTCTCAGTCCTGAAGATATGCAAGAGGCAAAGAAATCTATGAAAGAAAAAGGTATTAAAGCTGAAGATGTTAAGAATTTACCTCCTATTGAAGAAATACACGATCTTAATTTACCGCCTATTGAAGAAACATATAATCCAAATCCTTTACCTATTAAAGAAACTCATGATCTTGATAACCCGACACAGGTACTAAAGGTAAATTCTCTCTATAGATATGATAAAGTTGTAATCCCATTTACTAAAATTGCTAGCCCATGCTTAGATGAGTTTGATAAATTTATGGCTAAGCAAGAAGACTTTAATGCTTATTTTGGTAGACAATTGAAATACAATTCAAATATGCTTGAATACTTGGGTGATTATATGGCTAATGTTAAAGGTGAACTTAAACTTATTAGTAAACATGCTTCTATGGTTACCACTCAAGTAGAACAAGTACTTAAAGCTCAAAATGATTTTCTCAATGAACTGAATAGTAAAGATAATGATAATGTTGTTAGAGTGGCTACTAGAACTGGTAGAATGACTCAGGAACCTTTGTATCCTGAAGGCCACCCTAAGAGAATTGAGCAAGATTCTCAGAGAAATAATTTAGATGTACCTAGTTCTTCTAAAAAGAAGAAAAAGAAAAATGATAGGACTTTGCATGCTTCTAGTGATCCTATTGTTGAAACACCTGAGAATCCAAATGATATTTCTATTTCTGATGCTGAAACACAATCTGGTAATGAACCTAAAACTAGTGGTAATGCTAATGAGAATGTTCATGATGATGCTCAACCTAGTAATGATAATGATGTAGAAATTGAACCTGCTATTGATCTTGATAACCCACAATCAAAGAATCAACGTTATGATAAGAAAGACTTTGTTGCTAGGAAACATGGTAAAGAAAGAGAGCCTTGGGTTCAGAAACCCATGCCTTTTCCTCCTAAACCATCCAAGAAAAAGGATGATGAGGATTTTGAGCGCTTTGCTAAAATGATTAGACCTATCTTTTTGCATATGCGATTAACTGATATGCTCAAAACCAATCCTTATGCTAAATATATGAAAGATATTATTACAAATAAAAGAAAGATACCGAAAGCTGAAATTTCCACCATGCTTGCTAATTATACTTTTAAGGGCGGAATACCAAAGAAACTTGGAGATCCAGGAGTACCCACTATACCATGCTCTATTAAAAGAAATTATGTTAAAACTGCTTTATGTGATCTTGGAGCCGGTGTTAGTGTTATGCCTCTCTCTTTATATCGTAGACTTGATTTGAATAAGTTGACACCTACTGAAATATCTTTGCAAATGGCTGATAAATCAACTGCTATACCTATCGGCATTTGTGAGGATGTGCCTGTTGTAGTTGCAAACATTACTATTTTAATGGACTTTGTTATTCTTGATATTCCCAAGGACGATAGTATGTCTATTATTCTTGGAAGACCCTTTTTGAATACTGCAGGGGCTATTATTGATTGCACTGAATGCAATGTCACTTTTCACGTTAATGGTAATGAGCATACGGTACACTTTCCGAGGAAACAACCTCAAGTTTATAGTATCAACTCTATTGGAAAAATTCCATCGATTATATTTGGAGGTTTTGAATTTCCTCTTCCTAATGTCAAGAAGAAATATTATATTCTTATTATTGGGGATGTGCATATCCCCGTTGAGGTAACATAGTGTTATTCGAAATTTCTCCGGTTCCATGTTATTCGGAATGAGTTCGTTAACAAGAGTTGATCAACCTTGTTAGTGGATTCCTTTTGATGATCATGAGATGGATGAAACTAGAAGGCACAACCTTCTGTACCCCACTTTTACTTTCTGTTATTTATATTAAATAAAATAAAAATAAATATTTTTCTGTCTGTTATCTGATTATCCGTGCAATATAAAAATACCTCGAAAATAAAAGTTCTCCAAATACCTTGAAAATTAAATATGATTGTTTCTAGAATATTTGAGGATTTATGGAACTGAGAACACACCAGGGGGTCAACCACCTGCCCATGAGGGTGGAGGGCGTGCCCCCCTACCTCGTGGGCCCATGGTGGCCCTCCTCCACTTATTCCTGCACCCACACACTTCATCTTCCTCCCCCAAACACGAATAACCAGCTCAAGCACGAGTTCTAGCTCATCTTGCTTCCATTTTCGATCTCCTTGCTCAAAGCACCTCTCACAAAACTGCTTGGGGAGATTGTTCCTTGGTATGTGACTCCTCCATTGGTCCAATTAGTTTTTGTTCTAGTGCTCTATTCATTGCAATTTTTTGCTGCTTAGGTGACCCTGTTCTTGAGCTTGCATGTCAAATTTATATGGTCAAAAGTAGTTTTGATGCATGATATAGGCCCTAGGCACTTGTAGGAGTAGTTGCTATCAATATTATTGAGTTTTGGTTTACTTTTATTTTGAAGTTACTAAAAAATTCAGAATTTTTCAGAGGTAGAAAAATGCTTAGGAAAATGTTCCAAGGTGGTTCTTCCAAGAAGCAAGGACCCAATATTGCAATGCGTGATGCTGACGAAGAGCCACCAAGAGACGCTCCAGTGCGTCCTTGTGAGTGCCTTCTGAAAATTTTATGGATTGAGCGGGAATAAAAGAAGAATTCAACGCATATTTGCGTAACGCTAATCTCGTGAGCTTCGAGGAAGAGAAGTGCAGTCAGTATCATGCGCTCACTAGCTCCTTTGTGAGGAGGTTTGAATTTTCAACTTCACGTAATTCTCCAACTGTCCTGTTTGATCTTTATGATAAATCTTATACCATGGACTTAGAGGATTTTACCACTACATGCAAACTTCCACAATGGGGTAGTATAAGAGATCCTCACAAATCTGAATTTAGAGATTTTCTTGCTAATATAACTATGGGAGAATCTAGAGATATTACACAAGCTACTATAAGGAGCATTCACTTTCCTGCTATACATTATTTTGCTCTCTTCATAGGTAGATGCATAAATGGTAAAGATGAGGCATGTCACGTGTGTGTCCCTGACCTCAGTATTCTTAGGAGTGCTGTGTTAGGAGCCATTGTTGCACGTAGGTTGCATCTGAATAGACTTAATGGAGATTTCTTTGTTGGAATTTATGCAACCCGCGTAGCTAATTTTCTTGGTATAGATGTGCGCGAAGATGATATTGAATTACCTCCCGCCTATCTAGATTTTAATGCTATGGTTCACCACCAGTCTGTCGAGAGGAATGAATCACCTCTCCAGTATCGACTAATCTTTGACAGACGCCGTGCTGTTCGTATTACTCTCCCTGCTCCTGCTTTCTTTGATTATCAGGAAAGAGGAGGATATACTATTACCAGAGAGGAGGCAGATGAGTACGAGAGGAGAGAGGAGGCTGCTCGTCGCCACGCTGCAGCTCAGCAGGCGATAGCTGCTGCATCGCAGTACGACCCCAACAACTATTATTATGGATATTCGCTAGGCCAGCCGTGGCCATAGACCAACTTAGGCCAAAAGCCTAAGCTTGGGGGAGTACGTATTTCCCACCGAAACTATATTCATGTTCACACACTCATTGCTAGATGTCGGTGCTCATACTTTTTCATTGTATCATCCATGCTAGTTTAATTTCCTTTTTATTCTTTCTTCTTGTGTGTTTAATAAACCTTAGGAAAAACCCAAAAAAATTAGTTGTAGCTTTTAATTAGTTTACTTTCCATGCTTGTAGTAATAATTAAAAAGAAAACCCAAAAGGAGGCTTTCCCGTGTAAATAGTTTTATTTCTTTTCTTTTCTTTGGGGGTCGATAGGAGAAGACCATAATTAAATTGTTGAAGAGGCTCTTATATGCATTATTGTTGATCTGACAAAAGAGCCCATATTGCCTTGTCTTCTCTTGTTTATTGAATGCTTGCAGATTCCATCTTAGTCCAATGCACGTGCACTATTATTATTATTCACATTGTTCAGTCATGCAAGTGAAGGGCAATTATGATGATATATGATGGACTGACTGAGATGAGAAAAGCTGGTATGAACTCGACTTCTTTTGTTTTTGTAAATATGATTAGTTCATCGTTCCTGATTCGGCCTATTATGAATGAACATGTTTGCAATGACAACTAGAGATCATAGTTTCTTGTGCCATGCTTGATTAGCTATGAGTTATAATGGTTTACCTTGCGTGCCAACATGCTATTGAGATGGTTATGATGTGGTATGATAGGGCGGTATCCTCCTCTGAATGATTTAAGTGACTTGACTGGGCACATGTTCACGCATGTAGTTGAAACAAAATCAACATAGCCTTCACGATATTTATGTTCATGGTGGATTATATCCTACTCATGCTTGCATTCAATGTTGATTAATTTTAATGCATGTTCATGACTGTTGTCGCTCTCTAGCTGGTCGCTTCCCAGTCTTTTGCTAGCCTTCACCTGTACTAAGCGGGAATACTGCTTGTGCATCCAATCCCTTAAACCCCAAAGTTATTCCACATGAGTCCACTATACCTACCTATATACGGTATCTACCTGCCGTTCCAAGTAAATTTGTATGTGCCAAACTCTAAACCTTCAAATAAATATCCTGTTTTGTATGCTTGAATAGCTCATGTATCAACTAGGGCTGTCTGTATCTTCCATGTTAGGTGGGTTATTCTCAAGAGGAGTGGACTCCGCTCCTCACTCACGAGATAAATGGCTGGTCACCGGGATGCCTAGTCCCATGCTTTATGCAAACTAAATCAAAATAATTGCAAACAAAACTCCCCCTGGGACTCTTGTTAGTTGGAGGCACTCGTTGTTTCGAGCAAGCCATGGATTGATGCTTGTGGTGGAAGGGGGAGTATAAACTTTACCATTCTGTTTGGGAACCGCCTATAATGTGTGTAGCATGGAAGATATCGCCATCTCTTGGTTGTTATGTTGACAATGAAAGTATACCGCTCAAAATATTATTCACCTCTGTTTCAAAACCGAGCTCTGGCACCTCTAGAAATCCCTGCTTCCTTCTATGAAGGGCCTATCTATTTACTTTTATGCTGAGTCATCATCCTCTTATTAAAAAGCACCAGTTGGAGAGCATTGCTGTCATTTGCATTCATTATTGTTAGTTTACATTGAGTATGACTTGACTGGATCTCTTTTACCATGAATTACAATGTCTAGTCAGTCCTTGGTCTTTAAAGGTGCTCTGCATTTATGTTTTGCGGTTTCAGAAAGGGCTAGCGAGATACCACCTTGTTATATCATATTATGATTGTTTTGAGAAAGTGTTGTCATCCGAGTTTTATTATTATGGCTCGCTAGTTGATTATGCTATTGATATGAGTAAACTTGAGACCTATGCGTTATTGCAAATGTGGTTAGTTATAATCCTTGCTGAAAACTTGAATGCTGGCTTTACATATTTACAACAATAAGAGCAAACATAGTTTGTAAAAGTTTTTCTTTATCACTTTCAGTTTGTCAACTGAATTGCTTGAGGACAAGCAAAGGTTTAAGCTTGGGGGAGTTGATATGTCTCCAACGTATCTACTTTTCCAAACACTTTTTCCCTTGTTTTGGACTCTAACTTGCATGATTTGAATGGAACTAACCCGGACTGACGCTGTTTTCAGTAGAATTACCATGGTGTTATTTATGTGCAGGAGCAAACGTTCTCGGAATGACCTAAAACTTCACGGAGCCACTTTTCAGAAAATAAGAAAAATACTTGTCAAATATGAAGGCCAGGGGGCCCACCATCTTGCCACAAGGGTGGGGGGTGCGCCTGCCCCCCTAGGGCGCGCCCCCCTACCTCGTGGGCCCCCTGTTGCCTCTCCGACTCCAACTCCACCTCCATATATTGAGTTTCAATGATAAAAAAATCAGAGAGAAGAAATCATCGTGTTTTATGATACGGAGCCGCCGCCAAGCCCTAAAACTTCTCGGGAGGGCTGATCTGGAGTCCGTTCGGGGCTCCGGAGATGGGAATCCGTCGCCATCGTCATCACTAACCATCCTCCATCACCAATTTCATGATGCTCACCGCCGTGCGTGAGTAATTCCATCGTAGGCTTGCTGGACGGTGATGGGTTGGATGGGATCTATCATGTAATCGAGTTAGTTTTGTTAGGGTTTGATCCCTAGTGTCCACTATGTTTTGAGATTGATGTTGCTATGACTTTGCTATGCTTAATGCTTGTCACTAGGGCCCGAGTGCCATGATTTCAGATCTGAACCTATTATGTTTTCATCAATATATGAGTGTTCTTGATCCTATCTTGCAAGTCTATAGTCACCTATTATGTGTTATGATCCGTTAACCCCGAAGTGACAATAATCGGGATACTTACCGGTGATGACCGTAGTTTGAGGAGTTCATGTATTCACTATGTGTTAATGCTTTGTTCCGGTTCTCTATTAAAAGGAGGCCTTAATATCCCTTAGTTTCCGCAAGGACCCCGCTGCCACGGGAGGGTAGGACAAAAGATGTCATGCAAGTTCTTTTCCATAAGCATGTATGACTATATTCGGAATACATGCCTACATTATATCAATGAACTGGAGCTAGTTCTGTGTCACCCTAGATTATGACTGTTACATGATGAACCGCATCCGGCATACTTCTCCATCACTGATCCATTGCCTACGAGCTTTCCATATATTGTTCTTAGCTTATTTACTTTTCTGTTGCTATTGCTATCATCACTACAAAATACCAAAAACATTGCTTTTACTACTGTTACCTTTTGTTACCATTACCACTACTATCATATTACTTTTCTACTAAACACTTTGCTGCAGATATTAAGTTTCCAGGTGTGGTTGAATTGACAACTCAGCTGCTAATACTTGAGAATATTCTTTGGCTCCCCTTGTGTCGAATCAATAAATTTGGGTTGTATACTCTACCCTCGAAAACTGTTGCGATCCCCTATACTTGTGGGTTATCAAGCTGCGTAGCATCGCCTGGCCAGGCAAGTTCAAGCTAGATCTACCTCCTTGATACGATGGCACCGCTGACCCCGCGGAGTTCCTGCAGCTCTATGAGCTGAGCATCGAAGCGGCCAACGGCAACGAAAAAGTCATGGCGAACTGGTTTCCCATGGCTCTCAAGGATGGGGCCCGCTCCTGGCTCCTAAACCTACAGCATGGCTCGATCTCCTCCTGGGACGAGATGCGCGACCGCTTCATCGCCAACTTCTAGGGCACTCGCGACCGCCCACCGGCTGCGGGCGATCTACGCCGCATCAAGCAACAACCAGGAGAGACCCTCCAGAAGTACATCCAGCGCTTCAACAACACCCGCCTCAAAATCCCCAAGGTCACGGACGAAGCCATCATCTCCGCGTTCTCAGACGGCGTCCGTGACGTCAAGATGAAGGAAGAGTTTGCTATCCACGAGGAGCTCTGCACATCTCAGGAGCTGTTCAACCTAGCGACCAAGTGCGCAAGAGCTAAGGAGGGGCGCCTCTCTCTCCTTGAGCTGCCAGCTGCAGGAGTGGAGGAGAAGAAGGCCAAGGCCAAGGACGTGAAGCGCAAAGAGGCAGTAGTGCTCGCAGCGGAGCCCGACACTAAGCGAGGCAAAGATTAGCCCGAGTCATCCAAGAACGACCGTCCGTTCTGCGCCTTCCACAACCTGAACACCCACAACACCAGCGACTGTCAAGAGCTCAAAGCCGTACGGGAAGGACGCTTCGGTCGACGCCCCGAGCGCAACGACCGGGGCTACGGCCGCGGAGGAGGACGTGGAGGAGGACGCTGGGACGACCGTGGCCCGCACTAGGAGTGGCGCGACCGGCCTTGTGAGGACCGCTGGTAGGACCAACCTCGCGAGGGTGCCTAGAGGGACCCGCCTCGTGAGGATCGCCCCCAGGGCAACGCCGGTCTTCCCCCTTGCCGCCACCGAGAAGGAAGGACGACCACCACCAGGACGAGGAGGCTGGGGGCTTCTAGGAGCCGCGTGCAATCGCTTGCATCTTGGGCAGTGCTCAGGCCCCAGCCTCTCAGTGCATCTTCAAACAGTTCGCTCGCGAGGTGAACGCGGTGCTCCCTAAGCTCGAGGCCACGCGCCTGCTCAGGTGGTCCCAATGCGCCATCACCTTCGACTCGGCCGACCAGTTCAAGTGTGCAGCCACCGCTGGCGTACTCCCTATGTTGTGCTCCCCAGTCATCAGCAATGTGCAGGTCACCAAGACTCTCATCGACGGCGGCGCTGGGCTCAATGTCATATCCGTCGACACGTCCGACAACCTCCAAGTGCCCTATGAGCAGCTCCAGCCAACCAAGCCTTTCTCAGGAGTGACCGACGGTTCCACCACACCGATAGGGCAAGTCCGCCTGCCTGTCACCTTCGGGGAGCGCAAGAACTACCGCATCGAGCTCATCGACTTCGACGTCGTGCACATCCGCCTGTCGTACAATGCCATCCTCGGGTATCCAGCCCTGGCCAAGTTCATGGCAGTCACTCACCATGGCTACAACGTCCTCAAGATGCCAGGAAGCGAGGGAATCATCATGGTCCCATGTGAAGAAAGGGATGCGGTATGCTCCCTTGAGCGCGCCTTCCAAGCCGCAGCAATCGACAACCCTGACAGCAGAAGTGAAGGCCCTCCGGAGACCATCCCCAAGAAGAAGTTGCCATGCCGTGCAGGACCCCAAGAAGATGGCGTTGCATCAGGAGCCTCATTAGGGTCAGCGCCCGCTCCAGGGGCGCCTCCCTCCACCGCATAGGAAAGCGCACTCAGCGCCCTCCTCGGGCAGGGCTCGGGGGCTCTCTTCTGGAAGGCCTCGGACCTTGTCAACCTCACGGGGGAGGCGCTTGGGCACCACTTGGAAGCGTGCTTCACGGCACGCTTTCCTCAGGAGAGCACAGGGCAAGGAGTGCCCACCACCCAGGAGTTCATCACCAAGGCCACCCAAGAGCTACAAGACGCAAGAGCCATGCGCGGCGACAGCCGCTCACCGAGCGCAGCTCACCATCCAGTCGAGGGTGCTAAACTACGCGTCTGCATCGACATCCCAGGGCTCAACAGGGCCGCATCTCAGGAACGCTTCTGGTCATCACGTGTGGGCCGCTGTGACGGTCCGCCACACAGCTACGTTTGCATGCCTTTCGGCTTGCCGAGCGTGGTGTCGGCCTATCAGCACAATGTGTGGCAAGTCCTGGCGGCTCAGGAGGCCAGGTTCCACGCCGTTCTGGGGGAGATGGGGACGGTCTTCATGGAACCTCCTGAGCTCCCAGGGCCTCCCGAGGCTCGGGGTCCCGGTGGCTCATGAGGAGCCATTCCTTCAACATGTGTGTTGGGGATATCACTACTGGGCGTAAACCGACCTATCTGGGCCGGGTTAACTTCATCAGTAGTTAAGTATGTTAAAGCCCAAGAAGGCAGATGAGGGCTCAAGGGCCATAGTCGATTCAAGGCCTGTAGCCGTAAGCCGGCGTTGGTATTTAACTTGTATTATAAGTTAGGAATAAGTAGACACCAAACCGGACACATCTATGAGCCGGTATTGGGACTCTGTGAACCGACGGGCGCCACCCGTGTATATAAGGGGATGACCCGGCGGCGGTTCAAGGACAACAGACAATAACTCAAGACATAGGCGAAGCTTGTTTGCTCCCTAGTCCTCGAAACCCCATCAATTCCATCACAACTAGACGTAGGCTTTACCTTCATCGAAGGGGCCGAACTAGTATAAACTCTCTTGCGTCCCTGTGTCCGCTTTAACCCCTTCAAGCTAACCCATCGCAGTGGCTCCATGACTAAGTCCTTTCTCTAGGACATCTGCTGTGACAAAACCACAACAGTTGGCGCCCACTGTGGGGCTATCGCACGATGGTTCAAGTTCTTGGAGGGCCGCTTTGAAGGACTCGAGGGCTACGCCATAGGCTGGATGACTAAGAGTCGTCGCGGCAAGCTTTACATCAACGATGCAGGCTGGGGCCCCGAGGCCGGCTCAGTTGAGTACGGGTACCGGGTCCCCTTTGGTGGCATACACGTTTTCATCGGCAAGATTGGAGAACCGGGCCCTGAGCCGGATATCTGCACCGACCTCGTTGAAACGGCTCAGCATGCGTGATCTGCCCGGGTTAAACCGGCCATGAAGCGTGCCTTTGTGGGAGTCATCCATGGAGGAGGTCATGAGGATGGATCGGGATGTGGCGGCGAGACCGTCATTTACTCCGGCGATGAGTCATCAACCGGAGAAACCGAATCTCTATACCAGCTACAAGATGACCGGATTGGGGGTTGTTCCGACGGCGACAGTATTCCGGACCCCTCTAATCTGCCCAACCGAGTTGGAATATTCATGGCCGACACACAAGCAGCGCTTCATTCTTTGACCGCTACGGCAACAACCTCCGGTTCAGCAGCGGTGACGGCTGCCGGGGCAGGAGGCCCTGTGCGCCCGCCGGCTCAAGTTCTATCAGAGCTATTTGATACATTGGCTGTGCTTATGGCGGAAGCTAATCCAGCGGATCAGAACGTCCACAACATGGAGATTGCAAAGGTAAGGGAACAGATCACCCAGGCCAAGGCGGACTTGGCAGCTGAGGATACCAGGATGGCCACAGAGCGGGCCGCTCTAGACGCACAAGCCTACAGGCTCATGTTGGACCAGAACGCGTCGCATGAAGTCATGAGGAGGAAGTACCGATCCCTTTTGCCTCCGGTATTCGAGGCCAGAGACCTTTTCAACACCCCGGGAGCAGGAACCAGTAATCCGCTGGAGGGAAACCGGGCGGAAGCTCCTGGGACCGGTGTGCCGGTTCAGCCTCGTCGGATGGATCCGCCTCGTCAAAACACCGTTATACCTCAGGCTGTTTCAACACCTCCGGGTCACTACTCCAACCCAATGGACAATCTCGTCGCCTCTGCCGCACGGCTGGAGGCCATTCCAATTGAAGGTGACTCACCGCAGGCGATAGAGACGCGATGGGTCAAGGAGCTTCTTAGGACAGCTTTGGACCAACAGGAAGCATACTCGTACAGCCGCGACCGGATCCACTCGACCCCTCGCCCAAGCCGGAGCTATAGCAGGTGTATGGAGGAACCGACAGTGTCAAGTAATGAACGACGTGGAGCACCCCGCGGCAACAACCTGACGGGTGGTGCTGATAACGCTCAGGAAGTGGTGGACCGGGCCCGAGCACGCAGAGAGGCCGAGTTAGCCGCACAATATCAGGCTCGGCAGCTTACGCCGGTTCGTCCAACTATTTCGGTTGAACCCGGTGTTACTTCTAGCTCTTTGGGGGTGCCTTGCCTTGTCCCCGCTTTACGCAATGTGCGCGTGCCCAAGGATTTCAAGGGCCCGCGCAAGGTACCAAATTACACGGTGGATCAACCCCCAGAGACATGGGTGGAGAGCTATGAGATGGCCATGGAGATGCTGGATGTGGATGATGCGGCATGTGCGAAATACTTCACCATGATGCTTGAAGGAACGGCGCGCACTTGGTTAAAAAGCTTACCGGCCAATTCTATCAGTTCATGGGCCCAATTGCGAACCCGGTTTATCAATAATTTCAAGGATACATGTAAGCAGCCCATGTCGATAGTAGACTTAGCTGCCTGTGTCCAGGAGGAAGGAGAATCGACACAAGTGTTGCATTCATCAGACCGCATCAACGCTGACACCGCAGTCTTAACCCTAGAAGGCAACTGCCGGTTTGGGCCACTAAAGCTGAAGTTGGGACGGATGAAGCACCATTGCACTGACATGGGGACCCTCATGGCTGCCTTGGTAAAGTATGCTGATTCTGATAGTACCAAGGATCCCGAATCTGATGATGACAAGGCAGGGAAGGGAAAGAGGAACAACAACTCCAAAGGTCAGCAGCATCACTGGGCAGGCAATGGTGGTGGAGGCAAGCGTAAAGCGGATGGTAACATGGACTTTGTGGCTAATACCAACGCGTAGGACAATGGCCAGCGACGCAAGGGTAAACCAAAAAATCGTAGAGGGGCACCCAACCCTAACCCGGACCGCCTAAATTATCTACCAAGCCAGCCCTGTCCAAGACATGGGACGAAGGAGGTGCCAGCAAACCACCTTTGGAAGGATTGCTTCATTATGCAGGAGTTCAAGAATTCTAATGCTTTCCGGTATGATCACGGCTCCGGCGGTGGCTCAGGATCCGGGCCGGGTTACGATGGAGGAAATTCCAGTTCAGGATTTAACGGTAATCCGGGCGGACATAACCGTCAAAATAATCAGAACAACCAGGGTGGTTACAACCAGCAACAGCAACAGTCAGGTTACCAGAGCAACCCAAAGCAATTGAATAGTGGGCAGTACCATGTCTTTACCACTAGCTTGGACAAGCGAGACCGGAAGGTTCAGAGGCGGGCAGTCAACTCTGTTGAACCGGCTGTGCCCCGTTATCTATGCTGGTCTGAACAGCCAATCATATGGAGCAGAGGGATCACCCTCCCCAGGTTGATAATCCAGGTCAGTTGGCTCTGGTGGTGGCGCCTCAGGTGGGAGGTTACAAGTTCACCAAAGTGCTCATGGATGGAGGGAGCAGCATTAATATCTTGTACTATGAGACCTTCCGTCGTATGGGACTAACAGATAAAAATCTCAAACCATCTAATACGGTGTTCCACGGTGTGGTACCTGGCAAGTCAGCATATCCTGTTGGTAAGATAGTTCTGGAAGTGGCCTTTGGAGATGATCATGATTCCAGGTCGGAACACATTGATGTTTGAAGTGGTGAAAATCCAAAGTCCGTATCACGCCCTGTTTGGGCGACCGACCTATGCCAAGTTTATGGCACGGCCCTGTTATGTGTATTTGCAGCTCAAGATGCCGGGTCACAAGGGGACAATAACGGTTCACGGAAGCCGTAAAATTGCTTTGGAGTGTGAGGAAGGATATGCAGCCTACGCATAGTCGGTTTGTGCCACCAAGGAGCTGAAGTATTATAAGGACAATGTTGATCCGGCGGACATGACTCCATTAAAGAAGCCAACTATGGAGCATGATCCGGCCCTGAAGTTCAAATCGGCAGCAGAAACTAAGCTTGTTGACTTCGTACCTGGCGATTCGTCCAAGCAGTTCAGCATCAGTGCCAACTTGGATCCGAAATAGGGAAGTGCGCTCATCGAGTTCATCCGTGAGAATCGGGACATTTTTGCATGGAAGCCCTCTGACACGCCAGGTGTATCGAGGCAACTCGCTGAGCACACCCTTAATGTGGATCCTAAATACAAACTGGTGAAACAGTTCCTCCGCCGGTTTAACAAAGAAAGACGCAAGGTGATTGGAGAAGAGGTAGTAAGGCTCTTAGCAGCTGGCTTTATTATTGAAGTTTTTCACCCTGAGTGGCTTGCCAATCCGGTGCTGGTCCTTAAGAAAAACGACACCTGGTGCATGTGTGTGGATTACACAGATCTTAATAAGGCTTGTCCAGCAGATCCTTTTGCCCTCCCCCGTATTGATCAAATTATTGATGCTACAGCGGGTTGTGAGCGTTTAAGTTTTTTGGATGCATATTCTGGCTATCATCAGATCAAAATGGCAGTTAAGGACCAGGAGAAGACGGCATTCATAACTCCCTTTGGAGCCTTCTGTTATGTATCTATGCCCTATGGGCTCAAGAGTGCCCAGGCAACTTATCAACGGTGTGTACAAAATTGTCTTCACAAGCAGATTGGCTGTAATGTACATGCTTACGTGGATGATATCGTGGTTAAGTCCAGGGAAAAGGAGACTCTGGTTGACGATTTGAAGGAAACCTTCGATAACCTAAGGACGTACAAGATGATGCTTAATCCGGCCAAGTGTGTCTTTGGTGTACCGGCAGGCAAGTTATTGGGTTTTCTGGTGTCCAACAGGGGAACTGAGGCTAATCCGGAGAAGATCACAGCCATCACCTCCCTGGCTAAACCGAAGTGTATCAATGATGTTCAACGCCTGGCAGGCCGGATTGCCACGTTAAGCCGGTTTATCAGCCGCCTTGGGGAGAAGGCAATCCCTTTGTATCAGATGTTGAAGAAGATGGATCAGTTCGTCTGGAGTTCCGCTGCTGATGAAGCATTTGAGGACTTAAAGCGGCAATTGGCCAATCCGCCTGTGCTCGCCGCTCCTATTGACAAGGAGCCGTTGCTGCTATATGTTGCTGCTAATGCTCGTGCGGTCAGCGTGGCTATTGTGGTGGAGCGAAAGGAGGCAGGTAAGGAGCATCCGGTTCAACGTCCGGTCTATTATATCAGTGAGGTACTCATTGAGTCCAAGCAAAGGTATCCGCATTGGCAGAAGCTGGTGTACGGAGTTTTTATGGCAAGCCGGAAGCTTAAGCAATACTTCCAAGGGCACCCAATTACGGTGGTCAGTTCTGCTCCTTTGGGGATATCATCCAGGACCGGGAAGCGACTGGCCGGATTGCCAAGTGGGCTATAGAGCTTGGGCCGCACGGATTGAAGTATGTGCCTCGGACGGCGGTTAAGTCTCAAGCACTTGTTGATTTCATCAATGATTGGACGGAACTACAAGCACCTGAAGAAAAGCCGGATCACACATATTGGACCATCCATTTTGATGGATCCAGGCAATTGGAAGGCTCGGGGGCTGGAGTCGTATTAACTTCCCCACGAGGTGATAAGTTTTGTTACGTTCTCCACTTAATGTTCCCTTGTACTAACAATGCAGCTGAGTATGAAGCCTTGCTCCATGGTCTCCGGATGGCTAAGGAGATGAATCTAAGTCGAGTTAAGTGCTTCGGTGACTCGGACCTCGTGGCTCAACAAGTGTCTGGCACTTGGGACTCCAAGGACCCACTCATGGCAGCATATCGTCGTGAGGTGGATATTGTTGCAGGTCAATTTAAAGGCTATCAGGTGGACCACGTGAACCGGCGGAAGAATGAAGCGGTAGACGCTCTAAGCCGGCTGTGCTCTTAGCGCAAACCGGTTCCGCCCAATGTTTTTTTGGATGTGCTGCACAACCCGTCGGTCAAGCTCCCTGGTGAAGCGGATTTGGCTATTCCTGATCCGGAGGCTCAATTGGTGGCAGCTCTTCATGTCATTCCGAATTGGACGCTTCCTTACCTGGCGTACATGAACCGGGGCGAGTTACCAGAGGATGAGACTCTGGCCCGACAGATAATCCGGCGGTCCAAGTCCATGACTATTGTCAATGGTGAGTTGCATCATTGCAGTGTATCAGGGGCGTTTCAACGTTGTGTGTCTCCTGAAGAAGGCTGTGAAATTTTGCGTGAGATCCACAAAGGAGATTGTGGTCACCACGCCAGTTCAAATTCTTTGGTAGCTAAAGCCTTTCGCCATGGCTTCTATTGGTTAACTGCCCATGCTGATGCGGAGGATCTAGTCAGACGATGTGACGGTTGCCAAAAGTTTTCAAGACGTGCTCATGTGCCGGCCCAAGAATTGAGAATGATTCCAATTACTTGGCCGTTTGCGACTTGGGGGCTGGATATGGTTGGGCCTTTCAAAAGGTCCAAAGATAAGAAGACTCACCTCTTGGTGGCGGTTGACAAGTTTACAAAGTGGGTGGAGGCAGAACCTGTTAGCAAGTGTGACGCAGCCACGACGATTCAGTTCATCAAAAAAGTGATTTTCCGGTTTGGCTTTCCACACAGTATCATCACAGATAATGGTACCAATTTGTCCAAGGGTTCCATGAAGGAGTTCGGCGAACGGGGGCATATTCGGCTTGACGTTTCATCAGTGGCACACCCACAGTCCAATGGTCAAGCAGAAAGGGCTAATCAAGAGATCTTGAGAGGCATCAAGCCCTGGCTCATGGTTCCTTTGCAGAGAACGCCGGGTTGTTGGGTAGAAGAATTACCATCTGTGTTCTGGAGCATCAATACCACACCCAATAGATCAACAGGTATACACACCATTCTTCATGGTTTACAGAGCGGGGGCGGTTCTCCCCAGTGATATCCGTCATGATTCACCTCGTGTGACGGCTTATGTTGAAGCGGACAACAAGACAACATGGCAAGATGCTTTGGACCGGTTGGATGAAAAGCGTGACATAGCAGCCGCCCGATCGGCGATTTACCAACAGGATCTTCGTTGTTATCACAGTCACCGAGTTAGAACCAGAACCTTTCAGGAAGGAGATTTGGTGCTTCGGCTCATCCAAGATCAGACTGATATGCATAAGCTATCCCCACCTTGGGAGGGGCCTTTCGTGGTCAGCAAGAATCTGCACAACGGGTCATACTATCTGATCGATATTCGAGAGCATAAAGACTCACGTACATCAGAGGAGGAGACCAACATGCCGTGGAACATAGCTCATCTTCGGCCTTAACATACCTGAGCCATTGGCTCTACTTATGTACATATTACGACGATGTATATATTATGATTAAATATAATAAACCGGAACCTCAGCTAAAGCGGGGTATCTGTTCTTTTACATCATGTGTGGTTACACGGAGTTGTTCTAAAGCGGCCTCCGGTTTACCCCTTGAGTTAGCTTTTCAAAAGCATCATGTTATATCACTTGGGGGCTTGGTCGTGTCCGAACCAATGCAATACCTCTTGATAGGCGAGAGCCACTAGATCACTTGGGGACTTGGTCACGTCTGAACCAGTCATGCCTCTTGATCGGCCTAAGGCCACAGAATCACTTGGGGGCTTGGTCGAACCCGAACCATTGCCATGCCACTTGATCGACATAAATGCCACGGTTTCATTTGGGGACCTGGCTGACTTGAACCATAGCTACACCTATCGGGAGCTTGGTCGTGTTTGACCATGGTAATGCCATCTGATCAGCTCAAATAAGCCTCTTTTTGCAAATGGTTTTGTCATTGCCTTTGCTTCACACTTTTCTTTGAAAGATATTTCTTTCTTTTTATTGCGTTTTTTAAACCGACAAAGTTTTAAGCCGGTTCAAACTATCAATTGACGGAACATGGTCCATTTTAATCCGGAGACTATTTGCTCGGTTTGATTTTTTGTTAACATCCTATTACGGAGTAACACAATGTTTATTATAACCTGGCACGGTTTACATGGTAAACCGGCATCATATATATACAGGAGCTGCTATCTCCTCCAACAGTGTGGGTTTATAAACCTCCGCTTCAAGATTGGCCAAGCCAACTTCACGTCCAACGACGGCAGGTATTATGTATCTCAAAATTTGGTCATATACTTAAAAATTTCGGATGTTTTGATTTCATGTATGCAGACATCATATTCCGCCTGACGGTACAACCGCGGTGGCACTTTAAGATTTTTATTGCAGAAAGTACTTTGGAAAGTTCATCACCCAAAGGAAGAGCAAGTTGCAGTAATTATGCACGAAGGCATATCAGCATCAAAAATATCAGCTAGCCTATTACAAGGCAACACGGTGCCCACAATAAGATCATTGTTTTTCGCAAGGGAGAATCAGTTTTAAACCGGCTTCCGGTTCAAGCTTGGTCACCAGCCCGGCCTGATGGTTGTGGGTTATCCCGCGCCGCTTCAGCTTCAGTTTCTCTACCCAGCGGCTGGAAATCAACAGTTCTCCAGTCGATTCCCATTAATGCTTGAAAGACAGCTTCATCATGGATCAGCAACGACGGGTCAATATCGGGAGTGTAAGTATGCTTACGGATTGGAGGGATAAGATTTTCCGCTTCATGAATTGGTGCAGCTACTCGCTTGTTTTGATTGTCATATCGGGCTTGATAATGAGACAAGTCTGCTTCTTCAGCCAATTGACAAGCTAGCGGACGCACCTCCCGGTTTATTGCTCGCAGATCCGCTTCACTAAACTCTGACCCGTCTTCCTTCAAGCTGGGATAGCCTTGAGACGCTTCAATAGGGTCAAAATCCGGCACCCAAGCTTTTGCCCGGATTAAGGCATTGATCGCACCGGTTCGAGCAGCATATTTCTTCAGCTCTTCAACCCGGGCAGGAAGCACCGACAGTTTCATCAGAGTGTCCTGAATCAAAGTGGGCGCCGGCTTGTTGTGGGATGCAGTACAGATGATCCGTTGTGCACCAGTGTATAGTTGTTCGATCAACGTGTAGGTGGCTTTCAATTTCTTCCGCACATCTGACCCCAAGTGACAAATGCGTGTCCCTGAAATATCACCAAGGGTTAACAAACCGGTAGCTCTGTAAGACGACAGAATCAATTCAGAAGTCAAACCGGCTTACCAAAGATAGTAGTGGTCATGGCATGCACGTGCCGCTTTATGCTGGTCAGTTCATCCGCCACCGGTTTTAGTGCAGCCTCGACATCTTCTGCTTGTTTGATTAAAGCGGATTTTTCAGTGGCCCAATCCGCCCACTTCTTCTTGAAGCTGTCCTTAAGCTGTTCCATGGCGCTTAAAGCGCTGGTTAGTTCCTCTTTTGCTTTGGAGGTTTCAGCTTGTTGGGATTTCAGATTTTCTTGGAGATTGGCGACTTGGCTTTCTTTCGTCTTCAGCTCAGCCTGCATGCAGACAGTTATATGTTTCAGCAAAACGGTACAAGGATTGAAGTACCAACCACATAACAAGTTATGCACTTGGCACTTGGGGGCTAATGCATATTCGATCTTCATCTTTCAATTGCTTACAAAGTCCCAAGATCAATACAAGTATTCAACTTGGCACTTGGGGGCTAATGGCTATTTGCTCGTATATATTCTGATGCGGCGATCTCAATTACTTAAAGTCCCGGTTTAACTACGCTAAGTTGAACCGGCCCTTGGGGACTACATCAACGAATTTCTAAGCATTAAGATTTATATTAGTAAGTCCCGGTTTGAAAGAAGATTACAAACCGGCCCTCGGGGGCTAGGAGCGTCAACAAGAATGGAAATATACAAGCAGGAAAGAGCATATGGAAGTTACCTCATATTTATCTTTCATCATGTTAACCAGGCCGGCTTCATAGTCACGACTGGTATACAGCCGGTTCAGGTAGCCGGAATGGATATCTTGAGCGTTCAAAGCAGCGTAAGTGGCCAGATTAGCATTCCACTTGCCTTTGCCAAAGGCAGCAAATTCTTCCTTGGCAGTATGTTTGGACAAAGCGACAGGATTGCTTGTCTCTGTATGGCTAATGCCAGTAATGACAACCTCATCATCCTTGGCATCGCCGGTTTGCACTGGGGCTGTTGGCTTGTCAGTAGGCTTTGTTGGACCGGTGGATTTCTCAATCCGGATGGAGCTGGTGGGCTGATTGACAGGACTTGAGGTATCAATAGGTCTCTCTTCAGCAATAAGATCATCGTCTTGCTGCGGTGGATCATTGGGTATATCCTCAGGAATAGCCGCTTCAAGATCTGGTGTTTTGCCCGGTTCAAGGACGGCATCCTCTTCGGCCGCTTTGTCCAGGCGAGCCTTCTTGCTTGGCCTAGGCTTGGCCCTGAAAGGAATAACAAAATCAAATACATCATATGTTCCAAGGTGATGTACTGCAAATATTATGATAAGTATAGCTTACCCAAGCACCGTTTTGAGTGGTGGCAGCTGAGTAGCCGATGACTCGCCAGAGGATGAGTGGGAAGTAACCTGATAATCGGAGTCAGATGGATTAAGAGGTTGACGAAAACAGCCCGCTTTAGGACAAGCACTGACAAGCAAATTAGAGACCTCTGAACGGCGTTTCCGAACTGGACTGTTCGGTAAACCGGTGGAGGTAACTACCTGGCCACTGTGCCGGGTTGTGCGACGAGCTTCGTGCTATTGGGTCTTCATAAGAAATTTGGGATCCAAATAAGCAAGAGGATGAGAAAATTTAACTTTCCGGTTTGCCTGACAGATTTTTAGTGAAGGCAACGGTTCTGAATCGGAAGAGAGAATAATTACCTCTGTAGCATCAGCATGGCTGGCTTTGGCATCATCCTGACAAATATCATCATCAATAAGACGCATGAAAAATAAGCCAAGTGAGTCAAGCCCTACCTCAAGGTCCGGATTATCCACATCATCATCAGGGGCCGGATTAGAGGATGCAGTTGTTCTTTTCCTGTGGGCAGTCTTCTTCACAGCTTTAGTCTTTTGCCGGGTTGCTCGTTCCGATTTGTCTGGTTTTTTTGGTTTCTCCTGCGGCAGTTTCTTGCTCCAAAACAAATCATTGCCCTGGTTACACAGACACTGATATTAAACAATGACCAGATATATCAATAACAAATTCAGCAAAAATAAATAAATCAAACTCTTACAGCTGGCGGTTTGTTGGTGACACAGAAGGGAAGCAGGCCGGTTTTAGCACAGATGTGTTCTGGTTCATTCAGCATCTTGTTCACAGCCTCGGTGATTTCTTCGTCGGTGAGCTGGATGTTAGCATGTCGCAGTGGGTCATCAACACTGCCAGTATACTCGCACATCAAACCGGAGCGCTGACTAAGGGGTAGTATGCTCCATGATATCCAACAGCTAGCGAGATCAACCCCTGTTAAACCGTTGGCCATAAAGGCTCTGAGCTTGGACAGTTGAGGAGCGTATTTGCTTCTCTCTTTGGCAGTCAACCTTTACGGAAAGGGGTGTGTATTGCTAAGACGCTCCGGACGAAAGCCAGGAAAAGGATTTTCACCAGCAGGGGAGCTGTCTTTGCAATAGAACCATGTTTGATTCCACTCTTTGGGGTGGCTATGCAGCTTGGCATGAGGGTATGTGACCTCTTTCCTTTTCTGAATCGCCACACCGCCCAATTCTGTATTGGAACCATCAGAAAACTCAGTACGGCGGTTTAGATGGAAACAGTCTCTGAACAACTCCACTGTGGGCTCCTCTTGAAAGAACGCCTCATAGAGCACTTGGAAGTGACACATGTTTGTAACAGAGTTGGGACCAGTGTCTTGTGGGTGGAGTTTAAAATCGGCTAAAACGTCCCGGTAAAATTTAGAACCGGGCGGCTTAAAGCCCCGGGCTAAGTGATCTATGAAAACAACGACCTCTCCTTCTTGAGGTGTGGGAGGGCATTCTTTGCCAGGAGCTCTCCAATGGATGGTATCTTTGCTGCCTAAGGCGCCGATCAGGACTAAATCGTCCTGTTGAGCCTTTGTGACGCGAGAAGGAACCCAGTTGCACACATATACTTGCTTGGCCATGATGAAATCTACAAGGTAGATGATCCCGGTTCAAAAATGCATTGATTAAGGTACATTGGTATGTGCAATGTTAAACCGGAGACAGATCTATCTAAACCGGAGTTTTATGAAGCAACAACATCTGGCAGTTCAACAAGGGGACTAATGGTATATACCAGTTTGGAAATTTTTTCTACAAAGTTAAACCGCCTGGTCTAAACATTGAAGCAGATGAGTAAGTTTACAGAAATAGATTTCATAAGACTTCTCTACAGCAACGGATCTGAAGCAAGTTCAGAAAATAAGGAAAATATTCAAGGTTCAAAAAAGAACAGTACTAAATCAATGGGCAGAGATACATATAGATCTATGGTCTTGAGGCATGAAACTGAAGGCGGATGCTAAAAACTACCGCTACACAGAGTAAGGATTGACAGATGCATCTAGGAGTTATCGTATGAACACGAAACAGGCGATGAACACTAGAAGAACATGAAACCCTAGAGCAGATCTGTGTTGAAAAGAACAGAAGACTTACTGGAGATGAGAAAGACGCGGAAGGTTGCCGCGGTGCTCTGGTGCGCCCAGGTTGATGCAGCGGCCAAGGTTGATGCAGAGGTTGACGGTGGCGGCGGAGCTCCAAAGCTGGGCGACGCGAGGAAGACGAAGCACAAGGGCACGGAGGGGAAAAAGAAATGACCCTTCGGTCCTATTTATAAGGCAAGGGACAGGAGTCAGGCGCGAAAATCAAGGGACCGTGGGTTTGGAAACGAAGATGTCGCCTTAATTGTCGCAGACCTATTAAGGTCCTTTATAACAGGTGACGTCACGCCGGTTTACAACGACCAGAGAAGATGACATCACGGCGGTTCAACAAACTACAAGAAGATATTGAAGATGAAGATTTTTGCTAAAGGATTGACATGAACATGTTCAAATCAATCTGGGGCCTAATGTTGGGGATATCACTACTGGGCGTAAACCGGCCTATCTGGGCCGGGTTAACTTCGTCAGTAGTTAAGTATGTTAAAGCCCAAGAAGGCAGATGAGGGCTCAAGGCCCATAGTCGATTCAAGGCCTGTAGCCGTAAACCGGCGTTGGTATTTAACTTGTATTATAAGTTAGGAATAAGTAGAGACCAAACCGGACACATCTATGAGCCGGTATTGGGACTCTATGAACCGACGGGCGTCACCCGTGTATATAAGGGGACGACCCGGCGGCGGTTCAAGGACAATAGACAACAACTCGAGACATAGGCAAAGCTTGTTTGCTCCCTAGTCCTCGAAACCCCATCAATTCCATCACAACTAGACGCAGGCTTTACCTTCATCGAAGGGGCCGAACTAGTATAAACTCTCTTGCATCCCTGTGTCCACTTTAACCCCTTCAAGCTAACCCGTCACGATGGCTCCACGACTAAGTCCTTTCTCTAGGACATCTGTCGTGACAAAACCACGACAACGTGGCTTCAGCTGCACCAACTCTACTTCGTCTACAGGACCAGGTGACATATTCCAAGTTCATTTAAGCTGGGAGCACCCCTCGGGCTGCATTATTCCCAGGCCACATGGGTCCGTCCCTATGGCATGTATCCCTTTTGCTATGTCTTTAGCTTACCTTGTTGGGGGCGCCCCTCGGGCTGCATCATCCCCACGCTGCTCGGGCCAGACCCAGTGGCATGTATCTTCCTGCATTTATCCAAGTCAATCTGCTCTTCATACTTAACCTACCAACTTCTATCACCTGCTCGATCATCGCCTCCCTCGGGGCCTCTACACAGGCACGTCGCTAGTGCATGGGTCCGTCCCTGCCACGACCGACAAATCTGAGTGGTCGAGCTCTGGCTCGCGGCACGCGCCGTGCACGTCACCTCACCAGGCCCTCGATGCCTTCACTTCATCTGGACCAACCAGCGGCAGGCAGGCGGCAGTAACGGCAAACCATGTTTCTTCTTGTGCCTGACCACAGGGACCCCGCGCGAAGGATACCAGGCGGCACCGCGAGTCTCCTTTTCTCTCGTGCGATTCGCTTGCACATTAAAAGGGGGGGCTCCTGAGCATCGTGACTCAGGAGCTCTTACTGGCTCTCCAGCCCTCACCCCCTGGCCTTAACTACGGCATCTCGACCTGGCATACCAGTGGCGGCTGAGCTCGCTCGAGGGCCGGGACCTGAGGACGTACAGCACTAAGAAGAGCTCAGGAGAAGGAAAACTCGTATGGACCGGCCTAGCTATGTCGCATAAGTTGGCGCGCAGCCCTAGCGCAACATCAGGAATCACCGCGAAGTCAGCAAGATAAGTCTCGCCCTCGGATCGGTTAAATATTTGGGCCTAGTAGTCGCTCACACCATGCCGCAACCCCGTTGCGGCCAAGTTATCTTCCTTTCTTTCCTTACCATGGCCGCTTGGGCGCTAAGTGGGACCTCCTGAGCATCGCGCCTTAGGGGCTCTTACTGGACCTCGGGCCGTGCACCTCCTGGCCTTGACCACGGCATCGCAACCTGGCATACTAGCGACGGCTGTAGCCGCCTTGGGACCGGGACCCGTCAGCGTAGAGCAACAAGCTATCGCGAGGAAAGAAAGGGGGGACCGAGCCTTAACGAGACACGCATTCATCAAATCTTCATAACAAGGAAGATAAGTACAAAGGCATTGCAGATCCTTACATGCCCCCACGGGGTGATTCATGATTCTTCGCAGGAAACAAAAGCTGATGCTAAGGGGGATCCTACCTACATCCTTCCGTGGCAGACGCCATCATCAACAGTGGGCCACGGGAGGCCGGCGCCAACCCCATCCAGATCAGCGGCGGCGGCGGCCGGACACCGCAGCCCTACTCCGAGCAGGGCGAGAGCTCGGGGGGACATAGCTGTCATCGCTCGTCTCCGGAGTCTCGTAGAGCTCAGGAGAACTGTTGTACTCCCAAGGGCTGCTGCTGCTGGAGTGGTCGTGAGCGGATCGCGCATCAGCCTCGCGCTCTTCTCCGGAGCAGCACTCCAGGCGACGGCCCTCGGCGTCGAAGACCTTGAACAAGAGCGTGGAGGCGCCGTCGTACTCGAAGTGGACCGCGAGGGCGCCCCTCGCACGACAGACTCGAGCGATCTCCCCCCAGCCACGGGTCATGAAGATCTTGCCGGTGGGGACCGCTTCGATCTGTGCTCCGGTCGCCGGAGCACTGCAGTCGGCATGCTGCAGCCAGAGCTCGAGAGGCCCCCTCGGCGGCATCATGTCGGGGAAGAACCGCGGGAAGCGGATCCAGGAGCTCGGAGGCATCAGCGCCCACAGCACCAACTCGTGTGAGGAGCCCGCAGCATGGATGGCACGCGTCGCCATGGCGCGGCGACCCCGGATGCAGCGTGGGCGGCGCTGCTCGTCACTTTGTCCTCCCGAGCCCTCGGCTTAGGCGTACAGGGGTAGCGGGTACCCCGGTGGAGGCCGCTCGCACCAAGGCCTCGTCACCACTTGCATCGCCGCTTCGTCACGGCGATGGATCGTCCTCTTCTTCGACGAGAGTGGCTCCGGGACATCTCGGGGGGCTTTCCCCTTCTCGTTGGTGGAGAACCTTCTGATAGGCGCCATTGGAGCAAGTAGTGGAGCAAGCAGGAAAAAGCAAGCAAGTGAGGAAGAGATGGGCGACGGGGGCTCCGCCCCCTCTCCATTTATAGTGGAAGAAGGCCAACCGGCACCTCCCACGATCGCATGTAATGCTGGTTTCCCTTGCATGTCGCAGGGACTTGTCAAGTCATGCAGTTGCCGAGGCAGCATGGGGAAGCGGAGACTGATACGTCTCCAACGTATCTATAATTTTTGATTGCTCCATGCTATATTATCTACTGTTTTGGACATTATTGGGCTTTATTATCCACTTTTATATTATTTTTGGGACTAACCTATTAACCGGAGGCCCAACCCAGAAATGCTATTTTATGCCTGTTTTAGGGTTTCGAAGAAAAGGAATATCAAACGGAGTCCAAACGGAATGAAACCTTCGGGAACGTGATTTTCTCAACGAACAAGAACCGGGAGACTTGGACCCTACGTCAAGAGAAGAAACAGGAGGCCACGAGGTAGGGGGGTGCGCCTACCCCACCCAGGCGCGCCCTCCACCCTCATGGGCTCCCTGTTGCTCCATCGATGTACTCCTTCCACCTATATATACCTACATACCCCCAAACGATCAGATACAGAGCCAAAAACCTAATTCCACCACCGCAACTTTCTGTATCCACGAGATCCCATCTTGGGGCCTGTTCCGGAGCTCTGCCGGAGGGGGCATCAATCACGGAGGGCTTCTACATCAATACCATGGCCCCTTCGATGAAGTGTGGGTAGTTTACCTCAGACCTACGGGTCCATAGTTAGTAGCTAGATGGCTTCTTCTCTCTTTTTGGATCTCAATACAATGTTCTCCCCCTCTCTTGTGGAGATCTATTCGATGTAATCTTCTTTTTGCAGTGTGTTTGTTGAGACCGATGAATTGTGGGTTTATGATCAAGTTTATCTATGAACAATATTTGGATCTTCTCTGAATTCTTTTATGTATGATTGGTTATCTTTGCAAGTCTCTTCGAATTATCAGTTTGGTTTGGCCTACTAGATTGATCTTTCTTGCAATGGGAGAAGTGCTTAGCTTTGGGTTCAATCTTGCGGTGTCCTTTCCCAGTGACAGTAGGGGCAGCAAGGCACGTATTGTATTGTTGCCATCGAGGATAACAAGATGGGGTTTTCTTCATATTGCATGAGTCTATCCCTCTACATCATGTCATCTTGCTTAAGGCGTTACTCTATTTTTAACTTAATACTCTAGATGCATGCTGGATAGCAGTCGATGAGTGGAGTAATAGTAGTATATACAGGCTGGAGTCGGTCTACTTGTCTCGGATGTGATGCCTATATACATGATCATACCTAGATATTCTCATAACTATGCTCAATTCTGTCAATTGCTCAACAGTAATTTTTTCACCCACCATAGAATACTTATGCTCTCGAGAGAAGCCACTAGTGAAACCTATGGCCCCCGGGTCTATCTTTATCATATTAATCTCTTACTACTTAGTTATTTCCTTTTGCTTTTACTTTGCCTTTATTTTACTTTGCATCTTTATCATAAAAATACCAAAAATATTTTCTTATCATATCTATCAGATCTCACTCTCGTAAGTGGCCTTATAGGGATTGACAACCCCTATTTGCGTTGGTTGCGAGGATTTATTTTTTTTGTGTAGGTATGAGGGACTCGCACATAGCCTCCTACTGGATTGATACCTTGGTTCTCAAAAACTGAGGGAAATACTTACGCTACTTTGCTACATCATCCCTTCCTCTTCGGGGGAAACCAACGCAGTGCTCAAGAGGTAGCAAGAAGGATTTCTGGTGCCGTTGTCGGGGAGGTCTACGCAAAAGTCAACATACCAAGTACCCATCACATACCCTTATCTCCCTCATTACATTATTTGCCATTTGCCTCTCATTTTCCTCTCCCCCACTTCACCCTTCCCGTTTTATTCGCCCTCTCTCTCTCTCTCTATCCTCCCTCTCTTTCTCTATTTGCCTCTTTTTGCCCGCTTGCTTTTCGTTTGCCTGTGTGTTAGTTTGCTTGCTTGTCACGATGGCTCAAGATAATACTAAATTGTGTGACTTCACCAATACCAACAACAATGATTTTATTAGCACTCTGATTGCTCCTCTTACCGATGCTGAATCTTGTGAAATTAATACTGCTTTGCTGAATCTTGTCATGAAAGATCCGTTTTCCGGCCTTCCTAGTGAAGATGCCGCTACCCATCTAAATAGCTTCGTTGATTTGTGTGACATGCAAAATAAGAAAGATGTGGATAATGATATTGTTAAATTGAAGCTATTTCCTTTTTCGCTTAGAGATCGTGCTAAAGCTTGGTTTTCGTCTTTTCCTAAAAATAGTATTGATTCATGGAACAAGTGCAAAGATGCTTTTATCTCTAAGTATTTTCCTCCCGCTAAGATCATCTCTCTTAGAAACGATATTATGAATTTTAAGCAACTTGATCATGAACATGTTGCACAAGCTTGGGAGAGAATGAAATTAATGATACGTAATTGCCCCACTCATGGTTTAAATTTGTGGATGATTGTTCAGAATTTTTATGCCGGATTGAATTTTGCTTCTAGAAATCTTTTAGATTAGGCCGCGGGAGGCACTTTTATGGAAATCACTTTAGGAGAATCTACTAAAATCCTAGATAATATTATGGTTAATTATTCTCAATGGCATACTGAAAGATCTACTAATAAAAAGGTGCATGCGATAGAAGAAATTAATGTTTTGAGTGGAAAGATGGATGAACTTATGAAATTATTTGCTAATAAGAGTGTTTCTTCTAATCCTAATGATATGCCCTTGTCTACTTTGATTGAGAATAATAATGAATCTATGGATGTGAATTTTGTTGGTAGGAACAATTTTGGTAACAACGCGTATAGAGGAAATTTTAATCCTAGGCCTTATCCTAGTAATCCCTCTAATAATTATGGTAATTCCTACAGCAATTCTTATGGAAATTATAATAAGATGCCCTCTGATTTTGAATCTAATATTAAATAATTTATTACTTCGCAAAAGAATTTTAATGCTATGATTGAAGAAAAATTGCTTAAGATTGATGATTTGGCTAGGAACGTTGATAGAATTGCTCTTGATGTTGATTCTTTGAAACTTAGATCTATTCCACCTAAGCATTATATCAACGAGTCTCTCAAAGCCATGAGAATTTCCATTGATGAGTGCAAAGAAAGAACCGCTAGGATGCGTGCTAAGAAAGATGCCTTGATACAATCTTATGAAGAAAAACTTGAATTGGAAGTTTCTATCCCTAGAAAACTTTATGATGAGTGGGAACCAATTATTAAAATTAAAATTAAAGATCATGAATGCTATGCTTTATGTGATTTGGGTGCTAGTGTATCCACGATTCCAAAGACTTTGTGTGATTTGTTAGGTTTCCGTGATTTTGATGATTGCTCTCTAAACTTGCTCCTTGCGGATTCCACTATTAAGAAACCTATGGGAAGAATTAATGATGTTCTTACTGTTGCAAATAGGAATTATGTGCCCGTAGATTTTATTGTTCTTGACATAGATTGCAATCCTACATGTCCTATTATTCTTGGTAGACCTTTCCTTAGAACGATTGGTGCAATTATTGATATGAAAGAAGGAAATATTAGATTCCAATTTCCATTAAGGAAAGGCATGGAATACTTTCCTAGAAATAAAATTAAATTACCTTATGGATCTATTATGAGAGCCACTTATGGATTGCCTACCAAAGATGGCAATACCTAGATCTATCCTTGCTTGTTATGCCTAGCTAGGGGCGTTAAACGATAGCGCTTGTTGGGAGGCAACCCAATTTTATTTTTATTCCTTGGTTGTTGCTCCTGTTTAGTAATAAATAATTTATCTAGCCTCTGTTTTGGTTGTGTTTTTTGTGTTTAATTAGTGTTTGTGCCAAGTAGAACCATTGGGAAGACTTGGGGAAAGTCTTGTTGAACTTGCTGTAAAAAACAGAAACTTTAGCGCTCACGAGAACTGCTTACATTTTTATTTGGAAAGTGATATTTAGTTAATTCTGTTTTCAGATGATTAATAGATAAATTCCTCACGTCCAGAAATTTATTTTAGAATTTTTGGGGCTCCAGATCTTGCGCTAGCTACAGATTACTACAGACTGTTCTGTTTTTGACAGATTCCGTTTTTCGTGTGTTGTTTGCTTATTTTAATGAATCTATGGCTAGTAAAATAGTTTATAAACCATAGAGAAGTTGGAATAAAGTAGGTATAACACCAATATAAATAAAGAATGATTTCATTACAGTATCTTGAAGTGGTATTTTTGTTTTCTTTCGCTAACGGAGCTTACGAGATTTTCTACTTTAAGTTTTGTGTTGTGAAGTTTTCAATTTTTGGGTAAAGATTTGATGGATTATGGAACAAGGAGTGGCAAGAGCCTAAGCTTGGGGATTCCCATGTAACCCCCAAGATAATATAAGGACACCTAAAAGACAAATCTTGGGGATGCCCCGGAAGGCATCCCCTCTTTCGTCTACTTCTATCGGTAACTTTACTTGGAGCTATATTTTTATTCGCCACATGATATGTGTTTTGCTTGGAGCGTCTTGTATTATTTGAGTCTTTGCTTGTTAGTTTACCACAATCATCCTTGCTGTACACACCTTTTGAGAGATCCATACATGATTTGGAATTTGTTAGAATACTCTATGTGCTTCGCTTATATCTTTTGAGTTATATAGTTTTGCTCTAGTACTTCACTTATATATTTTAGAGCACGGTGGTGGATTTGTTTTATAGAAACTATTCATCTCTCATGCTTCACTTAGATTATTTTGAGAGTCTTAAATAGCATGGTAATTTGCTTAAAATCCTAATATGCTAGGTATTCAAAGTTAGTAAAATTTTCTTAAGAGTGTTTTGAATACTAAGAGAAGTTTGATGCTTGATGATTGTTTTGAGATTTGGAGGTAATAATATCAAAGTCATGCTAGTTGAGTAATTGTGAAATTGAGAAAGGCTTGTGTTGAAGTTTGCAAGTCCCGTAGCACGCACGTATGGTAAACGTTATGCAACAAATTTGAAACATGAGGTGTGATTTGATTGTCTTCCTTATGAGTGGTGGTCGGGGACGAGCGATGGTCTTTTCCTACCAATATATCCCCCTAGGAGCATGCGCGTAGTACCGAGGTTTTTGATGACTTGTAGATTTTTGCAATAAGTATGTGAGTTCTTTATGACTAATGTTGAGTCCATGGATTATACACCCTCTCACCCTTCCATCCTTGCTAGCCTCTTCGGTACCGTGCATTGCCCTTTCCCACATTGAGAGCTGGCGCAAACTTCGCCAGTGCATCCAAACCCCGTGATATGATACGCTCTTTCACACATAAACCTCCTTATATCTTCCTCAAAATAGCCACCATATACCTACCTATTATGGCATTTCCATAGCCATTCTGAGATATATTGCCATGCAACTTTCCATCATTTCGTTCATCATGACACATTCATTATTGTCATATTGCTTAGCATGATCATGTAGTTGACATAGTATTTGTGGAAAAGCCACCGTTCATAATTCTTTCATACATGTCACTCTTGGTCCATTGCATATCCCAGTACATCGCCGGAGGCATTCATATAGAGTCATCTTTTGTTCTAGTATCGAGTTGTAATCATTGAGTTGTAAATAAATAGAAGTGTGATGATCATCATTTTCTAGAGCACTGTCCCAAGTGAGGAATTATAAAAAAGGGAGAGAAAGGCCATAAAAAAGAGAAGGCCCAAAAAAATGAGAGAGAAAGAGAGAAGGGACAACGTTACTATCCTTTGCCACACTTGTGCTTCAAAGTAGCACCGTAATCTTCATGATAGAGAGTCTCTTGTTTTGTCACTTTCATATACTAGTGGGAATTTTTCATTATAGAACTTGCCTTGTATATTCCAAGAATGGGCCTCCTCAAGTGCCCTAGGTCTTCGTGAGCAAGCAAGTTGGATGCACACCCACTAGTTTATTTTGTTGAGCTTTCATACATTTATAGCTCTAGTACATCCGTTGCATGGCAATCCCTACTCCTTGCATTAACATCAATCGGTGGGCATCTCCATAGCCCATTGATTAGCCTCGTTGATGTGAGACTTTCTCCTTTTCTGTCTTCTCCACATAACCCCCCTCATTATATTCTATTTCACCCATAGTGCTATGTCCATGGCTCGCACTCATATATTGCGTGAAAGTTTATAGGTTTGAAATTACTAAAGTATGAAACAATTTCTTGGCTTGTCATCGGGGTTGTGCATGATGAGAGCATTCTTGTGTGACGAAAATGAAACAAGACTAAACCAAATGATTTTGTAGGGATGAACTTTCTTTGGCCATGTTATTTTGAGAAGACATAATTGCTTAGTTAGTATGCTTGAAGTATTATTATTTTTATGTTAATATGAACTTTTGTCTTGAATCTTTCGGATCTGAATATTCATACCACAATTAAGAAGAATTACATTAAAATTATGCCAAGTAGCACTCCGCATCAAAAATTCTGTTTTTATCATTTACCTACTCGGGGACGAGTAGGAATTAAGCTTGGGGATGCTTGATACGTCTCCAATGTATCTATAATTTTGATTTCTCCATGCTATATTATCTACTGTTTTGGACATTATTGGGCTTTATTATCCACTTTTATATTATTTTTTGGGACTAACCTATTAACCGGAGGCCCAACCCAGAATTGCTGTTTTTTGCCTGTTTTAGGGTTTCGAAGAAAAGGAATATCAAATGGAGTCCAAACGGAATGAAACCTCCAGGAACGTGATTTTCTCAACGAACAAGACCCAGGAGACTTGGACCCTACGTCAAGAAAAGAAACGGGAGGCCACGAGGTAGGGGGCGCGCCTACCCCACCCAGGCGTGCCCTCCACCCTCGTGGGCCCCCTGTTGCTCCACCGATGTACTCCTTCCACCTATATATACCTACGTACCCCCAAACGATCAGATACGGAGCCAAAAACCTAATTCCACCACCGCAACTTTCTGTATCCATGAGATCCCATCTTGGGGCCTGTTCCGGAGCTCCGCCGGAGGGGGCATCGATCACGGAGGGCTTCTACATCAACACCATGGCCCCTCCAATGAAGTGTGGGTAGTTTATCTCAGACCTACGGGTCCATAGTTAGTAGCTAGATGGATTCTTCTCTCTTTTTGGATCTCAATACAGTGTTCTCCCCCTCTCTTGTGGAGATCTATTCGATGTAATCTTCTTTTTGTGGTGTGTTTGTTGAGACCAATGAATTGTGGGTTTATGATCAAGTTTATCTATGAACAATATTTGAATCTTCTCTGAATTCTTTTATGTATGATTGGTTATCTTTGCAAGTCTCTTCGAATTATCAGTTTGGTTTGGCCTACTAGATTGATCTTTCTTGCAATGGGAGAAGTGCTTAGCTTTGGGTTCAATCTTGCGGTGTCCTTTCCCAGTGACAGTAGGGGCAGCAAGGCACGTATTGTATTGTTGCCATCGAGGATAACAAGATGGGGTTTTCTTCATATTGCATGAGTCTATCCCTCTACATCATGTCATCTTGCTTAAGGCGTTACTCTGTTTTTAACTTAATACTCTAGATGCATGCTGGATAGCGGTCGATGAGTGGAGTAATAGTAGTATATACAGGCTGGAGTCGGTCTACTTGTCTCGGACGTGATGCCTATATACATGATCATACCTAGATATTCTCATAACTATGCTCAATTCTGTCAATTGCTCAACAGTAATTTTTTCACCCACCATAGAATACTTATGCTCTCGAGAGAAGCCACTAGTGAAACCTATGGCCCCCGGGTCTATCTTTATCATATTAATCTCTTACTACTTAGTTATTTCCTTTTGCTTTTACTTTGCCTTTATTTTACTTTGCATCTTTATCATAAAAATACCAAAAATATTTTCTTATCATATCTATCAGATCTCACTCTCGTAAGTGGCCTTATAGGGATTGACAACCCCTATTTGTGTTTGTTGCGAGGATTTATTTGTTTTGTGCATGTACGAGGGACTCGCGCGTAGCCTCCTACTAGATTGATACCTTGGTTCTCAAAAACTGAGGGAAATACTTACGCTACTTTGCTGCATCATCCCTTCCTCTTCGGGGATAACCAACGCAGTGCTCAAGAGGTAGCAGAGATGCCCACGTCCAATCAACCGCCATGCGTTAACCGAGGCCGCAGGCTTTTGGGGCCCGCAGTGCTCCGGGCTTGACCCTTGGCTTCGCCGTGAAGCCAAGCCCGAGTGCACCTTGGGCCCGGGGGCTACTGTCGGCGTTCTGCGAATGGGGGTCCCCAGACTTGCCTGCCTACGGCCCGCGGCATGGCCAAGCAGCAGGCCGTACGACCCATCTTCATCAACAAAGCATCCAAGACCCTCGCGAGGCGGACGATGCAAGACCTCCTCCCGAGCGGCTTAGTCAGGCAGGCTCGCGAGGGGCGGAGATATCAAGGCGAGGCGAACCTCATGAGGCTCTCGTGACATGAGCCATGACGATCGACACCAGGCGGGCGCCAGCGCGCAGTGTCCTTGTTTCCTCTTTGGTGCAAAGGAGGCAAGCGTAGCCGTGGAGTACCGAGGCCTCAGGCAAAGGTTGCCATTTCGGTGCAACAAGACCAAGACTAGGAGGACTGCAAGACGGAGGTCGTCGTGGAGCCCAAGACGGCGTCACTCCAGAGCTTTTCGCAGGCGAAGACCGCTTTTGTCAGGATAGCCTGTACTAGCTGTCCCCCTTCAAATTAGCCCGCCATTGTTGGCTCACTTCCCGCTCGATATTTGGGAGGAGGACCAGGGCCTCTATAAATAGGACTAGCCACCACGAGAGAGGGGATCGGACCCAGAGAGGGGATCAGACCCAGAGACACACACAAGTCCGAAAGCACAAGAACACCTCAACCTCAGGAGGCTGTTCTTCCATTGTACTGTTCATCATCAGCCCGTGAGGCAATCCACCACCACCACACTGGAGTAGGGTATTACACCACAACGGTGGCCCGAACCAGTATAAACCCCGTGTCTTTCCGTGTTGTAAGTTCGTCGAGTTCGTCCGCAAGATCTTAGCGAGCTAGAGCGTAGATCTGTATGAGGGAAAGACTTCGCGCACACCCAAGTGTTCGAACCTTAAGGGTTTGCCGGAACCCCACACCCGATAATATCCAAGCATCATTAACCATTGATGCCAAGTTTTCTAGCCTATGAAAACAACTGTGAATCATAACGCACATAAAAATTAAAGGTCAAACTTTCAAACTATATCAGCAAAATTTATATAATCTTAAATAAGGTAATCACATGTCTTCGTCCTTTGTGTGTAGGTTAACCATCTACTACATGGTAGACTGTATTTCCAAATATGCTTGAGACTGCTACAGAAAACAAAGTTTGAGCGTTATGAGAAATAATGAGACTAAATTAACTCGCGCATGCCCTTGACCTTTTCCCTGAAAGGGATTGGGCATTTTGGTCTATGTAGTAGGGGTAATAAGGTGTTGGAAATATGCCCTAGAGGCAATAATAAAATGGTTATTATTATATTTCCTTGTTCATGATAATTGTCTATTGTTCATGCTATAATTGTATTATCCGGAAATCGTAATACATGTGTGAATACATAGACCACAACATGTCCCTAGTGAGCCTCTAGTTGACTAGCTCGTTGATCAATAGATGGTTACGGTTTCCTAACCATGGACATTGGATGTCATTGATAACGGGATCGCATCATTAGGAGAATGATGTGATGGACAAGACCCAGTCCTAAGCATAGCACAAGATCGTGTAGTTCGTCTGCTAAAGCTTTTCTAATGCCAAGTATCTTTTTCCTTAGACCATGAGATTGTGCAACTCCCAGATACCGTAGGAGTACTTTCGGTGTGCCAAACGTCACAGCGTAACTGAGTGGCTATAAAGGTACACTACGGGTATCCCCGAAAGTATCTATTGGGTTGGCACGAATCGAGACTGGGATTTGTCACTCCGTATGATGGAGAGGTATCTCTGGGCCCACTCGGTAGGACATCATCATAGTGAGCTCAGTGTGATCAAGGAGTTGATCACGGGATGATGTGTTACAGAATGAGTAAAGAGATTTGCCGTAACGAGATTGAACAAGCTATCGGTATACCAACGATCGAATCTCGGGCAAGTGCTATACTGGTAGATAAGGGGAATCGTATACGGGATTGATTGAATCCTTGACATCGTGGTTCATCCGATGAGATCATCGTGGAGCATGTGGGAGCCAACATGGGTATCCAGATCCCTCTGTTGGCTATTAGCCGGAGAGATGTCTCTGCACACTTAAGGTTCGATGATGCTAGGGTTATAGGGAATAGATGTACATGGTTACTAATGTTGTTTGGAGTCCCGGATGAGATCTCGGACGTCACGGGAAGTTCCGGAATGGTCCGGAGGTAAATATTTATATATGGGAAGTCCAGTTTCAGTCACCGGAAAGGTTTCGGGGTTTATCGGTATTGTACCGGGACCACCAAAGGGGTTCTGGGGGTCCACCGGGAGGGTCCACCTGCCCCGAAGGACCTAATGGGCTGTAGTTGGGAGGGAACCAGCCCCTTAGTGGGCTGGTGCCCCCCCAAGGGCCCAAGGCGCATAGGGTTGGAAACCTTAGGGGCCGCCTGCCCCCTCCCCCCTAGTTGGAAACCCTAAGGGGGCCGCTGCCCCCCCCAAGGGGCCGCCACCCCCCTTCTAGACGGATCTAGGGGCCAGCCCCCTCTCCCCTTCCCCCTATAAATAGTGGGGGATGGGGGGCAACCGCACCCCTTCTCCTGGCGCAGCCCTACCCCTCTCCCTCCTCGTCTCTCGCAGTGCTTGGCGAAGCCCTGCTGGAGTGCACGCTCCTCCACCACCACCACGCCGTCGTGCTACCGCTGGACGGAATCTTCCCCAACCTCTCCCTCTCTCCTTGCTGGATCAAGGCGCGGGAGACGTCACCAGGCTGCACGTGTGTTGAACGTGGAGGCACCGTTGTTCGGTGCTTAGATCGGAATCGGCCGCGATCTGAATAGCTTCGTGTATGACTCCACCGACCGCGTTCTTGCAATGCTTCCGCACCGCGATCTTCAAAGGTATGAAGATGCACTCCCCTCTCGTTGCTAGTAAACTCCATAGATTGATCTTGGTGATGCATAGAAAAATTTTAATTTCTGCAACGATCCCCAACAGTGGCATCATGAGCTAGGTCTATGCATTGTTTCTATGCATGAGTAGAACACAAATTGTTGTGGGCGTCGATTTTGCCAATTTACTTGCCGTTACTAGTCTTATCTTGATTCGGCGGCATCGTGGGATGAAGCAGCCCGGACCGACCTTACACGTACGCTTACGTGAGACAGGTTCCACCGACTGACATGCACTAGTTGCATAAGGTGGCTAGCGGGTGTCTATCTCTCCCACTTTAGTCGGATCGGATTCGATGAAAAGGGTCCTTATGAAGGGTAAATAGAAATTGGCATATCACGTTGTGGTTTTGGCATAGGTAAGAAACGTTCTTGCTAGAAACCTATAGTAGCCACGTAAAAATTTGCAACAACAATTAGAGGACGTCTAACTTGTTCTTGCAGCATATGTCGTGTGATGTGATATGGCCAAAAGGATGTGATGAATGATATATGTGATGTATGAGATTGATCATGTTCTTGTAATAGGAATCACGACTTGCATGTCGATGAGTATGACAACCGGCAGGAGCCATAGGAGTTGTCTTAATTTATTGTATGACATGCGTGTCAATTAAAATGCCATGTAATTATTTTACTTTATTGCTAACCGTTAGCTATAGTAGTAGAAGTAATAGTTGGCGAGACAACTTCATGAAGACACGATGATGGAGATCATGGTGTCATGCCGGTGACGATGATGATCATGGCGCCCCGAAGATGGAGATCAAAAGGAGCAAAATGATATTGGCCATATCATGTCACTATTTGATTGCATGTGATGTTTATCATGTTTTTACATCTTATTTGCTTAGAACGACGGTAGCATAAATAAGATTATCCCTCATTAAAATATCAAGAATTATGTTCCCCCTAACTGTGCACCATTGCTAAGGTCCGTTGTTCCGAAGCACCATGTGATGATTGGGTGTGATAGGTTCTAACGTTCGCATACAACGGGTGTAAGACATATTTACACACGCAATATACTTAGGTTGACTTGATGAGCCTAGCATGTACAGACATGGCCTCAGAACACGGAAGACCGAAAGGTCGAACATGAGTCATATAGAAGATACGATCAACATGAAGATGTTCACCGATGATGACTAGTCCGTCTCACGTGATGATCGGACACAGCCTAGTTGACTCGGATCATGTATCACTTAGATGACTAGAGGGATGTCTATCTGAGTGGGAGTTCATTAAATAATTTGATTAGATGAACTTGATTATCATGAACATAGTCTAAAACTTTGCAATATGTCTTGTAGATCAAATGGCCCATGCTAATGTTGCCCTCAACTTCAACGCGTTCCTGGAGAAAACCAAGCTGAAAGACGATGGTAGAAACTACACGGACTGGGTCCGCAACCTGAGGATTATCCTCATAGCTGCCAAGAAAGCATATGTCCTTGAAGCACCGCTAGGTGATGCACCTATTTTCCCAGCAACTCAAGACGTTATGAATGCCTGGCAGTCGCATAGTGATGATTACTCCCTGGTTCAGTGTGGCATGACTTACAGCTTAGAACCGGGGCTCCAAAAGCGTTTTGAGCAGCATAGAGCATATGAGATGTTCCAAGAGCTGAAAATGGTTTTCCAAGCTCATGCCCGGGTCGAGAGATATGAAGTCTCCGACAAGTTCTACAGTTGTAAGATGGAGGAGAATAGTTCTGTCAGCGAGCACATACTCAAAATGTCTGGGTTGAACAACCGCTTGCTGGGAGTTAATATCCCGGATGATGCGGTCATTGACATAATCCTTCAGTCGCTCCCACCTAGCTACAAGAGCTTTGTGATGAACTTCAATATGCAGGGGATGGAAAAGACCATTCCTGAGGTATATTCAATGCTGAAATCAGCGGAGGTGGAGATCAAAAAGGAACATCAAGTGTTGATGGTGAATAAAACCACTAAGTTCAAGAAAGGCAAGGGTAATAAGAACTTCAAGAAGGATGGCAAGGGAGTTGCCGCGCCCGGTAAGCTAGTTGCCGGGAAGAAGCCAAAGCATGGACCCAAGCCTGAGACTGAGTGCTTTTATTGCAAGGGAAACGGTCACTGGAAGCGGAACTGCCCCATGTACTTAGCGGATAAGAAGGCCGGCAATACCAAAGGTATATGTGATATACATGTTATTGATGTGTACCTAACCAGCGGTCGTTGTAGCTCATGGGTATTTGATACCGGTGCGGTTGCTCATATTTGTAACTCAAAATAGGAGCTGCGGAATAAGCGGAGACTGGCGAAGGACGAGGTGACGATGCGCGTCGGGAATGGTTCCAAGGTCGATGTGATCGCCGTCGACACGCTACCTCTACATTTACCTACGGGATTAGTTTTAAACCTCAATAATTGTTATTTAATACCAGCTTTAAGCATGAACATTGTATATGGATCTCGTTTAATGCGATATGGCTACTCATTTAAATCTGAGAATAATGGTTGTTCTATTTATATGAGAGATATGTTTTATAGTCATGCCCCGTTGGTCAATGGTTTATTCTTATTGAATCTCGAAAGTGATGTTACACATATTCATAGTGTGAATGCCAAAAGATGTAAGGTTGATAATGATAGTCCCACATACTTGTGGCACTACCGCCTTGGTCACATTGGTGTCAAACGCATGAAGAAACTCCATGCAGATGGACTTTTGGAGTCTCTTGATTATGAATCATTTGACACGTGCGAACCATGCCTCATGGGCAAAATGACCAAGACTCCGTTCTCTGGAACAATGGAGCGAGCAACCAACTTATTGTAAATCATACATACTGATGTGTGCAGTCCAATGAGCGTTGAGGCTCGCGGTGGTTATCGTTATGTTCTCACTCTCACTGATGACTTAAGTAGATATGGGTATGTCTACCTAATGAAACATAAGTCTGAGATCTTTGAAAAGTTCAAGGAATTTCAGAGTGAGGTTGAGAATCAACGTGATAGAAAAATCAAGTTCTTACAATCAGATCGTGGGGGAGAATATTTGAGTCGAATTTGGCATGCACTTAAGGAAATGTGGAATTGTTTCACAACTCACTCCGCCTGGAACACCTCAGCGTAATGGTGTGTCTGAACGTCGAAATCGCACTCTATTGGATATGGTGCGATCCATGATGTCTCTTACTGACCTACCGCTATCATTTTGCGGTTATGCTTTATGTTGGGATCTACGGTAGGGTGCGTCTACTGCAATTTAAAATTTCCTACGCGCAGAACAACCAAGAACATGCTACGGGAGATGGATCACAGTTCGTTACCACTAGTCGCGCAGTGCCGTGCAGCGGAAGAAGAGTTGGGGCAGCGCGTCCGTGTGGATCGTCTCCTCCTTGATCGATCTCCCTCGTACAACCGGTGGTCGGTTCCCACGTACAGGTTTGCCAGAGCGGCGCAAGTGCACCGCCTCTAATGATATCCGCGCGTGCAGGAGGAACGTCATGCGGTAGACTGCTAGGTCCGATCACACAACCGGCGGCGAGTGGAGGTGTCTATTCGCAACACATGCAAACCCTAGTGACAGCGCCGAAGCGATCAGCCCCATGAGTGTGCCGCACCTCCACTATATATATAGGCGTCCATCACGGGCTCAACACTTGGGCCTCGCACGGACCCTAAAGCCCATAAGTCTACTCGGCCACAATCCGAATACAGTTCGGATCACATCCGACCAGTGTCCTCGGATCCGACCTCGTAGGTTCCTTCCCTTAAGCGCGCGACCCCTTAGGTTCAATTTGGCTTGGTCGCAGTTCAGATCACCTCTGAACTACACGGTTGGTAGCGGCCTCTAGCAAGGCATGCCGAACACCAAGCAGACTATGAAGCTGGTTAGCGAACCTGTACATCACACTTCCATTCCTTTTGCCACACGATATATGTTATCGAGCTCAAGGCGAGTCTGTCATCCTTGTGCTAGCCCGACCTCTTTCTCGTTCCAGTGATGCCAACCACAAACCGGATTATCTCATAATCCTTGTCACATGGCCATGCTTATCCTGGTCGGATCACACGAGGGGCCCAGAGTATATCTCTCCTGATCGGAGGGGCAAATCCCATCTTGCTCGACCACGTCTCACAGCATGGTTCTGGACAAACCCGAAACCTACCTTTATAACTACCCAATTATGGAGTAGCGTTTGGTCGGCCCAAAGCAAGTCTGTCACCATCCCGAGTACATGCATCAGCTCAGGTCTTAGGACATAGAATATATGTTGTACTAGAGACTCACAGATGACATATCGCTGCGTCTCATAGTTGGGTCTGCCCGACTCGGACCTTATCTCGACTCGGATCCGACTACGTCAAACCCGACCTGATCCTTCCAAGTCCATATTATCCGGTTAGCATCCAATGATCCATGGCAAGTGAGACCAAGCCATCGACCGTGTCATATGCTAGTCTAGTTGGCTGCGCATCCGCACAGCCCTTTCGACTAGGGACCTTTTAGGACAATCATCATACAATGCATAGTCCCACAAACAAGTCACCTACTTGCTGATACACATCATTGATAATGTCCAAGGACTATCTTTATTCATAAACACATAGGAAATATCATCATACATGATTGCCTCTAGGGCATATCTCCAACAGTCTCCCACTTGCACTAGAGTCAATCAAATAGACATCAAATTCCCATAGCTCTAACGTGCCCCTCATGCTTGGGTTGTGGAAGCGGCTTAGTCAACGGATCCTCAACATTTGCATCCGTGTGAATTTTGCATAACTCTACATCACCACTCTTTACGATCGTTCATATCAGGTGATATTTCCGATCTATGTGTCTGACCTTGTGGTGATTCCTCGGCTCCTTGGCTTGTGCGATGACACAAGAATTATCACAATAAAGGTCCAACGGTTTTACCGAGGCTGGGAAAATACCAAGATCATCCAGAAAGTTCCGGATCCAAACACCTTCCTTTGCAGCTTCACAAGCCGCAATGTATTCGGCTTCTGTAGTAGAATCGGCCACCGTATCTTGCTTGGAACTCATCCAGCTCACTACTCCTCTGTTCATGACGTACACGAATCTGGACTGTGATCGACAATCATCTCTGTCAGTTTGGAAACTAGCATCGGCGTAACCCCTTACGACGAGCTCTTCCTCACCTCCATAAACTAGGAACATCTCTTTAGTCCTTTTCAGGTACTTCAAAATAGTCTTTACCGCTGCCCAGTGACTCTCACCTGGGTTGGCCTGGCATCTACTTGTTAGGCTTATTGCAAAAGCAACATCGGTCCGCGTACATATCATGGCATACATGATGGATCCGATTGCCGAGGCATATGGAATCCTACTCATCCTGCTTTGCTCATCAGATGTCGAAGGACTCTGAGTCTTGCTTATCCTTATACCACGTGAGAGTGGCAAGAACCCTTTATTTGCCTCACTCATGTTGAACCGCTTCAACTCTTTATCTATGTACGTGCTCTAGCTTAGGTCGAGCAGCCTCCTTGATCTATCTCTATAGATCTTAATGCCTAAAATGTACATTGCCTCACCAAGATCCTTCATCGAAAACTTGCCATTCAATGACTCCTTGACCGAGTTCAGCATCGAAATATCATTTCCGATCAGTAGTATGTCATCCACATACAAGATCAAAAACACTATCGAGCTCCCACTTAACTTCTTGTATAAACAAGAGTCCTCTTCGCTTTTGATGAAGCCGAAACTAGTGACGACCTCATCAAAATGAATGTTCCAGCTCTGAGATGCTTGCCTCAACCCATAAATGGATCTCTTGAGCTTGCATACCTTACTAGTGCTAGTCGGATCGACAAAACCCTCGGGCTGTATAATATACACGTCCTCGGTTAAATTCCATGAAGGAAAGCCATCCTGACATCCATCTGCCATATCTCGTAATCGAAATATGCAGCTATAGCTAGTACGATCCTCACCGACTTCAGCATCGCTACCGATGAGTAAGTCTCGTCGTAGTCAATTCCTTGAACTTGTCCATAACCCTTAGAGACAAGCCGAGCTTTGTGGATCTGAACATTTCCATCGACATTGGTTTTCTTCTTAAAGACCCATTTGCAACCAATGGCCGTTACGCCAGGCGGCGGATCAACCAAGTCACAAACTTGATTCTCATCCATGGACTTTAACTCGGTTCTCATGGCCTCCAGCCATGCCTTGGAATCTGGGCTCACCATCGCTTCCGCATATGTGGACGGCTCGTCGCTTTCTAGCAACAATACATCACGCACTCTGCGCAATCTTTCCGACCTTCGTGGTTCCGGTGCCGCTTCCACTACGGGTTCCCTGACTGACTCCAGTATGATCTCATCACCAGCCGAGCTGTTCCCGAGTGGTCCTCGAATTTCTTCGAGTCGGACCGTCCTCCCACTGGCCTCCCGACTGAGAAACTCTTTCTCAAGGAAAACCCCGTTCCGAGCAATAAACACTTTGTTCTCTTCCCGGTTGTAGAAGTTATATCCCAAGGTTTCCCTCGGATATCCCATGAATATGCATTTATCCGACTTGGGTGTAAGCTTGTCTGACATAAGTTTCTTGACAAATGCTTCACAACCCGAAATCTTTAGAAAAGACAAACTGGGACTCTTCCCGGTCCACATCTCATGTGGTGTCTTGTCTACGGATTTTGATGGTACCCTGTTAAGTGTGAAAGCTGCAGTTTCTAGAGCGTATCCCCAGAATGACAAGGGTAAATCCGACTTGCTCATCATAGATCGAACTATGTCCAACAAGGTGCGATTCCTCCGTTCTGATACACCGTTTCTCTATGGCGTACCTGGAGGTGTGAGCTGAGGTACTATACCTCTGCTTTTCAGATGATCATCAAACTCCTGGCTCATGTACTCACCTCCACGATCAGATCGTAGAAGTTTTATAGTCTTGCTGAGTTGATTCTCCACCTCGTTTTGAAACTCTTTGAACTTTTCAAAAGTCTCTGACTTGTGCCTCGTCAAATAGATATATCTGTATCTACTCAAGTCGTCGGTAAAAGTCACGAAGTATTGATAGCCACCTCTGGCAGTTGTGCTCATTGGTCCACACACATCACTGTGTATCAGTTCCAACAGCTCGGATGCCCTCTCGCAACTCTTTGCGAAAGGAGACTTAGTCATCTTGCCGAGCAAGCATGACTAGCATGTCTCGAACGACCCAAAGTCAGTCGAAGTTAGAAGTCCATCATCATGGAGTTTCTTCATGCGTTTCAGACTAATGTGTCCAAGCCAGCAATGCCAAAAGTATGTCGGATTTATCTCATTGGGCTTATGCCTCTTGACATTCACGTTATAGACCGGTTCCTGTTCTAGATTCAATATAAATAACCCATCAACAATGGGTGCATAGCCGTGGAACATACCATTCAAATAAATCGAACAACCATTGTCCTTTAAATTGAATTCATAACCCTGACTCATCAAGCATGAGGCAGAAATAATGTTCCGACTAAGTGCAGGAATGTAATAACAATTATTCAATTCCAAAATAAATCCAGAAGGAAGTTGGAGCTGCATCGTGCCGACCTCCAACGCAGCAACTCTTGCTTTGTTGCCGACCCTGATGTCACTCTCCCCTTGTGCCACACGCCTAGTTCTTACCAGCCCCTGCATCGAGTTGCAAATATGACCAACCGATCCGGTATCAAATACCCAAGAGCTACTAGGTATGTCAGCAAGGTAAATGTCTATAACATATGCAACAAGTGTACCTTTGCCTGAAGCAGCATTCCCGGCCTTCTTGCCATGCTCTGCAAGCCACTTGCTACAGTTCCTCTTCCAGTGACCAGTTTCCTTGCAATGATAGCAAATGGTTTTGAGTCTGGTCCAGACTTCGGCGCAGCGGCGGAGGTTACCATCTCCGTGCCCTTTGCCTTAGCCTTCTTCTTAGACCAACTCTTCTTGAACTTAGCCGATTTCTGCACCATCAACACTTGATGTGTGCCTTTCTTAATATCCTGCTCTGCCACTTTGAGCATCCCATGCAATTTAGTGAGCTTCTTATCCATGCCATGCATATGATAGTTCGAGATGAATGTCCCATAGTTGGGCGGAAGAGAACCCAGAACTGCATCAGTAACCAGCTCATCCAAGAGCGGGAAGCCCAATTGATCCAAAGCTTACACATGTCCGATCATCTTGATCACATGCGGGCTCAGTGGATCACCTTCCTTCAGCTTACAATCCATCAAGGATCGCCAGACATTGAACCTTTCGGTCCTAGCCTGCACCTGAAACAAGCTCTTGAGACTCTCGATCATATCGAAAGCCCCAACGTCTTCAAAATGTTGCTACAAATCAGGCTCCATACAAGCCAGCATGAGGCAGCTGATCTCGTTTGATTCATCAACGAGTTTCTGGTAGGCATTCTTGGTTGTGGTACTAGCATTATCGGCAAGTTCCTCTGGAAGCGGATCCTCTAGAACATGTTCCTTTTTATCATGCTTGAGAACAATTCTCAAATTTCTATACCAGGTAGTAAAGTTTGTTCCATTCAGTTTATCCTTTTCCAGAATTGATTTCAATGCAAAGTTGGGTTGAGCAGGTGGTGCCATTGATCTACAATAGAAAAATATGCAATCACTAAGCAATGTGTTTATGTAGAGTAATTCTAGCATTAAACAAAAATACTCCCACTGAAGTCAGCATCCCTCTGCAAACTCTCAGTTGATTCAGAATCCGACTAGCACATGCGACTAGTGAGCTTTAGCATCACTGCTAGACAACATGCCTATCCGGTAAGCAAATCCTTGCTAATCGTATCTCTATACGACTCCTGTGGTCGGGTAGGTGTCTCATACCCCGGCTCCCGACCTCTTTTGCCACAAGGCCCAAAACCGTTTTGATAGCCTTGTCAAGTCAACCTAATGCAGTGCATGTCCGTGTCCGACATGAACCCTTCAGTTCAAGGACACCTAGCAGCACCCCAATTGTATGAGCCCACTACTAGATGTACTTCACATGCGAAGGTGCAACATCGGGGATGGCAATTCGCTTGATATTCATGAGGGATCTTTCTACCATTCTAACATGCATAGAAAACAAAGAAGCATAACAATCACAAATAAACACATATTGTGAAATAGTATGGCTCCTTCATGGATGTTCTTCCAGGTTGGCTCCGACTCAGATGACCATCTAGGAACTCCATCTTGTTTGTCACGCCGGGACGCCAAGCCACCAACCTAATCTCTATTATCCAACTACTACATCTAGTAATGAATTTTACATAGAGTCACAAGTCGACATGCAGGTCGTTATACAATATAATGACATCACTTTGGCTCCTGCCGGCTGACAAACATGACACGCAGGCCATGTATAATTTACACACATGCATCACATACAAATGAGCCATACTATTCACATCAAACCCTGCAAAATAAAGTTATGCATAGAATCGCATTCTACCGGTTTGAGTGATCGTGTACGAAATACAAGGCGCTACGCACACGGTGGTCCCAATGGCGGATAACTGACCGGTAGGGGTAGATCGTGTCACGACCTCATCAATCCCAATCAACAGAAAACATAGCCACATCGATCCCCATGTGAAGTTGATATCATCAACCGTGCACACAGCCATTCTTATCAATGACAATAGATCGCATCTATTGCCTCCACATATCTAATATGCATATGATCTGAATCAAAATCCTAGAGCAGAGGCTCTGATACCACTGTTGGGATCTATGGTAGGGTGCGTCGACTGCAAATTAAAATTTCCTATGCGCAGAACAACCAAGAACATGCTACGGGAGATGGATCATAGTTCGTTACCACACTACAAAAAAAAGACACATCCGTGACATTTTGGGCCGAACAAAAAAAAATTTTGTCATACATATGACACTTCTATGATGATAATTGTGACAAAACCCGGTATCATCATAGATGTGGTGGGCTCCTACTTCCATGACAAAAAATCATGACAGAAAATGGGCTTTTCGTCCTAGGCGGGCTGGAGACGCAGCTGCATGACATTCTTTGGGCCGTCCATGATGGAAAAAACTGTGGTAGAAGTGAGGGGGAGGAAAATTTTGGGGAGTTTCCGGTTACGGTGGGAGGTCGGGGGCCGAGCGATGCGCGTTTCTCTCGTACACGTACGCGCGTGTGTGCGAGGCATTGGCTCTAACTGAACCCGAGCGAGGCGTTGGGCTCTAACTGAACCCGAGCGATTGCACTGCAGGCTATGTGTTACTGAACCCGAGCGATCGATCGATGGCTGTTAACTGAACCCGATCGAGTGATTCCTTGGCTACTGCTGCTAACTGAAGCCGATCGATGGGATGAACAGTGAGCGTTGCGGGGGGTTTGGATGAACAGTGAGCGGTGGCGTTGCCTCTGGATGAACAGGACCCCATGGTGTGGTGGAGGGCTGGATGAACAGTAGACGGTGGAGGGGTGCCCGTGGAGGGGTGGATGAACAGGACCCTGTGGTGTGGAGGGCAGGATGAATAGTAGACGGTGGAGTGGTGCCCGTGGAGGGGTGGTTGAACAGGCCCCCGTGGTGTGGAGTGTTGGATGAACAGTAGATGGTGGAGGGGTGGTTGAACAGTAGCCGGTGGAGTAGCGCGTGGTGGAGGCTGGATGAACAGGAGCCCGTGGAGGCTGGAGGAGGTCGACGGTGGATGAACAGTACCTCGTGGAGGCTGGAGGGGGTCGACGCTGGAGATGAACAGTATCCCGTGGAGTCCCGTTTTGCGGTACGCCACACCCCTCCCAATGAACAGGACCCCCGTTTCGACCGTAGCGCTCCAACACAAGTCCGTTCCTCCGTTTTGCGGTACGCCACACCCCTCCCGATCAACAGGACCCCCGTTTTGACCGTAGGAGGTCCGTTTCCTCCGTTTTGAGGTACGCCACACCCCTCTCGATCAACAGGACCCCCGTTTCGACCGTAGGAGGTCCGTTTCCTCCATTTTGCGGTACGCCACACCCCTCTCGATCAATAGGACCCCCGTTTCGACCATAGGAGGTCTGTTTCCTCCGTTGTGCAGTACGCCAGGCCTCGTTTCCATCGCCTCTTCCGTCCAAGCCCTCCCGATGAACCCGACCACGCATTCCGTTCCGACCCATGAACACGACGACGATGCTGTTTCTCCGTTCCGACCCAGCCATGTACACGAGCCCTCGCCATATGTATGCGCGAGTAGGCATTCGAGACCCCGCCCATATGTACACATACGTGGCCGTATTTTCTTTCTTGCACCCTGGCCGCTGTACGTATGTGAACATGCTACGTGCGCGCCTCTACTACGACACGTGCGCGCCTCTACTACGACACGTGCGCGCCTCTACATCCACCAGTATATATGTACGTACATGTTCGCGACCAGAATGACAACGCTATGTACGCTTCGACCAGGTGGGTCCCGACTGTCAGGCACTTCCTTGCATGCGAAGGTGTAGCTGGTGGGTCCCAGCAGTCAGGGGGGAAATGTTTTTTTGCGAAATACGGTGGCCCGTCCAGTGGGTCCCTGCTGTCAGGTGGAGGAATCATTATTTTCCGCGTAATAAGGAGGCACTTCCTTGCTGCCGATGTGGACCCAGCTGTCAGCCTCTCCACGTACAGTCCACGTCCGATGGAAGTCGTTCCTTGACCACGTTGACCACGTCGCGCCGAGAGCACCAGGGCGGTGGACGACAGCGAGGCCTAGGAAGGGGACGACGGGGAGCCGGGGAAGACGCGGCAGTGGAAGCCCCCATGCGCGCGGAGAGGAATACGAGGGTTCACTGGTTCGGCTGCGGTGTGAGGCTGCCGTCGTCGCAGGGCCTAGCCAGCGGTTGGAATAGTAGGGGCGATGAGGCCTCCGCGGTAGCATAGCCGGCCACGGGAGGCAGGAGCATGCGGCACAACCGGCGCTGCTTTGGGCGGCTGGAGCAAGAAGACCAGAGGTTGAAGAAGCACTACGGCCGTTGGATGGACATCGTACGGTCAATGGAGCTAGAATCGTTCATCTTGACTAAGTTGACAAAGCCCTTCGTCCCCGTCAACTTAGTAGGCCCACAAGTCAGCCTCCCACCAAGGTGGGTCCCAACTAGCCGGGGGAGTATTCATTTTTTTGTGCGTAATAAGGAGGCACTTCCAGTGGGTCTGAGCTGACAGCGGGGGGAACGTTTTTTTCACGAAATACGGTGGCCCGTCCGATGGGTCCCAGCAGTCAGGAGGAAACGATTTTTTTCGCAAAATACTGCTGCCCCGTCCGGTGGGTCCCTGCTGTCAGGTGGAGGAATAATTATTTTGCACGTAATAAGGAGGCACTTCCTTGCTGCAGCCGTGGACCCAGCTGTCAGCCTCTCCACGTACAGTCCATGTCCGATGGAAGCCATTCCTTGACCACGTTGACCACGCTGTGCAGAGCGCACCAGGGCGATGGACGACGGCGAGGCCTAGGAAGGGGACGAAGCAAAGCCGGGGAAGACGCGGCAGTGGATGCCCACGCGTAGAGGAGTACGAGGGCACTGGTTCGCTGCGGTGTGAGGCTGCCGTCGCCGCAGAGTAACAGGGGGTGTGGGTGAGTAGAGGGATGGACTGGCCAGTGGTGGGAGTAGTAGGGGGCGGTGAGGCCTCCGCCGCATCGCAGCCGGCCACGGGAGGCAGGAGCACGAGGCACGACCGGCGCTAGTTTGGACGGCTAGAGCAAGAAGACCAGAGGTTAAAGAAGCACTACGGCCGTTGGATGGACATCGTACGGTCATTGGAGCTAGAATCGTGCATTATTGACTAAGTTGACAAAGCCCTCCATCCCCGTCAACTTAGTAGGCCGACAAGTCAGCTTGCCACTATACTGGGTCCCAGCTAACAGGGGGAGTATTCATTTTTTTGTGCGTAATAAGGAGGCACTTCCTTGCGTGCGAAGATATAGCTGGTGGGTCCGAGCTGTCAGTGGCGGTAACGTTTTTTTCACGAAATACAGAGGCCCTTTCGGTGGGTCCCTGATGTCAGGTGGAGGAATCATTATTTTGCACGTAATAAGGAGGCATTTCCTTGCGTGCGGCCATGGACCCAGTTGTCGGCCTCTCCACGTACAGTCCACTTCAGATGCATGTCGGTCGTTGACCATGTTGACCAGGCCGCGCCGAGAGCACCAAGGCGGTGGACGGCGGCGAGGCCTAGGAAGGGAATGACACAGAGGCAGGGAAGACTCGGCAGTTGTTTCCCACGCAGAGGGGAGTACGACTGTACGAGGGTTTACTGGTTCGTTTGCCATCGGCGGAGAATAACAGCAGGTGTGGGTGAGTAGAGGATGGCTAGGCCAGCGATGGGAGTACGGTGGGGCGGTGAGGCCTGCGCGGCAGCAGAGCCGGACGTGGGGAGGAGGGAGCAGGCAGTCCCACCGGTGCCTGTTTGAGCGGCTGGAGCAGGAAGAGCAGAGATTGAAGAAGCACGACGGCCGTTGGATGGACATCCAACAGTCACTGCTTGTGCGTCAACCTTTTTTTAGGAAAGCCTCAAATCTGTGGAAAACAGCATACATCCCATCTGCCATTATTTCTAATAATTTTCAGCCCATTTGCTAATTCTTAAGGGTTTTTTTGGAGCCCATATTCTTTTTGTTAGCATTACAGCCCAAATTGTGGCCACGGTTAAAAAATTATATGAAATTTTGCATATTTCGATGCGGTCCGAACTGTTTTTAATCCCGAAATTTCGACTCACATTCAAACTGATTTTAAAAATAAATGTATATCAATATAAAATCCAACAAATTCTCCATGCATAAAAATTAATGTAATTTAAAATCTTGAAATGTAAAAAAAGATATTTGAAACTAATTGCCGGTTTGATGTATTTTAAAAATGTACAGCCCATTTCTCATTACTGATGGGCCATTTTCTCGGCCAGCCGAATGAAAGCTCTCCTCATCTTGAAAGATTTGCAGCCCAACAGGCCTGACAAAGCGACTAACTTGGCAAATCACAAAAAAACTGGGTTGTGGTCGTGGACCCAGATGTCAGCCTCTCCACGTACAGAACTCTTCCGATGGAAGTCGTTCCTTGACCACGTTGACCACGCCATGCGGAGAGCATCACTGCGGTGGACGACGGTGAGGCCTAGGAAGGGGAAGACGCGGAGCCGGGGAAGACGAGGCAGTGGAAGCCCACGCGGAGAGGAGTACGAGGGTTCACTGGTTTGGCTGCGGTGTGAGGCTGCCGTCACTGCAGGGCCTGGCCAGCGGTGGGAATAGTAGGGGGCGGTGAGGCCTCCGCGGCAGCACAGCCGGCCATGGGAGGCGGGAGCATGCGGCAAGACCGGCACTGCTTTGGGCGGCTGGAGCAAGAAGACCAGAGGTTGAAGAAGCACTACGCCCGTTGGATGGACATCGTACGGTAACTGGAGCTAGAATCGTTCATATTGACTAAGTTGACAAAGCCCTCCGTCCCCGTCAACTTTGTTGGCCCATAAGTCATCCTCACACTATGGTGGGTCCCAGCTAGCAGGGGGTATTCATTTTTTTGTGCGTAATAAGGAGGCACTTCTTTCTGTGCGAAGATATTGCTGGTGGGTCCGACATGTCAGCGGGGGGAACGTTTTTTCCATGAAATACAGAGGCCCTTCCGGTGGGTCCCAGCTGTCAGGTCCTCGCAAAAAAATGGAAAGAAAATCAAAGACCTGGGAAGGCATACAGAACAAGCTAGTGTACCAGTAAAGAGACGTTGCCGAGTTTTAGAAAAAAGAAAGACGTGCTCCTGTAGCTGGTTCGAATCCAAACCTAGACTATGACTATATATGGTGCTATGCTACTCTGCAAGTAATGAAACTAACATATCCAACGTTCGCTTCTCCTCTTCTCTACTTACTCTGCCTAGCATCAGAAGCTCTGGCCGCAGCAACCATGTCTGCTGGCTGCTTGTCAACCTGCTCTTCAGCAGGCAACAACCAGATATGCGCAAGTCGCAACCCGTACCATCGCCTGTGGGTCTCATCACACCTCGCCGGCACGCGCACCGCAGCCGATTTCTCATCGCAACCCGCTATCGTTGGTGTGGTGCCACTGCTGCAAATCACGCAGAGTCATTCGTCGCGTCTCAACCACAATCCGCAACCCTGGCCGAGTCTTCTACAAATGCCCGAATCATGGGGTAATAATATGTTTAAGTGTTGTTCTACTGCTTTCAGTTGCTGATTTTTTAATAGTTTGGTTGATGATCTACCAATTTGATTCATGCAGAAAAGGGAAGATTCATGTGATTTGTATTTCTGGGAAGTTGCTGATGTGGGGGAATGCAACTACGCTGATTATTTGGTTAGCCGAGGAATCCCAGTACCAACAGGTTGGCGTGTTGGACAAGTAACTGAAGGAACAGCAGAAGAGGAAGATGCAGAGCAGAAGGTTAAAGATGCAGTTCCTCTGATCATGGCCAAGCAACAGCTGTTGAACGGCCTTGACAGCAATGAGGATATGAAAGAGCATGTGAAGATAATGGGCAAAATCGATGTGCTCTGTAGGATGATTGTCTCTTTATTTGCAGTGTATGTAGCACTCGTGATGTATTCAGTGGCTACAATATGAGCACTTTGCTGAAACTAGTAATGAATGAAACCTGTGTAGCAGGCTGGGCGTAGTGTTTTGAACATCTAATGATTTCTATTAATGGAAATCAGGGGGTATCCCCTTTTGCTCATATAAATAAATAAATAAATAGCAGAGGCCCTGTCGGGTCAGCTTTGTTCTCATTCGAAGACGTCGAGCAAATTACAGTCCAACAGCAAACTATGTCATCAAATTCAAGTTTCACAGCCAAATATGAGTACAACTAAACAACAATGTCATCATGTTTTAGTTGTCATACAATCACCAAACACAAATCAGCATACATAACAAGTGATGTTCTCACAGCAAAATACTAAACAACATGTTCATCAGGTTTCAGTTGTCATAGCAAACACAATTTCACATAGTAGATAAAAAACGTCTTCTAATAGGAAAATACGACAAAAGTAATGTAATCATTATCCGCAGCAGCAACGTCAACATGTTCGCCATGTGTATCAGTCTGAATCGTAATTCCCCATGGTGTCATCTTCTTCTTCGTCCTCAACGTCCTCGAACGTTGGCTTCTTCTTGATCAACTCTTGTATGTCCACAGCACGACAGGCAATCGTTTCACCGACGTCATTAACGTGATGGTTCACAAAGATATTAGGAACATCTGTGTTATCTTGTACATCAGGAGCAGTGTAAGCATCATCTTGTTGTGCAACTTCATTAGACGAATTCCTCTGCTCAAACCTTTGCAATACTCTCCAGTCATCGCTACGTGCAAATGTGTCTTCCAAGAAAAATATCTGTGTTGCTTGATTTTCCAAAATAAAAGGCTCGTTGGTATGGTACGCCGCCTTGACATTGATGGATTTGAAATAATCATCAGCTCTGGGTTTTGCGATCCTGGAAAATAGGTTATACCAACGACAGCACAACAGAACCACACACCGATGATCCTCGAAACTGGAGATATACTGCAACTGAACAATGTCTGTTATGTTAGCATACATTTCAGTTGTCCCTTTGTCACACGTATCTGTGCTCATGATGGCACTGTTTTGTGTCTTCCTGCCTCCGTCTCGTGCAAGGGTGTTGTAGCGCACATCTCCAACAACGCAAGATTCATAATGTCTTACCGGAGTATCAGGACCCATTGCTAGTGAGTAAAGGGCATCATCAACTGCCTGCCCATCCTCCCGCATCTTCTTAACCTATGGTTAGAAAATAGACAAGCTGATCATCTTATGTACTCAATATATTAAAAAAACTAACAGTGCACTTCAAAAGCTTAACCATTTCGCAAATCCTGCCATAACCACTTTGTCAATGTTTCTTGGATTTTGCGGCAGTAACTCCTCTTTGTAGATGTTTCACAACATAGTGATCGCGTCAAACATCTAAATATATAAGAATGTGCTGCAAGTTTGGTAGATTACGATGTATAAGCTGCAGTACTGCACTTACTTGATATAAGGTAGTATCTCAGGACAGTTATTCAACACATATCAAACCATTTTGTCCAAATCTTTAGGTTTGTCCTCTTGTCGACTCTTCCCTGTAACTCGAACAAAATAATCGAAAACATTGAGCCTGGTATTGTCTTCACCCACCTCTTTGCTAAGCTGATCAGCTGTTTCAATGTATTTTGAGCAGAATGTCAATGCTTCTGTAGCAATGTAGGCCTCTGCAATGGAACCCTCGGGTCTAGCTCTGTTCCTAACATAGCCCTTGAAAGTGCCTAGCCGCCTTTCAATAGGGTACATCCAGCCATACTGTTCTGGACCTCTAAGTAGTGCCTCATCAGGTAGATGAACAGCCAAATGCACCATCACATCAAAGAAGGCTGGAGGATATATCTTCTCAAGGTCGCATAGGATAGTTGGTATCTTGTCTCTAAGACGCTCCAAAGCATCTATCCTGATATTCCTACTGCAGAGTTCCCTGAAGAATTGTCCCAACTCTACAACTGCTCTGTATAAGTCAGGGCGGCCCAATCCTCTAAGGATAACAGGTAAAACCCTTTGAAGTAGGACGTGGCAGTCATGAGTTTTCAACCCTTGTACCCTATTTCCATCTGCACTGACTCTCCTTTCAGGGTTGGAAGCAAATCCATGTGGGAATCTCACATGTGACAGGACCTCGCAGAATTCTTTTCTTTTTACCTTGTCCAAGACGTACACAGCTGGTGCCATATCCGGTGGTTTACCTTCATCTTGCACCTGCAAATCCTGTCTGATACCCAGGTGTGTCAAATCAATCCTAGATTTTAAGGTATCTTTCATCTTGCCTTCAATATTAAGAAGTGTGCCGATAATGCGGTCACATATATTTTTCTCAATGTGCATCACATCAAGATTATGCCGCAGATCCAAATCTTTCCAATACTCCAAGTCCCACAAAGTGGACCTGCGGGTAAACAATAATCTCTCTTCTGCCCTGCCACGCTTCCTTTTCCCGCTACCATTGTCAGGATGGTTTCCTGGTGTAATATGCCTGACCTTCTCTAATTCCACTTGCAACTCATCAGCGGTGAGCCTCTTTGGTGCATCACGGTTTTCATGCATTGCATTGAACACATGTCTTCAGTATTTTCTAGGAAGCGGCTTGTCCTTGGCAAGGAAACGGTGGTGTCCAATGTAACAGATCTTGCTAAGTATTGCGTATGACAGCGGATTCCTGTCACAGCGAACACATGCATTGTAACCATGTGTCATTCGCCCTGACATGGTGCCCAAAGCCGGATAATCATGGATGCACCAAATTATAACAGCATGCAGAAAGAAATCAGCTGGTGGGCTGCTATATAGGTCTCGAGTGAGAACACCCTTCCATAGCTGTTGAAGTTCCTCCACAAGAAGCTCCATGAACAAATCAAAATCCTTTCCAGGACTTTTTGGACCTGGGATGAGCAAGGCCATCATGTAGTTTGATTCTTTGGTGCAGACATTTGGAGGCATGTTGTAAGGGATAACAAGCACTGGCCACATGCTATATGTGGCGCTCTGGTGGCCAAATGGGTTAAATCCATCTGAAGCTAAGCCAAGTCTAATGTTTCTCGGGTCAGCAGCAAACTCTTTGTGTTTATCATTGAAGCTTTTCCACTCACTACCATGAGATGGATGGCTCATTACATTCTGATCTCTGTACTCCTGGTTCCTAGAATGCCACAGTACATCCTCTCTTGTTTCAGCATCATGAAACAACCTCTGCAATCTTGGTGTAATTGGAAAATGTCTCAGAACATTATGACGAATCCTCTTCACAGCATCGCCATCTTTCCATCTTGATGATTTGCATTTTGGGCATTCACTTAAGTTGGCATAATCCTTCCGGAACAGAACACAATTATTCTTACAAACATGGATCATATCATATCCAATTCCAACTGCACGAAGGAAATTCTTCATTTTACTATAGGTGTGTGGCAGCTCAGACGCATCTGGGAAAGATTCACGGAAAGAAGCCAACATTGCATCGAATGATTTGTTGGTCATCCGCTTAGATGTCTTCACCTGAAGAAAGGTGACCATAGCTGAGAATACTGACAGCTTATTTCCTGGGGTCACAGCAACGTTGCATTGTTCCAACATGCGGGCCCACCGTTTTTCTTCTGCAGGTGAAAGTTCACGGAATGCACGAGCATTTCATAATATTGTTTCAATGTTGGTCAAACTCACTGGCTCCGCCACCACCACCTCCTCCTCCTCTTCCACTTGAGCATCAGGCAGTCAAGATGGTGATATGCTGCTTCCACATAGTCAATAACATTGACGTTCACAGCTTCACCATGATGAACCCACCTAGTATATGTGACCGACATCCCATACAAGTGTAGATGATTTTGCACAGTTGACTGGGGTCTTGTAACTGAATTCATACAACTGCTACACGGGCAGAGCACATCTGATTTCGGACCACCGTACTCAGCTCTGATAAAGTTCATGAAGTTTTCAACCCCCTCGACATATGCAGCGGAGAATCTTCGAGCAGAAGTTATCCAAGTCATGTCCATCTGTTAGACATACAAATTAGTTCTTCTACTAGATATTACAGGAAAAACATATATGCTTTTTTATGAAGTCCAGAAAAAATACCTAGGTCGATGTCTAAAGCTATGGCAAGATATTTGGACGAGCAGATCTAAGTAACGAAATATATATAAAGCTAATTCAGCAAACAGATTTGAGTACCAAATTATGGCAGGCTATTTCAGCAGTCAATGAGGCCGAGCACACAGCCATCGAACTATCGAAGGCCATTGCAGCAACAAAGATCGAGTATAAAACGGTGTAGAGCTATTTCACCTAACAGATTGGCTACTAGACCATGGCAATCTACGTCACAATAAATATATGGCGGGATATTTTAGCAACTAATTGGCCTTGGCATGCCATCTCAGCTAAGCAGATTGAGTGCAGAACAGGGCAAGGAAGCTTCTTAAGCAGAGCATATTGACAGTAAACTACTTCGGCAAACAGTGAGATTAACAGTGTCTATCAGCTAACATTCAGTGCTACACCGACATGAACGGGGCCTCAGTCTAGAATGCGCGTACCGTGGGAGAAGCTAACCGCCGTGTGTCTCCACATGAACGTCGCCAGCGGTGGCGGCGCTGACCGCCGTGCGCCTCCACAAGAACGTAGCCAGAGGTGGCGGCGCGGCTAGAGGACGGCGGTCTACGAGAGCGTACTATGGGAGCGAGAGGATCGCTGAACTGCGGCGCCGACGTATCGACGCGGCGGGGAGGGCGGCTTTGGTAGAGTGAATGGAGTGGAGGGGGACAGGGGGGAGGGGGTTTGGGGAATATTATTGGCTAGTTGGCCGAAGGGCGGTTGAATCGGATTTGGGGGGAATTTTTGTGTGTGGAGGGGAGGATTTTCGCGCGGTGGGCGGGGGGGAGTTTGGCGCATGGTCGGTTTCTCCAAGTGCAGTCCCACGTGTTAGTGAAGAGGCAAGCCGAAGCGTGTTCCGTTTGCGTGAGCCGTGTGCAGGACCGAACGTGTGTGGGGTGCAATGCGACCGCGACAGGAGTGTTGTGAGTGTACCGCATTTTTTCCTTTTAAACTAGGTGCTTCGCCCCCACCAAAACATATGTTGCTTCGCGCGATCCATCGATACTACTACTAGTAATCCGGTAATCCCAACTAAAACGGCGCGGCCGGGTCTTTTCCCGCGCGATATGCTGGGAGGTTGGCTTAGTTGGGTTTTTTAGGACGAGTAATGCTACACCTACGTAATCCCAGTTACGTAATTAACGTAATGTGAAACGTGTGAGCTGTTGATTATAGATTGGGGGGAGGGAGGGGCCCACCACTATGAAAATCAGGGGAGGAGAGAGAGGCAATTTACGTTAACCCTTTCGTAGGTTCCCGTAGATGTAGAAAGATGTGTCTGATCCTGCAATATAGGCCGTCCGATCTATATCTAACGGATAGGAAGGAAACTATGACAATTTACCCGCACTCCTCTCCACATTTGCAGACAAGGCTTTCCCTCGTTCATCCTTTTCTCCCACAAGATCTTGATCTTCCGTGCAACGCACGAGCATCTTGCTAGTACTCCTACAATATGTATATTATTGTGAAAGTTCATATACACCGCCCGAGATTAATGCAAACACGGCAGATTTTCATTACATTTCGAACTTTTATAGGACAAAAAAATAAAAGAAACCCGACCCTAAACCTATTCTACGGCGGCGACCGACGTCCTCCATCTGTGATCTCCATGTACGGGGGCGGGGCTCAAGACCCGTGAAGTGAAGGTGCCGTCTCCGGCGAGGAAAAGTAGAACACGGGAGACGGACCGGCCAGTTGGCACACCATGCCCTGCCGCCTCCCATGCCCTACGCATCCTCGGAGGAGTCCCCGACCTCGGCGGTGCCAGACGTTGGACGGCGGCAAGTAGGACGCGTGGCTGACGGTGCTCCCGTCGTCGGCCGCCAGCGTGGCCACCGCTTGTGCGGCGACTTCAGCGAGGGCGGCGACCTCAAGCTCCATCCCCGAAGACAAGCTCTCCCGTAGAGCGTTCGCTCTTGCGGTCATGGAGGATGTGGTTCCAAGTAGGAGGACGATGCGCTATGGTGTGGAGGTTAGCTCGGCATTGCCGCTTTAAGTAGCGCATTCCGGTGAGGCCAAGTTTCCGGGTGCGTCATTAAGTCGTCGGAGTTGTTCCTCGGGCACTGAGCCTCTTAATGACGACATACGAACAGATGGCATGAATGCGGGCAGCTGGCGCCGGCTGGGAACGCACCGCGCGACGGCGCGAGGGACGAGGGTTTTGGTGTGCCAGGGTAGTCAGCTGCGGTCGTGGCACATTGGAGATGCCCTTTGCTCACATGCGATCCCCGCATGTCATTGAAAAAGCAAGATGACCCGGCATGGTCTCAGGTCCAGAGGATGCAGTTGGCCGCGCTACACCACTCCGCGGACGCGGCGCGGCGCCCCGTGCATCCTCGACGAGCTGGGTGTTGGGGTGTGTTTGGATTGTGGCCAAAGAGCACCTTGCCAAAATTTTGGTCATGACCAAAAGATTGGTCTTTGTTTGGATGGTTGCCATTTTTTGGCATGCCAATGAACTCTAGCCAACTCTAGTTCATTTTTATTGCCAATGTCGGCCAAATCATGGGCAACCAATACCTCAACCAAAATTTTGGTCATGACCCAAAGATTGGTCTTTGTTTGGATGGTTGCCATTTCTTTGGCATGCCAATGAACTCTAGCCAACTCAAGTTCATTTTTCTTGCCAATGTCGGCCAAATCATGGGCAATCAATACCTCAACCAAAATTCTGGCTACTCAATGCTTTGGTGGGGCAACCTTGGGCACAAACCAAACATATCGTTGGTCGTGCCACAGCACTAACGCCACCATCGGCAAACTGAAACCGATCGTGTCTAGCAACGATATGAGCGTGTTGCTCACCGCGGTCGCCGTGTCCAGAGGCGGTGCTGGAGCTGCGCCCCGTTGTTGGCCCCAACGACTCACATGAACGGTTGTTGGTGGCGAGGAGGTCGTGGGCCAGCTCCTCCATTGGACTAGTCTGCGCTACGTCGTCCCGACGGGTGTGCCCCACATGTCTGTTTCCCTGTTTTCCCGGCCATATTCGAGCGTCAGTGTTCCGCGTTACGCATTAGGCCTTTCACTGTGTAGGCCAAGCGAGACAACTTATTGTTTATTTGAGCCGTTCAAGTCTAATCATGTGGCGTTTGCTTATTTCGCATTCCTCTCCAACCCTCTTCTCCATCGATCATGTCGCCCTCCAGTCGAGTCCATCCTCCCGCATGCCTCATTTGAACATTCCGCCGAGTATCATTCGCATGTACTCACCCTAGTCCTCTTTCAATAGATCTCCGGACCCCAAGATGAAATCGAGAGGGAATGAGTGGGGGCACGTGATACCTAAGGCGGATTCAAAATTTTGAACCGGTGATCATAGCATCCGCAAATCATATATAAAGGGTATTCACTATTCGTTTCGTTTTTGAACGTACAATATACTCCCTCCTATCCTTTCTACTCCCTCCTTCCATCTATATTGGGCCGAATGCATTTTTCAAGACCGCCTTTGACTATTGACAAGATTAATAGTACATGGCATGTATAATGCGAAAATTATATCATTGGAAGCCCCTTTCACATACGAATTTGATGGTATGCTTTATTTAAGTTGCATGTCATATATTATTGCTCTACCTTTTGGTCAAAGTTAGCCTCGAAAACGCATTAGGCCCTATACAAATGGAAGGAGGGAGTAGTTTACATATAAGTTTTATGTGTAGTCAAAGTATATCTACTTTGATAAAAAAGGTATCAAAATTCAACAACGCCCAATCAATATTGTTAGATTCGTACGTACTCCTAGATTTGTACTCGAGATGGTTTCCAATTTGACTATTGACAAGATTAATAGTACATGAGATGTATAATGTGAAAATTATATCATTGGAAACTCCTTTCACATACGAATTTGACCGTATGCTTTGTGTAAGTTGCATGTCATATATTATTACTCTAACATTTGGTCAAAGTTAGCCTCGAAAAATGCATTAGACCCTGTATGCTTTGTGTAACTTGCATGTCATATATTATTACTCTAACATTTGTGTAAGTTGCATGTCATATATTATTACTCTAACATTTGGTCAAATTAGTATAGTGGAAGTGGATCCTCTGACGTAGGTATCCCTGCCTTACCCTCCCTTTCGGTCACTTACTGGCGGACCCCATGCTTGCTAGGCCCCGCATGTCAGTTACTCAATGGGTTCGGCCACGTCAGGGGATCCTCATCCGTAGTAATACTCCCTCTGTTTTTATTTACTCCGCATAAAACGGAAGGAGTGGTGGTATAATAAATGACGCGGGCGGGGGAGGGGGAGAGACATCGGTTTGCTCTCAACCGTGGTCCCACAAGCGAGCGAAAACGCAAGACGAAGCGCGTTCCATTTGATGGGCGACGTGGAGGATCCAGCGTACCGGGCTGCAATGCAAACACGACAAGAGAGATGTACAGTCAAAACCGATGGACCGGTCGTCACCGGAACCACTATTCACACCAGAACCTTCGCTGCTCGGCCTACGTCAGCCACTGCCCTAAAACCACACCAAATCTCCAGCCCATTCCCCCACCTTTCGATCCCCTAGCCCGCATCAAGCGTCCCCTAGTTCGCTGGAAAGCCATGGTGCGCCGCAAGATCACTTACTACAAGATGCTGACGCTGGAGCACCGCGCAGAAATCACGGTGGCGGTCGGTGCCACAGACCTCCGTTCCCAAGCTCGCTTTGCGGCGGGCCAATCCCCGAGTTCTCTGGAGCCAAGCTACGAGGAGGAGGAAGCCGATCCAATGTTCATGGCGAAGGTCGCGGCGCAGAAGGCCCCCAATGGGTATGAGACGATGGACGTCGACTTTGTGCCGGCGTTCGAGTGCCGCATGGTGCAGGCGGACCAGCGGTTCAACATGGCGATACTAAAGGAGGACCGAGAGGCACAAGCTCAACTCGACGCGGAGCGCGCGCATGCCACTGCCATCGAGGCTCTCCTGCAGGCGGAACTGGATGTCGTGGATGTGAACTGGGCGGCGGAGGCTCAACTTGAGGCGGAGCGCGCGGATGCCGCTGCCATCAAGGCCCTCCTGCAGGCGAAACCGAACATCCTGGACTTGAACCGGGCGGCAGAGGCTCGACTCGACGCAAAGCGTGCGGATGCCACTCTCATCGACACCCTCCTGCAGGCGGAACCAGACGTCCTGGACTTGAACCGGGCGGCGGAGGCTCGACTCGATGCAGAGCACGCGGATGCCACTGCCATCGAGGCCCTCCTGCAGGCGTAACCGGACGTCCTCGACTTGAACCGGGCTGTGCTCTCGTCCGTGCAGAGCGCCTGCACGCTCCGCTTGAACGAGTAGCTGGAGGCCGAGGACAACCACAGTGCGGAGACACACGTCGGCAGCGACGGTTGGTTCGCGCTGGCAGCCAAAGACGACGAGGCTGTCTCTTTCCGCGAGCAGTGATAGTTTTTCTTTATGTTGTTGTTTTCATGGATCTTTTGCTGTGTAAAAACATATATTTGTTATGCAAGTCGCCTGACTTGGGTCAGTCTACCATTTCAGGCGGTTGGATGAATATCCTACGTCTCCTAACCCTTGTTTCCTTCTTCCTCACCTCTTCTTCTTCCCCAACAGACCACCGCACGGGTCGTACGGATACTCCCCAACATGCGGTTGGATAAACATACTCTATGAACGAAAATTATGTGTCAGCGATAGGATGGCTGAGTTTGTTGTGTTCACAGGCGACAGCACGTGTCAGTGAGGGTGTGATCCCTTGGTTGGGTTTGCGGCGTGCAGGAGCGACTGTGTGAGGGTGCGGCGCGACCGCGGCGTGCAGGAGCGACCGTGTGAGGGTGCGGTGCGACCGCGATAGCCGTGCGCAAGTGTACCTCCTTCTCATTTTGAAAACTTCAGGCAAGCTTGGCAAAAATGTGTGGCAAAGTTTGGCAATGCAAGGCCTAGACTCAAACAGGACAAGTACGTACTCCCTCCGTTTCTTTTTAGTACGTACTAGGAGTACTAGTGTTAAAAAAGAAAGGCTGGGTTTTCCTTCGCGGGATTTAATCGATACAAATCCTCTTTTCACTTGTCAATTAATGCGTATTTTCTTCTCCAAAGACCAAAGATCTAACCATCTCACTCCTCATCGCTTGATTAATGCAGCGCCATGCAAACCAACCTTCTCACTTCTGCATGCATGCAAGGGATATTAATGTCCTTGGTTGCTAACCCCATCAATTTTGCCTCTATTAGTGTTAGTGGCCCTTTCCGAATTGTAATTTTGATATACTGGCCTTGTGTACAAAAAAATGGAGGTAGTAACTATATTTGACTTCCTTCCCCATTGCGGTGACGTCGACGATATTTTTTGTGTGGTGGTTTGGCGAAGTGCGTTCGACGGAGAACACCATTTGCATCCAGGAAGTCCTTTACTAGTACTACTAGGAGTAACTAATGCGGTGAGATGGCTTCTCGAAGAAGACGATGGAGAAGCGGAGTCAGCGAAGAGTGAAATGATGGTTGCTTCGTCCGTGCTTTTGTGATTTGACGCCTCACTGCTTTGTGATTTGTGATAGAAGGGACAGGGGAGTAGACTATGTGCTCTATACTGTAGTACTACATGCGTCCAAGCATGGGAGAAAGAGGAGAGACGTTGCATTTTTCTATTCCTTCAATCAATCAATCACGGAGCTTCGGTTCCATCTTTTTCGCTTTGGCAACACCGTCCACAATGGTTCCCATGATGCCAAAAGCTATTTTCACATTTGGCTACACATTGTGGATGCCCTTAACCGTACCACTTGGTTTTGCTCCTGTGTGCTATCTATACAAATCTCAATTATATTGATCTAAAAAATTATAGAATCAAGATTAGTAAAAAGGAGGTGATTTTGCCACGCGGATGGCGGGAGAGGTTTCTTATTTGAGCAATGCTACATCCACGTAATGGTTTACATAAAGTTACGAACTGATGTGATGTGGGACTATTTGATTGGATTAAAGGAGAGGATTAGGCCCACCCCACCTGAAAATCAGGGGGGCATATATAGATTAGATGGAAAGTATACGTAGCAGCTACGTAGCCCTTTGTAAGTCTAGGATTAGGCTTCTTATTTTCGGAGGACGTTGTCCTGGCGGTTTGCTAACATGCGGTCCCACGTGTGAGTGCTTTACCAAGCCGATCCGCGTCCCACATGAGGCAGAACAACGGCTGAAGCAACACGTGGTTAAGTTGAAGAAGATGAGGGAGAAGCGGATTCAGCAACGAGTGAAATGATGGTTAGTTTGTCCCTCCAACTTAATTGCGGGAAAGATGCAGCTTTGTGATTTGACGCCTCATTGCTCATTACTACGCCGGCGCCATGACTGGGGTGCTTCACCCCGGCTGCTCTGCACTATATTCCGGTATGGTACGTGGACCCGGTAGCTTGATGCCCCACATGTCGGCGAAAGGGACTAGAAGATTTATGAAAGCGAGCGCTCCACTCTTACGGCGGAGGAATAGACGACACGACGGCCCAGTGAACTGTCACTTGTACTATATAGTACTAGTATAGTTTTGTTGTTTCGCACGATCCATCGATACAAACCCGATTAAACAGGAAAGGGCGGGATTTTTCCCGCACGGTAGATGATACTGGCCATGCATTTCAAAGGCAATTTTAATGTATGCAAACTGAATAATTATAAGTAACAATATGATATCTAGTAAAACTAAAAACACATATGATTTATTGTGTTAGAGTGTAGTAGTAGTGCTGTATTGCATAGTTGTTAGATGTAACATGCGAGAACGTGTAGAGATGTAGTTTTGGAGGGCCTACAGAGAGAAAAGCGTAATACGGTCACCGAACTTCAGAATAAGCTGATTACGGTCATTTTATATGTTTTGCGGTGATTATACGGTCACTTGCTCATAGCTCAGCATCGGATTGCACTCTGTTGACCGGCCAAATAGTCTGCATGGCGCCATGTTGACTAGATAAATTGACCACGTTCGTTGTGGGTCCCACCTGTCAGTTCGCATAGGCAAAAGGTCAGATAAACACAAATTTACACATGCGCGACAAGGCTCCAACCCGTGCGCGGGAATCACCTAGTTGTGTATGTGTCTGTCAGGGCCTGATGTGTGCGCATGCACGTGTAGGTTGAACACTTGAGCGTGAGAGTGTGTGTTGGTCGTGTGGTGTACTGGTGTGTGCATGCATGCGTGCGTGTGTGCGTGTGAGTGTTGCGTGCGTGCGTGGCTGCGTGTGTACTTGTGAGTGTTGCATGCGTGCGTGGGTGCATGTGTTTGTGTGAGTGTTGCGTGGATGTAGTTTGTGTGCATGCGTGTGTGTGTGTGTATAATCACTACACCAGCTCATGTGTGTTAAAACAAATGGCTCAGTATACCAATACAAGGCCACCTTGTCCGTTCTGCCTGCGGTCATGACTTCACCGTCCAAATATTTTTTTGTCGTTTGTTTTCATTCTTACTAGCAAGATGCCCGTGCGTTGCACGTAACATCAAGATGCATTTGTATGACTTGTTTATCTTGTGAGAGAAAAGGATGAACGAGGGAAGGCCTTATTTGCAAATGTGGAGAGGCGTGTGGGTACCTTTTTGCAAAATTGCCATAGTTTCTTTCCTATCGGACAGATATAAATCGGACGGCCTATATTGCAGGATGGCAGGCACACCATCATCACCAACTCTGTTTTTTATAAGAGTGCATTTTATGTATTTTATAAGAGTGTAGATGTAGAGTAGATACAAGTCGACAGGTGGGCACGATGGTAGTGAGATAATGTGATGCAACACTAGAGGTGCCATGTGGAGCGTTTAACTAGTCAACTAGTCATGTCATGAGCAAATACAGAGTTGTACGGTGAGCCCATGACTGCATAATAACCACTAAACATAAATGGTGACCGTAATGAGTGGATTCTGAAGTCCAATGTACGTATCATGCTTTCGCTTCAAATACAATGATCGTCATTGCATATATCGCGAGAGAAAGATGAAACATGCCTGAATTTTCTGGGGGGCTTACTTTTAGAGGACCTAGAGATAGTTTTGTATGCATACGTGAAAGGGCGTACAGGGGGGTATGCGATGGAGAGAGAGATGCTCTTCATTTCTCTTTATTATGACTAACTTTGTATATAGTATAAAAATATACAAATTCACAGTGAGGAATAAATATCATTGTGGGCACCATGCAATGCAAATTAGCGTTCGTACTCCTCCATATAACTTTGTAATGTTGTATATATGTAGAAACTCTAAAATATTTTTTTGGCCACACTTTATTCAAAAGGAATGTTGTATGCGAAATAAACGTGAAGAGATGGCTTTTTAGATCAATGGGGTACGTGATGTAACATGTGTGAATGTGTAGTTGATGCATTTGGCGGGGCCTAGAGAGGTATGTGTGTGTATTACGTATTCGAGAGAGGCATGGATAGAGGGGCCGACGAGGGGGCGTGGGAGAGATAGCACGAGAAATGAGAGTGGTCTAGAGAGAGAGACGAATATGACGTCACGACAAGAGATTCCATTCCGTTGAGTGTGTATATGCAAGGGGGGAGGGAATAGAGGCACCAGGAGAAATTTTCTATGTGTGTGGTGTTTGTGTTGGTATTTGTGGGTGTGAGAAGATAATGAGACGTGGGGGGCAGAGGGTGTGTCACCGTGTGAGGTCCGGTGGGTCCAGGTGAGGCCCTTCGTTCTGTTCCGTCCTGCGCCACATTGGTTGGCCCGTGACGCATTTAGGAAGACCCATGGATGACTAGTCGTACAAGACAAAGATAGCAGAATTGTGAAGGACTCTGTGTCCACTGACAAAGCCGGCTAGGATTTGTAACCCTAGATTCTCAGACTAAGGTAACCCCTTTATCTTTGATATTACTATTCATCCAACCTAACTTTAAGGGGCATCCTACAGAATGCTCTGCTAGAATCATACTCGCCGATTAGGAAGAGAGGTGTGAGACAATGCGTGAGAGACAGGCGTAAAGATAATGTGCGTACATGAGACACGTAGGCAGGTCCATGTATATAGAAAGGGTCGATGAGGATTGCGCGTGTGTATGTTTGCGAGAGGAAGAGTGCTCGTGATAAAGGTTAGTGAAAACAGTTGTAAATGGTTACGAGATAGAGGGAGGGTTATATCTAGAGCATGTGTGCAAGAAAGACACCTCGGGAGAGAGTGTGTGAGCATGTGTGAGAGACCACCGATGGAGAGTGAAACTACATGTAAAAGACTGCTCTACACATTGATTAAAGATATAAATTGTATCCAAATATTAGGATGGGATCATGATATTTGCAATTCGCGTAAGGAGCGGTCATTGATCCATCAAACATCTAGATTCTATCGAATTTGAGCATGTCTATGTTATTATTCGACACAATTGATCCACATAGTTGGTATTTTGAACTCCAGACAATGCATCGCTTTAGCAATCGAATATAAACGTGAGTATAGTTCATGTTGTGTGTGTAAAGCACATTATACATACGAAAGTTACACAATGGACATTATAAATAGCTACTACCTATGAACTAGCATACATTTGAATTCAACTTAAGGTGGTTTAAAAAATCGAATTCAACATGAAGTCCATTCAATTATTTGAATTTGATATCATGGCATTTGTAAACCATACCTAAATTATGGGGGCACCAATCTTTGCTCTAGTTTTGTACATAATAGCATATGTAGTCGTGTACAAAATAGATTCAAATTTAGCTCCTCCATTCCAAAATAATCATAGTTATAGGATTTTCAAGTGTCAAAATTTCAAAAAGAAGCAGATAATTTAATGAGGTTTTCAAACATACAAGGTCAAATATAACGTTGTATATTTAGGTCAATCCTCATAGTTCAAGAGTACTCTAAACGTGAATGCTTGTGTTTCAAAATTTCGAACGAAGTGCCAAAAGAGCCTCTACTCGCCCGAAACCGCGTGAGACCAATGTTTGGTAGTACAAGGAAATTACTTTTCTAATAACTCTGACCCGTGAAACCTACCGGCCCAACGTCCAAAGGTCTAAACCGGGGTAGGTTTGTAGCTTCATCTAGACGCCACGCAACCGCATCCGAAAAACATTCATACACAATGGCGCCTACGCACACATGCGCGCGGCCGAAATCGCTCCCGCCAACTATTTGGGACACCTGGGATTACCATCCTACCCCCGACCCGCAGTAGGTCCCAAATTTAAGAGGGGGCAAAGTTTGTACTTTCCCCAAATTTCAAACAAGCGCGTCCCATCTTTTGTTCAAAAAAGCCAAAAACAAGCGCGTCCCAGACCGAAACATTGTCCCCCCCCCACCCGTCTGATTCCCCATTCGTACTCCGTGGGCGCCAAAACTACCTCTCCACCAGCCGCGAAACCCCGGCGTCCTCCGTCCGCCACCCCATCCCACCCATCAACCGCCGCCCTCCTCCATCACGCCGGAGCCGATACCCCGACGTCATCGTCCACCGCAACCTCAACCGCAACGCCCTCCACTGCTAGTAGTTGAAGCCGAGGCCGAGCCATCCGTACCTGAGCCAGTCAACCACGCCATCCTGTGCCTCACCGCTGTCGCTCCAACTTTGCCACCCTCCACCGCACCGGAGCTGTTCCTGCTACGCCGTCCTTCGCCGCCTCGGATCTGCTTCCCCTCCGCTGACATACAGCCATGGCAACACAGTCAACAATTTGGCCATGGGTTCGTCCAAGCATGCACCCTCCAGAACATCGGTTTCCCCGGTAAAAACAAGAAAATCGGCGCGACATGTGGGGGTGACCACACTGGCAACCGAAAAAGGTACTCCTCTTCCCTTATTTGTGCAAATCTTACGTCTCTGGTTGCACGGTATTCATCCCACAGAAGACACTAGTTGACCGCTTCTTCTTGATACTAGATGTTCCTAGTAACTCGGGATGCACAAGGCTTCTCCTCATATACTATTTCACCTTAGCTAGAGGTCCGCCCCCCCCCCTGAATTTCAATTTCTGGCCACTTGATTCCCAATTAACGGAAGCATTCCCCAGCGTAACAGGCGCTAGTACGCCTATTACGCCGGGGAAGCAGCGCCTTGGTGTTTATCATAGGGGCGTGTGTGGCCTAGAGCTACTGGCGCCCGATCTGGAGGTTGACCGGGATTAAAGGGATGGCCTGGGGGCGCTGCCAAGCACGGCGGTGGTGTGAGGTCGATGGGAGGGTGGGTGGCAGAGGCAGGGGTCTGGGGCAGTGGTCACTGCCGGATCGAGAAAGATCGTCAACAGTGACTGGCGGGAGGTAGACAAAGGCCATCTGCCCGTTCCTTATAGATCGGACGGTTCATTAAAAAAAATCGACTGACCTATTTATTTTCAGTCGACTATTATCTTAGATATGACCACATGTGGTGGTGTGCTGGAGGAGTACCTGCATTTCCCGTGCTCATATATTACAAAATCATACGGAGTAGAATCTAATTTTGTTTGCCATGCAATGTTGTAGAGCTATCATATGTCTCATGTCATTTATTTCTCAGCCACCTGCTATATGCTACTTTTATAGTGCACTAGTTCTACACACACTTCACCCTTACTCTCACTATTGTGTTTTTATGCAAGGGTATTTCAGACTCTGCTGCCATGAGAGAAGCCAAAAAGAGAAGAGATAAGTCGCTCCAGCTTTTTGTGCGGCTAGGCAAGACACATTTCAACGCTTTAATGGGTGCAGTGTCAGCAGATGGAGACGGGGAACGTAGCTCTGGAGTTGATGACCTCGCTCACAATGAACCACCATCCCAGGTGCTTGCTTTAACTTCGCGGTGTCATATGTGGTTGCATGTTCCATATGGTGTCTAGCTTGTATTCAAAAGGCCGAAGTCGATAAGATAAGGAAAGATATTTTTTTACATGAACCACCATCCCGTGAGCACCAGAAGACAAATAGCTAGTCAGGGCACTGGTCGAGCCAGTGACAAGCCCAGTAAAGATAGGCATACCTGGAAGCCAACTAAAAAGCTGCGATGGTGGTGAAGCAGCCCGCCTCCCACCAGGCTCTCAGGTCCTAGATGATCATGCTCACCACTCCAGCCGGATGTCTAGCTTGTATTGCTTCCAATTTGGTTAAACTGCATGTGCTTAGCTTACACATTATACCTTTGAATATGACATGCCTTTCTTTTTTTCGGTACATACTAGTACATCTGTGTATTAACCATGTTCTTACATCAAACTAATGTTCTTGTGTATCCCTCATCAATCACTTCTGACGAGGCAGGCAGGCAAGAGGACTACTCCTCATTTAAAGAATGCAGCGTCAGCCTCCCGACATGATTCTCAAGAAACAGAAATGCTACATGAAGATAGTGAACGTACCTCTATAGTTGATTATAGCATTTCCCCTACACTAGCATCGTAGGTGCTTGCTCTAACTTGGCAGCGTGATATGTGGTTGCATGTTGCATATGGTGTCTAGATTGTAATTCTTCCAATCTGGTTAAACTGCATGTGCTAGTCTGCTTAGCTTATACATTATACCTGTTAATGTGACATGCCTTCCTGTATTTAGTACATAGTACATCTGTCTATTAAGCATGTCCTTACATAAAACTATTGTTTTTTTTGTATCCCGCATCAATCAACATGACGAGACACCTTTAGTATATGCAGTGCGATATTAGTTGCATCTTTCATATGATTTATAGCATGTGCTGCTTCTAATTTGTTGAAATTCCATTTATGATGGGACGCTTTTAACTTGGCAGAGTCATATTGGTTGCATCTTTCATGTGGTGTCTAGCTTGCATTGCTTCTTATTTGCTGGAATGGTTTCTGCTTAGTTTACACAAACAGTTGTGAACATGCCATGCCGTCTTCTTTTTTGTACATATTCCATCCTGGTATCATGTGTTTGCCTTACATCAAAGTAGTGATTGTCAGTATCATGCATGAATGAGTTCTGAAGAGACAATTTTATTGCTTTTTCTTGTCGGTTTTACTTGACAATTCAAAATCAATAAAGCGGAAGGAAGTTAGCAAGGCAGCGGATAAAGGTGCTCCTTCCGAACGGAGGGCCTCTACAGTTTCTACTCCTCCACACCCCCAAGATGATTTCCAAGACAACACATGCATAGACACTCAACAAAGTTGTGTTTATGATGAGCACGTCTCCCCTAGTGCAGCATCACCGGTGCTCCCTCTAACTTGGCACTGTTATATGTGGTTGCATGTTATGTGTGATGTCTAGCTTGTATTGCTTCTAATTTTGTTGAATTCCATCTGCTTACTTTACACATTATACTTGAGTAAGACATGTGTTCCTGTTTCTAGAACATACAATATTTGTCTATCACACCATGTTCTTACATCATATTACTACTATTGTGTAACCTGCAACAATCACTTATCATAAGACACGTTTGACTTCGGAGTGTGATATAGGTTACATCTCACATTCTTTTCTAGCTTGTACTACTAATTTGTTGAAATGGCACTTGTGACGAGACAGTTTTAACTTGGTAGAGTGATATTCGTTGCATCTTTCATATGGTGTCTAGCTTTCATTGCTTCTAATTTGTTGAAATGCCTTCTCCTTAGTTTACACATCATAAGTTGTGAATATGCAATGCTGTGAATATGCAATGGCACTAATGACGAGAGACCTCTAACATGGTAGTGTGATGTTGTTTGCATCTTGCATATGATTTATTTCTTGTACTACTTCACATTTGTTTAAATGCCATTTATGATGAGACACTGTTAACTTGGTAGAGTGATATTTGTAGCATCTTTCATATGGTGTCTACCTTCCATTGCATTGCTTCTAATTTGGTGAAATGTCTTCTTCTTAGTTTACACATCATAGTTCTGGTTATCTCTTCCGTCCTGTTTTTCATACATATTACATCCTCCTATCATGTGGTTGTCTAACATCAAAGTTCAGTTCGTCTGCATCATGCATCAATTTTTTCTAAAGAACTAAATGTTTATTCATTTTTCTTGTTAGCTTGACTTAACATGGCACAGAGAAAGAGGAAGAAACACATAATGGCAGGGAATGAGAAGCGGATGAATCCTGCAAATTCTGTTGGTACTGATGGTGCAATAGAAGGTCAAAGTCCAGCAGAAAATTCTACAAATACGGCATCCCATGCTACACGAGTTGCAAAAAAAGACAAACAGAAACAAATAGCTGCCACCAAACAAGCAGAGACAACCCTAGTTCTTGCAACACCTACCACAGTACTACCAGCTGCAAGACGTACTCATGCGTCAACTGAGCTAGCAGCACGTTCCCAAGCTCCCTTGCCACCTGACACTACTTCCCAAGCACTCTTGACACAAGACGAGTTGGCAATATCAGATGAACCTTGTGAGCTTCAACAGCAAGAAGGTAGTTGCTGGAGTCAAGTTACAGTTGCATGCTTCTTTATATGTAGTCTCACAGTTTGATGTACACTAACACTTCCTATGTTTGTTGTTGGACTAGCACCTAGGCGCAAGAGGAAACAAACATCAGGGATAATGCTCAATAGGTTAACTAAATCTAGAGGAGGAAGAATGGAGATCCGTTTTGAGGCAGGTTTAAAAAGGCCACGTGATGCTACAGAGTCAGCCAAGTTAGTATCAGAGGCAGCGGTTGCTATTAGGTGTCATGTACGTATCCTCCCAACATGGATTCAGTACAGGAATGACAAAGACGAAACCCAGTTCAACACCTTCCTCGACCATTTATCTGTAAGTATGGTTATGTATGGAAACTAGTAATATCATCTTGCTCTGTCCAATACTTTCTAGGTTGTTGATAATGAGACTCCCATAATTTTCAACAGATGAGGTTCAAGTTGGATAGCCAAGATGATGCAACCAGACAAGCTTGCACCCATGTTTTCAAGTCTGCTCTGCGACAGTATCGGTATAACTTGAGGAAAACTCACTTTGAAGGCAAGGCTAACAGTGAACTTTCCCAAACATCTCCAGTGGAAAATATATCTGATGAAGACTGGAGAGGCCTCGTTAAACACTGGTCCGATCCGAAGTATCAGGTACATTATATATATGTCATCAGATCAAATGTTGAAGTCCTATTTACGCATGTGCCATACAAATCTATCTTCTTGTAGGTGAACTGTTCAAAGAACAAGGCCAACCATACGAAAGTGAAATTCCAACAGACGACAGGATCTCGTAGCTATATTGCACACTGCGAGACTCTTGTAATTAGCTGTTGTTTCACTCTTTTCGCTGTACCATATTATCAGATCTATATTGACTTGTTCCAAATGCAGAGGAAAGCCCGCAAGGACCAAAAAGTACCTGAACCAAATGCTGTGGAAATCTTCAAGGACTGTCACACCAGCAAGAAGAAGGGCATGACTACACCAGTCAAAGCCGCTGTTGTAAGTCCTTAATCCTCATGCCTTTTAACTACTACTTACTCTGACTTGTGCCTTGAACTGCATGGTTTGCAGCCAATGTCTATTACTCTTTTCAATTTTATACACAATTGTCTTAGCGTATCATTGCACCTTACAAGGTTTAAAAGAGAGGAGTGATGTTCCTTTCATCTTGACCGGTAATCTAGTTTCGTGCTGGACTTGCCCACACAATGTTACAATTGCCTGTTTGTCTGTTCTCAGTTGTTTTGTGATATGAATGATGTCATACTATGCTTACCGTATTATAAACTTCGTCTCTTCATCCTTAGCCCTCAATACAATGTGAAGAAATAGACAATACATTAGCGATGGTACATGGTCATATGTTTGGAACCTGGTTTTATTATGTACTTTGCAATAAAATACAACTAATATTTTACATGGGTTCACCAGAATAAGTTCTGTATATAGACCAAAGCTATTTTGTTTGGTTTTGTTGCCTCCTTAATATCTTCTGTTCTCGTACTACTAATGTAAAACCTCAACTTTTCAGCGAGCTATGGAAAAAATGGTGGAACCGCCACCTTCTAAAGGTGGCGAGGCAACTATAACTGCAATGTCAGCTCTTGCTGCAGTGGGTCAGTACCTGTCCACTAATAGTGCCAAAAACACGTTCCTGCGTAATACTGGGTTGGTTGTTAAGGCAATATCGTCCAAACTGCCTCATGATTAAGATATGCAAGCTCAAAGCAATGTTGTATCTGCGCTCCAGACACAAGTCCATTCCCTAACAGAGACCCTTTGTGAAACAAGGAGAAACATTGCTCAATGTCGTCAAGATATGCATGGTTTTGAAACCAGACTATCGGACATTTGCTATGTTGTTCAGGAGCCTAGGGGAAATGAAGGCGAGGGTTATGGTGCTCCATCGGACAATACAGCATGAAAACGTAACCATCAGGCCAAATAAACTAAGCTTCTGAACTTCTGGTGGTGCATTTATCTGCTAGACTGTTAAGTTTTATGCCAACCTTCCTTTTTTTATATAGTTGTAATTTGTTTTGGTGCGATACAAAATGTATTCTTAACGTGCAGCCACCGCCTGAAGAAAACAGCAAGCCATTTTTGTATAGTGTAGGGTGTTCCCTATATTTGCACTGGCGGCGATCTTTGATGCCGAGTGAATGTAATCTGTGCAATCGCCTTAAAAGCCTAGCGTTAGTTTCGACATTATTTATTTCCTAGTCTTCTTTTTCCCTGGTTTGCTAGTGGTCGCAACTACCATGGGCCATATACGGGCCGTAGGATCCATGGGTCACCTACGGGTCGTCGATAAATGGGCCTGTAATCGGTGGGCCTCGGGCCGTCGGATAAATGTGTCTACATGGGCCATAATCGGGCGTAATTGGTATTGGCCCAGCACGGTAACAGGCCGTTAACAGGCCGTAGGACAGCAAAGGCTTAATTCTGTCACAGGCTAATGGGCCAGAATATAGGACGGGCTGGAAACGGGGCAACGGATTAACAGGCCAGAAACGGGCCGACTCTTGCCATGGGCCGATTTTGGCCCATTAGGGTAACAGGCCAGTAATGGGCCGACTCTTGCCATGGGCCGAATTTGGCCCATTAGTGGAACAGGCCAGTAACGGGCCGGAAGTAATCGAGGGCCGAAAAGGAGCCCAAGAACGTATGGGCCGTCAATAGGCCGAACGCTAACATGGGCTGGAAACGGCCCATGTAAATCACGGGCCATTAACGGGTATAAAGAAAATTACTATTCATTATGGGCTAGACTCACCGTGGGCCTGTAATGGGCTGAAATATACGAAGGCCTCATATGGGCCGAAAGACGTTGTGGGCCATACATGGGCCGAAAGTGAAATGGGCTGGTATTATATTCGACGGCCCACATGACGTTGTTGGGACGATTTCCTTTATGGCCAAACGGGCCATGAGTTAACGGGCCGTAAAATGGGCTATTTGCGAAGAGACCGTTAACAGGCTTTTCATGGGCCAGCCCATTAACTTTTGACCAAATCAAACGGGCCAGCTTTGTAAGCTAAATGGGCCACTGTTGGGCCATGCCACGTGTCGACATATCATAGGCGCCTATCTGACCCACTGACGAGCTGACACGTGTTTCGTCCGGCCAATAAGAATTTTACACGTGGAAATTTCCCATTGGTCGGGGCTGTTAACGGGTTATCGGATCCAAAACCCGACCCGATAGCTTAACGGCGTTCCATTACAGTGGATGCCACGTGTCAGTCACCCTTGACGAAAGCACTTTTGTGACGCGCGATTTATCGTCATGGAAGTGGACACTTTCGTGATGATAATTTTGGTAATGTCATGGAACACTTCTACGACAGCACAGGTATGACTATCTTGATTATGTCATAAATTTTGCATGGATGTACATGCATGACAAAAAAGCGACCTACAATGACAAACATGTATCATCACGGAAGTGTATTTTTTTTGTAGTGCCATTAGACGCGCAGTGCCGTGTAGCGGAAGAAGAGTTGGGGCAGCGCGTCCGCGTGGATCGTCTCCTCCTCATCCGATCTCCCTCGTACAACCGGTGGTCCATTCCCACGTACAGGTTCGCCGGAGCGGCGCAAGTGCACGAACTCTAATGGTATCCGCGCGTGCAGGAGGAACATCGTGTGGCGGACTGCTAGGTCCGATCACACAACCGGCGGCGAGTGGAGGTGTCTATTCGCAACACATGCAAACCCTAGTGACAGCGCCGAAGCGATCAGCCCCATGAGTGTGCCGCACCTCCACTATATATATAGGCGTCCATCACGGGCTCAACACTTGGGCCTCGCACGGACCCTAAAGCCCATAAGTCTACTCGGCCACAATCCGAATACAGTTCGGATCACATCCGACCAGTGTCCTCGGATCCGACCTTGTAGGTTCCTTCCCTTAAGCGCGCGACCCCTTAGGTTCAATTTGGCTTGGTCGCAGTTCGGATCACCTCCGAACTGCACGGTTGGTAGTGGCCTCTAGCAAGGCATGCCGAACACCAAGCAGACTATGAAGCTTGTTAGCAAACCTGTACATCACACTTCCATTCCTATTGCCACACGATATATGTTGTCGAGCTCAAGACGAGTCTGTCATCCTTGTGCTAGCCCGACCTCTTTCTCGTTCCAGAGATGCCGACCACAAACCGGATTATCTCATAATCCTTGTCGCATGGCCATGCTTATCCTGGTCGGATCACATGAGGGGTCCAGAGTATATCTCTCCTGATCGGAGGGGCAAATCCCATGTAGCGACCAGACCTCAAGCAGTCTGATCTCTGTGCTCCGATGTCATCCATGGATCAGTAATGCTGACACCACACAGTACTCGGAGGATTTATAACAGAGTGGCAATCACACACTTATTACATCGAATGTCTCCATAGAGAACTTATTACAATAAATATGGCTTAAGGCCATCTAATAACGATAATAGCGGAAGGCTTGGAAGATAAGTGAGTCCATCAACTCCAACAGCATCACTGAGTATAGAACCACGACCTAAAAACTCCTTAATCATCGTCTGAAAAGTCTGCAACATTAATGTTGCAGCCCGAAACGGGTCAGCACATGGAATATGCTGGCAAGGTAACACATAGAGAGTAATGGAATGAAACAGCTATACTATATGCATATTTGGCTGGTGGAAAGCTCTATGGTTACAGTTTTGCGTAAAGCCAATTTTCCCTACTTCAAAGGAATAAATTTATTTAACTATCATGGTAGTTGTTAAATATTGAGAATGGTTGACAGCATTCTCAATCCCAATTAAGCATCATCATTAAACAAATCCCAACAAAATTAATTTAGGGTAACATGTTGAGATTCACATGATAATCCAGGTACTAGATACTCAAGATTGTCCATAACCGGGACACGGCTAACCATGATTAGTTTATTACACTCTGTAGAGGTTTGCGCACTTTTCCCCACAAGACTCGATCGCCTCCCTTTGGTTTCTCACACTACATGGTGTTTGAGAAGATGGATGACCGAGACATAGTCTTTCAGAAGCGCTAGCACCTTACGATCGGGTAGACCGTACCACCTACATCCCCTACATCTGCTAGTCTACCACTGTAAGAGTTCGCACGACTTAGTCAACTATGCTAGAGCCCATAATAGCTTGTGGCTGCACACGGAAGTTTCTAGTATGAATAGTCTCATCATCCCTTTGAGCCTGGATGGCGGTCCAAAAGAAAACGGGCAAGTCCTGGAATACCCAGGTGCCTCAATCCACCCAGACGTGTGTTTAAGTTGCCACCTTAGATAAACCATTAATTAACAAACTCACATCTGTCATGGATATCACTCACCCAATCCACGTCTACTAGCATAGCATGGCATAATAGGCAAACGTAGAAGTAACTCCCAAAGGTTTGATAATAAACAGGTAATAGGTACTAACTCAACTACTTCCCATCCCACAATTTAATTAGATCCTAATCATGCAATGTGTGAGGATTGATCTAATGCAATAAAACTGGGTAGTAGGAAAGGTATGATCAAAGTGTTACTTGCCTTGCTGATGATCCGGGAAACCTAGCGATTCGAAGTAACAGGCGGTGCACTCCGGGTATTCAATCGCAGACAAACAAACAAGCATATAATAAGTACTCATCTAATGCACAGGTAAAAGTCAAATAAGAGATCTAACCAGAAGGTTCAACTTAAGAACTCCGGTTTGCAAAAAGAATCAAATCGAACGAAGCAACAAAAGTCAAATGGCAAAAGAAAACAACTTTGTTCTACTAATATGGAACTAAGGCAAATTTTATAGTAGCAAAAACTTGTTTAAGTTGGTTAAATGGATAGAGGGTTTCGAGACGAAACTCCAGGCGCTTGAATCGCCTGATTCCGATAAACGAGTGAAAAGTTATACTGAAAAGAAAATCGGACCAGGAATCGCGATCAGAAAAATCGCGGATTAAATCCGAGAAAAAGAAAAACGACGAACATTCACTAGAACGAACGAACGGACGAACGCTCGCTAATTAAATAAATCGGAAAAACCGATCTATTTTAAAACCGAAACTAAAAAAACCGACGGCAAAACCGGATGGTTTTTCGAAAAGAAAAAATAAACCGGCGCGGATTTCAAGGCGCGGCGAACCTCGGGTGGCATGCGGCGGCGGCGGCGGGAGGTGGCGGCGCTGGGAGGCGGTGGCGGCGGTGGCGGCGGTGGCGGCGCTGGGAGGCGGCGGCGGCGCGGCGCTGGGGCTGGGGCGGCTTAGGGTTTCGGCTGGGCCTCCTCCACGGCTTATATAGCCTAGTCGGGCCGGAGTCCGGGTCGGACACGGCCCGTTAGGTCGGTTCTTTTTTTTAAATAATTACGTACAGAAGAAAAATAAAAAGAAATACTAAACGGACTCCAAAAATCCCGAAATAAATTTTCCCAGGCTTCTAAAATCAAGCCGCACAAGGTGAACATTTATTTGCGGCCTAAATGCAATTTTGAAAAACACACACTTTTCCTAAATTCAAATAAAATAACGAAAAACTCCGAAATAAAATCTTATTTGATTTTATTATTAAATCCTCAATATTTCTTTATTTTGGGAAAGTCATTTTATTCCCTCTCTCAAATTTTTGTAATAGAAATAATTGATGATAAAATAAATAAAATCAAATGATCCTATTCTCAAAATTTGAGAAAACTCAAATATGAAAATAATGAAATCCCCAACTCTCTCTGTGGGTCCTTGAGTTGCGTAGAATTTCTAGGATCAAAACCAAAAGCAAAATAAAATATGATATGCATTTATGATCTAATGTATAACATTCCAAATTGAAAATTTGGGATGTTACAAACCTACCCCCCTTAAGATGAATCTCGCCCTCGAGATTCGGTTGGCTAGAAAATAGGTGAGGGTGGTCCTTGAGCAAATCTTCCTCTCGTTCCTAGGTGGCTTCATCCTCCGTGTGGTGGCTCCACTGAACTTTGCAAAACTTGATAACCTTGCTGCGAGTGACTCGGCTGGCAAACTCGAGAATCTTAATTGGTTTCTCCTCGTAGGTCAAATCGTTATCCAATTGAATTGTTTCCAATGGCACTGTATCTCTCAAAGGTATGTCAGCCATCTCCGCGTGGCATTTCTTCATCTGGGAAACGTGGAACACATCATGAACTCCTAACAATCCTTCGGGCAATTCCAACTTGTAGGCCACTTCTCCCATACGCTCCAAAACTCGATATGGTCCTACAAATCGTGGCGCTAACTTTCCTTTAACTCCAAAACGCTTTGTTCCCCGAAGTGGTGATACTCGAAGATAAGCTCTATCTCCAACTTCGTAAACAGTCTCCTTGCGTTTTGAATCCGCATAACTCTTCTGTCTGGACTGAGCTACCTTGAGCCTATCGTGAATCAACTTCACCTTCTGTTCAGACTCTTTAATCAAGTCAGGTCCAAACAACTTGCGGTCTCCAACTTCGTCCCACGACAACGGTGTCCTGCACCTCCTTCCGTTCAAGGCTTCGAAAGGGGCCATCTTCAAACTGGTTTGGTAACTATTGTTGTAAGAGAACTCTGCATATGGCAAATTATCGTCCCAACTAGATCCGTAAACTAGCGCACAAGCTCTCAGCATATCCTACAAAATCTAATTGACTCTCTCGGTCTGTCCATCTGTCTGTGGATGAAAAGCTGTACTGAATTCTAGCCTGGTACCCAAAGTTTCATGCAACTGCTTCCAGAACTTTGAGGTAAACTGGGTTCCTCTATCTGATACGATACTCCTTGGAACTCCATGCAGACATACGATCCTGGTCATGTATATCTTTGCCAAGTTAGCACTGGTGTAAGTGGTCTTTACTAGGATGAAATGAGCTACCTTCGTCAATCGATCAACTACAACCCAAATCGAGTCATAGCCTGAATGAGTCCTGGGTAATCCCGTGATAAAATCCATGCCTAACTTATCCCACTTCCATTCGGGTATCGGCAATGGTCATAACAATCCTGCTGGCTTCTGATGCTCTGCCTTTACTCTATGACATACATCACAAACTGCTACGTACTCTGCAATATCCTTCTTCATTCCGGTCCACCAGAAAATATCTTTCAAATCCAAATACATCTTGGTATTTCCTGGATGAATCGAATATGGTGAATCGTGTGCCTCTTGCAGAATCAACTTCCTAATCTCCGGGTCATTGGGCACATAAACACGGTCTTCAAACAATAGGGTGTCGTGTTCATCCTCATGAAATCCTTTAGCCTTTCCTTTGCTAAGTTTCTCCTTAATAGAGGCAATCTCCTTGTCAGTCTTCTGAGCTTCTCTGATTCTATCCATCAAAGTTGACTGAATCTCCAATGTTGCTACATAGCCTCTCAGAACTATTTCCAAACATAGTTCACGAAGATTTTCTGCTAACTCCCTTGGTATTTCTCCCGTTATTAATGTATTGACGTGGCTCTTACGGCTTAATGCGTCAGCTACTACATTAGCCTTCCCGGGATGGTAATGCAATCTCATATCATAATCCTTGATGAGCTCCAACCATCTCCTTTGTCTGAGGTTTAACTCCTTCTGTGTGAAGATGTATTTCAAACTCTTATGATCCGTGTACACCTCACAATGATTTCCAATCAGAAAATGTCTCCATGTTTTAAATGCATGCACTACGGCTGCTAACTCCAAATCATGCGTAGCATAATTCAACTCATGAGGATTCAGTTGTCTTGAGGCATATGAAACAACTCTCCCTTCCTACATAAGCACTGCTCCAAGTCCTCGGCGTGAAGCGTCGCAATACACCTCATAATCTTTGGTCTGGTCTGGCAAAATCAACATGGGTGAAGTAACCAAACGTTTCTTCAACTCCTGGAAACTAGCCTCACATTCCTCCGTCCATATGAACTTGGTATCTTTCTTTAATAACTCCGTCATAGGCTTCGCAATCTTGGAGAAATTCTCAATGAATCTCCGGTAGTATCCTGCGAGTCCAAGAAAACTCCGGATCTCTCCAACCGTGGTTGGTGCTTCCCACTTGGTCACGGTATCAACTTTAGTGGGATCAACTGCTATACCTTCTCCAGATATAACGTGTCCGAGGAATCCTACTTCCTTCAACCAAAACTCACATTTGCTGAACTTGGCATACAACTGATGTTCTCTGAGCTTCTCAAGTACCAGTCGCAAATGCTCCTTATGCTCCTCTTCATTCTTCGAGTAAACCAGGATATCATCAATGAACACCATAACGAACTTATCCAAAAACTCCATAAATACTTTGTTCATCATATTCATAAAATAGGCAGGTGCGTTAGTCAGACCAAATGACATAACGGTATACTCGTACAGCCCATACCTGGTGGTAAAAGTTGTCTTAGGTATATCCTGTTCTCGAATCTTCAACCGGTGGTATCCTGATCGCAGATCAATCTTGGAAAATACCTTAGCTCCTTGCAATCGATCAAACAGATCATTGATCATTGGTAGTGGGTACTTGTTCTTGATCGTTACTTCATTTAATCCTCGATAATCTACAACCATCCTTAACGATCCATCCTTCTTCTCCACTAGAAGTACTGGCGATCCCCAAGGCGAAGAACTTGGGCGAATGTATCCCTTATCCAGTAACTCCTTAATCTACTTCTTAATTTCCACCAAATCCTTTGCTGGCATCCTATATGGTCTATTTGATATTGGCCCTGTGCTTGGCAATAGCTCAATCAAAAACTCAATATCTCTATCTGGTGGCATGCCTGGCAACTCCTCTGGAAATACTTCAGGGAAATCCCTTACCACTGGCACTTCCTCCTGCACAACTCCTGTTAAGCAATTTACTTGAGCCATCTTTGGCACATGTCGGGATACATACTTGATCCTTCTCCCTTCTGGGGTGGTAAGAAAAATTGACTTACTAGCACATTCAATATTCCCTTCATACTTTGACAACCAATCCATGCCTAATATCACATCCAATCCTTGGGATTCCAATACTATTAGGTCTGAGGGAAAAACATAGTTACCAATCCTTAATGGTAACCGATCACACCATCGACTAGCCATATATTCTGCTCCAGGCGAGGTTACTAACATGGGTGACCTAAGGGCTTGGGTTGACAGGTTATACTTATCCACAAATCCCCTTGAGATGTATGAATGCGATGCACCAGTATCAAAAAGAACGAGTGCAGTAAATGACTTAACCAAAAACTTACCTATTACTGCATCAGGCTGAGCTTCAACCTCCTCCATGTTTACGTGGTTCACCTGTCCCCTGTTGAAAGGGTTCGGCTTCTTCCCAGAGCTTCCATTGCTATTTCCATTTTGCAATTCAGGACATTCATTTGCATAATGTCCTGTCTTCGAACACTTAAAGCAAGTGACTTGGCTCAGGTCCTTCTTTGCTGGGGTTGATGGGTTGGTGCGATTCTGGCCATTGCTTCCTCCATTCCCATTACCATTCCTGGTGCCATTGTGATTATGCGAGCTACCTCCTCCATGGGTATGCTGAAAATGTCCTCCCGGTCTAGGGGTAAAACGTGGCTTCTGCTGAGCTCCTGAATTGTACTTTCCTTGTCCATACTTCCTCTTGCGATTCTCAATTTGCTGTTGCTTGCCTTCAATCGTAAGAGCACGGTCTACCAACTCCTGGTAGTTGTTGAAGGTTGCTACCATCAACTGCATGCTCAACTCATCATTCAGTCCTTCCAGAAACTTCTCCTGCTTAGCTGCATCCGTAGCAACGTCATCTGGGGCATAATGTGCTAACTTACTAAAGTCCTCCACATACTGGCCTACTGTCCGTCCTCCTTGGCGCAAGTTGTGAAACTCACGCTCACTACTAGGAAAAGGGCTATAGATAGGATTGATACTAATGGCGCACCATGGAAGCAGTGCGCCACTATTATATACTAATGGCGCACCGGTTGGTGATGCGCCATTAGTGTGGAAGACACTAATGGCGCACCAGAAACAGGGTGCGCCACTAGTATTAATTTTTTTTTTCCATTTTCCCATACAAACTAATGGCGCATCAGGTCGAAGTGCGCCATTACTAGTTCTAACTAGTAATGGCGCACCAGGCAGACAGTGCGCCATTGCTGTAAAAAAAGTATTCTTTTTTTTGCAAAACTACTAATGGCGCACCGTTTCACAGTGCGCCATTACTAGTTTAAACTAGTAATGGCGCACTATTACCCGGTGCGCCATTAGTATATATATTTATTTATTTTACTTTTTTGCAAAACTACTAATGGCGCACCACCTGCAGGTGCGCCATTAGTAACCAGGGTTACTAATGGCGCATTTGCTGGTGGTGCGCCATTAGTAACCTGGGACCCCAACAAGATATTTTGGACAGCCCCACACCTACCCACTCACTTTCCCCACTTCATTCCCTCCACCTCCTTCTCCAAGCTTTCGGCTGCCTCCTCCTCCTCACCTCATTTCCACCATAGATTCATCAAAATTAAGTGGTGAAATTACCTTTTTTTGATAGGTAAGTAAGGGGAAAGCTATCTTCATGATGTAGATCTACTTTTTTTCTCCCTAGCTCGCTCCAACAACGTGCACATGCACTTTTTGTGGCCTAGCTAGATCTATGTATGTTTGTGGTGTTGCATGTGTTTGTGGTGTTGCATATATGTTTGTGTTTGAAGGTACCGGTATTTGAAATGCGATAGTTGCCAATATTTTGCCGGAATGTTTTGATTCATTTCCGTTTCGGCGAGAATTTTGGCACTATGCATTCTTTTTGGTCCTATTTTTAGGGAAGGTCATGCCAAATTTTTTCTTGGTTCTAAAATATCGTTTTGCTCTACCCCGCAGGCGACCATGGTCCGCACGATGACTGAAGGCATCGTGAATAGGTTTTTGAGCTCCGCGAAGGCCGAGATGCTTCAAAAGAACGAGACGGAGATAAGATGTCCGTGTCGAAGATGCAAGCTGAAGAGCCTTATTGCGGACCCGGATTCCGGGCAGGTGCGGGACCACCTGCTCTTGCGTGGTTTCATGGATGGCTATCGGTGGCAAGGTGATGAAGATGACTATGAAGTCGTCCATGGGGGCCGGGCAAGAAATGAGGAAGGGCAACAAGACAAGTACCACCGCGGCGAGGGCGGGCGAGAAGACGAAGAATCTCCAGGACATGATCACGACGGTGATGCTGTACACAGTCATCATGTAGAAGATGTCGTACATGATGATGAGGAAGATCAAGACGAAGGGCATGATCATGAAGATGAAGATGCCGGAGCAGACGACGATGGAGGCTGGGTGCAGGACCCTCATATTCAAGAGCTGCTTCTCAAGCAGACGGATAACGCAAGAGCTGCCGCCCGAGAGAAAGCCAAGCTGGATCAACTGGAGATAGACGCGGTTACTCCATTGTATGAAGGATGCAGGCCCGAGGATACCCGCCTGAAAGTAACGCTCATGGCTCTGGAGATGAAGGTAAAACACAAAATGACCGACGCATGCTTCGACGAGAACATGTCATTCTGGCACGAACGTCTTCCCAAGGGGAACAAGTGCCCGACCAGTTTCGAGGAGGCGAAGAAAATCGTGTGTCCTCTGGATTTACCGCACGTGAAATACCATGTGTGCATGAACAATTGTATCATTTATCGGGACGAGCACGCGGAGTCTACCATATGTCCGGTGTGCGGCGTCACTCGATACAAGAAGAGGAAGAAAGCTCCTCGAAAATCGGTGTGGTACTTTCCGATCACTCCTCGTCTGCAGCGGTATTTCGCGGACCCTAAGGTAGCAAAGCTCCTGCGTTGGCACGCGGATAGGGAGGAGAAGAAGCGGGAAGATGACGGAAATGATCCGGAGATAAATAAAAAAGACAAGATGCTGAGTCACCCTAAGGATGCGAGCCAGTGGCAAGCGTTGAACTTCGAATACCCAGAATTTGGGAAGGATCCAAGGAACATCGTGCTGGGCGCGAGCACCGATGGAGTCAATCCGTTTGGCAGCCAGAGAAGCACACATAGCACCTGGCCTGTGTTTGTGTGGATGTACAACCTTCCCCCCTGGTTGTGCATGAAGAGGAAGTACATTCACATGAGTATGCTAATTGAAGGGCCGAAACAACCAGGGAACGACATCAATCTGTATCTGGGGCTGCTGAAGGAGGAGCTAGACACGCTGTGGAAAACGCCAGCCAATACGTGGGACGCCGCAGAGAAAGAATATTTCCCTATGAGAGCCGCACTGCTCACGACGGTGCACGACTATCTCGGTTACGGATATCTCGCGGGGCAGGTAGTCCACGGATTTTCTGGATGCGTAAGGTGCATGGATGACACAACGTATCGCCAGCTAGATAGAGATCCCGGGTCTTCGAAAACCGTGTTCATGGGACATCGAAGGTGGCTTCGCGACGATGACCCGTGGAGGAAACGCAAGGATCTGTTCGATGGTGAAACCGAACCCCGAAAACGCCCGTGTACGAGGAGCGGCGAGGAAATAGACGAGCTGTTGAAAAATTGGAAAGACTGCCCACTGCCGGGAAAGAAGCAAAAGGCGCCAGAGCCGGGAAAGAAGCGAAAGGCGCCAGAGCCGCTGCTGAAGGTATGGAAAACGAGGTCTGTTTTCTGGGACTTGCCGTACTGGAAGATCCACCGTGTGCCTCACAGCCTTGATGTCATGCATATCACGAAGAACGTGTGCGAGAGTCTGCTTGGTACCCTGCTCAACATGCCAGAGAGGACCAAAGATGGGCCGAAAGCAAGGGCAGACTTGAAATCAATGGGCATCAGGCAGGAGCTTCACGCTAATGATGATGATGATGATGATGATGATGATGATGAGGCGAAGCAGGACACAGAAAGTCGTCGCAAAGGCAAAAAGGCCAAGAAGACCGGAAATGACTACCCTCCCGCGTGCTTCACTCTAAGTCAGGAGGAGATCGAGCAGTTTTTCACCTGCCTCCTAGGAGTAAAACTTCCTTACGGTTACGCGGGGAAGATAAGCAGATACCTAGACCCAGCGAAGCAGAAGTTCAGCGGGATGAAGTCTCACGACTGTCACGTGCTGATGACGCAGATACTTCCAGTTGCAATCCGTGGGATCATGGACGCGCATGTCCGTGAAACGCTATTTGGCCTATGCAACTTTTTCGATGTCATCTCTCGGAAGTCGATTGGCGTGAGGCAACTCAGAAGGCTACAGGAAGAGATCGTGGTGATACTATGCGAGCTTGAGATGTACTTCCCGCCCGCATTCTTCGACGTTATGGTGCATCTGCTGGTCCATATCGTGGAGGATATCATCCAACTCGGGCCGACGTTCCTGCACAGCATGATGCCGTTCGAAAGGATGAATGGTGTCATCAAAGGATACGTTCGCAACATGTCACGTCCAGAGGGAAGTATAGCCAGGGGCTTTCTGACCGAAGAGTGCATCTCCTACTGCACGAATTATCTAGGCATCGAGAACCCCGTTGGTCTGCCCGTCAACAGGCACCTCGGCAGGCTCGCTGGATGGGGTCACCGTGAGGGTCGCCGCGAAATGCATGTCGACTTCGAGGGTCGACTCGCCGACTTTGAAAGAGCAAACCTAGTCGCGCTACAACACATAGACGTGGTCGATCCTTGGGTGGTAGAGCACAAAACCTTTATTGAGAAGACGTACAATGACCGAGGCCAACAGAGGACGGACGGAGATATACTCAAAGAGCACAACTCATGTTTCACGCGTTGGTTCAAGCAGAAGCTTCTGTCGTACCCTTTACATGAGGATTCTTCCGCGGAAGAACAACTCATATTCGCCTTGTCACAGGGCGCCGAGCACAACCTGATGACCTATGAGGCGTACGATATCAACGGCTACACATTCTACACCGAGGACAAGGACATGAAGAGCGATGGTTATCAGAACTCCGGGGTAACGATGGAATCCTACACCGGTAACGACAAGGACAGATACTACGGAAGGATCGAGGAGATCTGGGAGCTGAGCTACGCTGGAGAGAAGGTCCCGATGTTCCGTGTCAGATGGGCCAAGAGCGTCCTAAAAGAAGACCGGTATTTCACCACCATGGTTATACCCGAAGCCAAATCCAAGACCGCGGGCGCAAACGTCACCGCGAAAAATGAGCCATGGGTACTGGCTTCCCAAGTGGACCAATGCTTCTTCATTACCGACCCGTCAAAGCCCAGTCGTGTTGTCATGAGGAGAGGCAAAAGGAAGATCATCGGAATGGATGGAGTAGCCAATGAGCAAGACTTCGACAAGTACGGCGACCCGAAGATCGAACATGACGACGACGATGAAGTAGCAGCACACACCACAAGAAGAAGCAGGACCACCCTACCTAAAGGACGTCCGTTCCACAGAAGAACTCCATTTGCGAAAAAGAAGGGCAAGAAGATTGTGAACAAATAGCTAGCTAAGATCGATTGTATTTAAATCGTAGTCTTTATTTCTCGATTGTATTTCATGGGCACTTTTTGATATCATGAATATTTTTAAATTTCATGGGCACTTTTTGAATTCATGAGGACACTTGATCTCGATCCCCCTCCATCTCAATCTCGATTCCCCCTCCATCTCGATCCCACCCGCACCCTCCCCCGCTAGCTCCACCGCCGCCGACGACCCACCGCAACCCTCCCCCGCTCCACCGCCACCGACGAGCACCCGGCCCCCCACACCCTCCCCCGCTCCACCGCCGCCAACGGGCACCCCCGCACCCTCCCCCGCTCCACCGCCGCCGCCGATGATATTTTCAAGTAACAAATTTGAACATATTTTTTAAAAAATTATTACTGTTTTTATAAAAAAATATTACTGTTATGATTTAAACAAGTTTGAACATATTTAAACACAAATAAATATAAAAAACAGCATTTAAAATGCATAAAAAATATTGGGGAGCCTGGGAATCGAACCCAAGACCTCCTGGTGTGTGTGCTGCGTGCTGACCAGTCGGGCTAGTGGGTGGATTCTGTTGTAGATAGGGTTAGGTTGTAGATATGGCTAGTGGGCTAGATTAAAACAAAATTCTAATGGCGCACCGAGGGGTGGTGCGCCATTAGAATAGTCGTACTTATGGCGCACGAGGGGGTGGTGCGCCATTAGAAAGCTTCCCCCCACACTAAATCCCCAATCTCTCTAATCTCTCCCCTGCCTCATCGATCTCACCCGCTGCCCCCCGTGTTCGCCGTCCCCCACGCCGCCCCCCTCGCCTCCTTCACCGCCCCCGAGCAGCGTGGCCAGTCCGGACCAGGGAGGAGTGCCCCAACGGGCTGGGAAGCTGCTGCTGCCAAGTGACTCTCGGGCCGGGAGGACCGCCGCCGCAGATCGAGGAGGACCGCCACCGTAGATCGAGGACCGCCGCACCGACCAACCTCCTTGCTCACGCCACCCGAACCCGCCCGCCTCTCCCCGACGCCGGCGCGCTAGCCAGCAGGTGAGTGAGGCGACCCTACCCCAATCCCATCTCCTCCCACCGGCAATCCCCATATCCTCGGCACCAGCCGGCGGCATGGTTCTTAGTGGAGCGCCACCGATGGTTCTTTATACAGATAGTGGAACTGCATGACCCATATTTGATTCTCATATTTGATTCCCTGAGATTGAACTGTACTAAGAATTTTTCCCATTGAAATTCAGTACTGTGAAATCTGAAGAAAATTTCAGTGACAAGTATCTTGTTGTCTCTTAATAAGAAATCTGAAGAGAATTGTATTGTGAAAGCATGGAACTGCATTTTCTTTGTTTAGCTGTGTTGGATGGATGCCCAGGGCCTCTTTTGCTTCATGCAACAATATTCCAGTGAATTTGGATTCATGCAACAATATGAAACATGTAAGAAGTCCATAATGATAGATGTAACATGTAAGAAGTCCATAATTGATTAATGGATCTGTTAGTTTGATAGTTTTTTTAGTGTTGCACCTTTTCCTTCTACAACTTGCAGATGTGCACACAGTTTTTTGTGTTCAGTTTAGGAGTTGGTCCTTGGGAAGCATAAATAAAACATTATTGGCAAGTGCAGTCTTGTTACTCCTAGGTATCTACAAATGAGTAGATGAATATTCGTTACTCCAAGAATGTGAACACTTGGTCCATATTCATTTGCAGTGAACATACATTTTCACTGTTCTTATATTATTTGCTTGATGTCAGATTATGCTATGAGGATATTAGTCTAAGCCCAGTCTTGGATGCATTGTTTTATCCTGCGGTGGTTAAACCGGTTCTGAAAATTATCTAGTTTGACCTGTACTTGTCCAGCTATCATAATCTATTCATTGACCATGGCAGTAGCTGGCATTTTGTTATGATAATTTCAGTATATATCTTACTTTCCTTTGCTGATCTCGTTGTATTTTCAATTCACAGGCAACTCTCCGACGAAGTCTCCTCCAGGTAATATATGTCTCATGCTTTCTGAAGAGTACTAGTATACTGACTAAACTATCCACTTGCTATGCTTAGCTGCTCAGTTGTCTGAATCGTGACACTTTGCCAGCTGAAACTTGCCTATCACACTGTCGCTGCATTGCTCAACTAAAAACACAAATATTTGTAGTTTTTGCCTATCATAATGCAACTAAGCATACTAGTCTCAACTAAGCATACTAGTTTTTTGTAGTGAGACAGTAAGAAGGAAACTTCCCAGATTATGTAGAAAGAAAATACTTGGTTTGACAGCAAGTACCATGACATGAATCAAAAAACATATACGGTGGGAAAAATAAAATGGCAGAAACCTGGGAGGTTCTGGTTTGCTGTATCTCCACCAGTTTGGGTTGGTGAATGTGGATGATTTTTTTATCCTGTGAACTCATTGTACTGCTACAAGAATTTGGTATCATCATGGTGTAATTTTGTTAACATTCTGGTTTTGTTAGATAGTGGCTACACTAATCTAGAGTGATACAATTTTCCTTCCCATTTGGTATCATCATGTTCAGTGTATACAGTTATAACATCATGTGGGTTTTTTAAGTCTGTTTACAGCTCATGTGGGTTTTAACATCATGTGGGTTGGTGAATGTGGATGATTTTTTTATCCTGTGAACTTGAATGTTGCAATGCTGTTTTCTTCAGAGGCTACTGTCAAAAACATGAGCTACTGTCTTGCAAAGATGATGATCATCTTGCTAGTTTGCTGGGTTTTGTCTCCGACCATTGTGTCGTGATGAATTTGCAGGTACCCCAAGTTTCCCTTGAGTTTGCCGGAATGTCGATTAACTTCCGTTCCGGCAAATTCGGGTGCTCCATATGTCCTATTTTCAGCAAAGGTCATGCTAAAATTTTCCGTGGATTTTAGCATGACTTTGCTAAAAATAGGACATATGGGGTACTTGCGACTAATGCATGGCCCGGGGTATCTTAGTACTTAGTTAAGTAGGATCAACTGCCCTGCCATTCTTGTTGCATTAAACCATAGGTGGCAATAGAGCCAAGTTATTAGGCCCAACTTAGAATTCTCCTTAGCATCGATAAACTCTAGATGATAAACACAACATAGGTGGCAATAGAGCCAAGTGATTAGTGCCAAGTGATTAGGCCCAACCTAGGGTGCCTCGGCATCGATAAACTCTAAATGATGAAAACTTAACTTGGCTGCCCCGGATGCCTCGGTGTCGATGAGAACCTAAATGATGTACGCTTAGGCTTTTAGGGTGCCTCGGTGTCGACAAACCCTAAATGATGAAAACTTAGCATTTAGGGTGCCTTGGCGTCGACAAACCCTAAATGATGAAACCTTGGCTTTTAGGGTGCCTCGGTGTCGATGAGAACCTAAATGATGTACGCTTAGGCTTTTAGGGTGCCTCGGCGTCGACAAACCCTAAATGATAAAAGCTTAGCTTTTAGGATGCCTCGGTGTCGACAAACCCTAAATGATGAGACCATGATCTTGTTCCTTGACAATAACCAAACTTTTTTCCTATTTAGAGCGAAACATGGCCCACAACGATGAGGCCGGCGGTTCAGGCGGCAAGCAATTCTGGGAGCTGTCCCAGGAGTTGGAGGAAGAACCTCACCGCTATGAGGACGCCGCGGAAGACACCGATCCTGACTACACAACCCCTAGTGGCGTCGGGGATGACACCACTGATGATGGCGCCGTGGATGCCACCACTGATGATGGCGGCGCACGCACACATGGCAGCCAACCGAAGAGGCAACGGAAGGACCGGCGCCCGAACGTGCTCGGCACCGTTAGGGAGGAATTTACTGAAGTGAACTCTGACGGGCATCCGACGGCGCCCAAACACGTAGTCAAGGGGTACTCGATTCAGCTCGGGTGCATTCTCTGGAGCACCGCCTCGATCAACACCGAGAACCTAAGGCATAAGGACCGAGGGAATTTGCGCAGCCTCCTCTTCACGAAGCTGCACGAACGATACAAGTTCCCCGCTGAGTTCGCAAACACACGCCTCTCGGGTAATAAAGTGAATGGTGCCGCCCTCACGATGATGAGCACGGCCCTGTCTACTTGGAAAAGCACGGTGAAGGCAATGATTGACAAAGGTGATAGTTATGAGAAGATCAAGGCGAAATATCCTTTGATGAGCGAAGATGACTACAAGGAGTTCAAGATCAAGTGCGAGAGCCCCGCAACCTCCGAATCAAGTAAGTGGGGGAAAGAAATGTGGCAGTTGAACATAGGGGTCCACCAACTCGGTCCCGGCGGTTACAGAGTGGCGGAGCCTGTATGGGACAAGGAGGACGCGGAGCATGCCGAGCAAGGCCTACCGCCCCACTTCGAGAAATACAGTGACAAGCAGACCAGGAACTTTCTCAGGGCCCGGTACAAGGAGGACCCGGTAACAAAGGAGCTTACCACGGATCCGAAGACCAAGGAGCTTGAGCTTGTTCTGGTAAGGAATACACCCCCACGTAATTAGCTCCATATGGTTGCATTCTAATTAATCCCCAATATTTCTAAATGGTTCACGTTCCTTCCGCAGGACAAAGAAAGCAGTAGCGCGGGGTCGTCTCAGAGCTCCCCTTTCGACACTCCTTTGAATAGGGCGTTGAACGTAATGAAAAACAAGGATAAGCTCAGTAAGCCAACGTCAGCTGGTCATGTGGCTGGCAAAGGCTTGTCCACAAAATGGTCGTCATACTATACCACTGGTGGGCGAAAGGAGAAAAAGACCAGCTCGGAAAACCAGTCGCGCGAGGTTGAAGCACTCAAGGCGCAAGTGGCGCGGATTCCGGAGATGGTCCAAGAGCAAGTGCAACAACAACTGGGATCGACGCTCACCGGCATTATGCCTACCTTGATTCATGGGATAACGACGTGGATTGCGGGTGGCCAACAGGGGCCGCCCCCGATTCCCAGCTTCACGGCCAGCAACTCGGACAACGCGTAGGCGGCGCCATTGGTGTCTCCGGCGGTGACGGTATTGGTGTCTATGGTGGCGGTGCCATTGGTGTCTCCGGCGGCGGCGGTATTGGTGTCTCTGACGCCGGCATTGGAGCTTAATGCACTCGGGTGTATGCCGGCCGACACCTCGCTAGCAAGCGGCCCCTCCGTCAGTTGCACGCCCGCCGTTGGCGGTGCCTCGACATTAGCCGAGCTCGACGGCATCACGGTAACTAAGCCTCTCGGCCGAGGACTTCATCTCCTTGCCTTTGACTGGGCATCCCTGACGCCCTACATGTTTTCGCAGGGCATCGCCGACGTTCCTTGCACTCTCCTGCACTTCGTGGGCGGCGAGTTGGTCGATGTCGCCAAGGGCAGAATCGTTCAACCGGGCAACCCCGTGTTCCACGGTAATCCGATGCCACCCACAATGTATAGGGTTGAAGTGGTTCGGGTGCTGCCAGGCTGCGACGAGTTGTTACCTCCGATTCGACCTGCTGGGGCCAACGAGAAGATGAGATGACCCTCAGCGCCTGCGTAAGCTGGCCCCTGCTTTGGCCGAAGAGCCAGATTCGTTTGGGGCGGGGGACACCACCCCACAGATAAGACCGCTAGTCATGCCGGCGCCAAGCCATGGCAAGAATGCCGCAACGCTACCGGACATGTCGGACATCCCTATGGCACAGGATCCGGACATGCATATGGCACAGGATCCGGACGATGACGACAACGACGATGGTACATTTACCAACGTCGATAAGTACTTTGCCGAACATGGGTACGGTGACGAGTTCTGCGGGCCTCCTTCTCAAGAACCCAAACAAGACGACCGCGATCTAGTTGGTATGGTGGAGAAACCCAATTGCAACAGGCGTCGTCTGGCGTTCAGTTCTCAGGAGACGCCTCCAGCTGCCGCCTTCACCAAGCCTCAGATAGCGGAGGTGCCAAATATTATCAGCCCCAACACGCTCAAGAAGGCGGTCTGTGAGCAGAACTCAGTCCCATTACAGCAGATCAAGAAGAAGGGCCGGAAACGGCCGACTAAAAAGGGCGCCGGTGCGAGCCAGCCGGCACCGAGTATGATCCATGCTCAGGACGGCCCACCTTCACCTAAGGATATCTCGAGGAGGGTGCATGTGGCGGGTAGGGTGATGCTACCGACAAATATGCTCAATGCTGCAACCGGTGCTATGCGGAGTCTGCACGACAGTGTTCTTTCTTTGGAGAAGCGGCGTCTCAGAGAGAATGATGTGGCATACCCGGTTTTTGTGGCCAAGGTGCCAGAGGGCAAGGGCTTTGTGGATGGCGCCATCGGGGGTACGATCGTCCTACGGTTTGATGACATCTTTGCTATGTTCAACCTTCATCCGCTGCACTACACCTTTGTTCGGCTGTTTTCGTTGAGTATGGAGATGCGGATCATTAGAGACAAGACCCCAGACATCGTGATCGTCGACCCCTTCTACATGCGTGCCAAGCTCTTGAGCAGCGTTGGGGACCGCCAAGTCGTGAGTTCACACCTTGAAGACGTCATTCCGGCAAACCCAGATAAGGATAACTTCCTTGTGGCTTACTTTCCCGAGTAAGTCATCCCTTAACCGCCCCGTAACATATGATTTCTTAGATTTCGATCGTTCTTTTTTTTCTAACATTCCGTGTTTTGTGCAGTGACACACATTGCACACTCATCCTCTTAAGCCCGAAATATTCCATGGCCACGTATTTCGACCCGAACCGTAACTCCAAGATAGACTACACAAATATCAAGAAAGTTCTTGATGATGTTCTCCCTGGCTACGCCAAATCTAGAGGCACCTTCATCAGGGCAGTTCGTAAGTACGGTAAGCATGTGTTCGCCCACAATACGACATTCTGCTGCGTCAAGCAGCTGCCTGGCGGTCAGAAGGATGCCTACTACGCCCTCCATCACATGCGGGCGATCGTAAGGGACCATCATCACCTTATGCTACCAAATAATCTCAAAGATTGGGCCGCGAGCTTGTCGGCAATCCAGGACGCGAACATCAGACAAGAATTCTTTCGCATCCAGTCGGAGTTTGCGGACATCATCCATCAAGATGTCCTTCATACCTCGGGGCAGTTCTTCCTCATATATCAACCGTCCAACATTGAGATAGACAGAATGCTACAAATGCAGGCTGACAACTCCTGCGATTTCATGACCATCACGACAGACGGCGGCTTCATCCACGCTCCTGTCCATGAGTCGAGTAGAAAGTAGTGATGTGTAGTTCTGAAACATTGATTGGCTCATGTTGTAATTAAACTTTAATGAATTGTATGTCTCTTTGGTTTGGACAGTCGTTCAACTTAGATGTAATCGATGCTATTTATTAGTAGGACCATGAATCGTGCTATTAATGTCTTGCTTTTCTCTTCCGATCCTTTTGTTGCATACTTATATATTGCTTATGTATGTATTGTCTGTTGTTTGGCTTGTGCATAGAGATGCCGTCGTATGTCGTGTATAAGGGTAAGGTTCCCGGAGTCTACGACGACTGGGAGGAGTGTCGGAGACAGGTTCACCGTTTTAGCGGTAACAGTTACAAAGGGTACACCACTAGGGCGGAGGCCGAATCTAGATACGCCCGCTATCTAGCGGGAGAGAGGAGGGAGCGTTGGAGGAACCGGATGAAGACCAGTTTGATCGCAATGATGCTCATCGTGATGACCGCAGCTCTCTTCTATGTGATGGTAGTTTAGATGATTGATATCGACTTGTAACGTGAAGACAAACTCGATACTCGCGGTCTCGAGACTTGTAATGTTTTATCTTTGTTCGGTCTTTTGAATTCGGAGACTAATATGATGAATTGTATTCGGAGACTAATCTTCTATTGTATTCGATGAATCTGCTGTTGCTGTGTGCTACTGTCTATATTCTGTCAAATAATATATTTTGTAACCTGTGCAAAAATCAGAAAAGTAAAAAAAACCAAATATTCATACTAATGGCGCATCACCACAAGGTGCGCCATTAGTATGCCAAAGGATACTAATGGTGCATCAAGACAGAGTGCGCCATTAGTATGCCAAGTATACTAATGGCGCATCTATCCGCAGTGCGCCATTAGTGTGCCAAAGCACATGGTTAAATATGGCCCCTGGGAGGCACACTAATGGCGCATGGTTTTATATACTAATGGCGCACTTGGTGGTGCGCCAAGTATACCAGATACTAATGGCGCACCAGTGGTGCGCCATTAGTAAAAATTACTAGTGGCATGCTAGTAATGGCGCACCAGTGATGCGCCATTAGTAGGCAAAACTGGTGCGCCATTAGTAGGTCTTTTCCTAGTAGTGGCTTCTTCATGGCCATAGCTCCTGCTGAAACATGGGCAGTACGAAAGGCCTGCTGAAACTGGTCCCATGTGACAGCGTCGACAGGGAAAGTGGCTATGAAATTCTCCCACCATGATGTTGCGGGTCCTTCAAGCTGATGTGCGGCAAACTTCACCTTCTCCGCATCCGTGCATCCTGTGTGGTCAACTCTCTAGCTGTCTTGCGGAGCCAATCATCTGCTACTATCGGCTCGGTGCTACCGGAAAACACCGGTGGATTTAGCCTAAGAAAACGGGCTAAGTGATCAACAGGTGGTGGTGGTGGTGGGTTGTTGTTGTTGTTCCCCTGGTTCTGATTCTGGACTAGCAACTGCATCAATGTGTTCTACTGCTGGATCAACTGGGTGAGCTCCGGTGGAAAGGTAAATTCGGGGTCACGTCTCGGAGGCATCTGAGGGTTTAGAAAAGATGAGATGTAAGAATAGAGGGGGTCTAAAGAGAAAACACTACCCATATGCACATGAGGCAAAGGCAAACAATTCACTTCATTCAATCAAACAAGGGCATACAATCGATCTAGCTATCGCAAAAGTACTCGGACTACTATATTTACATGGTGGACTACTACTACTAATGAGGTGGTCTACTAGAAATATTCTTCGGTTGCAGACTCCATGATATCTGCTCCAGCTTCATCAACATAGTCATCATCGCTTTCATCTGGGTCCGAGTCTGTGTCATCGATGATGATGTAGTCTTCCGGCCTAATCTCCTTGGGTTCTTCGTCTTCATCTACTGGTGTAGGGTCTCCCATAAATATCGCTAGCTTCATAGTTAGGTCGGCATTCTTATCCACTAATACTTCAATTTCCTCTTCATAATCTTCACGTGTAGCCTTGAGTTCTTCCTCCAGTTCCTTGATGCTTGTCCTTGCCTTCTTCAGATCTATCATGTCGGCGCACATCTGGTTCTCCTGTCGTCGAATGTGCTGGTTTAACTCCTGGATAAAAGCTACAATTGATCTATCCTTCCTGGTGCTGATCATCTCCCAGTGCTCATCTCGGCGCCCACAAATCTGGTAGATAGTATCCTTGAGATCATTGCGGCAGACTTCTCCAATGCGTCCCATGGCGATGTGAGCTGCCATGCTCTTTCCTAGACTCCAAGTTGGTGCATCAAAATAAAACTCTATGGGCTCAGTGACTGGCATGAACGTCCTTCTTGGAACTTGAACTTGAATCATCCAGCGCTCTTCTTCAGGTAAAGTGGCGTTGTAGGTTCCGGTGAAGCTTGGTACTCCTATGTTCAGGTATCTAGTGACTTCCTTCAAGTGACGTCCAAAGGGTGTATCTTCATCCGGTTGTGTGAACTTGTTCCTTGCATCCGCCATCCTAAAAGAGTAGAAAAGGATGAGGAGTCAGAGGAGAAGAGAGTGAATAGTGATCTAGGTCTTTTAGCTTAGTGGCCGTGTCCTACAATCAGCGTGTGCTCTGATACCATCTCTTTTGCAACCAGACCTCAAACAGTCTAATCTTTGTGCTTCGGTGTCATCCCTGGATCAGTAATGCTGACACCACGCAGTACTCGGAGGATTTATAACAGAGTGGCAATCACACACTTATTACATCGAATGACTCCATAGAGAACTGATTACAATAGATATGGCTTAAGGCCATCTAATAACAATAATAGCGGAAGGCTTGGAAGATAAGTGAGTCCATCAACTCCAATGGCATCACTGAGTATAGAACCACGACCTAAAAACTCCTTAATCGTTGTCTGAAAAGTCTGCAACATTAACGTTGCAGCCCGAAACGGGTCAGCACATGGAATATGCTGGCAAGGTAACACATAGAGAGTAATGGAATGAAACAGCTATACTATATGCATATTTGGCTGGTGGAAAGCTCTATGGTTATAGTTTTGCGTAAAGCCAATTTTTCCCTACTTCAAAGGAATAAATTTATTTAACTATCATGGTAGTTGTTAAACATTGAGAATGGTTGACAGCATTCTCAATCCCAATTAAGCATCATCATTAAACAAAGCCCAACAAAATTAATTTAGGGTAACATGTTGAGATTCACATGATAATCCAGGTACTAGATACTCAATATTGTCCATAACCGGGGACACGGCTAACCATGATTAGTTTATTACACTCTGCAGAGGTTTGCGCACTTTTCCCCACAAGACTCGATCGCCTCCCTTTGGTTTCTCGCATTACATGGTGTTTGAGAAGACGGATGACCAAGACATAGTCTTTCAGAAGCGCTAGCACCTTACGATCGGGTAGACCGTACCACCTACATCCCCTACATCTGCTAGTCTACCACTGTAAGAGTTCGCACGACTTAGTCAACTATGCTAGAGCCCATAATAGCTTGTGGCTGCACATGGAAGTTTCTAGTATGAATAGTCTCATGATCCCTTTGAGCCTGGGTGGCGGTCCAAAAGAAAACAGGCAAGTCCTGGAATACCCAGGTGCCTCAATCCATCCAGATGTGTGTTTAAGTTTCCACCTTAGATAAACCATTAATTAACAAACTCACATCTGTCATGGATATCACTCACCCAATCCACGTCTACTAGCATAGCATGGCATAATAGGCAAACGTAGAAGTAACTCCCAAAGGTTTGATAATAAACAGGTAATAGGTACTACCTCGGACGAGACTTGCCTGCTCCCCCGGCGTGCGCCCATCCGTACTCCCGCATACGTGGTATGGTTTGATTGGAACAAAATAAGGCCCGGCCCTACCCCCTTAAAATCAGGGGGAGATGATTAGATTAGAAAGAAAAAAGAGAAAAAGACAGCCGTAGGATGGAGTGGGAGCACGGATGGGAGCATGAGGAGGGAGCAGGCAAGCCGGATCCTACTACCTCAACTACTTCCCATCCCACAATTTAATTAGATCCTAATCATGCAATGTGTGAGGATTGATCTAATGCAATAAAACTGGGTAGTAGGAAAGGTATGATCAAAGTGTTACTTGCCTTGCTGATGATCCGGGAAACCTAGCGATTCGAAGTAACAGGCGCCGCACTCCGGGTATTCTATCGCAGACAAACAAACAAGCATACAATAAGTACTCATCTAATGCACAGGTAAAAGTCAAATAAGAGATCTAACCAGAAGGTTCAACTTAAAAACTCCGGTTTGCAAAAAGAATCAAATCGAACGAAGCAACGAAAGTCAAACGGCGAAAGAAAACAACTACGTTCTACTAATCTGGATCTAAGGCAAATTTTACAGTAGCAAAAACTTGTTTAAGTTGGTTAAACGGATAGAGGGTTTCGAGACGAAACTCCAGGCGCTTGAATCGCCTGATTCCGATGAACGAGCGAAAAGTTATACTAAAAAGAAAATCGGATCAGGAATCGCGATCAGAAAAATCACGGATTAAATCCGAGAAAAAGAAAAACAACGAACGTTCACTAGAACGAACGAACAGGCGAACGCTCGCTAATTAAATAAATCAGAAAAACCGATCTATTTAAAAAACCGAAACTAAAAAGCCGATGGAAAAACCGGACGGTTTTTCAAAAAGAAAAAAATAAACTGGCGCGGATTTCGAGGCGCGGCGAACCTCGGGCGGCGTGCGGCGGCGAGGCGGCGGCGGCGCTGGGAGGCGGCGGCGGCACGGCGCTGCGGCTGGGGCGGCTTAGGGTTTCGGCTGGGCCTCCTCTCCAGCTTATATAGCCTAGTCGGGCCGGAGTCCGGGTCGGACACGGCCCGTTAGGTCGGTTCGTTTTAAAAAAAAAATACGCGCAGAAGGAAAATAAAAAGAAATAGTAAACGGACTCCAAAAATCCCGAAATAAATTTTCCCGGGCTTCTAAAATCAAGCCGCACAAGGTGAACATTTATTTGGGGCCTAAATGCAATTTTGAAAAACGCACATTTTTCCTAAATTCGAATAAAATAACGAAAAACTCCGAAATAAAATCTTATTTGATTTTATTATTAAATCCTCAATATTTATTTATTTTGGGAAAGTCATTTTATTCCCTCTCTCATATTTTTGTAATCGAAATAATTGACGATAAAATAAATAAAATCAAATGATTCTATTCTCAAAATTTGAGAAAACTCAAATATGAAAATAACGAAATCGCCAACTCTCTCTGTGGGTCCTTGAGTTGCGTAAAATTTCTAGGATCAGAACCAAAAGCAAAATAAAATATGATATGCATTTATGATCTAATGTATAACATTCCAAATTGAAAATTTAGGATGTTACATCCCATCTTGCTCGACCACGTCTCGCAGCATGGTTCTGGACAAAGCCGAAACCTACCTTTATAACTATCCAGTTACGGAGTAGCGTTTGGTCGGCCCAAAGCAAGTCTGTCACCATCCCGAGTACATGCGTCAGCTCAGGTCTTAGGACATAGAATATATGTTGTACTAGAGACTCACAGATGACATATCGTTGCGTCTCATAGTTGGGTCTGCCCGCTCGGACCTTATCTCAACTCGAATCCGACTACGTCGAATCTGACCAGATCCTTCCAAGTTCATATTATCCGGTTAGCATCCAATGCTCCATGGCTAGTGAGACCAAGCCATCGATCGTGTCATATGCTAGTCTAGTTGGTTGCGCGTCCACACAGCCCTTTCGACTAGGGACCTTTTAGGACAATCATCATACAATGCATAGTCCCACAAACAAGTCACGTACTTGCTGATACACATCATTGATAATGTCCATGGACTATCTTTATTCATAAACACATAGGAAATATCGTCATACATGATTGCCTCTAGGGCATATCTCCAACACTTTAGAGACTGCCGCATTCACTTTAAATAGGGCACCGTCGAAATCCGTTGAGACGACACCGTATGAATTATGGTTTAGGAAGAAACCTAAGTTGTCGTTTCTAAAAGTTTGGGGATGCGATGCTTATGTCAAGAAACTTCAACCTGAAAAGCTCGAACCCAAATCGGAAAAATGCGTCTTCATAGGATACCCTAAGGAAACTATTGGGTATACCTTCTACCTCAGATCCGAAGGCAAGATCTTTGTTGCCAAGAATGGATCCTTTCTAGAGAAAGAGTTTCTCTCGAAAGAAGTAAGTGGGAGGAAAGTAGAACTTGATGAAGTATTGCCTCTTGAACCGGAGAGTAGCGCAGCTCAAGAAAATGTTTCTGTGGTGCCTACACCGACTAGAGAGGAAGTTAATGATGATGATCAGGAAACTTCAGATCAAGTTGCTACTGAACTTCGTAGGTCCACAAGGACACGTTCCGCACCAGAGTGGTATGGCAACCCTGTCCTGGAAATCATGTTGTTAGACAATGGTGAACCTTCGAACTATAAAGAAGCGATGGCGGGACCGGATTCTGACAAATGGCTTGAAGCCATGAAATCCGAGATAGGATCCATGTATGAAAATGAAGTATGGACTTTGACTGACTTGCCCGATGATCGGCGAGCCATAGAAAATAAATGGATCTTTAAGAAGAAGACAAATGCGGATGGTAATGTAACCATCTATAAGGCTCGGCTTGTTGCTAAGGGTTATCGATAAGTTCAAGGGCTTGACTACGATGAGACCTTCTCACCCGTAGCGAAGCTGAAGTCTGTCCGAATCATGTTAGCAATTGCCGCATTCTATGATTATGAGATATGGCAAATGGACGTCAAAACAGCATTCCTTAATGGTTTCCTTAAGGAAGAATTGTATGTAATGCAGCCGAAAGGTTTTGTTGATCCTAAGAATGCTGACAAGGTATGCAAGCTCCAACGCTCGATCTATGGGCTGGTGCAAGCATCTCGGAGTTGGAACATTCGTTTTCATGAGATGATCAAAGCATTTGGGTTTACGCGAATTTATGGAGAAGCCTGTGTTTACAAGAAAGTGAGTGGGAGCTCTGTAGCATTTCTCATATTATATGTGGAATACATACTATTGATGGGAAATGATATAGAACTCCTGGAAAGCATAAAGGCCTACTTGAATAAGTGTTTTTCAATGAAGGGCCTTGGAGAAGCTGCTTACATATTAGGCATCAAGATCTATAGAGATAGATCGAGACGACTCATTGGTCTTTCACAAAGCACGTACCTTGACAAGATATTGAAGAAGTTCAATATGGATCAGTCCAAGAAGGGGTTCTTGCCTGTATTGCAAGGTGTGAGATTGAGCACGGCTCAATGCCCGACCACGGCAGAAGATAGAGAAAAGATGAGTGTCATCCCCTATGCCTCGGCCATAGGGTCTATTATGTATGCCATGTTGTGTACCAGACCTGATGTAAACCTTGTCGTAAGTTTGGTAGGAAGGTACCAAAGTAATCCCGGCATGGAACACTGGACAGCGGTCAAGAATATCCTAAAGTACCTGAAAAGGACTAAGGATATGTTTCTCGTTTATGGAGGTGACGAAAAGCTCGTCGTAAAGGGTTACGTCGATGCTAGTTTCGACACAGATCTGGATGACTCCAAGTCACAAACTGGATACATGTATATTTTGAATGGTGGGGCAGTCAGCTGGTGCAGTTGCAAGCAAAGCGTCGTGGCGGGATCTACATGTGAAGCGGAGTACATGGCAGCCTCGGAGGCGGCACATGAAGCAATTTGGATGAAGGAGTTCATTACCGACCTAGGAGTTATTCCCAATGTGTCAGGCCTGATGACTCTCTTCTGTGACAACACTGGAGCTATTGCCCTTGCCAAGGAGCCCAGGTTTCACAAGAAGACTAGGCATATCAAGCGTCGCTTCAACTCCATTTGTGAAAATGTTCAAGATGGAGACATAGAGATTTGTAAAGTGCATACGGACCTGAATGTCGCAGATCCGTTGACTAAACCTCTTCCACGTGCAAAACATGATCAACACCAGAACTCTATGGGTGTTCGATTCATCACAATGTAACTAGGTTATTGACTCTAGTGCAAGTGGGAGACTGTTGGAAATATGCCCTAGAGGCAATAATAAAATGGTTATTATTATATTTCCTTGTTCATGATAATTGTCTATTGTTCATGCTATAATTGTGTTATCCGGAAATCGTAATACATGTGTGAATACATAGACCACAACATGTCCCTAGTGAGCCTCTAGTTGACTAGCTCGTTGATCAATAGATGGTTACGATTTCCTAACCATGGACATTGGATGTCATTGATAACGGGATCACATCATTAGGAGAATGATGTGATGGACAAGACCCAATCCTAAGCATAGCACAAGATCGTGTAGTTCGTCTGCTAAAGCTTTTCTAATGTCAAGTATCATTTTCCTTAGACCATGAGATTGTGCAACTCCCGGATACCGTAGGGGTACTTTGGGTGTGCCAAACGTCACAACGTAACTAGGTGGCTATAAAGGTACACTGCGGGTATCCTCAAAAGTATCTGTTGGGTTGGCACGAATCGAGACTGGGATTTGTCACTCCGTATGACGGAGAGGTATCTCTGGGCCCACTCGGTAGGACATCATCATCATGAGCTCAGTGTGATCAAGGAGTTGATCACGGGATGATGTGTTATGGAACGAGTAAAGAGATTTGCCGTAACGAGATTGAACAAGGTATCAGTATACCGACGATCGAATCTCGGGCAAGTGCTATACCGGTAGACAAAGGTAATCGTATACGGGATTGATTGAATCCTTGACATCGTGGTTCATCCGATGAGATCATCGTGGAGCATGTGGGAACCAACATGGGTATCCAGATCCCGCTGTTGGCTATTGTCCAGAGAGATGTCTCAGTCATGTCTGCATGCTTCCCGAACCCGTAGGGTCTGCACACTTAAGGTTCGATGATGCTAGGGTTATAGGGAATATATGTACGTGGTTACCGAATGTTGTTCGGAGTCCCGGATGAGATCCCAGACGTCACGAGGAGTTTCGGAATGGTCCGGAGGTAAAGGTTTATATATGGGAAGTCCAGTTTCAGTCACCGGAAAGGTTTCGGGGTTTATCGGTATTGTACCGGGACCACCGAAGGGGTTCCGGGGGTCCACCGGGAGGGTCTACCTGCCCCAAAGGACCTAATGGGCTGTAGATGGGTGGGAACCGGCCCCTTAGTGGGCTGGTGCGCCCCCCAAGGGCCCAAGGTGCCTAGGGTTGGAAACCCTAGGGGCCACTGCCCCCCCCCCCTAGTTGGAAACCCTAAGGGCCCCCCCTCTAGATGGATCTAGGGGGCCGGCCCCCTCTCCCCTTCCCCCTATAAATAGTGGGGGTGGGAGGGCAACCGCATCCCTTCTCCTGGCGCAGCCCTACCCCTCTCCCTCCTCGTCTCTCGCAGTGCTTGGCGAAGCCCTGCTGGAGTGCCACGCTCCACCACCACCACGCCGTCGTGCTGTTGCTGGACGGAGTCTTCCCCAACCTCTCCCTCTCTCCTTGTTGGATCAAGGCGCGGGAGACGTCATCGGGCTGCACGTGTGTTGAACGCGGAGGCACCGTTGTTCAGTGCTTAGATCAGAATCGGCCGCGATCTGAATCGCTTCGTGTACGACTCCACCGACCGCGTTCTTGCAACGCTTCTGCATCGCGATCTTCAAAGGTATGAAGATGCACTCTCCTCTCGTTGCTAGTAAACTCCATAGATTCATCTTGGTGATGCGTAGAAAATTTTTAATTTCTGCAACGATCCCCAACATGGCTGGTCATAGTGGGGAGTAACTTAGACTAGTGTCATGCATATGACACTAGTCTATGTTACTACCTTCATAGTGCAAAGTGTCATAGAAGTAGTATCATATATGGTTGCATTTATTAGCTTATAGACTCAACATTTCTTGGGAAGCGCTATGTGATGGTAACATAATATGTTACTCCAAACACCTCTCTCCTCATTAACTAGGTGCAACATAAGCAAACTTGTTTTGTGACGCGTTATGTTACTAGCTAAGTTACTCCCACTATGACTAGATAGAACGAGTAACACACACAGGCGCGCACACACAAACACACACATCTATAATGCCACATAAGTGTATCCCTCAACACATTTTCAGTAGCAATCCCAAGCAGCACATAATATGTTCAATGCAAAGATGAAATAAAAGTAAGCTATCCAGAACGAGCTTACTTTCGATACAGATCGACGGTGGACAAGATACCATTTCGCTACAAGGGCGCTCCTTTCGTCCTAAATTACGTGGTGTGCACATATTTCAAAATTCAGGTTGGACTATCAATTTAAACAACTAAACAAGGATTATGGGTCACAAAACTATATCATCAAATTCTTATTCAAACCATGATGAAAAAAATTATAACAGACAACACATATATTATTGCTCAAACTAATGGCCGAAGTTAAACAAAGAAAAATGAGAAGGCCATGTGAATGGGAACAGATAGAATAATATAGTAGGTTCATGTGGCAAAAAAAAAACAGTTAGAACCTCATCACAAGTTCACTAAGATATTATTTGGACAAACCATTTGGGCCCAGGGCCTTGACCCGTCTGATTTTTTTAAAAAAATCTTCAGTCTATTGCCAATAAAATCACAGATCTCTTTGTTTTAGCCATATGTAATCCACCTCTGCTGTCTTCAGAAATTCAGCCAGTGTTGCAGTTAAACCGGAGCTCATCAGAACATAATTATTTCCATGTACAGTTATACACGATCTGGCCCTTTTCTTTCTGAAATTCTGCAGATGCTATTGCTGTTCCTGAGGGCTCCATTGTATTTGCAGACACACTTTACCTTTTGCTTCTCTTTTTTTCTTTTTCTTTGGCCCGTTTTCTTTTTTATCTTCCCTTTCCGAAATCACACTTAGACATCTGATTTTCCATCATACAAGATGCAAGAGAGCCGTGGCATCCCATCAATTACCCGAGCCGTCGAGTTCAACAGGCGGGCACTATACTGCTTGGCAGCTTTCTGATAGAGTGGGAAATTACTAGCAGGTGATCTAGCAAAAGGTCGTATCGTATACCAGCTGAAGGATATGTTTGATTAGCGCCCAGTCATGAGCTGAAGCTAAGACAGTGATGATTCTCCTCCAATTAGAATCCATTACTTGCTCAACCGATGGTCTCGAATGCTTCCTCATAACTGCTGACGGGTGGGGCCCACTTGTCAGCTTATCCAACGTGACACACCGAATGTGAGTAGTGACTGCTGACATGGAGGACTACCCCTGTAGAACGAGTGAACGACACAAAGAAGAGCAAAAATGTTTTTCTGTGTCTGTGAGCAAAGAAACAGAAAGAACAAGACCGGACAGGACTAGCCCCTGAAATCAATTTTAATTCTAGAAAGAACAGTTCCGGGCAGTTTACGAATTTAAACATTTCAAATCAAATCTCACCCCATATCAACGAAACACCGGCAACAAGAAAACACCTACACCGCACCTGCTGATACGGCGAGTTCGGAGGCAGAGACCAAGCTACGGATTTCAGGACGGCACCAGAACTGAACTTCAGGGAATTCCAGGCACCGAACGCCAGCAATACAAAACAACACACACACCGGTGAACTTCGATATGAGCACGCCTCAGATGAAGTTCAAACACTATATGATCAAATAATAGAAGCACAAGTTTTAGAAGCACATTTCAGAACTCCCATTCCATTTCCATAGCATCAGGGTGCACACCGAAAAGATGATCATAACGCTTCATTGCTCGCCTATGGATTAGGCGGTTGCTCGAAACTCATGGACAGCCTTATGAGCTGCACATGCTCTCTTTATGATGTTCAATTCCTTGACTACATCATCTATCTTCATTCTGTGCCTTGGGCAATCCTCGCAGCAAGCTAGGGCAAGCTTAAACATAGGATATAAGAATATATCAATGATATGCTGCGTGTCTCCGCTGTAGGTTGCACTAGCATCCAATATTTCCAGTAGCTTATAAGGATAGGACATCCTGACATAGCCGACAAGGCCTGTCACACCATCCATGAAATTGTCAGTTGGCCTCCTTCCAGTAAATATTTCCAATAGCAACACCCCGTAGCTATATACGTCGCCTTCCGTGGAGGGTTCGGATCCTGAGCCATACTCTAGAAAACATGTAGACAAAGATGTTACTCGTTGTGCACTGAGTAGACACAAATTTGGCAGATTTCACTCATCAATTCAATTTAGCTTGTCAAGTGAAATCTGCCAAACTGATATTGAATCAAATAATATACATATTCCTAAATGAGTTTAAAATGTTGCTGACCTGGTGCGACGTATCCAATTGTGCCTTTAATTACAAGTGAACTGCTTTCGGTTCCACCACCACCGTGCTCGCATTCTTCAGTATGCATTATCTTTGCTAGACCAAAGTCGGTAATGTGCGCAACAATGTCATCATCTAGAAGGATGTTGCATGGTTTGATGTGACAGTGAACTATGGATGGCTCAATTTGATGATGAAGATATTCTAATGCCTCTGCAACATCAAGAGCAATGCATAGCCTTTCCATCAAACTTAGCCTTCTAAAGGTCATGCTGTTAGTCGCTGCTTTTGGATGCAGCCACTCATCTAAATTTCCATTGCAGACAAATTCTAAGACAAGTGCCTTAAACTCATCACCATTACGGTCCAAACTGCTACACACAGTGATCACTTTGACAAGTTTCCGGTGTCGAATCTTCCTTAGGGCTTCACACTCTCTCAAGAAGCTTCTATTAGCTCCTCGTTTGCCAAGATTGAGAACCTTGATTGCTACAGTATATAAACTCTCATCAAGATTTAGAGTTCCTATGTACACGTTGCCGAAACTTCCAGAACCAATCAAATTTGCCGGTGAGAATGACTCTGTTGCTGCATCTATCTCAGCATAGGATATCCTCTCATGCATCTCATGGTGAAATTTGATTTCTTGATCAGCACCACTGTTTGGTTTGATTCTTGTCTTCATCAAGTAGCATGCAGTTAGGGAGCACATGAAGAAGATCAAAATTCCAACAATGCAAAAGAGTATGACTCGACGCCGATGCTGCGAAGCCTGGTTATATGGGCATGAAGGGAGTTGCAAGGATGGGGGACCCCCGCATAGCATGCCATTACCAGGGAGCAACAATACAGTGGCATTGTGAAAGATCCCTGTATTTGGAACGGGACCAGATAAGTTGTTGAAAGAGAAGTTTAGATACGTTAGGAGCTCCAAACTCAGGAGGAACTCAGGTACAGGTCCTGCTAAGTTATTATTGGAAAGATCCAACTTTTCGAGGCCTCACAAAGAAGAAAAGCCTCTCGGTGTTGGCCCTTGCAAAGGATTTCCTTGCAAATTTAGGAAATTCAGTTGGACGCAACTGCTGAGAGCGTCTGGGATTTCACCAGACAGCTTGTTCATTGATAGGTCGATTATGCCAAGGCTGTTCAACTTCCCTATCTGTGTTGGAATGGAGCCACTTAGAGCATTGCTGGAGAGGTTGAGAAGTAAGGTAAGAGAGGGAATACTAAGTATCTCCTGTGGGATTTCCCCCATCAAGGAGTTAGCGGAAAGATCCAGAGATACAAGTTTTGTGAGGGTACCAAGGGTTGGTGGAATGCTGCCACCTAGAAAGTTATTAGATAGAGAGAGGTTGCTCAATTGTGTGATATTGCCTAATGACTGTGGAATCCGCCCATAGAATCTATTATGGGATAGGTCAAGATACTGGAGGCCAGGAATCTGGCCAATATCCAGAGGCAGGGTGCCCGTGAAAAGGCTATCTGCGAGGATGACCTTTCTAAGTTTTTGAAACTTCCCTAAACCTGCAGGTATGGTCCCAGCTATTTTGTTTCTGCCTATTGTAAGCCAGTAGAGCTCTGTAGATAGATTGGCAATAGTAACTGGCATAACACCTTCGAGGTTGTTTTGTTCAAGGTCTAGTATTGTCAGGTTGCTACAGTTGGTTAAGGATGTGAGGAAATCCCAATCCCTACGCTCTGTGGTTTGAAGAAAATTGTGTCCTAAGGAAAATATCCGGATATGACCATGGATGCCAATGTCCCGTGGAATCAGCCCATGATGCTGATTTCCGCGAAAAAACAAATCTTTAAGTGCGGAGCATTTGACAAGGAGGCTGGTATTGGTCCAACGAATTGGTTCCCATTTGTGGTGAATATATGTAGCTTGGGAAGCTTAAAGCCAATATCAAGCGGCAGAGATCCTGAAAACTGGTTGAAGCTGATGCGGAAGTCTGTGACGGAAGAAAGATTGAACAAGGATGGAGGAAAAGGGCCTTCCAGTCTGTTAGCTGTGATGTCAAATATAACAAGATTAGCCATCTTACCAAGAGCTGGAGAGAGATGGCCATTGAAACTGTTCTGGGATAATCCTAAGTGTGTCAGTGAAGTCAGGTTGCCGAGCCAGCTGGGGATTTGGCCATGGAAGTAGTTGCTACGCATGCTAAGGTTCGTGAGAGCTGTGAGGTTGGAGAATGACATGGGAATATCACCAGTCAGATTGTTATGGGTAACGTTGAGAGATGTGAGGTTTGATAGGAGACCTAGAGAAGCAGGCATGGAACCATAGAGGTAGTTCCCGCTCAGGTCCAAGGCATGAAGTGATGTACAAGCACCGAGGTTGTTATCCGAAAGACTGAGGACGCGGAGGCGGGTCAGGTTACCGAGCTGCGGGGGCAGATGGCGCAGGCTAGGTCCAAGCCATCCAGATGTATGGCGGTGACACGGCCTGAGTGCCGGCGGTTGCTGCAGGACACGCCGGTCCACTCGCAGTAATCAGGCAACGGCACCGTGCTCGTGCCATTCCTGACAGGGTCCCAAGACCAAGAGGACAGTGCCTCTGTAGGATCACCGGTTATCAACGATTTGAATGATAGGAGCACAGGGAGATCGGCGCTGTAGTTGCTATACTTTGGTTGCTGGTGGGTTGAGAAGAGCTGGGTGTGAGATAAAGGAGGGTACGAGTGAGAAGATGGACCATGAAAAGCCGCCATGTCTTCATGGTTGAGCAAGGAGGTGGAGATGAGGGTGGTGGGTGGAGCTGTAGGTCCTCAACGAATGTAGTACCCTGCACTTCTCTCCTTGTGTACATGTCGCTAAATAGGCGATAATCCCTATCATTCTCCGGGGTCGGCCAATGAAAATATTGGATGCTGGTATATAACCACTTATTTACAACAAATTTCTCAATCACAAGTGAAAAAAGTGTGTGTGAAAATGACTAGTGCAATGTCCAGTGTCATGCAGTTGAAGGTGTGACATAATTTCAACGGTTTGAAATATTCCAACGATGTTACAGGAATGGGCAATAAATTTGATGTGGAGAAAAGGCAGGTTAAGTTGGAATTTCATGTTCATGTGGCGCAATCATATTGCCAATCAGAGAATTCGTCACTCCATAAAATCCGATTTCCCATTGGATGTAGACCTGTGCAGTGCAGACTTTCCTCTACTTCCATGCCATGGGCTGATTTTCCCATTAGATTAAAGCAGCCAATTCAAGCCAATCTCTACTCCTAATGGACGAATTGGTTGAATAGTCCCCCCACTTTCAACCGGTTTATTTTCAACCGGTTTATTTTCAACCGGTTTTTCTTCGTCCCACCTCCCACTAGCCCCTCCCACCGGTTTTTCTCTTTTCTCGTCTGACCGGCAATACCCAACGTATTTATGGTAATCAATCATAATTAATCCACGTATAGTAATAAATCAATCCAGGTATGGTAAGGTCATAACTCAGGAAATTTTGAATATGGCAATTATATGGTAATAAATTTAAATTACCCCAAAGGCTATCAATCCAGATATGGTAAGGCCATAACTCGGAAATATCGAATATGGTAATAAATTTAAATTACCACCAGGTATGGTAAGGCTATCCACGTATAGTAATAAATCATATAGTAATAAATCCTAATTAATCCACGTATAGTAATAAATCAATCCAGGTATGGTAAGGTCATAACTCAGGAAATTTTGAATATGGTAATAAATTTAAATTACCTCAAAGACTATCAATCCAGGTATGGTAAGGCCATAAATCGGGAAATATTGAATATGGTAATAAATTTAAATTACCCCAAAGGCTACCAATCCAGGTATGGTAAGGCCATAACTCGGGAAATATCGAATATGGTAATAAATTTCGATCTGTTTCATCTCAGCCTCCAGCCTCGAGAGGAGCCGCCGCCGAGAGGAGACGCCCCAGCCCCGAGAGGACCCACCGCCGCCGCCGCCGCCGAGAGGAGACGCCCCAGCCCCAATAGGATCCGCCGCCGCCGCCGCCGCCGGGGAACGAGGTCGCCGCCGCCTCCCTCGGCTGGTGGGAGGTTTGACCGGTCTGGCGTTGGCACCGCAGATCACCCTCTGGTCCATGGCCTCGACTAGGTACGAATCCCTCCTCCACTTCTTCTGGTTTGGTTATTTCCGCATCTTGATCTGATTCGGACGTGTGCACAGTTTGCTATGATCTGGCGACGGGGATGCAAGGAGAAGCTGCTGCGGTTTCAAGGGGCCGTGAGGATGCCCACCATGAAGGCGTGTCTGGGATGATGAAGGTGATATCCGCCAGGTCCCCGTTGCCGTCGACTGGCGGCGGCCACCGTCTCCTCTTTCATGGCGTCGTCGGGGCCTTCCCCTGCCAAGCGTAGCGGCTCCTTGGCTGGATCACCGTCGCACACCTCACCGGCGTGGTCGGCAAGATCTGCATCTCGATCCTCGCCACTCTCTATCCTCTTGCAGGTAATAGGCTTTCCGCCCCCTCTTTTATCTCCGGCGTTCTCGTGTGCACGGATTGTGAGCGTGAAGGAATATTTCTCTTCTATTTCATGGTGCTGCTGTGCTCCTTCTGCTTTCACACTGCACATATATAGATTCTTCAAAGGAATTGGATGCTGATAATATCAACTAAGTTCCCTGAATGTGATATATATTCTTCCCTCGCTTTGAATTGATTGCCCCAAACAATATATCTCTGGTTGACAGTCATGGCCTATTATTATTGTTGTTAATTTACAACACTCTGCGCTGTATTGTCCAATCATGGTCCAAACTTCAACTTGGTTGTGGATTCATTGTATGTACCATATGCTGTTCATAGCTACAAAATTGCAATCTCGCGAAAATGTTCTTGAATACAGTAATTTTTTGTCACATAACCCATATGCTGATGATAAAGTTTGTTGTATGAGCTTGTGGCATACTGATCAGACAGGTGGCAGGTATGCATTCAGATGTTGCAGCTCTAAGGAAGGGTAGTATATGGCACATGGCTTCGTGGGTTGTTCAACAAGAAGTGTTTTGGGCATATTCGAAAGGCAATCTTGTGAAAATTATAGATCGATTTTCTTATTCCGTCATCAGCTTCTATTGATATGAGCGATACAAAAAGTTCAGCACTGAATTTTAGTATGTTAACTTGCAAGATTTCTCACGACTATGTTTTTTTGTTATAGGTTTATAAATTTCGAAATATAGTTGCAGCTTCACGGAATGGACGGCCCAAATTATGTTAGTGTCTATATGTTTACTTGGTGGTGGTCTAGCGTGAGTGACACCTGCATCTGTAACTTACCCATTGGATGTTCTTCGAAATCACCTGACAACACAGGTGATGCTTTTCTTCCTTTCGTGATTTGTGAATAACACTAAGCCAACCAGTCAATCAATATAACTTCCAGTTAGAACTTAGAGCATCTTTACCTAACGCTTTCATGCAATGTAGCTTTACAGACCAAAGGAACAGGTTTTAGTAAGCTAAACTTTCATGTCTATAAAATTCTGCAGAAAACCACTAGGTATTACAAGGGCATCTTTCACACGTTGGGTGTGTTAACCTACAGTAATCAATCAAGTCAACAAATATAACAATGATACTTTGTCTTCTGATTTTTGGTGATGATTTTTTTTGTGACTGAACTAACAGGAGTTGAAGCATGTGTTCTTTTTTTTATATGACTAGATGCATATGAACTGAAGCTCCATAATTTTCTTTTCAAGTCGACATTGGTGGCAACCAATACAATTAGCGTTATTTACAACCAATGAAGTCTTATAATTTTCTTTCTTAGAAATATACAGTGACGCTGACTATCATTTAGTAGCTCTACAGGCACTAGCCAAAAACAATAATGTTTATTTATTTAACCACCAAATAGAACAATAGGTTATTCTGCATTGTGGGTACACAAATCACAACACTATATTTCAGCTGTAGAAATCTATGTGGATGCCTGCTGATATTTTAAGCCTACATATTGCCGATTTGGTTTGAGTAATGCTTGAAGCATAATTTACTTCCTAATGTGCAAATAGCAGTATCATTTTTTGTCAAGAAACTGAGAAGACGGAAGAGAGTTGGTGTTGTCAGTGTGGTGAGCCTATGCGGCAACCACAAGGCTGAAGTCTGCTTTGATCGTTATTCAAGATTTGAGCCTTGGCTCCGGTTTTGATAGCTCTATGTCAGTAAGTTTAGTCCAGTAACTATTTTAAGTATCTTTACTGTGCATAGTTGCATACATTTTATTCATGGATTAGTCTTGGTAATATTAACATTTGAAAAGCAATTTTTGTGTGACCATTTTTTCATCTTAGTATCTCCATCTACTAGCAAAAGTCAACGTGCACAAACCTGTATTTAACATGCAACATGAGATAGTGTGCATCGAAACTATGCTTATGTTTGTGACATTCATGTGGCATCTCATGCAGATAGATTTTATTATCCATTTCTGTAGCATGCAATGTTTATTTTCTTCTTTTGGTCCATAATCCCTCCTAAAAGTAATATAAGAGTGTTTAGATCACTAAAGAAGTGATCTAAACGCTCTTATGTTTCTTTACATATGGAGTACATGTCATGATTGTTGGATACACATGCAGACTTTCAGCGAGTTTTTGTTCTCGGACTTGGGATCCACAGTCCAAAGTTGATTGGTGGATCAAGTGAACTTGGTGCATCTCCATTCAAGCTGGAGTACAATTACCGGCCTGCTTGTTTAGCGCAGTCTCCACAATCATACAAGCAAATGAGCAGCTGGCGACCCAACACACAAAGTTTCTATCTTCTTATTTTCTATACAAGTAGCAGCTGGCGCAGCAGTGGTGTTGATGAACGACACCCAATGCAGAGGCGACAGTTACCATAGGGAAGAGGTCAAGAACATCTAGCTCTTGTGGTGTTCCTCCTCATTATTGTCATCGCCATCAACAGCAACAATAACGACCGGCTCATGAGACAGCTACTAGAGAGGGAGCGAGGAAGGGGGAACAAATCTTTCAGGTACAATGGTATGACAACCATGTTCTGAACTATCAATGAGATTTGGTGCTAAGTCAGCATCGTGTTTTATCCAATCTATCAAACACCATAAGTTTCATGTTGAATATGGTTTTAGTCCTTCATATTTTAGTATCGTTGTAAATTTATCCATTCACATATCACTCTGAGAAACATTTTTAATTGGGGGAAGGAAGAATGGGAGAAAAGAAGAGTGCTTTGACGTAAAAAAAGAAGTCGTCAATATAGCCCGTTGCAACACACGGCGTTCTACTAGGAGATGCAAGTGGAGTGGAATAATGAAAATACATTGCATCAAATACATTTTTTGATTGTTACTGTAATTTTTTTCTATACATGTGAAATTGGAACCATAGGAGCAATACTTGGACCATAGGAGCAATACATGCTCACTGTTGAATAGGAGCATAGGAGCAATTCATAGGAGCATAGGAGCATAGGAGAAATTGGAACCATAGGAGCAATACATGCTCACTGTTGGATAATTTGTATATAACTATTTATGCAATACTTGGACCATAGGAGCAATTCATTCTGTATATTTTGCTGGGGATTGTGCCTTGCAGTCAATTTATAGAAGGGTAAGATGTATCGCAATATCTTTGACTTGCATTCTCTGTGATGTCAAGTAAGAAAATAGAATATATACTCTTTGAATTATCTTTTCTTTTTTTTGATGTCTCTATCTTACTTATATAATCCAATTGGCATTCGCTAAAATTTCTGTTGATGAAACATTTGTTTTGTGATGTGAGGAGGTTCTGTTTGTGAGTAGATACGGTTCGTAGATCATGATATCTGCACAATCTCAATCTACTTCCTATGACCATATATTGTATTAATGGGTTGTGTCAGGGTTATTTTATCAACTACTGGGTTGTTGATCTACATTACGGTTTAATTCTTACACGAATTAATGTTGACTCGATTCCCTGTAGTAGGTTGAGAGGCTTCTCCTCTCATGATTTACTATGATTAGTTTGCTTGGCTCCATGCTCCTCATGATTTCTTTGAATTTTTCTGTAGGTGCTTGGTCAAAAATCATCTAAGGAAAATATGTTGTTCTTCTCTACAAGGGTTGCATGTGGAATTTGAGGAGAATCTGTGCACCAGCATCCGATTCCTTGATGTTGCTCTGATCATATTGTGTAAATATATTTCTAATAAAGCAATCGCCCGATGGTGTACATGTTATAAATAACAAGAATCATCAAGTGTGAGAGATGGCAACATCATGATGGGATGGTATGTACTGTTGTGCTCATCAATAGAGTTAGATCACTTTTCTGTCTGAGAGTTGATTTTTTAGTGCGTTAGATGGATTGACAAGTACCAAAGATTGATGCCAAGCAGAACTAAAACATGTCCATGGATTACCTTCAGTCCCGCATTCCAATCAACAACATTGGGCCGAGCGAGCGCGCGGGTGGCGCAAGAGGCAATGGGCAGCCGGTGGAGACTGAGTGGTGAGCGGCGGTGGTGAGGTCGAGAGGTTGGCACCAGCGGCGAGTAGGCAATAACCGTGACGGGCGAGCGGACGGGGCTTGTAGGTGTCACGATTGCATCACAATTGGAATAAAGTAAACAATGCATACTCGTGTGGCGATTGACTGATTTTGTGTGTTGTGTGCTTGTGTTAACAGCCAGCCAAATCAATCAGCCAAGGGCCATTATGTACGTGAGTGTGTTAGCAGTGGGTATATCTGAAGATTATTTCTCAACTCGGCATGTGGGTAGAGACTAAAAAGACAATGCCATGGTAGCATGGCAGACCTGGCAAGTGCCACGAACATCATGATATTCTTCCTTTTCTTAATTCCTTGATTTGAAAAATAATTTGCTCTGCGTGTATAGGAACATAGCAGTCGGGCAAACGACATTTTGGCATCTTGATCTATCAAAGGAAATATTTTTTTTACTTTAGAAAATGTGGGTTCGGATTGGTCTGTTGAGTTATGGCTGGCTGATCGGAATAATTTTTCTATTTAAAAAATGTAGCAAATAGCATTTCATTAGAGATTGGTCTGTTGAGTTATGGCTGGCTCATCGGAATAATTTTCCTATTTAAAAATGTAGCAAATAGCATTTCATTAGAGATGGCTTTGCAGCAAAACGCAAATCACGCAAACCAAGCTATCGCCGCCTCGTCGCTCTCGTCGGGAGCGACAACAACCGCGGGTCTCTTCTTCGCCTTCTTAGTCGGCATCTCCTCCATCCAGATGCCCTGCAGCACGAGCCACTCCGCCACCGCCTGGGATTGGACCTCCAGGAAGTTTAGGTCCGTCTTCGGCCATCCAGCAAGCCACACCGCCACATCGTAGGCACGAGAGGCCTCATCAGCGGTGGGATACGTGCCGAGCCACCAACGCTGCCCGGCATCGGAGAACTCCAGTCCAAAGTTCCCGGAGGGCTTCGCCCTCATGCCGAAGAAACCGGACTTTCCCTTCGGCGTCTTCTTCAGCGCCATCGGGGAGCGGGCGGCGGCCGAGCAGGGAGCGGGAGGCGACGTGCGGCGTGGGGCGGAGGCGGACGGAGCGGGGCGGCAGCGTGCGGTGCGGGGCAGAAGCGGACGGAGCAGTGCGGCGGACGAACCGGAGAGGAGGCGGACGGAGCAGGGCCGAAGAGGAGGCGGACGGAGCAGGGCCGGAGGGGAGGCGGACGGAGCAGGGCCGGAGGGGAGGCGGACGGAGCGGGGCCGGGCGGAGGATGGACCGGAGGCGGAGGCGGCCGGAGAGGAGGCGGGCGGGGTCGGGGCGGAGGCGAACGCGATGGGGCAGCGCGGCGGCAGGCGGCGGCCTAGGCGGGGTAGAATCAGTGGTGGGGGTCTGGATCTATGGTGGGGCGAGACCTTAAAAAATTAACATGTAACTCTTGCAAACTATTTCAAGAGCCCGTGGCAACGCACGGGCAATAAGATTAGTATCTGATTCATCAAGCTTGCAAGCTCTGGAACTAAAGCAGGAATTCATCAAAAATAATCTCGAACACACGTGTAGGAATTCATAAGAAATAATCTCTGAATTGAAGCTTGCAATCTCGAACCTTCAGGCTTCGCAGCCTCCATGAGCACCGGGCCAGAGGTGAGAGCACCGCCATCGCCACCGGCAGCTCCAGCCGACGGGGGCCACCCGCCATGAGCGCCGGCGTGGACCGCATCCCGACTACCGCCGTCCCGGCCTCCCTCCCCCACTTCGTTGGCAAGGAGGTGGCACGCGGTGGTGGCGCCGCTCCAGTAGGCGGCCAATGTCGACGGCTGTTGGGGGCGCGGCGTGGGTCGATGGGTGCGGACGGGGGCCGCCGGCCGATCTGTGGCGGAGACGCCGGAGAACGGGAGGGGCGAGACAGGTGTGTGCCTGGGCTGGGCCGGGGACGGTAAGAAATCAATCGCCGGCCGTCCGTGTGGGTATGGACGGCTGTGATGTCGGCCAGGTGTGGAGTTAGTCAAAGCTCTCGCCTGATCCTGCGCTGCTTCGTTGCATCTCCGTTGGTGAAGGATATCCAGGTTTGCCAAGAAATAATATTGTTCAAAAGAAAATTGCTGGTGAGCAAATGTAATGTTGCAATCGCCTAAAAACGTGATGATGATGAGGCAAAGGGTTGACAATGCAGATGTGATGGTGGTCGCCGGTGGCTCTGGCCGTCCGTCAGCCTCGACCTCAAGGGTGACTTAGAGCATAATTGTTTCGATGTCAAAAGTTGGCATGCCAATATTCGACAGATGCCAAATATTTGACTATTGGCTACCAACTTTTCTTGTCAATCTCGTAAAAAAATACCAACTTTTGATTTTGTCAAATATTGGCAATGCCGCATCAAACCAATTATGCTCTTATTGCCTGGAGTCTCACCTGCTGCATATTCTGGAGAGTTGTAGAAGCATCTGGCGCCCTCAGGGAGCTTCTGAATACTGCTGCCGCTATTGCAAGCCCTGTCTCCACACTGCATGCTATCTACTGGCTTCACTGCAAGTGGTATGAAGAGAAAGAAAGGGCCTGTGTAATTCTGGCATCGTATTTCTTTCTAGTGGCTGAGTGATGTTTAGTTTCTGGGAGTTTGATGAAAACTTAGCATATTTCTGAATCATGTGGTTCCTGTAGGTTTTTTTACTTCTTTCTGCACGTATTGCGTGACCAGCTTTGTAGAGCTGGGTTCATCCTTCTTATCAATGAAAATGGAGACAAGGAGCTCTCCCTGGTGATCTAAAAAAAAGGATGAGACAGTCCAGGACTAGCCCTTGCCATTTTAAAAGACAGAACAGTTCCCAGCAGTTCCTGAATTTGAACATTTCAAACCAATTATCATCCCATCTCAAACAAACACCAGCAACAAGAAAGCATCTACACCGCACCTGTTTCGATGCAGCGAGTTCTGAGGCGGAGACCAAATCTACGGATTTCAGGGTGCCACCAGAACTCAACAGACCAAAGAGCTACAGATTTCAGGATGCACCGGAACTCAGCACAAGGAAAATCAAAGTTTTCGAACACCAGCAATACGAAACAAACAGCACAGAGGTGACACATAGGTGAAATTTGACATGAGCACGCCATGGATGAAGGCATGAAGCTCAAATGCTTTACGATTAATGACAGAAGCACAAGTTTTAAAAGTCACAGTATTGTTAGGGCAGATGCTCATTTCAGAACTCACATTGCACAGCATCAGGCTGCACGTCGTTACATTGTAGTGGAGAATACACCCAGCTGGATTATTATTCAGCTTATTATTTGCCTTGATAGGATACTCGCAGTATCTCAAACGTTTACACAATAACACATATGTACATCCACGAGCGCATACTTATCGGTGTATACATACAAGAACCATCTTGAGCTATGCCCCACCCTAGGGAAAAGAATTGCTTGAGCACACAAAACTGGCTATCTACACCAACTTGATAAGCAACACTAGCCTAGGGTTAGAGCATCATCTCGGAAGCTGTACAAATGTCACTGCCCCAACCAACATTCATAAATAGCCAGACTAGACGCCGACAGGACCAGTACAAGGAGAACACAAGCGTCTCTTGGAAACAACTGAAGCTGCTATGGTGAATGGCTGATGCTCGCTCACTCACTCGTTACCCTGGAAAACGTAAATGGTCACTGTTCAGATGCAGTACATTTTTAGGCCACAAGCATATGAACATGGAAAGAGACTGAATTCTTACATGGATGGGAGATGGCTACTCTGGGACCCGAGATTTTCCATGCCTTCAGGTTTATTTTCGTCTCCACCAGAACCATACGACGAGAGCAACTGCCTCTGCAATCAAAAAAAGGTAAATCAGTCGGTTCAGAACAATACACTGGAACAAATCAAGCAATGAATTAATTTCCATAGTTGTGTGCAAAATACATGCAATGCCGCTTATCAACATGGCTAATACTTCCTCCGTCCTTTAAAGAGTGTACTTCCAACTTTCTTGGAAAGTCAAACTTTTTTATATTTGACCGTGTTTATATAATAACACATCAACATTTATGCCATCAAATTAGTAGCATTAGATTTGTAATAAAATATACTTTCATCACATACCTATTTAATTTCACAAACATTGATATATTTTTGCACAAACTTGGTCAAACTTTGAGATAGTTTGACTCTCCAACAAAGTTGGAAGTACACTTTTTAAAGGACGGAGGGAGTATGTACCAGCGGTTATCTTTGAAGACCACAAAATTGCATCTTTGCAGGGTTGTTTAGGGAATAAATGTTTCATATATTATTTCTAAGGTCAACGCATCATTACAGTTTTCATGAAGATCAACGGTCGCTCAGGAGTGTAATGCTTGAAAAAGATGGATACAGTTCAAATTCCATCAGATAGTCCGGGGACAGAGATAATCAAAGCGTGCTAGGGCACTGTAGCTACCTGATGTGCTTCCATAGCACTAACAGACAGTTGCTATGAACATATATATCAAAGATGTTTATCAAAATTACATGTTTTCCCTTAAAAATATGAACACTGGCAGTCCATAAAATTAACTGCTAGTTGACCTTTTGAATTTTTTTCCCTAGCAAAAAGCATGGGAAAATGTTTTTTATGTGGTCGTTATACGGTACCATATCTATATATAAAAGTTGTGGCGCCCCTCCAGACAAGGTCGTAGGCCCTGGAAATATGCTGGCTGAGCAGGCAGGGGCACGGGAGGTTAAAGCAGGAGCACATGCCTTCTCCCATGAACTGGAGAGAGAGAGAGGCAGCAGAATGCGCTTCTCCTGTGTAGGTCTCAGAGAGAGATGAGAGGGTGGGATTGGGCTGAGCTTTGCATCGTCTTCTTTCCTTTATTTTATTTCATTTTGTGCTATAAGGAAAAGATTCTTTGTGCCTTATTTCCATGTGTTTGCAAAGGGTCATAGACTTATACTAGGTTAGGAGTGTGCAGCTATTTAATTTGTTAGTGGCTCTGAGTTACAGTCACACCAAGTGTTGTGATAGAATTTGTTGCCATACACCACAAGTTTCATAAAGTTATGAAGGAGTTGGGTTGCCACAAAATGCATTATACATTTAAAATCTTCAACAAGATTTCAGCACACTGTGCACTGTCAAGGACCCATGACTTCGAAATCAGAATACCTAAGAAGGGGGGAAATCCATTTCCATTATTGTTGTGGAATTTTAGGGTGTCCTAGGAATCTGATGTAACCTAACAATGATAAAAATATCTGAAAACACTGCTATCACCACTGGGTCAAAGTATGGTGTGGTCAAGCACAAGGATAGTATGCAAGGACTAAGAAGCATTAGAACATCAATATAAGGCAAAGAAAGAAGAAACAAAACTTACATGGGCCTCAAATTCTGGGTTAATCAAGTTCACCGATAGATTTCGCATGAGCAGTAGTACCTGTAGATTAGTCACTTCAACAGATCAATATTCATTGCAAGTGAAAAGGAGAAGTTTGTGTGTGAAAAATACAGATAAGCATATGATAGTAATAAAATGCATGAACTCCAAGTGGTGAATGGATAACGATGAAATGCAGTACACGAGGAAATTTAACAAAACTATAAGGAATGAGAGCATCAGGACTAAGGACTGTTTATTAAATGCAAAATGTAGGTGATCCTTCTTCGTAACTCGCACATATCTAACACATTACTGCAAGATTTTACAAACTCTACAAAACATTGTAGCTTCTAATTTTTATTCTAATAATAAAGCTGGATAAGAGAATTATGACAAAACATTCAGAAACTATCTCTCCTATGATCATGTTAATCAAAAGGCAGGACTATTTTAGTCTTCTTTGGTAGTCAACAAATATTTATACACGAAAACTATAGCCAAGACTACAGCCTGAACTAGCAAAAAGGAGGTGGCAATTTGGCAGAGACATACAGGAATTAGTTCCATTGAAATGGGAAAGCTAATACAATGGTGAAACAACAAAACTGTTCTAATAAAAATTGAGGCCTTAGAGCAGACATACCGTTTCCACATCAATAGGATCCATTGCCTTTAACCTCTGCAAATGCCCAGTTGTATCTGGATCGAATACACTTCCCAGGAAGTTGTATACTTGGGAAAAATCTGGCATAGCTGCACGTGTAACCAGGGAGCAGCAGAGGTAAGAATACATACAGTGAGAAATAGAATCGATCTCACAGAGATATCTCTAGCTTAAAGTAATGTTTAAATAAGAAAAATACATCATACATTCCATAGTAGGTAAGGCCTAAGCTGATGGCCAAGAAAACAGTTGTGAGGATGGATTTGCACGGGCTAAAGAGGAAACTTACCCCGCATTTGTGGCAGCACATTTTCTTGTTCAACTGCTTCAGAGGTTGGCCACGTTCCAGATTGGCTCTCTATACTACTAGAGCAGTTATTTGTGGCAATGGCACTTGTAACTGTCAAACATGTGAAACTTCAGTACTTCCTTCATAAATCGTTAGTCTTCAATCGGCATTATGACAATAGTGAATAACAGACCTTGTGTAGGTTGAACAAGAGCATTGTCCCAGGAAGGCACCACGGCATTTGCATTTGTGCTTGGTACAACCATAGATGCATCCATAGACACATTAACACCATCTTGATCCCTCGGAGGAGGGGGAGGAGGAGCAGGTTGTTGTGGTAAAACAGCTTGGGATGCTACAGGGGCTAAACAAATTTTAGTTAGCAAGCGCTGAACTGCTGAAGTAGAAACAGTTCACGCTGGAGACTAGAAAGTAGAAACATGAGCGGTAAGTACCAGTTTTAGAGGCCTTCTGCGGATATGGATGGGCTGCCTTACGCTTCGGCCGAGGCGGAGGTAAATGTTCGCCTGTACCGTTCTTCTGAACCTTCAAAAAGTACTTCTGTGCATGGCTCCTTATCTGTTACAGAAAATGCGCAGCGTGCCAAGAAGGTTTAGCACGCCAACTTTTTTCATGATATTGTGGTTTTAAACAATACAAGAGTGCAACTTTTGTAATGAGACTCAACTTGTTTCACCAGTATAACTTAAGTGCACCAAAAGTTGAACAATTTGCTTATGTAATGTGTGGTACACTAAAAGGCTTGACCAGCATTATTCAAGTTTTGCTCAGCTAGCATTTGCAAGGAGTTGTAGATACTAATATAGCTACCAACTATACCTGTATCACAGTTTTTGAGCCAACAAATGCTTCTATCTTTTTCCAATCACGATCAAACCTATAATAACAGACAAAAAAAAGAGGTGAATCCCTTTATAGTAATACTGTCAGTTACATACTCGCTACCTATAACTAATATAAATGTATAGCTGAACCCCTTGTCAAAATCAACTTTTTCTGCAGATATACACCATGTTCTTCAACCAAAACCCAAAAGTATACAATCCTGCTGATACATCAGTTGGACATGGATCCTAACTTGCAAAAAGTACAATAAAACCTCCCCAATGCCTTGAAACAAACATCTAATAAATAAAACACATCTGCCTTTTGTTAGTATGCACGCCCTCTTCTACCTCTGAACCGCGCGCCAAATGCTTATACCACATTTCAGCCAGAGAAAGAATCAAAATCCAAAAACTCTATGAACAGCCCAAAATGCTACGCGTGTATCGAAGTGCTTGGGGGCAATTCTAACAGATTCGGGAAAAATCTCACCACCCAATTCGGTCCACAACCAAAACCAACTAGGAATCGACACGCTCCGCCCAAGATAAAGCATCTAAAGCAGAAATTTTTCACATTTCGCGGAGCGGATGCGCAGACCGAATCTATCTACCGAGGCAAAAGAAGATGCGCGCCCGAGACGAGGGAGGGGGCAGGGGCAACTCACAGCTGCAGGGCCTCGAGGAACTTGTCGTGCTCGGGCTCGGTCCAGCTCTCGCGGGACTTGGTGATGGTGTAGGGCTTCCGGACCTTCATCCTGGCGTCCTCCGCCGCGTCCGCCGGCACGGCCATCGGCGGCCCCGCGGCCACCGCCACCTGCTGCTGCTCCTTCCCCTTCCCCCCTTTCCCCCCTCCCCCACCCCCTCCGTCCCCTCCGCCTCCCCCCACCGCGGCCGCCGCCGCCCCGGCCTCGAGCGGCTTGGGCGTCGTGCTCATCGACACCATCCGCCGGCAGACTCTCTCGGCCGACCGGCTGACTGTACGCCCGCGGTAGGTGCGCCGCGGGAGCTAGGGTTTCCGCCTCCTCTCTCTCTCCCTGGTGCGCGTGCGTGCGTGTGGCCTGGCTGCTCGGGGAACGAATGGCTCGGGTCTGGATTCCGGAGCGGGATGGCTCGGGTCGGGCCGCTCGCCTTTTCTTTTCTTTCCCTCTGGTGCGGTGCGGTGTGGTGCGCGCGCGCGCGTGTCAGGGCCGAAAGAGAGATGGTCATGCCTGCGCGGCTGCGGACGTCTCTGGGGGCTTCGCCGGGCGTCCGGCCGCTCGTGGCCACAAGCGTGGCGCGGCGTGGTCGGCCGGTTGGTTGGGACGGCCATGATGCGGTTCGCGCGCCCGATGCGACCCGTGCGAGCGCGAACCACGTGGGCCTGCGCGGCCGCCGGGGGAGCGCCGCCCGGAGCGGCACCGGAAAGTCGGTTGGATTCGCTCCTCTTTCATTCTCCCCTGGCGGTATATGCTCCACGCGGCCGCATTTTCTTATCTTATTCCAACGTGTCAAAGGTCCCGTTAGAGGTTAGAATTAGATTCTAGCCCTGAATCAAAACTGAACTAACTCTAATCAAAGAGGTGTTTGGATGGCAAGATTACATTGACAATAAATGCTCTTTCTCAATCATTTGGCTACTTTGGCCCCTATTACCTGCTAGATTTGGCGGAGCGGGCCTGGCCGAGGCAAACGGGGATGCGCCCGGCAAGGAGCCGCGCTGGCCTCTCGCGTAGCCCGCTGACCGAATACGCCGTCCCTACGCAAGGAGTCACGCTGGCCGAGGCCGACAGAGACAGGCCGCGCAAGGAGCCACGACTGTTTACTGGCGGGCGAACGGGCCGCGGGGAGACGGGGAGGTTGAAACGGGAGGATAGGGCGGGGCTGCTTATTGGCGGCGGACGAGAGCGCGGATACGGCAAGACACCTTCACGGGCGGCGAGAGGGAGGGAGGGAGAGGACAAGAAGCTTCGAGGAAGTTGGGAGGGATCTGCTGCGGGGAGAGCAAGAGAAAAAGGTGTTTTTTAATGGTCCCAAGAAGAACTAACCCAAATAAGCACCTTTTGGGTGGGTTACATTTTTTGAATGGGTTAGATGCATCATGTTTGAATATTTTTAGGTTATATTGTTCAGTTCAAACTAACTCTAACTCAGGGAACCAACTAGGGCCTCTGACATTTAAAAAAATGTTTCTCCAATCTCCTTTCCCCCTTGCTACGGTACCGACGGGACCACTTCGGCGGTGTTTGTTTCGGCTTTAGGGACAAGATCAAGGGCTGAAGCCAAAATGAACGGTCGTTTTCAAATCAATTTTGAAAAAATTAGCCAAATTGGGGCTATTTTTAGTGTATTGGGTTGAAGCACGTCCCCTAGCACTGCTGAAAGAATCGATATGGTTGACTAGAGGGGGGGTGAATAGGCAACTAACAATTTTTAGCTTTTCTTTAAGAATTTAAATTTTGCATCAAAGTAGGTTGTCTAGATATGCAACTAGGTAAGCAACCTATATGATGCAACAAGGATAGGAACACAAGCAAGCAAGAGATGTAACACAGATAAGCTTGCACACGTAAAGGCACGAGATAACCAAGAGTGGAGCCGGTGGAGACGAGGATGTGTTACTGAAGTTCCTTCCCTTTGAGGGGAAGTACGTCTCCGTTGGAGCGGTGTGGAGGCACAATGCTCTCCAAGAAGCCACTAGGGCCACCGTATTCTCCTCACGCCCTCACACAATGCGAGATGCCGTGATTCCACTATTGGTGCCCTTGGAGGCGGCGACCGAACCTTTACAAACAAGGTTGGGGCAATCTCCACAACTCAATTGAAGGCTACTAACGACACCACGAAGCTTCACCACAATGGACTATGGCTTCGCGGTGACCTCAACCGTCTTGGATGCTCAAACACCCAAGAGTAACAAGATCCGCTAGGGATTAGTGGGGGAATCAAATTTCTCTTAGTGGAAGTGTAGATCGGGGCCTTCTCAACCACTCCCGAGCAAATCAACAAGTTTGATTGGCTAGGGAGTGAGATCGGGTGAAAATGGAGCTTAGAGCAACAATGGAGCTTAGGGTTGGAAGAGATAGTCAACTCGAGGAAGAAGACACCCCTTTTATAGCTTAGGACAAAGATCCAACCGTTATCCACCAACCAGCCCGCAACCAGTGGTACTACCGCTCCAGACCAGCGGTACTACCGCAGGTCCACGCGTTACTTCCGCTTGCTGACCAGCGGTACTACCGCAAGGCCACGCGGTACTACCGTGCAGGCCTGCAGTACTACCGCAGCACTAGCAGCAGCTAGGGCAGACCTGTAGCACAAGTGCTGAGAGCGGTACTGCCGCGGGCGCGGTACTACCGCTCCCCCTTGCGGTACTACCGCAAGGCAGGAAACCCCTAGCCTGGGAAGAGCGCGGATAAGAAAACATCCGTGCCTACTTCCGCTGGAAAACGGAAGAAGCAAAAATCCGACACAGTACTACCGCAGAGGGGCGGTACTACCGCCTAGCAACTGAGCACGGTACTACCGCGGAAGGGGTTGCGGTACTACTGTGGTAGTGCGGATGTAAAAAATTACATCCGCCCCTACTACCACGAGGGAGCGGTACTTGGCCTGGGGGCCACGGTAGTGCGGCTCCAGAGGAGCGGTACTACCGTGGGCACCTGTGGTACTACCGCGCCACTGCACGGTACTACCGCTGGTGCCTACGGTACTACCGCTCACCTGGGAGCAGTACTACCGCAAGCCACCACAGCAGCCAGAACAGAGTGAAGAGATAACAGCGGAGGAAGCTCCAAGGTGCAGGGGAAAGGAGGGGACTATAAAGAAACGTGTACGTGATGATTCCACCCAAACCTTTCCGACGCGGACCCCCTCTTAATAGTACGACTTTCCTACGACTCAAATCCACCAAAAAGAAACGTAGAAAAAACGTCGTCTTCAACAGTCTTCGAGGGGCACCAAACCGTCTTGTGCCTAGCGATGAAAGGTCTCGGAACTCAAGGCACACGATTAGTCCGCAAACGCATTGTCATCAATCACCAAAACACCTTAGGGATAAATATGCCCTTACAATCTCCCCCTTTTTGGTGGATTGATGACAATACGGGATTTGCACAAGGGAAATAATATTAAGCAAATGCAAACCCCTCCTCTCTATAATATAGACGGGCTCCCCCTAGATGTGTGCTAACTAGATGGGTGCTTTGGACTGCATGACACACATACTAGAATCAACGCTCCCCCTATATTATAGAGATGGCATATCTAGCAATAGAAAGGCTAACACTAGACAAGATAGCACAAACATAAGTTAACTAAGATAGAATAGAGCGCATATGTCTTACACCATATGAAGGATAAGTCTCGAAGGCACAAACCAAACAAAGGCAAACGAGGTTCAAACGACAAAGCAAACACACCAAGCACGACACATGACTGCAAACACGCAAATCCCTACACTCTCTCCCCCTTTGGCATCGAGACGCCAAAAAGGCAGAGAGGACACCTACACACACGGTGTCGTGGTTTTGTCACGGCAGATGTCCTAGAGAAAGGACTTAGTCGTGGAGCCATCGCGACGGGTTAGCTTGAAGGGGTTAAAGCGGACACAAGGACGCAAGAGAGTTTATACTAGTTCGGCCCCTTCGATGAAGGTAAAAGCCTACGTCTAGTTGTTATGGAATTGATGGGGTTTCGATGACTAGGGAGCAAACAAGCTTCGCCTATGTCTTGAGTTGTTGTCTGTCGTCCCTGAACCGCCGCCGGGTCGTCCCCTTATATACACGGGTGACACCCGTCGGTTCACAGAGTCCCAACACCGGTCGATATTCGTATCTGGGTTGGTCTCTCCTTATTCCTAACTTACAATACAAGTTTATATACAAATTCCGGTTTACCGCTACAAGTCTTGAACCGGCTACCGGCCTTAGGCCCTCATCTGCCTTCTTGGGCTTTATCACTTCTGGAACTACTGATGAAGTTGACCCGGCCCAGATAGGCCGGTTTACGCCCAACAGTAATATCCCCAACATTAGGCCCCAGATTGATTTGAACGGGTTTATGTCAATCCTTTAACAAAAACTTCATCTTCAACATCTTCTCATAAATTGGTAAACCGCCATGATGTCATCTTCTCTGATTACTGTAAACCGGAGTGACGTCACCTGTCATAACGAAGATACCCATTATGCTTCTTTATTTAATATATCTGCGGAAATCGAGGTGACAGCTCCGTTTCATGGCCCCTTGATTGTCGTGCCTGACACATGTCTTTTTGCCTTATAAATAGGACCGAAGGGTCATTTCCTTTCTCTTTCCCTTCTTCCCCTTCTGCTTCGTCTTCCTCGCATCGCCTGACTTCAGAACTCCGCCGCCACCGTCGACCTCTGCCTCAACCTTGGCCACTGCATCAACCTGGGCGCACCAGAGCATCGCGGCCACCTTCCGCGTCTTCCGCAGCTCCGGTAAACCTTCTATCCTTTCCCCCGCAGATCTGTTTTAGGGTTTCACAGTTCTTCCGTATTCATCGTCTGCTTCTTGCTCCTGCGACAAATCTTTTAGATGAATCCGCAAATCTTTATTCTGTGCAATGATAGTTGTTTAACCTTCGCCTTCACTTATGCATCTCAAAATTATAGATCTATATGAACACTTTGCTTATAGGTTCGGTACTGCTCCTTTTGAACTTCTAAGTATTTATCTCTTTTCTGAACTTGCTTCAGATCCAATGCCGTAAAGGAATCTTGTAAAACATGTTTCTGCGTACTTGTCCATCCGCAATATCAGCTTTTCCATGCTTAGATCAGGCGGTTTAACCTTATAGAAATTTTTTCCAAACCGGTATATGCCATTAGTCCCCTTGTTGAACCGCCAGATGTTGGTTGCTTCAAGAAACTCCGGTTCAGATAGTTCTGTCTCCGGTTTAACAGTGCATATACCAATGTACCTTGATCAAATACATTTTTAAACCGGGATCTTCTACCTTGTAGATTCCATCATGGCCAAGCAAGTATATGAGTGCAATTGGGTTCCTTCTCGCATCACAGAGGCTGAACTGGACGATTTAGTCCTGATTGGCGCTTTAGGCAGCAAAGATACCATCCATTGGAGGGCTCCTGGCAAAGAATGCCCTCCCACACCTCGAGAAGGAGAGATTGTTGTTTTCGTAGATCACTTAGCCCGGGGCTTTAAGCCGCCCGGTTCTAAATTTTACCGGGATGTTTTAGCCGATTTCCAACTCCATCCACAAGACACTGGCCCCAACTCTATAACAAATATGTGTCACTTCCAAGTGCTCTGTGAGGTGTTCTTTCAAGAGGAGCCCACAGTGGAATTGTTCAGAGACCTTTTCCATTTAAACCGCCGTACTGAATTTACTGATGGCTCTAATACGGAGTTGGGTGGTGTGGCGATTCAGAAAAGGAAAGAGGTCACATACCCTCATGCCAAGCTGCACAGCCACCCTAAAGAGTGGAATCAGACATGGTTCTACTGCAAAGACACCTCCCCTGCTGGTGAGAATCCCTTGCCTGGCTTTCGTCTGGAGCGGCTCAGCAATACACACCCTTTTTCTCAAAGATTGACCGCCCAGGAGAGAAGCAAATATGCTCCCCAACTGTCAAAGCTCAGAGCCTTTATGGCCAATGGTTTAACAAGGGTTGATCTTGCTCGCTGTTGGATATCATGGAGCATACTGCCCCTTAGTCAGCGCTCTGGTTTGATGTGCGATTATACTGACAGTGTTGATGACCCACTGCGACATTCAAAAATCCAGCTCTCCGATGAAGAAATCACAGAGGCTGTGAATAAGATGCTGAATGAACCGGAACACGTCTGCTCAGGTAGAGAAATCATCCCACTGCTCCTCGTGCTCCTCGTCAGACTCGGCGGCGGGGATGGTCTCCTCGATGCCCTCCTCAGAACTAGTCCACTTGTACCCCTGCTTCGCCATCCATGCAGCCTCTGGCATGATGGCATCCTCAGAACCGCCAGAGACATCCTCTCCAAAGAGCCTCATGACCTTCTTGTCGCGGCGGCGACTCTCCTTGTCTGCCACGTGAGTCCTGTACTGTCCCTTCGCCTGCATGCGGAAGAGAGTCTTCATCTTGTCCTTTAACTTCTTGGCCCACGACGGCTCAGAGGAAGGTGTGGAAGACCTAGTAGCACGGTCCTCAGCAACATTCTCTGCACCAGTCTCCTCCTCACCAACAACCCTCCTAGCAGCAGACGCCTCAGCACGGGTAGTAGTGTTGGCCCAGTTGGGCTTGACATGGAGACTGATGGACTCATGCCGAATCCAGTCTGGAGCAAGGAACTCATCACCAGAGTACATCTTCTCCCAAGTTGTGGAGAGCAACAGAAACAGGTACGGTCCATAGATAGGTACCTTGTGGGTGAACACCGCAAACCGAAGCTCACACCACATGATGTGTGAGACATCAAGTGGCTGAGTCTGAGACGAACGTGCCTCCGCGCACAGGAGCAACATGTCCACTAGATAGGAATGAACCTTGTCCTTGTTGCCAATGCGTGGGAATAGAGTGTTGCGGAAGATGCGATGCATGATATCCAGAAAGGAGTTCAGCACCCAAGACGACTTGCCATTGGGGAGCACCTTCTCAACATAGTACGGCTGAAGCAAGTTCTTGTTAGCAGACTCGAAGTTGGCGTGGGGGCGAACACCAACGGGTGTGTGAAGCCCATCATCGGGAATGTGAAGCAGATCCATGAACTCCTTCCATGTAGCAGACAGCTGACGGCCGTTGGTCATCCAGGTCATCCTCCGCTCATCCCCGGGGTGAAAGTAAACTGAGGCAAAGAACTGACAGACAAGCTCAGGGTCATAGTCAAGGTGAAAGGAGATCACAGGCTCAATAGCAAACTGCTCCACCAAGTCTAGAGCTTCTCCAAAATAGTCACGAAACTTGTCCTTCCTCATGTGATTCATGTCTATCCACTTGACATCCATGAAGGTATTCTGCTTGTTCTTGATCACATCCAGATAAATGAAAGCCTGCTGCTTGGTCCAAAACAACTCAGTGCCTCTGAGGATAGCACGAGGATTCACATAGCGATTGATCTTCCGGCGTTTGACATACTCATTGAGGGAAATCTCGTCCATGCCCTTAGCAGGTTCCTTTTGCTTGCTGGCAGTGGTCTTGACATTGCGCTTGGGGGCATTGGAGCCCTCCGGTGCTTCATCTTGGGGATTGCGCAGACGCTTGGAGACAGTGTCACGACTGGGATTGGAACGACGAGAGCCACCACTTGAGACACAAAGCGCAAAACACACACGACAAGCAAGAAGGATCAATGCAGAGACCACAACAAAGCAAAAGAAACATGTAGGAAGCACACATGATAATTGCCATGAGAGAGATTTGACCCCTATGGTAGAACAGCCAGGTGCTGCGATACTAAGATTTTAGTACTGCTCCTAGTCGCGGTAGTACCGTGTGAGGTCGCGGTAGTACCGGTTCTGGGAGCGGTAGTAGGATCTTAGTGCCACATCTAGCGCGGTAGTACCGCACCTGATGGGCCGTAGTACCGCACGAGCGGTAGTACCGCACCGCGTCAGATCCGAACAAGTTCAAATCTGAGAAAGCCCGCGAAACCACGGCGGTACTATGGTTGATCAAATCTATCATAGGACAACATATCAAGTATAATTCCTATGCAACACGACTCTCCTACATCCTACTCTTGCACAGATTTGGCCTAAAATCTCAAGAACAACATGCATCTCCCCAAAAACCTAGAAGCGAAAGAACAACCAAGAAAGAGAGGGATTTGGGGAAAAACCTTGTTCCATGACAAGAGGAAGTGGTGGAGAACGATCCCACCGGTCGGAATCCAAGGAGAGTGGCCGGAGACGGAGATCCGGCGAGGACCTTCGGTGCCGTTCTTTGAGCGAGAGAGAGAGAGAGACGTAGGGAGAGAGACAAGTGAATGGGTATGGGGAGTTGGAACTCCCCTGCCCGAGTCATAACCCCCATGCCCACTCGACGACGCGGTAGTACCGTGCATCATCGCGGTAGTACCGCTCGGCAGAAGTACCACACTTGAGCGGTAGTACCACTCTCCGAGGCGGTAGTACCGTGCCCTCTTAACGCGGTAGTACCGTGGCAATCCGCGGTAGTACCGTGGGCTCAAGAAGTTGCATGTTTCAAGCACACGAAAAATAGGTCTTTGCATGAAAACTTTGAGGCAACACGACGCCACAAGACCACGCGACCCACGAAGGCAGAAGGGCAAACGACAACACGAAACAACCACGAGACACCACCTCTCCAAAGAGAGGGCGGTGGCCGGAGCCACCTATGTTTGAGTCAATTGGTATGGCACCGCGAAGAATTATCCTTGGGCCCATGACCAAAACTCGTCTTTGAAGCACAAGTACCAACAAACATGGCTAAAGTGAAAGACTTGATCAATTTATGCATAATGGGGGGAGGGAGAGTTCATTGAGAGAACAACACTCCCCCTATGTCCATGCCTACATCTAAACAAGACAACAAGTTGAGTATGGTGGGGTGTGCAAGGGTTCAAGGAACATTGCTCGAATCAATGATATTTAGCTCATGCCTTAACTCGTGAAATCTTGCTTCATCCAGGGCTTCATGAAAATATCAGCAAGGTTATCATGAGTGTTGACATAGTTGAGCTTGATCTCTCCTCGCCTAATGTGATCCCGGATGAAGTGATACCAAATCTCAATATGCTTCGTCTTGAAGTGTTGCACCGGGTTGAGAGAGATCTTGATGGCACTTTCATTGTCACACCAAAGAGGCACTTTGTCACAAATGACACCGTAATCCTTTAAAGTTTGCCTCATCCATAAGAGTTGTGCACAACAACTATCGGCCGCTACATACTCCGCTTCGGTGGACGAGAGAGACACACAACTTTGCTTTTTGGAAGACCAACTTACCAAAGAGCAACCAAGGAATTGGCACCCTCCGAAAGTGGACTTCCTATCCACTTTGTCTCCCGCCCAATCGGAATCCGAATACCCTACAAGCTTGAAGTTTGCTCCTCTTGGGTACCATAAGCCAAAGTTTGGGGTATGAGCCAAATATCGAAAGATTCGTTTGACCGCCACATAGTGACTTTCCTTAGGTGCGGCTTGAAACCGTGCACAAATTCCCACACTCAACATGATATCCGGTCTAGATGCACAAAGGTAAAGCAAGGAGCCTATCATGGAGCGATATACCTTTTGATCCACCGCTTTACCATTGGGATCTATGTCAAGTTGGCACTTGGTGGGCATTGGAGTGGAAGCCGGCTTGACATCACTTAGCTTGAATCTCTTGAGCATGTCTTGAGTGTATTTGGCTTGGTTGATGAAGGTTCCTTCTCTTCTTTGCTTCACTTCGAACCCTAGAAAGAACTTCAACTCTCCCATGGAAGACATCTCGAACTTTGAGGTCATGAGAGCGGCAAATTCCTCATTGAAAGCTTTGTTAGGGGAACCAAAGATAATATCATCAACATATAATTGGCACACAAACAACTCCCCTTTGACCTTCTTAGTAAAAAGAGTGGGGTCGATTAGCCCAACTTCAAAACCACGGTCTTGTAACAACTCGGTAAGGTGGTCATACCACGCACGTGGGGCTTGTTTAAGGCCATAGAGTGCCTTATCGAGTTGATACACATGATCGGGAAAGTAGGGATCCTCGAACCCGGGGGGTTGCTTGACATAAACCAATTCATTAATAGGACCATTAAGAAAAGCACTCTTCACATCCATTTGTTGTAACTTAAAGTTATGATGAGAAGCATATGCAATCAACATGCGAATGGATTCAAGACGAGCAACGGGAGCAAAGGTTTCACCGTAGTCGATACCCTCGACTTGGGAGTAGCCTTGTGCTACCAACGAGCCTTGTTGCGAATGATAATCCCATGGGCATCTTGCTTGTTCTTAAATATCCACTTGGTTCCAATGACATTGTGGTTCCCCGTCGGTCTTGGCACCAATCTCCACACTTTGTTGCGCTCGAAGTTGTTGAGTTCTTCATGCATGGCATTGAGCCAATCCGGATCTTCGAGCGCCTCATAGACCTTGTGGGGTTCGACACAAGAGACAAACGCGTGATGCTCACAATAGTTTGCTAATTGTCTACGAGTGCTTACCCCCTTTCTTAAGCTTCCAAGCACATTCGTCATGAGATGATCCTTGGTGGAGAGCTTGGAAGCAACCTTGGCGGCACGACGCTCCAATTCCTCCTCGGGGGTGAGACGAGGAGTGGTCACTTGATCATCTTGAGCGTCGTCTTGAGCTTGTTCTTGTTCTTGAACTTGCTCGGAGGAGAGAACTTGACCTTGGGCATCACTTGGTGTGTCAACACCGTCTTGAGCATGATCTTGCCCTTGGTCTTGTTCTTGAGGATGAGGGCCTTCATGTTGTTCTTCGGAAGCGTGTGGGCCTTGGGTTGGTGATGGCTCCACTTGAGTGGAGCATTGTCCTTCTCCTTCGGCCACAAGGGGTTCCTCAATGGGTAGGATAAAACCAACACCCATTCTTCTTATGGCTTGAGGAGGAATTTCATCACCTACATCACAAGTGCCACTTTGCTCCACTTGGGAGCCGTTATTCTCATCAAACTCCACGTTACACGTCTCCTCAATAAGTCCCGTGGATTTATTGAGGACACGGTAAGCATGAGAGTTTGTAGCATAACCAACAAATATGCCCTCATAAGCTCTAGCCTCAAATTTAGACAACCGAACACCTTTCTTGAGAATGAAACACTTACACCCGAACACCCGAAAGTACTTGAGGTTGGGCTTGTTACCGGTGAGTATCTCATATGGAGTCTTGTTCAAGCCCTTGCGGAGGTAGAGCCGATTGGATGCATGACACGCGGTGTTGATGGCTTCGGCCCAAAAGTTGTATGGAGACTTGAACTCCGCCATCATGGTCCTTGCCGCATCCATCAACGTCCGGTTCTTCCTCTCCGCAACACCGTTTTGTTGAGGGGTGTAAGGTGCGGAATATTGATGCTTGATCCCCTCATCACTAAGAAACTCATCCAAGGTGTAGTTCTTGAACTCGGTGCCGTTGTCACTTCTTATTGTCAAGATCTTTGCATTGTGTTGACGTTGTGCTTCATTTGCAAAGTCAATGACGGTTTGTTGGGTCTCGCTCTTCCTCTTGAAGAAATACACCCAAGTGTATCTTGAGTAGTCATCCACAATCACCAAGCAATACTTCCTACCCCCAAGACTATCGAAGGATGGAGGCCCAAAGAGATCCAAGTGAAGGAGCTCCAAAGGCCTCTTTGAGTAAATGATAGTCGTGGGAGGGTGAGCCTTCTCATGTAGCTTTCCTTCGATACAAGCACTGCAAGCACGATCTTTAGCAAAACTAACATTCGTTAGTCCACGGACATGGTCCCCCTTGAGAAGACTTTGCAAAGATCTCATATTGACATGGGCTAAACGGCGATGCCAAAGCCATCCCACATCAACTTTAGCCATTAGGCATGTCGCGGTCTTAGTGGGTCGCTCCGAAAAGTTAATCACATATAGACCGTTCTCGACATGCCCAACAAAGGCTACTTTAAGAGTCTTGCTCCACAAGAGGGCCACGGTATCGATATCAAAGAAAGTGGCAAAGCCCATGATTGCAAGTTGACGAACGGAAAGTAAATTGTATGCAAGGGACTCAACAAGCATGACCTTCTCGATCGTGAGATCATGAGAGATGACTACCTTGCCAAGTCCCAATACCTTAGAAGATGAGGCGTCACCCCACTCGACATTGGTGGGCATAGATGGAATCTTGTGCACGTCCACCACCAAGTCCTTGCTTCCGGTCATATGATTTGTAGCTCCGCTATCGAGCAACCATGATCCCCCACCGGAAGCAAACACCTACAAGAGATCAATTCTTGGTTTTAGGTACCCATTTTGTAATGGGTCCTTTGATGTTAGTAAAAAGGGTCTTTGGAACCCAAATAGACCATTCAATGTACTCATGAGGAGAACCAACAAATTTGGCATAGACATGCCCATCACTAGCACGACATAACACATAAGAAGGATTAAAGTCGCCGGCTTTGATGGGAGGAGTGGCATTGCCCTTTTTGACACCGCCACCCTTCGCATTGTTCTTCTTCTCCTTGGAAGCAATCTCTCCCTCCTTCACAAAGGTTTGCATGAGAGGAGGAGGTTGTTTGGTCTTGTCATTCTTCTTCTTGTTCTTGGACTCGGGCACGTACCCAATCCCTTCCTTGGCCACAACTCCCTTTTGGTTGGTTAATAGGTCGTTGAGGTTCTTCTTGGCTTGTATGCAAGACGCAAGACCTTTCTCAACTTGCACCTTTAGCTTAGCGTTCTCCTCAACAAGATGCACATGCTCACAACACGAGTTAGTAGCATTTGCATTATCAATTAACATCATACGAGGAAAAGTGGCTTTTTCCTTGGTTAGCTTTACTTGAAGTTGATCATGAGACTCTTTGAGACTAGCATGAGCACCCTTCAAGACCTTGTGAGCCTTGTCAAGTAGATCAAACTCCTCTTTGAGTCTAGCAAGATCAACCTCAAGTTCGGCCTTCTCGGAGTTTAGCACACGAGAAACAATGAGGACATGATTGAAATCTTTCTTTAACTTAGCATGATCAACGTTGTGTGACTCCTCAAGAGCCAAACGAAGACCACGCTCTTCCTCAAGAGCATTGGAAAGATCTGAAATCTCATCGGCATAGTCATGACTATGCCCTTCCATCTTAGTGATGGTATCTTCGTGGGCCTCAATCATGTCATTGGCTTCACCAAGTTGTTCCAAGAGAGCAACAAAGTGCTTCTTGGATTTACCCTTAAGTTTGCCCATAAAGGCCTCAAATTCATTCACCTCCACATTAGCTCCCTCATGTTCATCAATGCTATCCGTGGAAGAAGGATGATTAATGATGGTAGTTTTGATGTTGGGGGTTACCTTGTTGGTGGCTTTAGCCATGAGGCACTTGGCGGTGATGCTCTCATTGGGTGAGTCGAAGAGAGACACCCGTGGAGTCGTCGCAATGGCAACTGAGGCCATGGCAACCGACTCACCATCTTCATCATCGTCATCATCCTCATTGTACTCTTCTTGTACCACCAATGCCTTGGGAGGAGTCTTCTTGGTGAAGTTGCTCTTGTTGGGGAACGACTTGGCCTTGTCCTTTCGGATGAGCTTGCCACCATTGTCTTCCCTCTTCTCATACGGGCACTCCGCAACAAAATGACTCACATTGCCACAATTGTAGCAAGTCCTTACACGTTGCTTGCTCTTCGTGCCACTTGAGTTGTTTTTGTTAAAGTTTGGCCTTGAGTTTTTCTTGCTCCAAAATTGCCTTGAAGCAAGTGCCATGTGTTCATGATATGCATACTTTGTATCTTCGGGGTTGCTCTCCTCTTCTTCCTCTTCTTCTTCTTCAACGCAGACCTTGGCCTTCAATGCAAGGTTGGGCTTCTTTGCCCTTTGAGAACGAAGCACCGCATTGTCGGCGGTCTTGTCCAAAATGTTCATGGCCACAAACTCATCCAACACTTCGCTTGAGGTCAAAGTGTGGAAGTCCGGCCTTTGACGAATGACGGAGGACATGGCCTTGTGGTAGGGCATCATTGCCTTGAGGAATTTGCGCTTGATCCAATTGTCATCCGTGTCCTTGCTCCCGTGATCTCGGAGTGAGACCGCGAGTTTGGTTACTCTCCGATAAAGCTCCCGAGGTTCTTCATCTTCTTTCATTGCAAACTCATCGGCTTCATCTTGCACCACTTCATAGTTGGAGCGTTGAATGCTTGCGCTTCCCCGGTAGAGTGAGACAACACAAAGCCATGCGTCTTTGGCCAAGGCGAAGGGCCGAAGATGAGGTAGATCTTTGGGTGGAATTGCATCTTGAATGATGAAGAGAGCATTCTCATTGAATTGATTATCCGCGGCTTCTCGAGGAGTGAAGTTGCTTGGATCATGCGGATGGAAACCTTCTTCAATGATTCTCCAAAGATTAGTGTTCACATGATTTAAATGACGCTTAAAGCGGTAAACCCAAGAATCAAAGTCCTCATTTTTCACAATCTTAGGGGGAGGACCGGCATGATTCAAATGAGTGGAAGGAACCGGTCCACCATAAACAAGTGGTGGTTCCACATGAGCAAAGATGTCGGTGCCATTTTTACCACTAGAAGAAGGAGCCTTTTCACTACTAGCTTCCCCCTTGTCGGAGATAGCACCCGTCACCTTGTCGGTGGGATCACCCACTTTCAACGGTGCGGTGGATAGTTTAAGCCCTTCAAGGAATTTAGTAAACATGCTTTCAACCTTGGTTGTCATGGAGGTTTTCAATGTCTCCAAGGCCACATTGAACTCCTCACGAGAGACCGAGGTTCCCCCATCACCCGTAGACGAGATCAGATTCACACCGGAGTGTTCCCCCACACCATCTACGGTATCAACCATACTCTTCGGACGGTAAAGTCCTTAATAAAGAGACGAGGCTCTGATACCAATTGAAAGGATCGATATGGTTGACTAGAGGGGGGGTGAATAGGCAACTAACAATTTTTAGCTTTTCTTTAACAATTTAAAATTTACATCAAAGTAGGTTGTCTAGATATGCAACTACGTAAGCAACCTATATGATGCAACAAGGATAGGAACACAAGCAAGCAAGAGATATAACACAAATAAGCTTGCACAAGTAAAGGCACGAGATAACCAAGAGTGGAGCCGGTGGAGACGAGGATGTGTTACCGAAGTTCCTTCCCTTTAAGGGGAAGTACGTCTCCATTGGAGCGGTGTGGAGGCACAATGCTCCCCAAGAAGCCACTAGGGCCACCGTATTCTCCTCACGCCCTCACACAATGCGAGATGCCGTGATTCCACTATTGGTGCCCTTGTAGGCGGCGACCGAACCTTTACAAACAAGGTTGGGGCAATCTCCACAACTCAATTGGAGGCTCCCAACGACACCATGAAGCTTCACCACAATGGACTATGGCTTCATGGTGATCTCAACCGTCTAGGATGCTCAAACACCCAAGAGTAACAAGATCCGCAAGGGATTAGTGGGGGAATCAAATTTCTCTTGGTGGAAGTGTAGACCGGGGCCTTATCAACCACTCCCGAGCAAATCAACAAGTTTGATTGGCTAGGGAGTGAGATCGGGCGAAAATGGAGCTTAGAGCAACAATGGAGCTTAGGGTTGGAAGAGATAGTCAACTTGAGGAAGAAGACACCCCTTTTATAGCTTAGGACAAAGATCCAACCGTTATCCACCAACCAGCCCGCGACCAGCGGTACTACCGCTCCAGACTAGCGGTACTACCGCAGGTCCACGCGGTACTTCCGCTTGCTGACCAGCGGTACTACCGCAAGGCCACGCGGTACTACCGTGTAGGCCCGCGGTACTACCGCAGCACTAGCAGCAGCTAGGGCAGACCTATAGCACAAGTGCTAAGAGCGGTACTATCGCGGGCGCGGTACTACCGCTCCCTCCTTGCGGTACTACCGCAAGGCAGGAAACCCCTAGCCTGGGAAGAGCGTGGATAAGGAAACATCCGTGCCTACTTCCGCTGGAAAATGGAAGAAGCAAAAACCCGACATAGTACTACCGCAGAGGGGCAGTACTACCGCCTGGCAGCTAAGCACGGTACTATCGCGGAAGGGTTGCGGTACTACCTGAAGGAAATATGCCCTAGAGGCAATAATAAAGTTATTATTTATTTCCTTATTTCATGATAAGTGTTTATTATTTATGCTAGAATTGTATTAACCGGAAACATAATACATGTGTGAATACATAGACAAACAGAGTGTCACTAGTATGCCTCTACTTGACTAGCTTGTTGAATCAAAGATGGTTAAGTTTCCTAGCCATAGACATGAGTTGTCATTTGATTAAAGGGGTCACATCATTAGAGAATGATGTGATTGACTTGACCCATTCCGTTAGCATAGCACTTGATCATTTAGTTTGTTGCTATTGCTTTCTTCATGACTTATACATGTTCCTATGACTATGAGATTATGCAACTCCTGTTTACCGGAGGAACACTTTGTGTGCCACCAAACGTCACAACGTAACTGGGTGATTATAAAGGTGCTCTACAGGTGTCTCTGAAGGTACTTGTTGGGTTGGCGTATTTCGAGATTAGGATTTGTCACTCCGATTGTCGGAGAGGTATCTCTGGGCCCTCTCGGTAATGCACATCACTTAAGCCTTGCAAGCATTGCAACTAATGAGTTAGTTGCGGGATGATGTATTACGGAACGAGTAAAGAGACTTGCCGGTAACGAGATTGAACTAGGTATTGAGATACCGATGATCGAATCTCGGGCAAGTAACATACCGATGACAAAGGGAACAACATATGTTGTTATGCGGTCTGACCGATAAAGATCTTCGTAGAATATGTAGGAACCAATATGAACATCCAGGTTCCGCTATTGGTTATTGACTGGACACGTGTCTCGGTCATGTCTACATAGTTCTCGAACCCGTAGGGTCCGCACGCTTAACGTTTCGATGACAGTTATATTATGAGTTTATGTGTTTTGATGTACCGAAGGTTGTTCGGAGTCCCAGATGTAATCACGGACATGACGAGGAGTCTCTAAATGGTCGAGACATGAAGATTGATATATTGGAAGCCTATGTTTGGATATCGGAAGTGTTCCGGGTGAAATAGTGATTTTACCGGAGTACCAGAGGGGTTATCGGAACCCCCCAGAGGCTATTGGGCCTTATGGGCCCAAGTGGAGGAAGAGGAGAGGCGGCCAAGGGGCAGCCGCGCGCCCCTCCCCCCAAGTCCGAATTGGATAAGGGGGGCACCCCCCTTCCTTTCCCCTCTCTCCTCTTCCCCCCCAAGTCCTAATCCAACTAGGAAAAAGGAGGGGAGTCCTACTCCCGGTGGGAGTAGGACTCCTCTGGCGCGCCTCCTCCTATGGCCGGCCGCACCCCCTTGCTCCTTTATATACGAGGGTAGGGGGCACCCCATAGACACAACAATTGATCTCTTGATCTCTTAGCCGTGTGCGGTGCCCCCCTTCCACCATAGTCCACCTCGATAATATCATAGCGGTGCTTAGGCGAAGCCCTGCGTCGGTAGAACATCATCATCGTCACCACGCCATCGTGCTGACGGAACTCTCCCTCAAAGCTCGGCTGGATCGGAGTTCAAGGGACGTCATCGAGCTGAACGTGTGCTGAACTCGGAGGTGTCGTGCGTTCGGTACTTGATCGGTCGGATCGTGAAGACGTACGACTACATCAACCGCGTTGTGCTAACGCTTCCGCTATCGGTCTACGAGGGTACGTGGACATACTCTCCCCTCTCGTTGCTATGCATCACCATGATCCTGCGTGTGCGTAGGAAAATTTTGAAATTACTACGTTCCCCAACAGTGGCATCCGAGCCAGGTTTTATGCGTTGATGTTATATGCACGAGTAGAACACAAGTGAGTTGTGGGCGATATAAGTCATACTGCTTATCAGCATGTCATACTTTGGTTCGGCGGTATTGTTGGATGAAGCGGCCCAGACCGAAATTATGCGTACGCTTACGCAAGACTGGTTCTACCAATGTGCTTTGCACATAGGTGGCTGGCGGGTGTCAGTTTCTCCAACTTTAGTTGAACCGAGTGTGGCTACGCCCGGTCCTTGCGAAGGTTAAAACAACACTAACTTGACAAACTATCGTTTTGGTTTTGATGCGTAGGTACGAACGGTTCTTGCTAAGCCTGTAGCAGCCACGTAAAACTTGCAACAACAAAGTAGAGAACATCTAACTTGTTTTTGCAGGGCATGTTGTGATGTGATATGGTCAAGACATGATGCTAAATTTTATTGTATGAGATGATCATGTTTTGTAACCAAGTTATCGGCAACTGGCAGGAGCCATATGGTTGTCGCTTTATTGTATGCAGTGCAATCGCCCTGTAATGCTTTACTTTATCACTAAGCGGTAGCGATAGTCGTGGAAGCATAAGATTGGCGAGATGGCAACGATGCTATGATGGAGATCAAGGTGTCGCGCCGGTGACGATGGTAATCATGACGGTGCTTCGGAGATGGAGATCACAAGCACAAGATGATGATGGCCATATCATGTCACATATTTTGATTGCATGTGATGTTTATCTTTTATACATCTTATTTTGCTTAGTTTGGCGGTAGCATTATAAGATGACCTCTCACTAAATTTCAAGATAAATGTGTTCTCCCTGAGTATGCACTGTTGCCAAAGTTCATCATGCCCAGACACCACGTGATGATCGGGTGTGATAAGCTCTACGTCCATCTACAACGGGTGCAAGCCAGCTTTGCACACACAGAATACTCAGGTTAAAGTTGACGAGCCTAGTATATGCAGATATGGCCTCAGAACACTGAGACCGAAAGGTCGAGCGTGAATCATATAGTAGATATGTTCAACATAATGATGTTCAACATTGAAAGCTACTCCATTTCACGTGATGATCGGTTATGGTTTAGTTGATTTGGATCACGTGATCACTTAGATGATTAGAGGGATGTCTATCTAAGTGGGAGTTCTTAAGTAATATGATTAATTGAACTTTAATTTATCATGAACTTAGTCCTAGTAGTATTAGCATATCTATGTTGTAGATCAATAGCTCGCGATGTTGCTCCCCGTTTAATTTTTCTATGTTCCTCGAGAAAACTAAGTTGAAAAATGTTAGTAGCAATGATGCGGATTGGATCCGTGATCTGAGGATTATCCTCATTGCTGCACAGAAGGATTATGTCCTTGATGCACCGCTAGGTGACAGACCTATTACAGGAGCAGATACAGACGTTCTGAACGTTTGGCTAGCTCAATATGATGACTACTTGATAGTTTAGTGCACCATGCTTAACGGCTTAGAATCGGGACTTCAAAGACGATTTGAATGTCATGGAACATATGAGATGTTCCAGGAGTTGAAGATAATATTTCAAGAAAATACCCGAGTTGAGAGATATGAAGTCTCCAACAAGTTCTATAGCTAAAAGATGGAGGAGAATAGCTCAAGCAGCGAGCATGTGCTCAGATTGTCTGGATACTACAATCGCTTGAATCAAGTGGGAGTTAATCTTCCAGATAAAATAGTGATTGACAAAATTCTCTAGTCACCATCACCAAGTTAGTAGAACTTCGTGATGAACTATAATATGCAAGGGATAATGGAAACGATTCCCAAGCTCTTTGTGATGCTGAAATCGACGAAGGTAGAAATCAAGAAAAGCATCAAGTGTTGATGGTAAACAAAAACCACTAGTTTCAAGTAAAGGGACAAAGGGAAGAAAAGGGAACTTCAAGAAGAACGGCAAGCAAGTTGCTGCTCAAGTGAAAAACCCAAGTCTGGACCTAAGCCTGAAACTAAGTGCTTCTACTGCAAAGGGATTGGTCACTGGAACCGGAACTACCCCAAGTAATTGGCGGATAAGAAGGATGGCAAAGTGAACATAGGTATATTTGATATACATGTTATTGATGTGTACTTTACTAGTGTTTATAGCAACCCCTCAGTATTTGATACTAGTTCAGTTGCTAAGAATAGTAACTTGAAATGGGAGTTGCAGAATGAACAGAGACTAGTTAAGGGTGAAGTGACGATGTGTATTGGAAATGGTTCCAAGATTGATATGATCATCATCGCACACTCTCTATACTTTCGGGATTCGTGTTAAACCTAAAATAAATGTTATTTAGTGTTTGCGTTGAGCATGAATATGATTGGATCATGTTTATTGCAATATGATTATTCATGTAAGTTAGAGAATAATTGTTGTTCTGTTTACATGAATAAAACCTTCTATGGTCATACACCCAATGAAAATGGTTTGTTGGATCTCGATCGTGGTGATACACATTTTCATAATATTGAAGCCAAAAGATGCAAAGTTAATAATGATAGTGCAACTTATTTGTGGCAATGCCGTTTAGGTCATATTGGTGTAAAGCGCATGAAGAAAATCCATGTTGATGGGCTTTTGGAATCACTTGATTATGAATCAGTTGATGCTTGCGAACCATGCCTCATGGGCAAGATGACTAAGACTCCGTTCTCTGGAACAATGGAGTGAGCAAAAGATTTGTTGGAAATCATACATACTGATGTATGTGGTTAAATGAATATTGAGGCTCGCGGCAGGTATTATTATTTTCTGATCTTCACAGATGATTTGAGCAGATATGAGTATATTTGCTTGATGAAACACAAGTCTGAAACATTTGAAAAGTTCAAGGAATTTCATAGTGAAGTGGAGAATCATCGTAACAAAAATAAAAGTTTCTACGATATGATTGCATAAGTAAAATATTTGAGTTACGAGTTTGGCCTTCAGTTAAAACAATGTGAAATAGTTTCACTACTCACACCACCTGGAACACCATAGTGTAATGGTGTGTCTGAACGTCGTAACCGTACTTTATTAGATATGGTGCGATCTATGACGTCTCTTACCAATTTACCACTATCGTTTTGGGGTTATGCATTAGAGACAGCTACATTCACGTTAAATAGGGCACCATCTAAATCCATTGAGACGACACCGTATGAACTATGGTTTGGCAAGAAACCTAAGCTGTCGTTTCTTAAAGTTTGAGGTTGCAATGCTTATGTGAAAAAGTTTCAACCTGATAAGCTCAAACACAAATCGGAGAAGTGCATCTTCATAGGATACCCAAAAGAAAATGTTGGGTACACCTTCTATCACAGATCCGAAGGCAAGATATTCATTGCTGAGAATGGATCCTTTCTAGAGAAGGAGTTTCTCTCGAAAGAAGCGAGTGGGAGGAAAGTAAAACTTGATGAGGTAACTGTACGTGCTCCCTTATTGGAAAGTAATTCATCACAGAAATCTGTTCCTGTGACTACTACACCAATTAGTGAGGAGGCTAATGATGATGATAATGTAACTTCAGATCAAGTTACTACCGAACCTCGTAGGTAAACCAGAGTGAGATCTGTACCAAAGTGGTACGGTAATCTAGTTCTGGAGGTCATGTTACTTGACCATGACGAACCTACGAACTATGAGGAAGCGATGATGAGCCCAGATACCGCGAAATGGCTTGAGGCCATGAAATCTGAGATGAGATCCATGTATGAGAACAAAGTATGGACTTTGATTGACTTGCCCATTGATCGGCGAGCCATTGAGATTAAATGGATCTTCAAGAGGAAGACGGACGCTGATAGTAGTGTTACTATCTACAAAGCTAGAATTGTCATAAAAAGGTTTTCGACAAGTTCAAGGTGTTGACTATGATGAGAGTTTCTCACTCATATCTATGCTTAAGTCTGTCCGAATCATGTTAGCAATTGCCGCATTTTATGAAATCTGGCAAATGGATAAACAAAACTGCATTCCTTAATGGATTTATTAAAGAAGAGTTGTATATGATGCAACCAGAAGGTTTTGTCAATCCTAAAAGTGCTAACAAAATATGCAAGCTCCAGCGATCCATCTATGGACTGGTGCAAGCATCTCGGAGTTGGAATATACACTTTGATAAGTTGATCAAATCATATAGTTTTATACAGACTTGCGGTGAAGCCTGTATTTACAAGAAAAGTGAGTGGGAGCACTACAACATTTCTGATAAGTATATGTGAATGACATATTGTTGATCAGAGATAATGTAGAATTATTCTGCAAAGCATAAAGGAATGTTCAAAAGGAGTTTTTTTTCAAAGAAAGACCTCGGTGAAGCTACTTACATATTGAGCATCAAGATCTATAGAGATAGATCAAGACGCTTGATAAGTGTTTCAATGAGTACATACCTTGACAAGATTTTGAAGTAGTTCAAAATGGAACAGTCAAAGAAGGAGTTCTTGCCTGTGTTACAAGGTGTGAAGTTGAGTAAGACTCAAAACCCGACCACGGCAGAAGATAGAGAGAGAATGAAAGTCATTCCCTATGCCTCAGCCATAGGTTCTATAAAGTATGCCATGTTGTGTACCAGACCTATTGTATACCCTGCCCTGAGTTTGGCAAGGGAGTACAATAGTGATCTAGGAGTAGATCACTGGACATTGGTCAAAATTATCCTTAGTGGAATAAAGATATGTTTCTCGATTATGGAGGTGACAAAAGGTTCGTCGTAAAGGGTTACGTCGATGCAAGTTTTGACATTGATCCAGATGACTCGAAGTCTCAATCGGGATACATATTAAAAGTGGGAGTAATTAGCTAGAGTAGCTCCGTGCAGAGCATTGTTGACATAGAAATTTGCAAAATACATACGGATCTGAATGTGGCAGACCCATTGACTAAACTTCCCTCACAAGCAAAACATGATCACACCTTAGTACTCTTTGGGTATTAATCACATAGCGATGTGAACTAGATTATTTACTCTAGTAAACCCTTTGGGTGTTGGTCACATGATGATGTGAACTATGGGTGTTAATCACATGGTGCTGTGAACTATTGATGTTAAATCACATGGCGATGTGAACTAGATTATTGACTCTATTGCAAGTGGGAGACTGAAGGAAATATGCCCTAGAGGCAATAATAAAGTTATTATTTATTTCCTTATTTCCTTATTTCATGATAACTGTTTATTATTTATGCTAGAATTGTATTAACCGGAAACATAATACATGCGTGAATACATAGACAAACAGAGTGTCACTAGTATGCCTCTACTTGACTAGCTTGTTGAATCAAAGATGGTTAAGTTTCCTAGCCATAGACATGAGTTGTCATTTGATTAACGGGGTCACATCATTAGAGAATGATGTGATTGACTTGACCCATTCCGTTAGCATAGCACTTGATCGTTTAGTTTGTTGATATTGCTTTCTTCATGACTTATACATGTTCCTATGACTATGAGATTATGCAACTCTCGTTTACCTGAGGAACACTTTGTGTGCCACCAAACGTCACAACGTAACTGGGTGATTATAAAGGTGCTCTACAGGTGTCTCCGAAGGTACTTGTTGGGTTGGCGTATTTCGAGATTAGGATTTGTCACTCCGATTGTCGGAGATGTATCTCTGGGCCCTCTCGTTAATGCACATCACTTAAGCCTTGCAAGCATTGCAACTAATGAGTTAGTTGCGGGATGATGTATTACGGAACGAGTAAAGAGACTTGCCGGTAACGAGATTGAACTAGGTATTGAGATACCGATGATCGAATCTCGGGCAAGTAACATACCGATGACAAAGGGAACAACGCATGTTGTTATGCGGTCTGACCGATAAAAGATCTTCGTAGAATATGTAGGAACCAATATGAACATCCAGGTTCCGCTATTGGTTATTGACTGGAGACGTGTCTCGGTCATGTCTACATAGTTCTCGAACTCGTAGGGTCCGCACGCTTAACGTTTTGATGACAGTTATATTATGAGTTTATGTGTTTTGATGTACCGAAGGTTGTTCGGAGTCCTGGATGTGATCACGGACATGACGAGGAGTCTCAAAATGGTCGAGACATGAGGATTGATATATTGGAAGCCTATGTTTGGATATCGGAAGTGTTCCAGGTGAAATAGTGATTTTACCGGAGTACTGGAGGGGTTACCGGAACCCCCCGGAGGCTATTGGGCCTTATGGGCCCAAGTGGAGGAAGAGGAGAGGCGGCCAAGGGGCAGCTGCGCGCCCCTCCCCCCAAGTCCGAATTGGACAAGGAGGGGGGGGGCGGCGCCCCCCTTTCCTTTCCCTTCTCCCCACTTCCCCCCAAGTCCTAATCCAACTAGGAAAAAGGAGGGGAGTCCTACTCCCGGTGGGAGTAGGACTCCTCCGGCACGCCTCCTCCTATGGCCGGCCGCACCCCCCTTGCTCCTTTATATACGAGGGCAGGGGGCACCCCATAGACACAACAATTGATCTCTTGATCTCTTAGCCGTGTGCGGTGCCCCCCTCCACCATAGTCCACCTCGATAATATCACAGCGGTCCTTAGGCGAAGCCCTGCGTCGGTAGAACATCATCATCGTCACCATGCTGTTGTGCTGACGGAACTCTCCCTCAAAGCTCAGCTGGATCGGAGTTCAAGGGACGTCATCGAGCTGAACGTGTGCTAAACTCGGAGGTGCCGTGCCTTCGGTACTTGATCGGTCAGATCGTGAAGACGTACGACTACATCAACCGCGTTGTGCTAATGCTTCCGCTATCGGTCTACGAGGGTACGTGGACATACTCTCCCCTCTCGTTGCTATGCATCACCATGATCTTGCGTGTGCCTAGGAATTTTTTGAAATTCCTACGTTCCCCAAGACTACCATGGTAGTGCGGATGTAAAAAAATTACATCCGCCCTACTACCGCGAGGGAGCGGTACTTGGCCCGGGGGCCACGATAGTGCGGCTCCAGAGGAGCGGTACTACCGTGGGCACCTGCGGTACTACCGCGCCATTGCTGTTGGAAATATGAGCAATTTACCGAATGATTTTGTTAACAGAAATACTAGATAAAGCATGACCAATATAGTAGCGATAAAACAAGTCATGCGATTTGTCATAGAGAAGGTAAACAACATCTGCATATATGAACTTGAACTAAACACATCTAGAACAGACACTAGATAAAGTTGCATATATGAAGTAGAACCTAACACATGTAGGACAGAAAGTGGAGCAAAGAACTGTGTCATGACATCTAACAGAAAGAGCAAGAACACGTACGGGACAACAGCAGTAGAAGTGCTAGACTTGGGGTCGGTGTCCTCGCCTGCCATGTCATCGAGGAGGTCGTGGACGTCGGGGAAGAAGTCGTCGTCGGGGAAGTAGTCGTCGGCAAGCGGATCGTCCGTGGTGAAGCAGTCAGTAGTCGCGCTGAGCGCTCCCCAAAAACCTTATCACCCTTCTCCCATACAGGACTCAAAAGGTGCGGTTTTGGAGGCCTACTGTCCCGATCCGTGGTGCACGCCGCAAGCTAGGATGGGGAAGATTGTAGCAGCAGCGCAGTGCTCAGGAACTTGTGGCGAGAGGAGGAAGAGGTTCTGGTGCGTCTCTCTGGGAGGAGCGACCTGCCTTTTATAGGCGCAAGAGAAGGAGGCGAGAGGGCAGCGACGGGAGGCGAAACGAACAACCAGCAGCCGAAGGGCTGCACCGTTCGCATTCGAACTCCACTTTCGCAAAAATCTTTTCAGCTTCCGTGTGACCTTTCGTATACCCGTAGTGCGTGGCAAAAATTTAGATATCGGCTCGGCTCATTCCCGCAACCCACGGCGCGTCATGACGAGGCGTGGCGTGGCGAGGCGGGCGGCGGAGGAGGAGCGCGCGTGGATATCCCTCTTGTTTTCTCATGCTCGTACAAGAGGGGAAAGAACCTCCCTTATAAGGAGGTCCAACTCCCACTAAACTAGCAATGTGGGACTAATCTTTAGTAATATCCCTTGCCTTACACAAATGGGCTAAGTGGGCCTCTAGGATTTATTAGGAATTTCTGAAATAGTTATTGGGCTGCCCAAAATAGACTAAATTCCAGAAATCCCTCACCAGATCCCAAAGGCACACAGAAATTTGCCTTTGGTTCCAAAACACTGTTTTATATACCGGTACTGCAGTGGAGACTGTTAAGTTGAACTTCCACCTAGAACTCTATGCTACACTAGTAAGCAACTTGAACAGTGGACTCGGCCTTGAACTGCAAGTTTTCTGCGAATCTAGCTTCACATAAAGCCTTGACCGATACGTGGCTACCGTGGGTCTTCCCCGCGGGTGGAGCTTATGCGTCATACTCCGTGACCTTTCATGAGTTTACTAGAGAGAACCCTACTCTCATAGATTGCGACGTTTGACAATCAGACTCATATAGGTGTGTTCTTCAAAAGATGTTCTGCAGGATAACATCTCTGCTTAAATAAGCCACTTAGAACACATTAAGATATACATCAACCTGCCATGCAGATTAGGAGAGTATTGCATCTTCATGGAGTGGTATTGTGAATAGTAAGGATACTCTCCTCTCAGTTGACCAACAGCTTGTCTTCCACATCTAATTCACGGGATCTCCGATCACAAAGAATAGGTTACCACTGTGAACAACTCATATTGTGGGTCTCATACCCATCTCCCTCGATGCATTATCTATCACATTACGTGATAGACCCTTAGTAAAAGGATCTGCCAGATTTTTAGACGTTTGGATATAATCCAATGCAATAACTCCGGAGTTTTTCATTTTCCTGACAGACTTTAACCTTCTCTGAACGTGTCTTGATGACTTCATGTTATCCTTTGAGCTGCTCACTTTCGTGATCACAGTTTGATTGTCGCAGTTCATAAGGATACCCGGTACAGGTTTCTCAACAACCGGCAAGTCATTCAAGAGCCGACGAAGCCAATCTGCTTCGACCGTAGCTGTATCTAGTGCTGTGAGTTCTGCTTCCATTGTTGACCTCGTTAAGATGGTCTGCTTGCAAGACTTCCAAGAAACAGCGCCACCTCCATGAGTGAATACATAACCGCTCGTGGCCTTTATCTCATCAGCATCTGAGATCCAGTTTGAGTCACTATACCCTTCAAGCACCTTTGGGTGCCCGGTGTAGTGAATTCCATAATTTGCAGTGCCTTTCAAATAACGCAAAACTCTCTCTAGAGCTTTCCAATGCACATCTCCTGGTTTTGAGACAAACCGACTCAGTTTGCTAACAGCAAAAGAGATGTCAGGTCTTGTAGCACTGGCTAAGTACATAAGCGAGCCAATAATCCGAGAATACTTCAATTGGTCTCTAGCAATTCTTCGATTCTTTCGAAGTAACACACTAGCATCATATGGTGTTGGAGAGGGCTTGCAGTCACTATAGCCAAAGCGACTCAAGATCTTTTCCACATAGTGAGATTGAAGCAATGTAATCCCACCATCATCGTCTCTCAACAACTTGATGTTCAGAATGACATCAGCCACTCCTAAATCCTTCATCTCAAAACAACGAGATAGGAAATCCTTGACCTCCTTAATAACATTCAGATTTGTTCCGAAAATCAGTATGTCATCAACATACAAGCAAAGGATAACTCCCTCGCCCCCACCATGGCGATAGTACACACATTTGTCAGCTTCGTTTACAACAAAGCCTGCAGCTGTTAAAGTTCTTTCAAACTTCTCATGCCACTGTTTGGGTGCTTGCTTGAGTCCATACAAAGACTTCAGCAACTTGCACACTTTTCCTTCCTGACCATCTAGTACAAACCCATCTGGTTGTTCCATATAAATTTCCTCGTCCAACTCTCCATTTAGGAAAGCAGTCTTAACATCCATTTGATGAACGAGAAGACCATGCGAGGCAGCTAGTGAAAGTAGAACTCGAATAGTGGTCAGTCGAGCCACAGGTGAGTAAGTATCAAAGAAGTCTTCACCTTCCTTTTGGGTATAACCCTTAGCCACGAGCCGAGCCTTGTACTTTTCAATAGTACCATCAGGCCTAAGCTTCTTCTTGAATACCCATTTGCATCCTATAGGTTTGCACCCATAAGGACGATCAGTTATCTCCCAAGTTTCATTCGCCAAGATGGAATCCATCTCGCTACGAACCGCTTCCTTCCAGTAGTCAGCATCTTCAGATGCATAGGCCTCTGAAATAGAACTGGGAGTGTCATCTATGAGATACACAAGAAAATCATCACCAAAGGACTTTGCAGTCCTCTGTCTCTTGCTCCTAGTAGGAACTTCATTGTTCTCCTCCACAGGACTTTCAAAGTGTTCCATCGAAATGGTAGGTTCGGTAATTGTAACTGGTTCCTGATTCGATGAACTAGGCATCTCCTGATTAGATGAGGTAGCCATATCCTTCATGGGAAAGATATCTTCAAAGAAAGTCGCATCATTCGACTCCATGATCGTACCGACATGCATGTCAGGTACCTCCGATTTTACAACCAAGAATCTATAGCCAATGCTATGAAAAGCATATCCCAGGAAAACACAATCCACAGTCTTTGGTCCAAGCTTCCGCTTCTTTGGAATTGGAACATTGACTTTCGCCAAACAACCCCATGTTCGTAGATAAGAGAGTTTTAACCTTTTCTTCCCCCATTCCTCGAATGGAGTTGTCTCTTTGTTCTTTGTGGGAACTCGGTTTAGGACATGACATGCCGTCAATATCGCCTCCCCCCACCATGCCTTGGAGAGACCCGATGTGTCTAACATGGCGTTAACCAAATCAGTTAGAGTATGGTTCTTTCTTTCGGCTACCCCATTTGACTGAGGTGAATAGGGAGGCGTCCTCTCATGGATTATACCATGTTCTGCAAAAAAGTATCAAATTCATTGGAAAAATACTCTCCACCACGGTCGGACCTAAGCCTCTTGATTTTTCGATCAAGTTGGTTTTCCACTTCAACTTTATAGATCTTGAAAAAGTTCAAAGCATCATCCTTAGATTTCAGAAGATAAACACGGCAGTATCTAGTGGAGTTGTCAATTAACGTCATGAAATATTTCTTTCCACCTTTTGTCAAAACACCATTCATTTCACATAGATCTGAATGTATGAGCTCTAGTGGTGCAAGATTTCTCGTTTCCGTAGTCGTGTGAGACTTACGAGGTTGCTTAGCTTGCACACACACTTGACACTTAGATCCCTTAACAGTGGTGAAACTAGGGATTAAGTTCAACTTCGCTAGTCGCGACATGCAACCAAAGTTAACATGACAAAGACGTGAATGCCACACATTTGATTCACTATTGTTGCAAACATGATTAACAACTTTATTGCAAACGTCTGATAAGGATAAACGAAACAGGCCTCCTGACTCATAGCCTTTACCAACAAAGGTTCCATACTTGGATATTACAAATTTATTCGACTCAAAGACAAGCTTGTAGCCATCTCTACACAGAAGAGATCCGCTAACAAGATTTTTATTGACGGAGGGGACATAATGCACGTTCTTCAGCCGCACGATCTTCCCCGAAGTAAACTTCAGATCGACCGTGCCAACACCACGAACAGAAGCACTTGAACCGTTGCCCATCAGCACGGTTGAAGTCCCTGCGGTCTGATAAGACGAAAACATGGAAATATCACCGCATACATGCACATTAGCACCCGTGTCAATCAACCAATCAGGAGAATGACATACTGAAAGAATAGTGGGAAATATACCATACCCAGCATCCTTCATGTCAGTGTCTCCAATGACAACATTAGCGGTCTTGCCGCCTTTCCCAGGATGACGCTTGTCATAGCGATTAGGGCAACTAGGAGCCCAATGATCAGGATCCCCACACACATGACAGACACCTTTCTTCTTGTCATTCTTCTTCTTGAAGTTCGTGTGTTGCACAGCCTTGTTCTTCCCATCAAACTTTGCTTTACCATCAAACTTGCCCTTGTTCTTGAACTTGTGGGGCTGGAAGTTCTGCTTCTGTACCACATTGGCACTAGATCCTCCCTCAATACCTCGAGCACGTGTGTCCTTTGCTCTCGCCTTTTCTTCCACATCAAGAGTGCCAATGAGATCCGGGACGGAAAACTCCTGCCTCTTATGCTTCAGCAAGGTAGCAAAGTTCCTCCATGAAGGAGGAAGCTTAGTGATGATACCTCCGGCAACAAACTTGTCCGGTAGCATACAACTGAAGTGCTCAAGTTCTCTAGCAAATGACTGTATCTCATGAGCTTGCTCAACCACGGAGCGCTCTTCAGTCATCCTGTAATCATAGAATTGCTCCATGATGTACACCTCAGTGCCAGCATTCGAGACCCCAAACTTGGCCTCGAGTGCATCCCACATATCTTTTCCATTATCAATTGACGCATAAGCATCAACTATGTTCTCACCAAGAACACTCAAGAGAGCAGCCTTAAACAGAGTATCCATTTTCTGAAAGGCTTGTGCCTGTTGAGCATCAAGATCCCCTTCAGGTTTGCCAAGAGTGGCGTCATAGCAACTCATGGTTTGAAACCATAAGACTGCTCTCACACGCCACCTCTTATAGTGGATACCCTCAAACATAGGAGGTCTCATGGAAGCAGCAAAACCACTTGGTGTAAATTGCCTATAATAAGGTTTTTGGATTGTTGGAAATATGAGCAATTTACCGAATGATTTTGTTAACAGAAATACTAGATAAAGCATGACCAATATAGTAGCGATAAAACAAGCCATGCGATTTGTCATAGAGAAGGTAAACATCATCTGCATATATGAACTTGAACTAAACACATCTAGAACAGACACTAGATGAAGTTGCATATATGAAGTAGAACCTAACACATGTAGGACAGAAAGTGGAGCAAAGAACTGTGTCATGACATCTAACAGAAAGAGCAACAACACGTACGGGACAACAGCAGTAGAAGTGCTGGACTTGGGGTCGGTGTCCTCGCCTGCCATGTCGTCGAGGAGGTCGTGGACGTCGAGGAAGAAGTCATCGTCGGGGAAGTAGTCATCGGCGACCGGATCGTCCGTGATGAAGCAGTCAGTAGTCGCGCTGAGCGCTCCCCAAAAACCTTATCACCCTTCTCCCGTACATGACTCAAAAGGTGCGGTTTTGGAGGCCTACTGTCCCGATCCGTGGTGCACGCTGCAAGCTGGGATGGGGAAGATCGTAGCAGCAGCGCAATGCTCAGGAACTTGTGGCGAGAGGAGGAAGAGGTTCTGGTGCGTCTCTCTGGGAGGAGCGACCTCCCTTTTATAGGCGCAAGAGAAGGAGGCGAGAGGGCAGCGACGGGAGGCGAAACGAACAGCCAGCAGCCGAAGGGCTGCACCGTTCGCATTCAAACTCCACTTTCGCAAAAATCTTTTCAGCTTCCGTGTGACCTTTCGTATACCCGTAGTGCGTGGCAATTTAGATATCAGCTTGGCTCATTCCCGCAACCCGCGGCGTGGCGAGGCGGGCGGCGGAGGAGGAGCGCGCGTGGATATCCCTCTTATTCTCATGCTCGTACAAGTGGGGAAAGAACCTCCCTTATAAGGAGGTCCAACTCCCACTAAACTAACAATGTGGGACTAAACTTTAGTAGTATCCCTTGCCTTGCACAAATGGGCTAAGTGGGCCTCTAGGATTTATTAGGAATTTTTGAAATAGTTATTGGGCTGCCCAAAATAGACTAAATTCCAGCAATTGCACGGTACTACCGCTGGTGTCTACGGTACTACCGCTCACCTGGGAGCAGTACTACCGCAAGCCACCACAGCAGCCAGAACAGAGTGAAGAGATAACAACGGAGGAAGCTCCAAGGTGCAGGGGAAAGGAGGGGACTAGAAAGAAACGTGTACGTGATGATTCCACCCAAACCTTTCCCACGCGGACCCCCTCTTAATAGTACGGCTTTCCTACGACTCAAATCCACCAAAAAGAAACGTAGAAAAAACGCCGTCTTCAACAGTCTTCGAGGGGCACCAAACCGTCTTGTGCCTAGCGATGAAACGTCTGGGAACTCAAGGCACACGATTAGTCCGCAAATGCATTGTCATCAATCACCAAAACACCTTAGGGATAAATATGCCCTTACAACTGCGAACACATGGACGGTTATGTCGAAATTGAGGCCCAGACAAACAGGGCCTACGTCTCTTCCACCGCCGACCCCACGGCTCCTCTTCGCCCTTGGGAGGCGCCACCCACCCACCCACCCATCCCATCTACTGGCCTTTATGCTCCGGTTTTGCCTTTATCCTATCGCATCCCCACCATGCGTCGCTTGAGGCTCGGGAGCAATGGAGGTGTTGGGGGCGAGGCGGCCCGGCTCTTCGGGTTAGATCGGTGGTAGAGGTCGCGCTCAACTCTTGAAGGACAAAAGGTGCAGCTGTTGTGAATTCGTTCGTGTGGCGACGGACCCGACTGCCTAAATGAAAACCTACCTTTTCATGATCTGGCGAATAAGGACACGAGTTGTTGTGTCCCGCCTCTTCTCACCGTGGGCGCACATTCCCGTTGGAACCTTGGTTGCCACCACCTTAGTTTCACATAGCCATCAACCTTAAGCCTCGGTTTTCACATCTTTGATGTTAGGGTTCTGCTTTATAATAATAAAAACACTATTTTTTGGCTACTCAAGGAAGGCTAGAGCAGACCTACGCGCACAGGGAATTAAGGTAACTCACAGCTGCAGCGCCTCGAGGAACTTGTCATGCTCGGGCTCGGTCCAACTCTCCCTGGACTTGGTGGTGGTGTAGGGTTTCCTAACCTTGGTGTCCCCCACCGGCCTAGGGGGTGCCGCAGGGATCGACGCCATCCGCCGGAGCACGGACTCCTGCTCCGGGTTGGAGTTGCGTCCACGGCTCCCGTCCCCCTCTGCGACAACAATGAAGTGCCGCTTCGGCTTTGGCTTCATTGGGTGCAGCGGCACGGTCAACGAGAACTGAGGGGGGCGGGTGGGGTCGCTCCCTTCTTGTGTTTTTTTCTGGGCACGGTGCATGCGTGCAGTGTGTCCAAGGGGCCAGAAGCGAAGCCAATGGGCCTGTTAATATGTACGCGGATGGATGTCCGCCGGTCGCTCCGCGGAGCCTTCTTCCATGATGCTGGCTGGTTGGGTCATGCGCTTCACACCCCCGACGAAGATGATGCCTTCCTCTTCCTCGCCATTTACGCAACGCGGCAGAGCTTCGCTCCACGGCGGCTGGAAGGGGTCACCTGGACGAATGGCTTATGATATATGCGTGTCTCGCGGGTGTGGAGTTTCTGCCAAAATCCAAGTGTTCAGGCAACGCTCCATGACGTCCAAGGCCGAACGGGGGGCAACAGCATGCCATCCGGTGCCTATAGTGATCGGGACTATGTTTTCTTTCTATTGTTCAGGCAAACTAAGGGAATGTTCGGTGATCCACTAGCTCCACCAAATCTGAGAATCTGTAGAGCATCTACTCCCCCGCTCCAGGACTTTTAACTAGCGCTCCACCAACTCGCGGAGTGAGAGTGTGGAGTGGAGGAGAGCCGAACAGGCCCTAACTTCCTGCTTTTCATATGCTTAAGAGTAACTCCAACTCCAACAGTAGATAAAAAAACGCCGCCAAAAGAGAAAACAGTATTTATTTTTAGTTCTTGGACTAGTAAACGGCTGACAGCAGTCAAAAACCTGCATGGCAACGAAGAAAACCAGACAAAAAAATTGCTGCTATATTTGGGTATCCGCTAGCACGAGACCAAAAATAAATAAGTAAAACGATGACGCCAAGCCTAACCGCTGCCCCGTCAAACTTCTTCTGTGTATTCTGAATTCTCGGTAGCTCCTTTATCGGCTTGCACTGTTGAGTATCGTGATTGTTTAGAAAATATAGGATAACATATAATTTATTTTACCTTATCTTGTATTTGAAGAAGGTCATATACTCTCTATATACGCCCACGAGGCTCATCAATAATCATCGATTCCACCAACCCCTCTCTATTCATGTTATTACATGCACCAATGTTGCAAGGTGCTACAATCACATTGATGCACTCCTGAAGCTGAAGTATGTGCACTCAATCTAATTTCAATTCAGAACTTCCTTTTCATTTCCTGTTATCACACCAAGTGATGCTATCTTTTGTAGTTCATCTGTTCATTTTTTTCGAAAAGGGGGGGGGGTCTCCGGCCTCTGCATCAGAGTGATGCATACGACCATCTTATTAACGAAAAAACAAAATGTGCCAACAAAGTTCCAAAGTCTCCAACTTAAAAAAAGAAAAGATAGCTCACACAGAGCCTAAAAGGCTAGAGACACAAACTAGCCAAGAGAAGACGCCACAACCGGCTGGCTAAAAATAGATAGGTAAACTAATTGCCTATCCTATTACATGACCGCCATCCAAACCGGTTGAAGATATCCCGAGCTACCATCTCCCAACGGATAGATCCAGTAACCAAATGCTCCCTTGCCTCCATCAGAGTGAGTAGCGATCACGAACAGATCACTGTCGTGGCTCGGAAAATAACCTGCAAAAATTGAATACGTGATGTTCTGTTAAAAACCAAATCATTTCTGCAATTCCAGATAGTCCACAAAAAGCGCAAACTCCAACCCGAACATGTCTTGCTAAGCCAGGCTCAATCCCATTAAGCCATGTCCCAAATAATGCGTTGACAGAATTCGGTGGAGTAATATTAAAAGCAATGTGGACCGTCCGCCAAAGGACTTTGGCCAACGGGCAATCAAGAAAGAGGTGCTTAATCGTCTCATCCCGATCACAGAAACTACACCTAGTAGGTCCTGTCCAATTACACTTTATCAAGTTGTCTTTTGTTAAAATAACTTATTTATGGACAAACCACATAAACACTTTTATTTTCAAAGGAACTTTGACATCCCAGACATTCTTGGAAGTTGGAATGGAGTTCGAATTAAAAACATCAATATACATTGATTTAACTGTAAATACTCCAGACCTAGTCAATTTCCAGCGTAATCCATCGGGTTGGTCAGAAAAATTGAACCTCCATGAGTCTCCTAACTAAATGGAGCCATTCTTCCCGCTAGCGATCGTCTAATCTGAATATTAAGGGGGATAGATTGAAATACCGTTGCAACGAACACCTCACGTTGTTGAGCAATCTGATATAAATACGGATATTGAATGGCCAAGGGTGAGTCGCCAAGCCAAGTATCCTCCCAGAAACGTGTACTAGCACCGTTTCCAATAACAAACCTCGTCCTGTTGAACATTGATTGTTTGACTTTCATTAGTCCTTTCCAGAAAGGCGAGTCAGTCGGCCTGACTGTGACCTGGGACAATGTTTTAGTCTGGAGGTACTTGCTGCGAAGGATCTGCGCCCACATGGCCTCAGTCCCGGATGAGAGCTTCCACAACCACTTACTAAGAAGGCATCTGTTCTTAACTGCAAGATTCTCAATACCAAGACCCCCTTGGTCTTTCAGTTGACAGATGATATCCCATTTAGCAAGCCGGTATTTTCTTTTAAGTTCATCACCCTGCCAAAAGAAACGCGATCGATAGAAGTCCAGTCTTTTCCTAACACCAACCGGGACCTCAAAGAACGATAAGAGGAACATAGGCATACTTGTGAGCACCGAATTTATCAAGATTAATCGGCCTCCATATGACATGAGCTTACCCTTCCAGCAACTCAGCTTCTTCTCAAATCGGTCCTCGATGCACTTCCATTCTCTGTTTATCAGCCTACGATGGTGTATCGGAATACCTAGGTAGGAAAAGGGTAAAATCCCCAACTCGCACCCAAACAATTGCCTATAAGACTCCTGTTTGTCTTTGGCTCTACCAAAGCAGAACAACTCGCTCTTATGAAAGTTAATCTTTAACCCGGTCAATTGTTCAAATAGGCATAACACCAGCTTCATATTTCTCGCCTTGGCCAAGTCATGCTCCATAAAGATGATTGTATCATCAGCGTACTGAAGGATGGATACACCTCCATCAACAAGATGAGGTACCAAGCCACCCACTTGACCATTCTCCTTAGCCCTTCCTACCAAAATTGCTAACATATCCACCATAATGTTAAACAGGATAGGGGACATCAGATCGCCCTGTCTTAGGCCTTTATGTGTCTGGAAATAATGACCTATATCATCATTCAATTTAATTCCTACACTCCCTTTTAGCGTAAATGATTCGACCTGTCGGCCCCAGGCTTCATCAAAACCTTTCACACGCAATGCCTGTTGGAGGAATGGCCATTTGACCTTATCGTACGCTTTCTCGAAATCCACCTTAAAAATTACTCCATCTAATTTTTTGGAGTGGATTTCATGGAGCGTTTCATGAAGGACAACCACCCCTTCAAGGATGTTTCTGTCTGGCATGAAAGCAGTTTGGGATTGTTGCACCACAGAATGCGCAATCTGTGTGAGCCTATTAGTCCCGACCTTGGTGAAGATTTTGAAACTAACATTGAGGAGGCAGATCGGCCTGAACTGTTCAATTCTCACAGCATCCGTTTTCTTAGGGAGCAATGTGATAGTTCCAAAATTCAAGTGAAATAATTGAAGCTGTCCAGAGAACAGATCATGAAACATAGGTAACAAATCCCCCTTAATAATGTGCCAGCACTTTTTATAGAACTCGACCGGGAACCCATCCGGTCCGGGAGCCTTATTGTTTTTCATTTGTGCAATAGCATCAAACACCTCCTTCTCTGGGAACGGGGCAACTAGGATATCATTATCGGCAACAGACAATTGAGGCACATCCCCAGTCCTGGACTCATCGAGGGAGACACAATTATCCTCCGGAGGTCCAAATAACTGCCTATAATACTCGGTAATATATGTTTTTAGATTATCATGTACTAAAATAGTGCCCTCATCTTGTTCAAGTTGAAAGATTCGCTTCTTTCTGTGCTTACCATTGGCAATCAAGTGAAAGAATTGAGTATTCGCGTCCCCTTGGACCACTTTGCGGACCTTAGCTCGCAAAGCCCACTTCAACTCTTCTTCGCGGAGAAATTCTTTCAACCTCTTCTCCGCCTCAGTTTTAACCTAGAGCTCAGCTGGCAGCAAAATCGCGGATTCGTCTTTTATGTCCAAGGCCTGTATAAGAGAAAGGAGCCTATCCTTCTCAATCTTATACACCCCACTGAGGTGCTTAGCCCAACCCCGTAAGAAACTTCTCAAATGCCTAATCCCTGGCAATCAGGTCTAAGAACCCCTCACGTTCAAACTAGGCCATCTCGAATGAGAAGGTGTTTTTGTTTCCCATGTGGTTCGGCTCCCCTGAGTCCACGAACAAGTGTGTGTGATCAGATATTCCCCGCGAGAGAGCTTGTAGCGTGACAAGAGGGAATTTCTGTTCCCACTCCACGCTCGCGAGAACTTGATCAAGCTTTTCGTATGTCGGGTTTGGCAAAGCATTAGCCCAGGTAAACTTTCTACCAGAAAGCTCTATCTCACTCAGATCCAAGCTTTCAATAATGGTATTGAACATAAACGACCACCTGCCATCAAAGTTTTCATTATTTTTCTCCTCTCTCCTCCTAATGATATTGAAATCACCCCCGACCAAAATTGGAAGCTGCTCGGACCCACAGATTCGAACAAGGTCCGCCAGAAACTCCGGTTTAAGCTCGGGCTGTGCGGCACCATAAACCGCCACCAAAGCCCAGTTGAAACCATCAACTTTAGACCTAACTCGAAACTTTACCGCGAAGTCGCCCATCACTACACTTCGGGCTTCAAGCGAATCACATCTCACACCCAGCAAGATACCACCCGATCGTCCTCGTGGAGGGAGGCAATGCCAATCGAAATCAACACCACCCGCAAGAGAGGATAGAAACTGAGGTGCAAAATTATCTCTACCGGTTTCCGATAGAGCAATAAAATCTAACCGATGTTCCAAAGAAGCCTCAACAAGAAACCTTCTTTTAGCCAAGTATTTCAGACCTCTGCTATTCCAAAACATTCCTTTCATATTTCGTCATGAATTTTTTTAGTAATCCAAATCATAGCACTCCTACGAACTGCAGAATCGGGATAAATCTTCCGTTCCCACTTACGCTTTGGTTTACTAGGCTCTGTCACCCGGTCCTCATAACCGGGCTCAACGGAACTAACAACGGCAATATCTAGGGGCACATCATCATCCTCAGACTCATGATTAGAAGGTGCTAGATCCGCACACAAATTATCGAGCACTCTAACCCCTAACACATCAATCTCATCATCATTCATGGGTTTAACCGCTGCAAGATTACGAATAGTCTCTAAGGCAGCTCCGCCTCCAAATCTAACATATCATTCACCGAATTGGATATCTCACTATCAGTAACACCTAGTGTAACTCCTAATTGATTTGCATTATTGATAATCTCCTCATTAGAAAAATGCAATAAAGAATTAGATATGTTGACGGACATACCAGAAGAGATCGCAGCATCGTGAAGCTTGGCCGCCCTCATAGTGCACCGCTGCTGCATATCATCAACCTCCAGAAGCTCCTGAATGCGAGGACTCATCCGTCTCCCCGTCGAGACCGGGTCCGGGATCCCGCCAAAGGCAACAACCTCCTCCCTAGTAAAGCCTCGCGGTGAGTCCCACAACGGGTCAACCACGGCTACCGGAGGAGGCGGCTGCGCGCTCCCATGCCCCTCAGACAAATGCCCCACGGGTAAGACAGGAGAGTGGATAACTGGGGCCGCCTGCCCGATCCCTCCTCCCGCCCCACCCACCGGCTCAGAGTGAAGTGCCGACGTTGTAGGAGGTGCGGTCCTCCTGACCGCAGACGAGGAAGGGGGATCTAGGGTCACCTGCCCCAACCCCCCTCCCCCAGCGCCACTGGAGGCGCGGGTGCCACCGCCACGACCGGAAGAGGAAGAGCCGAGACCGCCTGCCTTGGGCTCCCTCTCCCAGCGCTGGCCGACCCCGACGTGACCGGCCTCACCGGCGTCGGGATAGGGAGTGGAGAAGTCAAGGCCACCTGCCCCGACCCCCCTCCCCCAAGCCCCACCTCGAACGCAGACGACATCACCGGAGCCTCGACAACAGGTGAAGCAAGGGAAATAGAAGCGACCTCCGGCTCCACTTCCCCAACTCCAGCACCCTCAAACTCCAACAAAGGGAGCGTGTGTTCAAACACATCGTCAGTCTCCACCCGATCACTCCAAAGTCTGGGAGGCGCTGAGGCTAGCTCAAAGGACCCAAAACGCAACGAAGGCATAGGCACCAAAGGTGAGGGTGCCGGCTCAACCTGGGTCCCATCCCCGGGCAACTGAGTATCTGGGCGAGAACCGGTAGACCCCTCTCGTGTGGAATCGGTCGGTGCCCCCTTGACTCCTGCATCGCCATCATCCTCGTGCATATCAACATCATTCCCATTAACCTCCTCAGCAAACAGATCAGTGTCCTCGAACTCTATATCGAGCGGGAATACCTCTCCCCTATATGTCCAATGGACCACATCGGGCACGAACTCAATATTCAGAACACTCACCAAAATCCGGGCCACTCCATGAGCACAGGTGAAAGCCATATCCACTTTCTCCGTCTTCCCAACCATGATACCCATACTGGCCACAACTCGAACATCCTGCAAAGGCTTAGATGGAGCCCCCGAAAACCTCAACCAGACCTGCGTAAGCGGCTTTCCTTTAGGCTCCACCTTCGTCCACTCGTGAAACTCCAAAATACATGTAGTACCAGGTACTCTACACAAGCCAAAGCTCAGCAGTTTTTGCAAATCATCCACAAAGGGGAAATCCACCTTAAAGACATTAGCTCCGAGACTAACCAGCTCCCACTGGAAGTCACCCGGTGCCAGCTCCTGAAGCCTCCGGACAATCTGAGCCTCAGTCACCTCTCCCTGGGTTGCTTTCACAACCCCGGTGGTCAAGCTCTATGTCTCCTCGGGAATCTCCCTCGCGGCCTGGGACTCAAAGAACAAAAGCTCTGCACAGTATAGCCCATACATTGTCAGAGCCGGAGCCTGGTCACGCAATAACGGGTAGTCTCCCGAAGTATGTGCTGGCTTGCCACACGAGTCACACAGCTCTGCCACGCACTCCGCAATGAAATGGCCCTTCTCACCACAACAGTGACAAAGCATCCTTTCCTTATTGCGCGCCCACTTGGACGAGGAACCACGGTGCTTTCCGTCTCCATACGCATCAACACCATCATCCCCCCACTGACCTTGGGGCGGCTCAAAGGAATCTCTAGCTATCGAATTATGCCTCGTCTGCGATGGTCCCGAACGGTTCTGAGCCGGCCTCGCGACATAGTGCGACGGAGGAGCGGCCCGAGGTGGACCGCCAACAGGAACCGGCACCACTGGACTAGGGCCAGACCCACCGCCCCGACCCATAGCAGCAGCTACTGGAGGCGTTGGCCCCGACGGTCGGTGTCTAGTGGCAGCGCCTCGCCTGACGCCGGCTACAATCAAGCCCCCACCAGGGCCACCTCTTCCCACCGGCAGCACAGGCGGCCTGGTTGCCGCAGGCACAGGCGGCTGCTGCCCAAGGTTGCCGCCTGCACGCCCCGTAGCCAAAGTAGGAGCGACAGTGCCGCGCCCGGCGCAGGCTACAGCCAAGCCACCACCGGCCGCGCCAGGCCCAGTGCCGGCAGCCCCCCGTCCAACACCCCCAGGCGGCGGCACAACTGCCCCGGCCCTGTCTTTGGCTGTAGCCGCCTGGGGCTTCGACGCCGGCGGCCCTCCCGTCCCTCGGCCCGCCATTGCACCAAGGGGAGGGATCCGACGAGCACGACCAGGGCCGCAAGGAGGGAACACAGGCGTCCCGTTCCGGCGAACCCTAGGACAAAAAACGATCATGCTCGCACGACAAGTCTCAATCTCTTTCGTGCATGCAGCGACCGCGTCGATACATGTGGTGCCCGGTATAGCCTGGGCCTCATACCCAGCTATCTCTGGCCCATCTAGTCACGCATGAGAAACCGAAGAAGCCGGCCCAACTCGGCCCAGCATCTGGTTCAAACGATCGCGACAAGCCGCTCGGATCCCGACCGACGTCCTCGACGGCACAGCAGCCGCCACTGCCGGCAACAATCCGGCCCTCAACCGGCAAACCGGCCTCCTCTTCTTAACCATCGTCCATGAATCCGGATTAATCAAGTCGAATAGCGTGAGGTTTGGAAGTCGTACCTTAGGTATAGGGCCCTTCCAAGGCCTGACCGCCGTCGCCGCCGTTCTCCGGTGAACGACACGTCGCACCATCTCCTTCCTCTCGTCCGGATGTAGCCCGATCCGCGTCGGATCCTCCACCGGCAAGAACTTGTCTACGGTTGTGGCCACCTTGTCTTCGTCACAACCTGCATGAAATAAATCGCAAATCAAATCCGATGGAGTAGGCGACGGCGGTGAACCCCCTGGATCCTCTTCGTCAAAATTCTTAAATGAGTATTAGTGAACAAATTATGTTATTTTACACTGTACTTCATTGTTTCACCTATGGCCCTATGTGGCACTTTATTTACAAACATTGTGTGAGGCTACTGTTTGTGCTTTTAAACTTCAAAACTCAGTTTTAGTACTAACTTGATATGTACTTTTGTTGTCAGCTAGAAAGCCACAATTTTGCTTCATGTTAAGCCATGGGACGATGAGACTGCATTGGTCAAGTTAGACGAAGTTGTCCGAAGTGTCAAGAACTCAAGAGGGAGCTAGGGCCTTCTGCAGGGTCCTTGTATCACTACTCTTAAATGTTTTTTTCATGCATGTTATTTTTGTGTCTACATAATTACTTGTGTTCTATAACATTGAGGGTTTTGCCATCCCTTGCAGCCAAGCTCATACCAGTTGGATATGGCATCAAGAAGCTTTAGATTATGATGACCATCATTGATGATCGTCGCTGTCGACACTCTCATTGAAGACCATCTCTGCTTTGAACCATCATTGCTGATCTCATTGAAGACGCAAGGCGCAAGAAGCTTCATAATCAATGATTTCTTTTCAAATTTCTGACCTTTTATCAAATTCGTGAACTTATTTCAAAATTGGATGAAGTTTTTTTCAAAATAGATAAACTTTTTGCAGGTTTGTGAAGTTTTTTCTAACTCGTGAACTTTTTTCAAAATTTGATTTTTTTAAATATGATTTTTAAAAATTCATGAACTTTTCCAAATTATGATTAACTTTTCCAAAATTTCTGTTTTTTCCCAATTTTTGAAGAGTCAATGGTCTAGTGTCAACAACTGAACGACTGACCGAGACAACAAAGAATCAACCAAGCAAGCAAGTCGATGGAAGGATTGAGCATTCGTATTAGTGGGCTGGCCCAACTCACCAAGCGTGTGAGCCCCAGTGGGATAACTAGTGCTTAAGCCACTATATAGGTGGTCCCCTGTTTTGAGAGGAGCGGTATTGTGCCTTCCGTAGCTCCAGCCTGCGCAGGGTTCGAGAAACAGTGGTTAAGTCCCAGTTGACTGAGACCTAGCCACAACCATTCGAGAAAGGGTCCGACCACCTTGAGTCCATACACTAGTGCAGAACCGGGTAATAGCACCGGTTCGTTAGGCCCTTTAGTGCCGGTTCGGTAACCGGCACTAAAGTGTGGGCACTAAAGGTCCCCCCTTTAGTACCGGTTCAACACGAACCGGTGCTAAAGGGTAACCACGTGGCACGAGCCAGCTCCGGGGGCAGGGAGCCCTTTAGTACCGGTTGGTAACACCAGCCGGTATTAAAAGGTTGGGGTTTTTTGGGTTTATGATTTCTTTTTCATTTAATTTTGTGTTTTCCATTTAATTCTTTTTCGTTTGCTGGTATTTTATGATGCTACATATTGTACACGTTATGCATATATATAAATAGAATTTCTAGTAGAACCGATCATATATATATATATCATCGAATGTCTCACAACCACCATTAATTCACACATATATACACACATGTATATATGTATACAATTAGGTAGCTATATACAATCTCTCCTAATTGGTGCCTTCGGAGCCAGTGGCATTAGCCTAATTGGTGCCTTCGGAGCACGATGACAACTGGAAGTGGTTCATGGGGGCGGTAGCGGGTAATGGTATTCTCCTTTGGGATCTATGACCTGGTCGATCAAAAATCCCGTTATTTCCTCTTGAATTGCTTCTATGCGGTCCTCTGGTAGGAGCTGCTCCCGCACCTCTTTGAACTGTTAAGAAGGAGATCAATATGCATGTGTATTAGTTGTGTGACTAGATATCGATAATGGTGTAAAAAATGTGAATAGTGTTCTGACAAACGTACCCACTCCTGTCTTTGAGATCTGCTCCTTTCGGACGCCATCATGCGAATGTTCTCGGAAACATAGTATGCACACAGATTATTCCCCGGCGCCTGCTTCAGGGCCTTTACGAGAATGGAATTTGATCAGATAATAATTAATCAAGCATGATAATTAAAGAGATGGCAGCTAGCTAGCTAGTACTACTTAATTACTTACCTTGGGTCGATACCATTTCAGATTTTTTTTCCATTGGCCTGGAGTGACGCTGATGAACTTTGCCCAAGCCCTGCCCGCTGACAAAGAAAATGAATAAAGGGGTTATTAAATAGTTCATACCAGGAAATGACGAACTAAATAGGCTGAGATATAGTTAATAATGATTGAAATTACCTGTTGACTATCCCAGACAAGATGGTGTAGTCACTTGGTTTTTTAAGTAGTGAGTCTAGTACTTCAACTATTCCTTCATCAACTTTAATGATTAACAAGATCCAGTGAAATCTGCATGCACACACGTTTGCATGTCTTAATTAAGCGGGCATATGTAAGCAAAAACATGTAGCTAGCTAGTAGGCAAAAACATAATTTGTAGTACAAGACAGTGTGACTCACTCGAAGTTGTAAGGAAGTAGTATATCTTCATTGTATTTGAGGCGCTTGAAGAACTCTAGCATGCTTTCCTCTACACTTTTTTCGTAATATGGATCTAATTTCCATGTGTATTCATTAATGGTATTTGGGTCAACGAACCCAATGCCATAGCGTCCACCTTTTTTCATTTCATAAATCTTCATCCTGCATAATACCACAGAAAAGAATATAGTGAGGATAATTATAGGTAATGATTGATCAAAATGATCACTACAGCTAGCTTGAGACTTAAATTATAGAAAGAAATCACTTACAGACAATAGCAACTGACGATAGATTTGTCGAGTGCGTCTTGATTGTATAACTGAAATAGTTTTGAATACTCAACAGACACAGCTTTCTCATGGTAGTAATGATCCTTCTTGACATTCACCATGAGGGACTCTCTATTGGAAATCTTGGTAATGTCCATGTACCATTGATGCAATTCATACATTCTCGTTGGGAGCTTCTTGACCTCGTCTGACTCGACCAAAGGTTGGCCCCGGACATATTTCCGTTTTATTTCCTCCTCTCTAAGCAGAGGCATGGGCTCGATGTCGAGGAGTTGTCCAACAGTGATCTTGAGGATTTCAGCCTGCCTTATATGCTCCTCGGTTATTACCACATCACCCAGCTCGGGAACGTAAATGGTTTGCCCACAATAGTATTGGACGCGCCTACTCTCATGTGTTGTTGGCACAACAAGCGGGGGGATTGATTGCGCCGCCTATTCTCCCAGCTGGGGAATGGTTTTACCGCTCCTTTTGCTAGCTGATTTGCTCGAGCTCGAGCTCGCCTCTTTCTGTAGACGTGCTCGATTTAACTTCCTGAGGTGGCGCTCATAGTCTGTGTCAACAGGCTTGGGAGCTGGTGCTCTAGCCATACAAATGAAGTGGTCAATCTTTTCCTCAAACACTCTCTCCCTTGGCGGCGGTGGCGGTTTCGGTGCAAAATGGGCTTCCACCTCGGCCTTCGATATGGCCGTGTTTTCCTCCTCGGACTTGTCGTAAGGCCTTTGCGGAAGAGGCGCGAGGCTGCTTGGACCATATTGAAATCGCTTGCCTCCGTCTGTTCCTCCAGTACTACCTCGACTTGTACCGCTACGCACCATAGCTGAGGCGGCTCTCTTCTGTGATTGCTGAGGCGGCGAAGACGGCTGACGTGGCTGAGTTGGAGGAGGAGGAGTGGCCTGAAGCTGTGCCAGACTTGGAGGAGGAGTGGCCTGACGCTTTGCGGACTTGGAGGAGAAGGAGTGGCCTGAAGCTGTGCCGGACTTGGAGGAGGAGTGGCCTAACGTGTTGGTGGACTTGGAGGAGCGGGAGTCTGCTGACTCGGTGGCGGACTTCGACGAGGAGTCGGATGATGCGGTGTCGGTGGCCTTCGAAAGATGATGCAATCCTTTCTCCATAGGATGATACGATGGTTGGCCTCTCCCAGTGTGTGCTCCTCGTCACCTCCAGGAATGTGAAGCTCTAGCCCCGAATATTGGTCCACCACCTCATCAACCAAGACACGAGCATAGCCCGCTGGAATCGGGTTGCAATGGAAGGTTGCCTCGGGGGGATTTGTAAAAGCCACGACATCCGCCAGCTTCATGGATATGTTCTTCATTTTGAAGTGTAGCTCGCAGTTAGTGTTCTCCATGATGTCATCCACTGGGTAGCTATCCAGCAATGCGTCGCCCGGGGTGGAACCCATGCTGCTTCTCGGCATGAATGGGACTGTGCTATCCAATGCTGGATCATCCGCTAGCTGCTGCAGCTGTTGAGACCCCCTTTGCTGGCTAAGTGAGTCGATCTGCTCCTGCTGCCGCTGGAATTTGACTGCCAAGTCCGCGTGCGCTGATTCTAGGCCTTGAAGGCGTTCATAGTCCAACTTTCTCTGCTCCTCCTCCATCTTCCTCTTCTTCTCCTCCGCAATTTTCTTTCTCGCATGGGTTCTGTAGTCGGCGTTCCAGTCCGAAAACCCCTCATACCACGGAATAGCACCCTTGCCTCGTGTTCTTCCCGGGTGTTCAGGATTTCCCAGGGCACGCGTAAGCTCGTCGTTCTCTCTGTTGGGCTCGAACACCCCCGATCGAGCCTCTTCTATTGCAACAAGTAGCTTATCTTCGGCTCCGTCCAGACATGCCTTCTTCGAAACTTTGCCTGTCTTCGGGTCCAACTCCCCCCATGCGCATAGAACCAAGTCCTGCACCTGGGGGGGCCAGCTCAATGTTTCTGGAGTGACACATGCATCATCCATCTCTTTCTCAGACTTATCCCACTTAGGCATTCCCACTGCATAGCCACCTGGCCCCAGCTTATGGAACTTATCCTTTTTTGTGGCATTGGCCTTGTTTATTCTCGACTGTTCCTTAGATAATTCCGAATCCTTGAATTTCACGAAATCGTCCCAATGAGCACTTTGCTTCTCTAGTGTTCCCTCGAATACTGGAGTCTTCCTTCCTCCCTTGACGTACTTGTCCCATACACGATTCTTGTGGTTGTTGAATGCAACCGCCATCTTCCTAAGAGCAGCGTCCTTGACTTTCTCCACATCTGCATCTGTGAAATGATCTGGTAGGGTGAAATGTTCCATGAGCGTTTCCCAAAGCAGAAGTTTTTGTCTGTCGTCGACAAAAGTAAGTCCTGGACGTGGCTTTGCTCGCTCTCTCCATTCTTGAAGGGAGATCGGGAGTTGGTCCTTCACAAGAACTCCGCACTGACGAATGAACTTGTCCGCAATCTTCTTAGGCGCTAATGGTTCACCATTAGGTTTGATAGCCTCGATATTGTACTTTATGCCCTCCTTCAACTTTTTGTTCGGGCCTCGTACTGTCCTGCTGCCTGAAGATTTGCCCGATCCGGATGGCTGAAAGAAGAAAGATCGATTCGTTAATATATATCTTCAAGTAAATTGAAACATGTGATGATCACCAGATGCCTGCTTATATAAATATACCTCGCCGGTCTTTGTTGTTTCAAGATCAACATTTTCTTCGTCATGTTCATAGTTCATGACTTCATCAATTCGGTCGTCGTGATCGAATATCATATCACCCTCCAAGGTGTTGTTTAGATATTCGGAGCCATCATAATCTTCTTCATTCTGATCAACATCTGGCCCGTGAGGATTGCATATGATATTGAACAGGGCCTCTTCTCCCTCTCTGCCGCTATTGTCTGCCATAGGTTTTATTTAACTTATCCAAAAGAAATATATTCAAATTACAATGCATGGATGCAATCAATTAATAAGGAAAAACTGAATCAATCATAGTACATAATAAGCATCATCGAATATAATCTCGAATACGTCGTCTCGAATAATAGATATAATCTCGAATACATCGTCTCGAATAATATATATAATCTCGAATAAATCATCTCGAATATTATATATCGAATACATCACTAGCTAGCTAGCTAATAAAGATCGAATACTAGAGAGTAATCTAGGCGGTGGACAACCAAAGTGAAGGAACCATCACTGGATCATAGCTCAGGTGATCTCCCCAAAGAACCTGCCAGGTATTGGAGAACCTGGCGTCCATAGCAGCCATGTAGCGATGGACGTGCTCGTCCTCCTCCTTGACACGGCGACGTACCACCTCCGGTGGGGCCGGCTCCCTCCGCACCGAAAGGGGCCCACGCGAACGCCACCAAAGGAGATGAGGGTCGACGGCGGGACCCGGGGCCGGGTTCCTCACCAAGCGTCGCGCCCCTGAAGGTAGCACCTCCTAGTGCCAGCCCGGCAGAGCCCAGTCCCAGACATGGGTCCTCTGAAGCAGGACGTCGTTGCGAACGGGTCGACGGCGAGGATGCGGGCCGGGCATCGTCGACAACAAATACTATATGCAAATGTAACACTAATTATGCTATCATTGCATATGTCAAAATTCTATATGCTATTTCATACTAATTAAGCATCTAACACTAAAAACAGAAAAAAAAACTTCTATACATCCATTAAAAAACAGAAAAACAACATTATATAAAAAAAACTCCATACTAATTAAACACTAATTATATCCATCTAACATGCATTCATACATATATACTAGTGAAAAAATAATAATCTAAAAAATCTAAACTAATTAAACATACAAAATACATATATACTAATTAACTTAAGGAAATGTGTGTGTGTGTGTTCATCATGCTTGTGTGTGTGTGTATGGGCTCGGGGAGGGGCGAGGGAGAGGGTTAGAGGGGGAGAGCTCACAGCGCGGCGATGGCGACGGCAAGGCGACGGCCGGGGGCGGCGACGCGGGGACGGCGCGACGGGGACGGGCCCGGGGCGGCGACGGAGACGAGGGCGGCGACGGGGACGGGGGCGGCGACGGGGATGAGGGCGGCGACGGGGATGGGGGCGGCGACGGCAACGGCGCGCGACGGGGTGGCGCGGGACGGGGGCGGCGACGGGGACGGGGGTGGCGACGGCGTCGATCGATCGGGGCGGGCGGTGCTTCAATGGGGAAATAGAGGAAGAAACAGAGGGAGAATGAAATTTTTTGAAGTGATGTATATATAGAAGGCACCTTTAGTACCGGTTGGAGCCACCAACCGGTACTAAAGGCCTGTTTTGGCCAGGCGAAGCGGCGGGAAGGGCAGGCCTTTAGTACCGGGTGGTGGCTCCAACCAGTACTAAAGACCCCCCCTTTAGTACCGGTTGATGCCATGACCCGGTACTAAAGGGGGTGCGCTGCCAGGCCAGGGGCGCAGAAGTTTAGTCCCACCTCGCTAGCCGAAGGGCGCTCGCACCTGCTTATAAGCCCCACCGCCGCTGCTGTCTCGAGCTCCTCTCTAAAGCAGGCCTTCTGGGCCTACCTCTGCTACTCTGCCCAGTGGGGCCTATTGGGCTTGCGGGCCTGCATCCTGGCCCAACAACAGGTTGGGTTTCTAGTCATATGCAAGCCGTTGTGGCCCTGTAGGTGGGCTTTTTTCATTTAGTTTTTTATTTTCTGCTTTATTTATTTTGTTTTATTTATTTTTAGTTGTTTTTTTGCTGTATTTAGAGTTTCTTTGTGAATATTTTTGATAGTTTTTAGAAACTTTCAGTTAGTGCCGGTAGTTTTTAAATTTGAATAGTTTAAATTTTGAATTATTTGAAATTTGTGTGAATCACTAGTTTGTGAATAACTTAACTTTTAAAATACATTTTTCAGTGATTCTTTTTTATTATATTTAATATTAGTGTGTTTTATCATTATATTCAATTTGGTAATTCTTAGGTTATTTAAAAAATGAAATGCATTTTTAGCTGAAAAAATCAGTAAAGGCATGAAAGAATTTGTTTGCACATAAAATTTCTTCGCGTTTCAAATGCCAAAACACATAACTACCCTAACTATTATAGAGATTCCCTCCTGGGTGTGAAACACACAAGAAAGTGATGATAGTGAAGCCGATCACATCCCAGATCTTTGTGTGTGAAACTTTTTCTTCGCGTGTGTCCCTTTGCACCGTAAGCATGGAAAATCTTCATCATTTAACGGGATGCTTGAGTCAATATTCACTGTGAATGGAGCAATTTCATCAAACTTTTCATAATCTCCTGACATGTCTGTCTTGTCATCCATTCTCACGATGTTTCTCTTCCCAGAAAGAACTATGTGCCACTTTGGCTCATCGTATGATGCATTCGCTTCCTTATCTTTTCTTTTTCTTGGCTTGGTAGACATGTCCTTCACATAGAAAACCTGTGCCACATCATTGGCTAGGACGAATGGTTCGTCTGCATACGCAAGATTGTTGAGATCCACTGTTGTCATTCCGTACAGCAGGTCTTCCGTTACCCCGCCTCGTGTCATATTGACCCATTTGCACCGAAACAAAGGGACCTTAAAACCACGTCGATAGTCAAGTTCCCATATGTCCTGTATATAACCATAATATGTTTCCTTTCCCGTCTTGGTTTCTGCATCAAAGCGGACACCACTGTTTTGGTTGGTGCTCTTCTTATCTTGGGCGATCGTGTAAAATATATTACCATTTATCTCGTACCCTTTGAAAGTCATTATATTCGAAGATGGTAACCGGGACAGCAAGTACATGTCATCTTCAATAGAGGCGTCATGCATGGTACGTGTCTGCAACTAGCTGGCAAAACTCCTGGTTTATTCATGTGTAATCCAGTCATCAGACCGCTCCGGGTGTTTGGAGCGTAGCAAATTCTTGTGTTCATCCATATACGGAGCCACCAAGGCGGAATTCTGTAGAACTGTGTAGTGTGCTTCAGTGAGAGAATGTCCGTCCATACATATTATTTGTTCCCCTCCTAGCGTGCCTTTTCCATCTAGTCTGCCCTTATGCCGCGATTCAGGAACACCAATCGGCTTAAGGTCAGGAATAAAGTCAATACAAAACTCAATGACCTCCTCATTTTCATGGCCCTTGGAAATGCTTCCTTCTGGCCTAGCACGGTTATGAACATATTTCTTTAATACTCCCATGAACCTCTCAAAGGGGAACATATTGTGTAGAAATACAGGACCCAAAACGTTAATCTCTTCGCATAGGTGAACTAGGATGTGTGTCATGATGTTGAAGAAGGATGGTGGGAACACCAACTCGAAACTGACAAGACATTGCACCAAATCATTCTCTAACCTTGGTATGATTTCTAGATCGATTACCTTCTGAGAGATTGCATTGAGGAATGCACATAGCTTCACAATGGCTAATTGAACGTTTTCCGGTAGAAGCCCCCTCAATGCAACAGGAAGCAGTGCATCATAATCACGTGGCAGTCATGAGACTTTAGGTTCTGGAACTTTTTCTCTGCCATGTTTAATATTCCCTTTATATTCGATGAGAAGCCAGATGGTACCTTAATACTGAGCAGACATTCAAAGAAGATTTCCTTCTCTTCTTTGGTAAGAGCGTAGCTTGCATGACCCTGATGTATGCCATCTTTTCCGTGCATACGTTGCTGGTCCTCCCGTGCCTCAGGTGTATCTTTTGTCTTCCCATACACGCCCAAGAAGCCAAGCAGGGTCACACAAAGATTCTTCGTCACGTGCATCACGTCGATTGCGGAGCGGACCTCTAGGTCTTTCCAATAGGGCAGGTCCCAAAATATAGATTTCTTCTTCCACATGGGTGCGCGTCCGTCAGCGTCATTCGGAACAGGTTGTCCACCAGGACCCTTTCCAAAGACCACCTTCAAATCGTTGACCATATCATGTACATCAGCACCAGTACAGTGGCGAGGCTTCGTCCGGTGATCCGCCTCACCTTTGAAATGCTTGCCTTTCTTTCTTACAGGATGCCTACTCGGAAGAAATCGACGATGTCCCATGTAGACATTCTTCTTACAATTAGCCAAATATATACAGTCGGTATCGTCCAAACAGTGCGTGCATGCGCGGTATCCCTTGTTTGTCTGTCCTGAAAGGTTACTGAGAGCAGGCCAATCATTGACGGTCACGAACAGCAACGCCTTTAGGTCAAATTCTTCCCCCATGTGCTCATCCCACGCACGTACACCTGTTCCATTCCACAGTTGTAAGAGTTCTTCAACTAATGGCCTTTGGTACACATCAATGTCGTTGCCGGGTTGCTTAGGGCCTTGGATGAGCACTGGCATCATAATGAACTTCCGCTTCATGCACAACCAAGGAGGAAGGTTATACAAACATAGAGTCACATGCTAGGTGCTATGGTTGCTGCTCTGCTCCCCAAAAGGATTAATGCCATCTGCGCTTAGACCAAACCATACGTTCCTTGCGTCATCTACAAACTCCTTCCCGTACTTTCTTTCGATTTTTCTCCACTGCGACCCGTCAGCGGGTACTCTCAACTTTCCGTCTTTCGTATGGTCTTCTCTGTGCCATCGCATCGCCTTGGCATGCTCTTTGTTTTGGAACAAATGTTTCAACCGTGGTATTATAGGAGCATACCACATCACCTTGGCAGGAATCTTCTTCCTGGGGCGCTCGCCCTCGACATCACCAGGGTCATCACGGTTGATCTTATAGCGCAATGCACCGCATATCGGGCAAGCGTTCAAATCCTCGTACTCACCGCGGTAGAGGATGCAATCATTAGGGCATGCATGTATCTTCTGCACCTCTAACCCTAGAGGGCAGACAACTGATATGTCCATTTTGCATCATGCTTTTATATCGATATTTATTGCATTATGGACTGTTATTTCACTTTATGTCACAATACTTATGGCTATTCTCTCTTATTTTACAAGGTTTACATAAGGAGGGAGAATGCCGGTAGCTGGAATTATGGGCTGGAAAAGGAGCAAATATTAGAGCCCTATTCTGCGCAACTCCAAAAGTCCTTAAACTCCATGGAACGTCTTAAAATGAATAAAGAAAAATCCTCGCCAAAGATGAAGGCCAGGGGGCCCACACCCTGCTCACGAGGGTGGGGGGCGCCCCCTAGGGTGCGCCCCCCTACCTCGTGGGCCCCCTGGTGGCTCTCCGACGTCCATCTTCTCCTATATGAGGTCTTTCGATGAGAAAAAAATAAGAAGGAACTTTTTGGGACGAGACTCCGCCGCCATGAGGCGGAACCTTGGCGGATCCAATCTAGAGCTCCAGCGGAGCTGTTCTGCCGGGGAAACTTCCCTCCGGGAGGGGGAAATCATCACCATCGTCATCACCAATGCTCCTCTCATTGGGAGAGGGCAATCTCCATCAACATCTTCACCAGCACCATCTCATTTCCAAACCCTAGTTCATCTCTTGTATCCAATTATTGTCTCAAAGTCCGGGATTGGTGCTAGTAGGTCGCTAGTAGTGTTGATTACTCCTTGTAGTTGATGCTAGTTGGTTTATTCGGTGGAAGTGAAAGTGCGTTATATCGACTAGAGGGGGGGTGAATAGGCGATTTTTATGAAATCCTTTACTGAGGAATTTGCCGGTGAGGAAATTCCTTAGCGAAGAACTACTAGCAGCGGAATAAGTACTCAAAAGTAAACATAACAGAATACAAGCATAGTCATCATAATGAAATGAAGGTAGGCATAGAGTACAGGAAGCGTAATCATAGGATAACACAGGATGAAGACAAACAAACTGAAGAAATTGAACGGAGGAAATTGAGAAAGTCTTCAGTCAAAGTCTTCAAACACAGATATGAACAAACACACAACACAGTTATGAGGAAATGAAAGAGTTGAGGAAATAGAACCAGTAAGCTTGGTGAAGACAATGATTTGGTAGACCAGTTCCAACTGCTGTCTCGGTTGTATGTCTGGTTGGAGCGGCTGAGTATTTAAACTCGAGGACACATAGCCCCGGACACCCAGTCAAGGACACTTAGTCCAAGACACCCAGTCCTCACTGTATTCTCCTTGAACTAAGGTCACACAGACCTCATCCAATCACTCGTGGTAAGTCTTCAGGCGACTTTCAAACCTTCACAAACTTGGTCACTCGGCGATCCACAATTCCTCTTGGATGCTCTAGACCATGACGCCTAACCATCTGGAAGAAGCACAGTCTTCAAAGGTAACAAGCGTCGGATCCACTCAGGATCAATCTCTTCAGTGATGCTCAATCACTTGGGGTTTGTAGGTGTTTGGGTTTTGGGTTTTTGGTTTTTCCTCACTTGATGATTTTCGCTCAAAGTCCTCGGAGGATGGGTTGCTATCAAATGACAAGTGTCAGTTTCTCTCGGAGCAGCCAACCAGCTAGTGGTTGTAGGGGGCAGCTATTTATAGCCTAGGGAGCAGCCCGACATGATAAGACATAAATGCCCTTAATGATATGACCGTTTGGTGGATAGATATTTTGGGACAGCTGGCGCATAGCACAGCAACAGTCGGAATTTCGAGTAGTAAAATCCTCAGGGCTATCATGTTCCTCACTATGTAGGCAATCCGCACTGGCGAATTCCTAACTCCTTAGTCAGGACAAATTCCTCAGAGACCAGAAGAACTTTGTCTCTGTCACTGAAGAAATTGACTGAACTGTATGAGATTTCCAATGGCTTCACTCGAAGGGATTGGTAGATGTAGGATTTTGAGTTGAGCATCACATGGAAATTTTTCCTTAGTATTTCCTCGACCCCCTTTAATAGTACGGTGTTTCCTATGACTCAAGAAAGAGAAAAACAAAACTATGAAAACGAAAGTCTTCAAGCTTCATATTCCTCGCATGAATATCAAGTCTTCATGGACACACCAATTTCTTCACTTTCAAAGTCTTCATGAAAGTCTTCAGAAATACCAAAATCTTCAGTCGAAGATGTTCATTTTTAGGGGTCGACTTTTCCTGTAAATATCAAACTCCTCATAGACTTATAGACCTGTGTACACTCACAAACGCATTAGTCCCTTAACCTATAAGTCTTCAATACACCAAAATCACTAAGGGGCACTAGATGCACTTACAATCTCCCCCTTTTTGGTGATTGATGACAATATAGGTTAAGTTTTCAACGGGGATAAACATATGAAGTGTAACTACTCATATTGAGGAATTTGATTGCAAGATATAGAAGAACTCCCCCTGAAGATGTGCATAGTGAGGAATTTGCTTTTGAAGCAATGCACACTTGAAGAGTTGAATCATGGAGATCTCCCCCTATATCTTGTAATTCATACATGCATTTAACATATAATATGAAGAATTTGAAATGCATGATGAAATATGCCTGATGAAATTCAGCATGCGCGCAATAATATTTAACGAGGAATAAGCATGCAGAATAGTGCATCAAAAGTATCAGAGCACAGTGCATCAAAAGTATCAGGGCACCATCGGGTTTAAGATTACAACTCGATCCAATAAAGTTTCAGAAGGACGAGAGTTGTAACTTAGCAAAAAACGCCCATATAGTAGACCCGCTTGAAGACTAACTCATATTTCTCCCCCTTTGTCATTGAATGACCAAATGGATCGAAAATGAGGAGTAACGCCCCTGAAGATAATCATGTTGATGAAGGAGCGCCAGCGTTGTTGGGGTCGTTTGTTGATGTAGGGCCTGACGCAGTGTCGTCCAAATCTTCATGTTCATCAGTGTCACGTGATGAAGAAAATGAGCTGGCCACCAGAGAAGGAACTTGGACCTTCTTGAATTTCTTCGGTGGAGGTGCAGACCAGTCAAAATCTTCTTTGGGACTCATGTTCTTCAGATCTTCTTCACCATATAGATGTGACAGGATTGCCCAGGTGCGACCGAAGACTTGATGGAGGTAGTAGTGGTTTTTCTTCACTGCATTGTGTGTGGCAGTCATGTTGTGAAGAAGTGAACCAAACTAACGCTTAACCCATTTGTGATTTCGATCCACCTTCTGGTGAAGACTAAGCAGAAGTTCACAGTTAGTCATCACGCGCGGAGCAGTGGCTTGAGGAGTGGACTTGGGTGCATTGGCAGAGTCATGTATGGCAGATTCATCATTGGTGGAATAAGATGCAGCTTTGCGAAACTGACCATCCAATGGACGAATGCCTTCATCTATTACAGCTGGTGCCTTGCCCTTTCCATCAACTGAGGAATATGTTTGCTTGAGGACTTCAATTAGGGGTAAGTAGCTGAGGTGATTCTGGAAATCAGCTTTGTAGTTGAGTGAAGACCTTGTTCTGAGGAATCTCATAATCTAAGGTGCATAAGGCTTCAGCTCAAACGGAGACAATGCAACATTGGCCATAGTCCTCATGAAGAAATCATGATAATTGACAGGAATGCCATGAACGATGTTGAAGACCAGATTCTTCATGATGCCAACGATTTCCTCATCAGATGAGTCGTGGCCTTTGATAAGACTGATTGTCCTCGTAATAATACGATAGACATTTCTGGGCACGTACAGCAATTCCTTCACGAGGAATTTGGTTCTTGGTGCTTGACCTGGCTTCAAAGGTTTCATCAGCACCTGCATGTAATGATGTGTGAGCTCAGGTTCACTCTAGATGCAGCGAGCTTCTTCAAGGGGAGGACTGAGTGGTAGAGCACGAAGCAATTCAGAGGCTGGTGCAGTGTAGTGAGTGTTTTCAGACATCCAGTCCAGCACCCATGAATTCACATCTTCAGCATCTCCGGTGATGTGCAACATTGCATAGAATTGAAGAATCAGTTCTTCATTCCAATCATAGATGTCAGAGCAAAAGTTTAGCAGTCCAGCGTCGTGAAGAACACTCAGGACTGGTGCGAAGCACGACAGAGATTCCATATCCACGTGAGGAATATGCTCATGGTAGAAGATCTTCTCCTTGTTGAACAACACTAAGGAATAGAAATTGGCTTGACTGGCAGTCCAGAAACGCCTCTTCCTAATGCGAGAAGAGTCATATGGGTTGTAATCTTCGAAGAAGACGTGCTCACCGAAGAAATCATCAGCCTTAAACTTTTGTTTGCGTGAGAATGGATCCTTTGGCTCCGGCAGAGGAGTGTCAGTGAGTTGCATCACGACCTCAGGAATCTCAATCGCAGGTTCTTCAGGCTGAGGAATTTCTGGTTCCTCCTCAGTAGCAGTCTGCGTAGTTGGTTGTTCAGTAGCAGAAGTTTCTTCAGCGCTAGTGGCTTGAATTTCCTCATGGACAGATGCGGTGGGATGAGTTTCTTCATAGCCCAGGTGAACAGTTTGTGTGGGGGACTGAGGAATTTGCTGTAGAGGGGTGAACATTGGAGAGTTTGGATGCTGACTTTCCCAGAATTCATCACTGATTACGGGTGTGGAGCAGCCAATGTCCACATCTTCATCTTCCTCTTCAGCTATGAACTGAGGCACAGGCAAGGAGATGATAGGTGTTGAAGGGATCACATCCACTTCAATTTCTTCATCCAATGGTTCGGACGAAGCAACATAAAGAGTTTCTTCATCAGATCCGCTGGGGATCACATATTCTTCATCAAAAGGAACAAGGTCCTTTGATGGCCTGGTTGAGATGGGAACATCATCAATCGGATTTGCAAATGAGCTTGTCATAGGCTTCATTTTCTTTGGAGCTGAAGAATCTAAAGCAGCTGATGCTTTCCTTTTCTTCACTGTAGCACGCTCTGCAGCCTTGGTCTTCTTCACATCTGATGCAGATGGAAGGATTGGAGGTGAAGTTGGTGCAGAAGCAGCTGAGGAATCTAGTTGATTTTCTTCAGGCATAACTGATGCAGTTGCCCTGAGTTCTTCAATTTCTTCAGGCACACCACTAGTGGGTGCCCTGGCAATTTCTTCAGCGGCTGGAATGCAGTCATCAACCCTGGAACTCACATTATCTTCATCAGCCTGATTGTCATTAGCGGTGCTGGCATTTTCTTCAGTAGGCTGAGCAGATGCTTCAGCCTGAGGAATTTCCTGTTGCGTTGGGGCTGCAACATTGGAAGTGAAGTTATCCGCAAGTTTCCCAAAACGAACCTTGGCTCCAAGCCAATCAGCGCGATATGCGTCAAAGTCATCACTGAGTTTCTTAATCTCAGTCTGAGTAATGACAAGTTCTTCAGTTGTCATAGAGACAACGTTTTTCTTCAGATAGCGCTCTTTCTTGTACTACGCTTTCTTGATCTGCCTGGCCTTCACAAATTTCCACTTTTCTTCTTGAATGAAGTGGGTCAGCATGTGACTCTGGCCAGGAGTCAGCTTGAAGTCAGGCAAGGGAGTGTTGGGGTCCTTGTGCGAATCATCAATGTAGTCGAGGATCAGCTTGGGATCCAAAAGTAGTGGCACCTCTGATCCTTTGGCTCTAGCGGCCCTGACTTGCCCGTCTCTGATGATTTCTGCAAGTTCATCATCATCAGCTTCGGCTTCATAAGATGGCACTTGGAAAGCGACTTGCTTCTTTTGAGGACTTGGGCATGGACCTCGTCCAGCAGTGGCCTTTGTCTTCAGCAGTGAGGGGCCAGCTGAGGAACTTGGTGCAGCTGAGGAACTAGCTGAGACACATAAGGCAATGGAGATGCCGGCAGTCCTTTGGCACGAAGCGAGTGAAGGAAATATGCCCTAGAGGCAATAATAAAGTTATTATTTATTTCCTTATAATCATGATAAATGTTTATTATTCATGCTAGAATTGTATTATCCGGAAACATAATACATGTGTGAATACATAGACAAACAAAGTGTCCTAGTATGCCTCTACATGACTAGCTCGTTAATCAAAGATGGTTATGTTTCCTAACCATGAACAATGAGTTGTTATTTGATTAACGAGGTCACATCATTAGTTGAATGATCTGATTGACATGACCCATTCCATTAGCTTAGCACCCGATCATTTAGTGTGTTGCTATTGCTTTCTTCATGACTTATGCATGTTCCTATAACTATGAGATTATGCAACTCCCGTTTGCCGGAGGAACACTTTGGGTACTACCAAACGTCACAACATAACTGGGTGATTATAAAGGAGTACTACAGGTGTCTCCAAAGGTACATGTTGGGTTGGCGTATTTCGAGATTAGGTTTTGTCACTCCGATTGTCGGAGAGGTATCTCTGGGCCCTCTCGGTAATACACATCACATAAGCCTTGCAAGCATTACAACTAATATGTTAGTTGTGAGATGATGTATTACGGAACGAGTAAAGAGACTTGCCGGTAACGAGATTGAACTAGGTATTGGATACCGACGATCGAATCTCGGGCAAGTAACATACCGATGACAAAGGGAACAACGTATGTTGTTATGCGGTCTGACCGATAAAGATCTTCGTAGAATATGTAGGAGCCAATATGGGCATCGATGTCCCGCTATTGGTTATTGACCGGAGACATGTCTCGGTCATGTCTACATTGTTCTCGAACCCGTAGGGTCCGCACGCTTAAGGTTACGATGACAGTTATATTATGAGTTTATGCATTTTGATGTACCGAAGGTTGTTTGGAGTCCCGGATGTGATCACGGACATGACGAGGAGTCTCGAAATGGTCGAGACGTAAAGATTGATATATTGGAAGCCTATGTTTGGATATCGGAAGTGTTCTGGGTGAAATCGGGATTTTACCAGAGTACCGGGAGGTTACCGGAACCCCCCGGGAACCATATGGGCCTAGATGGGCTTTAGTGGAAAGGAGAAAGGGGCAGCCCAAGGTGGCTGCACACCTCCCCCCTCCCCTAGTCCTATTAGGACTAGGAGAGGTGGCCGGCCGCCCTCTCCCTCTTTCCCCCTCGGGGAATCCTAGTCCAACTAGGATTGGAGGGGAGTCCTACTCCCGGAAGGAGTAGGACTCCTCCTGCGCCCTCCTCCTGGCCGGCGCCCCTCTCCCCCTTGGCTCCTTTATATACTGAGGAAGAGGCACCCCAGAAACACACAAGTTGATCCACGTGATCTATTCCTTAGCCGTGTGCGGTGCCCCCTGCCACCATATTCCTCGATAATACTGTAGCGGAGTTTAGGCGAAGCCCTGCTGCTGTAGTGCATCAAGATCGTCACCACGCCATCGTGCTGACGGAACTCTTCCCTGACACTTTGCTGGATCGGAGTTCGGGGATCGTCATCGAGCTGAACGTGTGCTCGAACTCGGAGGTGCCGTAGTTTCGGTACTTGATCGGTTGGATCGTGAAGATGTACGACTACTTTCTCTACGTCGTGTCAGCGCTTCCGCAGTCGGTCTGCGTTGGGTACGTAGACAACACTCTCCCCTCTCGTTGCTATGCATCACATTATCTTGAGTGTGCGTAGGAAATTTTTTGAAATTACTTCGAAACCCTACAGTGGCATCCGAGCCTAGGTTATTTATGTTGATGTTATATGCACGAGTAGAACACAAGTGAGTTGTGGGCAATATAAGTCATACTGCCTACCAGCATGTCATACTTTGGTTTGGCGGCATTGTTGGACGAGACGACCCGGACCAACCTTACGTGTACGCTTACGCGAGACCGGTTCCCCCGACGTGCTTTGCACACAGGTGGCTTGCGGGCGACTGTCTCTCCAACTTTAGTTGAACCAAGTATGGCTACGCCCGGTCCTTGCGAAGGTTAAAACGGAGTCTATTTGACAAACTATCGTTGTGGTTTTGATGCATAGGTGAGATTGGTTCTTGCTTAAGCCCGTAGCAGCCACGTAAAACTTGCAACAGCAAAGTAGAGGACGTCTAACTTGTTTTTGCAGGGCATGTTGTGATGTGATATGGTCAAGACATGATGCTGAATTTTATTGTATGAGATGATCATGTTTTGTAACCGAGTTATCGGCAACTGGCAGGAGCCATATGGTTGTCGCTTTATTGTATGCAATGAAATCGCGATGTAATGCTTTACTTTATTACTAAGCGGTAGTGATAGTCGTGGAAGCATAAGCTTGGCGAGACGACAACGATGCTACGATGGAGACCAAGGTGTCACGCCGGTGACGATGGTGATCACGACGGTGCTTCGGAGATGGAGATCACAAGCACAAGATGATGATGGCCATATCATATCACTTATATTGATTGCATGTGATGTTTATCCTTTTATGCATCTTATCTTGCTTTGATTGATGGTAGCATTATAAGATGATCTCTCACTAAATTATCAAGAAGTGTTCTCCCTGAGTATGCACCGTTGCGAAAGTTCTTCGTGCTGAGACACCACGTGATGATCGGGTGTGATAGGTTCTACGTTCAAATACAACGGGTGCAAAACAGTTGCACACGCGGAATACTCAGGTTATACTTGACGAGCCAAGCATATACAGATATGGCCTCGGAACACGGAGACCGAAAGGTCGAGCGTGAATCATATAGTAGATATGATCAACATAACGATGTTCACCATTGAAAACTACTCCATCTCACGTGATGATCGGTTATGGTTTAGTTGATTTGGATCACGTAATCTCTTAGAGGATTAGAGGGATGTCTATCTAAGTGGGAGTTCTTTAATTAATTTGATTAACTGAACTTAAACTTATCATGAAACTTAGTACCTGATTAGTATCTTGCTTGTTTATGTTTGATTGTAGATAGATGGCTCGTGCTGTTGTTCCGTTGAATTTTAATGCATTCCTTGAGAAAGCAAAGTTGAAAGATGATGGTAGCAATTACACGGACTGGGTCCGTAACTTGAGGATTATCCTCATTGCTGCACAGAAGAATTATGTCCTGGAAGCACCGCTGGGTGCCAGGCCTGCTGCAGGAGCAACGCCGGATGTTATGAACGTCTGGCAGAGCAAAGCTGATGACTACTCGATAGTTCAGTGTGCCATGCTTTACGGCTTAGAATCGGGACTTCAACGACGTTTTGAACGTCATGGAGCATATGAGATGTTCCAGGAGTTGAAGTTAATATTTCAAGCAAATGCCCGGATTGAGAGATATGAAGTCTCCAATAAGTTCTATAGCTGCAAGATGGAGGAGAACAGTTCTGTCAGTGAGCATATACTCAAAATGTCTGGGTATAATAATCACTTGATTCAATTGGGAGTTAATCTTCCAGATGATTGCGTCATTGACAGAATTCTTCAATCACTGCCACCAAGCTACAAGAGCTTCGTGATGAACTATAATATGCAAGGGATGAACAAGACTATTCCCGAGCTCTTCGCGATGCTGAAAGCTGCGGAGGTAGAAATCAAGAAGGAGCATCAAGTGTTGATGGTCAACAAGACCACTAGTTTCAAGAAAAAGGGCAAAGGGAAGAAGAAGGGGAACTTCAAAAAGAACGGCAAGCAAGGTGCTACTCAAGAGAAGAAACCCAAACCTGGACCTAAGCCTGAAACTGAGTGCTTCTATTGCAAGCAGACTGGTCACTGGAAGCGGAACTGCCCCAAGTATTTGGCGAATAAGAAGGATGGCAAGGTGAACAAAGGTATATGTGATATACATGTTATTGATGAGTACCTTACTAATGCTCGCAGTAGCACCTGGGTATTTGATACTGGTTCTGTTGCTAATATTTGCAACTCGAAATAGGGGCTGCGGATTAAGCAAAGATTGGCTAAGGACGAGGTGACGATGCGCGTGGGAAACGGTTCCAAAGTCGATGTGATCGTGGTCGGCACGCTACCTCTACATCTACCTTCGGGATTAATATTAGACCTAAATAATTGTTATTTGGTGCCAGCATTAAGCATGAACATTATATCTGGATCTTGTTTAATGCGAGACGGTTATTCATTTAAATCAGAGAATAATGGTTGTTCTATTTATATGAGTAATATCTTTTATGGTCATGCATCCTTGAAGAGTGGTCTATTCTTGTTGAACCTCGATAGTAGTAACACACATATTCATAATGTTGAAGCCAAAAGATGCAGAGTTGATAATGAGAGTGCAACTTATTTGTGGCACTGCCGTTTAGGTCATATCGGTGTAAAGCGCATGAAGAAACTCCATACTAATGGACTTTTGGAACCACTTGATTATGAATCACTTGGTACTTGCGAACCGTGCCTCATGGGCAAGATGACCAAAACACCATTCTCCGGTACTATGGAGAGAGCAACAGATTTGTTGGAGATCATACATACAGATGTATGTGGTCCGATGAATATTGAGGCTCGTGGCGGATATCGTTATTTTCTCACCTTCACGGATGATTTAAGCAGATATGGGTATATCTACTTAATGAAACATAAGTCTGAAACATTTGAAAAGTTCAAAGAATTTCAGAGTGAAGTTGAAAATCATCGTAACAAGAAAATAAAGTTTCTACGATCTGATCGTGGAGGAGAATATTTGAGTTACGAGTTTGGTGTACATTTGAAAAATTGTGGAATAGTTTCGCAACTCACGCCACACGGAACACCTTAGCGTAATGGTGTGTCCGAACGTCGTAATCGTACTTTACTAGATATGGTGCGATCTATGATGTCTCTTACTGATTTACCGCTATCGTTTTGGGGATACGCTCTAGAGACGGCTGCATTCACGTTAAAGAGGGCACCATCAAAATTCGTTGAGACGACGCCTTATGAACTGTGGTTTGGCAAGAAACCAAAGTTGTCGTTTCTGAAAGTTTGGGGCTGTGATGCTTATGTGAAAAAGCTTCAACCTGATAAGCTCGAACCCAAATCGGAGAAATGTGTCTTCATAGGATATCCAAAGGAAACTATTGGATACACCTTCTATCATAGATCCGAAGGCAAGACTTTTGTTGCTAAATTCGGAAACTTTCTAGAGAAGGAGTTTCTCTCGAAAGAAGTGAGTGGGAGGAAAGTAGAACTTGACGAGGTAACTGTACCTGCTCCCTTACTGGAAAGTAGTACATCACAGAAAACTGTTTCGGTGACACCTACACCAGTTAGTGAGGAAGCTAATGATAATGATCATGAAACTTCAGATCAAGATACTACTGAACCTCGTAGATCAACCAGAGTGAGATCCGCACCAGAGTGGTACGGTAATCCTATTCTGGAAGTCATGCTACTAGATCATGATGAACCTACGAACTATGAAGAAGCGATGATGAGCCCAGATTCCGCAAAATGGCTTGAAGCCATGAAATCTGAGATGGGATCCATGTATGAGAACAAAGTATGGACTTTGGTTGACTTGCCCAATGATCGGCAAGCAATTGAGAATAAATGGATCTTCAAGAAGAAGACTGACATTGACGGTAATATTACTGTCTACAAAGCTCGACTTGTCGCGAAAGGTTTTCGGCAAGTTCAAGGGATTGACTACGATGAGACCTTCTCACCCGTAGCGATGCTTAAGTCCATCCGAATCATGTTAGCGATTGCCGCATTTTATAATTATGAAATTTGGCAAATGGATGTCAAAACTGCATTCCTGAATGGATTTCTGGAAGAAGAATTGTATATGATGCAACCAGAAGGTTTTGTCGATCCAAAAGAAGCTAACAAAGTGTGCAAGCTCCAGCGATCCATTTATGGACTGGTGCAAGCCTCTCGGAGTTGGAATAAACGCTTTGATAGTGTGATCAAAGCATTTGGTTTCATACAGACTTTCGGAGAAGCCTGTATTTACAAGAAAGTGAGTGGGAGCTCTGTAGCATTTCTGATATTATATGTGGATGACATATTACTAATTGGAAATGATATAGAATTTCTGGATAGCATAAAGGGATACTTGAATAAAAGTTTTTCAATGAAAGACCTCGGTGAAGCTGCTTACATATTAGGCATAAAGATCTATAGAGATAGATCAAGACGCTTAATTGGACTTTCACAAACAACATACCTTGACAAAATTTTGAAGAAGTTCAAAATGGATCAAGCAAAGAAAGGATTCTTGCCTGTGTTACAAGGTGTGAAATTGAGTAGGACTCAATGCCCGACCACTGCAGAAGATAGAGAGAATATGAAAGATGTTCCCTATGCATCACCGATAGGATCTATCATGTATGCAATGCTGTGTACCAGACCTGATGTGTGCCTTGCTATAAGTCTAGCAGGGAGGTACCAAAGTAATCTAGGAGTGGATCACTGGACAGTGGTCAAGAACATCCTGAAATACCTGAAAAGGACTAAGGATATGTTTCTCGTATATGGAGGTGATAAAGAGCTCACCATAAAAGGTTACATTGATGCAAGCTTTGACACTGATCCGGACGATTCTAAATCGCAAACCGGATACGTGTCTACATTAAACGGTGGAGCTATCAGTTGGTGCAGTTCTAAACAAAGCATCGTAGCGGGATCTACATGTGAAGCGGAGTACATAGCTGCTTCGGAAGCAGCGAACGAAGGAGTCTGGATGAAGGAGTTCATATCCGATCTAGGTGTCATACCTAGTGCATCGGGTCCAATGAAAATCTTTTGTCACAATACTGGTGCAATTGCCTTGGCAAAGGAATCCAGATTTCACAAAAGGACCAAACACATCAAGAGACGCTTCAACTCCATTCGGGATCTAGTCCAGGTGGGAGACATAGAGATTTGCAAGATACATACGGATCTGAATGTAGCAGACCCGTTGACTAAGCCTCTTCCATGAGCAAAACATGATCAGCACCAAGGCTCCATGGGTGTTAGAATCATTACAGTGTAATCTAGATTATTGACTCTAGTGCAAGTGGGAGACTGAAGGAAATATGCCCTAGAGGAAATAATAAAGTTATTATTTATTTCCTTATAATCATGATAAATGTTTATTATTCATGCTAGAATTGTATTAACCGGAAACATAATACATGTGTGAATACATAGACAAACAAAGTGTCACTAGTATGCCTCTACATGACTAGCTCGTTAATCAAAGATGGTTATGTTTCCTAACCATGAACAATGAGTTGTTATTTGATTAACGAGGTCACATCATTAGTTGAATGATCTGATTGACATGACCCATTCCATTAGCTTAGCACCCGATCGTTTAGTGTGTTTCTATTGCTTTCTTCATGACTTATGCATGTTCCTATAACTATGAGATTATGCAACTCCCGTTTGCCGGAGGAACACTTTGGGTACTACCAAACGTCACAACGTAACTGGGTGATTATAAAGGAGTACTACAGGTGTCTCCAAAGGTACATGTTGGGTTGGCGTATTTCGAGATTAGGTTTTGTCACTCCGATTGTCGGAGAGGTATCTCTGGGCCCTCTCGGTAATACACATCACATAAGCCTTGCAAGCATTACAACTAATATGTTAGTTGTGAGATGATGTATTACGGAACGAGTAAAGAGACTTGCCGGTAACGAGATTGAACTAGGTATTGGATACCGACGATCGAATCTCGGGCAAGTAACATACCGATGACAAAGGGAACAACGTATGTTGTTATGCGGTCTGACGGATAAAGATCTTCGTAGAATATGTAGGAGCCAATATGGGCATCCATGTCCCGCTATTGGTTATTGACCGGAGACATGTCTCGGTCATGTCTACATTGTTGTCGAACCCGTAGGGTCCGCACGCTTAAGGTTACGATGACAGTTATATTATGAGTTTATGCATTTTGATGTACCGAAGGTTGTTCGGAGTCCCGGATGTGATCACGAACATGACGAGGAGTCTCGAAATGGTCGAGACGTAAAGATTGATATATTGGAAGCCTATGTTTGGATATCGGAAGTGTTCCGGGTGAAATCGGGATTTTACCGGAGTACCGGGAGGTTACCGGAACCCCCCGGGAACCATATGGGCCTAGATGGGCGTTAGTGGAAAGGAGAAAGGGGCAGCCCAAGGTGGCTGCGCACCTCCCCCCTCCCCTAGTCCTATTAGGACTAGGAGAGGTGGCCGGCCCCCTCTCCCTCTTTTCCCCTCGGGGAATCCTAGTCCAAGTAGGATTGGAGGGGAGTCCTACTCCCGGAAGGAGTAGGACTCCTCCTGTGCCCTCCTCCTGGCCGGCGCCCCTCTCCCCCTTGGCTTCTTTATATACTGAGGTAGAGGCACCCCAGAAACACACAAGTTGATCCACGTGATCTATTCCTTAGCCGTGTGCGGTGCCCCCTGCCACCATATTCCTCAATAATACTGTAGCGGAGTTTAGGCGAAGCCCTGCTGCTGTAGTGCATCAAGATCGTCACCACGCCGTCGTGCTGACGGAACTCTTCCCCGACACTTTGCTGGATCAGAGTCCGGGGATCGTCATCGAGCTGAACGTGTGCTCGAACTTGGAGGTGCCGTAGTTTCGGTACTTGATCGGTTGGATCGTGAAGATGTACGACTACTTCCTCTACGTCGTGTCAGTGCTTCCGCAGTCGGTCTGCGTTGGGTACATAGACAACACTCTCCCCTCTCGTTACTATGCATCACATGATCTTGCGTGTGCGTAGGAATTTTTTTGAAATTACTTTGAAACCCTACAGCGAGATGCACATGTGCTGAGGATTTGGTCGGAACAGCTGAAGGCTTTGGCGGAAGAGCTGAGGACTTTGGAGGAACAGGAGCAGCATGAGGAATTGGCCGTGAGGGCTTTGATGATTCTGGCCGTGAGGGCATTGCCGAGAAAGCACTTGGCTTGCGCGCAGGCTTATTTGACATAGCCTTCTTTGGCTTGACAGCAAGGACCTCAGCAGAGGCAGCAGCAGCAGCAGAGTCTTCATTGAATTTCCTCACTGCTTCTTTGGCTTGCTTAGCCAACTTGCCTTGGCGCTTGGCCCATTTATCAGGATAGTCCTCACCGCGCCTGAGGCTGGTGGGATCTGCTATTTGGCCAAGTGCCAATGGAGCTCTTGGGCATGGAGGATTGAGTGCGAATTTCTTCATGTACTTAGGAGTGACATATCTGTACTCCCTCCATTCTCTTGCCCATCTCCTCTCTATCTTCTGAATGTGCACTTTGCGCTCATTCTTGGTTTCCTCAGTAGGTGTGCAGTACCCAACATATATGTCATCAGGGATCTCAAACGATGTATTTACGTCAGGCCTCTTTCCTCCCTTCTGTGGCCTTTTACCATCAGCCATTTTCTTCAGTTGAGGAATTTGAACAATCGAATTCTCTAAAGAAGTATGCAACTTTTCTTCGAGGAACGCTGCAAATGAGTTAAGTTGATGAGAACCTAGTGATTCAGCAGCTGACATGTGTACCTATGAACAGAGTATAGTTGCGAGGAATTTGGAGAGGTCATATGCGTTCTCAGAAGGTTTTTCAAAATGAGCAAGTTTGAGGAATTTGACCAGATGAGTCTTGAAGATTTTCACTAAGCGTTCTTTGTCTTAGGTTCCAGAGTTGTATAGATCGAAGATCCACACAATTGAGGAATCTTGAAGAAAAATGATGCTTAGAGAAACGAATCAAGAATGGATGACTTGTGAGGTGTTCAGTGTGTGAAGATATGAAGAAAAACACTTTTGAAGATTTTGTAGATAATCATTCAAATCAACGAGGGCAGTAAAAGTAAATTTTAATTACCCTGGACGAAGAACACGACGCACTGGAGTGAGGAGATGTGAAGTTCGTCTGTGCAGATCTTCCACACCCTAACTTGGCGGAGGAAGACGGCTACGGCGGCGGCGGAGTGAAGATGTCCGCGGTTGGCGCGAGTACGTCGGCGACGAGGTCGAGGCAGTGAAGCTCTTCCTCACCGGCGTCGATGAAGTAGCGACGGCGCTAGGGTTTGAGAAGCTCGAGCTGGAGAGAGAGGTCGAGCGGAGTAAAAGAAGTGAAGGAGGGAAGGAGGGGTATTTATAGCCACGATGAAAAACTGCTCGCTCGAAGAAATTGGACAAACATGCCCCTGACCCTTCTCATTCGCATGACATGTGTCACCCACGTAGTGAGAGGTGGAGATCGTGTTAGATCGTGGGTGAGTGGATAAGTGTATCGAGGGATGCGGAACGGTTTGAGCGGCAAGACCGAAAATTTTGATAAGATAGGTTTTAAAGTTCCGTTCGCAATTTCTTCAGCTGACAAGGACACGATGAAGATTTTGAACGAGTTTCAAATAGAACGCACATGAAGAATTTGTGAACAGATTGGGTTGAGTATAGCATAGAGGGGAAGGGTCCGATCACATTCACTTAGCAGAAAACCAACTTGAAGAATTAGCAATAAGTGAATGTTGTAGATGACATAATATCATATATATATATATAGCCGATGAAGAAAACGACGGAACTAGTGAAGACTATGCAAGGTTGAAGAATATGAATAATTTGAGGAATTTCAACTTTTGGTGGTGGCATGACCCACCGTATAAGAATGATGATTTCAGACACCGCGTACAATTATCGTAGGGTTCTGAGAATCAAATTCTTCATTAATTTCTTCACACTAAGAGTGCTATTCTTCATTGATTGAAGAAAAAACTTTTCTTCATGTGTTGCACATCTAAGTCATCAATTTTGCATAAGTATTAGAATGAGTGTCCTTTTCACAGAACATTCAAAGATTCTAGGATATTTAGCTCACACCGCAACTTGCTAAATTTCTTCTCATCCAAGGGCTTTGTGAAGATATCGGCTAGCTGTTCTTCAGTCTTCACATGCTCAATAGAAATGTCGCCCTTCAACACATGATCACGAAGAAAATGATGACGAATCTGAATGTGCTTTGTCTTCGAGTGCTGAACTGGGTTGTGAGCAATCTTGATGGCACTCTCATTGTCACAGAAGAGAGGCACATTCTTCATGTTGACGCCGTAGTCCTTGAGAGTTTGCTTCATCCATAGCAATTGGGCACAGCAAGAACCAGCGGCAATGTACTCAGCTTCAGCAGTAGATAGTGATACGCAGTTCTATTTCTTCGAGGACCAACAGACCAAAGATCGTCCGAGGAAATGACATGTACCAGATGTTGACTTGTGATCCACACGATCACCAGCATAGTCAGAGTCAGAATATCCAACAAGATCAAAAGCCAAGCCCTTGGGGTACTGAGGGAGTCCTGGATTAGGAGGTGTTCGGGTAGCCGGACTATACCTTCAGCCGGACTCCTGGACTATGAAGATACAATATTGAAGACTTTGTCCCGTGTCCGGATGGGACTTTCCTTGGCGTGGAAGGCAAGCTTGGCGATGCGGATATTCAAGATCTCCTACCATTGTAACCGACTCTGTGTAACCCTAACCCTATCCGGTGTCTATATAAACCGGAGGGTTGTAGTCCGTAGGGAATCAACTCCATATACAACAATCATACCATAGGCTAGCTTCTAGGGTTTAGCCTCCTTGATCTCGTGGTAGATCTACTCTTGTATTACCTATATCATCAATATTAATCAAGCAGGACGTAGGGTTTTACCTCCATCAAGAGGGCCCGAACCTGGGTAAAACATCGTGTTCCCTGCCTCCTGTTACCATCCGGCCTAGACGCATAGTTCGGGACCCACTACCCGAGATCCCCCGGTTTTGACACCGACATTGGTGCTTTCATTGAGAGTTCCTCTGTGTCGTCGCCTTTAGGCTCGATGGCTCCTTTGATCATCAACAACGATGTGGTCCAGGGTGAGACTTTGCTCCCCGGACAGATCTTCGTCTTCGGCGGCTTCGCCCTGCGGGCCGATTCGCTCGGCCACCTGGAGCAGATCGAAAGCTACGCCCCTGGCCATCAAGTCAGGTTTGGAAGCTTAAACTACACGGCTGACATCTGCGGAGACTTGATCTTCGACGGACTCGAGCCACGGCCAAGCGCGCCGCACTATCTCGAGAGGCATGATCTAGCTCTGCCCCCGGACAGTGTCCTGGAGGCCGCACACGCATCGGTTCCGACCCCTAACTCGGAGCCTATTGCACCAATCGAGGATGAGCGGTTGGACGTCACCTCGGGGGCTGCGATCCCAAAAGCGATCGAGCCGAACACTAGCCCCGCACTCTGCACGACCCGTGACTCCGAGGATCCGGACTCCTCCCCGGACTCCGAACCCCCCGCGCCCCTGCCAATCGAATCCGATTGGGCGCCGATAATGGAGTTCACCACCGCAGACATCTTTCAGCGTTCGCCTTTTGGCCACATCCTGAATTCTCTTAAGTCTCTCTCTTTATCAGGAGAGCCCTGGCCGGACTACGGTCAGCGAGGGTGGGATACGGGCGATGAGGAAATTCAAAGCCCACCCACCACCCACTTTGTAGCCACTGTCGACGATCTAACCGACATGCTTGACTTCAGCTCCGAAGACAACGACGACATGGACGACAATGTAGGAGACGAACAGGAACCAGCACCTGTAGGGCGCTGGAAGGCCACCTCGTCATATGACATATATATGGTGGATACTCCAAAAGATGGAGATGGCGATGGAACAGTGGGGGATGACGCCCCCAAGAAACAGCCAAAGCGCCGGCGTCAGCGGCGCCGCTCTAAATCCCGCCAAAGCAAAAACGGTGATTCCGGCACGGGAGATAATACTACCCCGGATAGCGCCGAAGAACACCCACCTCAGCAAGATTCGGCACAGGAAGATGGAGAAGCCAGCCCTCATGAGAGAGCGGCAGACCGAGAGGTCGAGGATGATAACTATACGCCTCCCTCCGAAGACGAGGCAAGCCTCGATGATGACGAATTCGTCATACCATCAGACCCCGCCGAACAAGAGCGTTTTAAACGCAGGCTTTTAGCCACGGCAAGCAGCCTCAAGAAAAAGCAGCAACAGCTTAGAGCTGCCCAAGATTTGCTAGCTGACAGATGGACTGAAGTCCTTGCGGCCGAAGAGTATGAACTCGAACGCCCCTCCAAGAGTTACCCGAAGCGCAGGCCGCTACCCCGATCAGAGGAGGAAGCACCTACATCACCAGCGCATGACATGGCAGACCGGCCACCTCGCGGCCGCGACAGAGAGGCCTCTCGGCCCTCCACCCAAGCCATGCCCCGACGCCGCTCAACTAAGGCACGGGAAAATGCGCCCGACCTGCGAGACATACTGGAGGATAAGGCAAGACAAACAAGATCGATCTACGGATCGCGCAGGCGCCCTACGGCATGTGACAATGATCTTCACTCCGGATACAACAAATCCGGCCGGGCCGAACACAACAGACATAGCTCTTCCGAGCTGCGTCGTGATATAGCCCAGTACAGAGGCGCCGCACACCCGCTATGCTTCACGAATGAAGTAATGGATCATAAAATCCCAGAGGGTTTCAAACCCGTAAACATCGAATCATACGATGGCACAACAGATCCGGCGGTATGGATCGAGGATTATCTCCTTCACATCCACATGGCACGCGGCGATGATCTACACGCCATCAAATACCTCCCGCTCAAACTTAAAGGACCGGCCCGGCATTGGCTTAACAGCTTGCCAGCAGACTCAATCGGTTCTTGGGAGGACCTGGAAGCCGCATTCCTCGACAACTTCCAGGGCACTTACGTGCGACCGCCGGATGCCGACGACTTAAGCCACATAATTCAGCAGCCAGAGGAATCGGCCAGACAATTCTGGACACGGTTCCTAACAAAGAAAAACCAGATAGTCGACTGTCCGGACGCAGAGGCCCTAGCAGCCTTCAAGCATAACATCCGCGACGAGTGGCTTGCCCGGCACCTGGGACAGGAAAAGCCGAAATCCATGGCAGCCCTCACGACACTCATGACCCGCTTTTGCGCGGGAGAAGACAGCTGGCTAGCTCGCAGTAACAACTTATCAAAGAACCCTGGTAATTCGGATACCAAGGACAAAAGTGGCAGGACACGTCGGAATAAGCAAAAACGCCGCGTTAACAGCGACAGCAATGAAGACACGGCAGTCAATGCCGGATTCAAAGGCTATAAATCCGGTCAGCGGAAAAAGCCATTCAAAAAGAATACTCAGGGCCCGTCCAGTTTGGACCGAATACTCGATCGCTTGTGCCAGATACATGGCACCCCCGAAAGGCCAGCCAATCACACTAACAGGGATTGTTGGGTGTTCAAGCAGGCAGGCAAGTTAAGGGCCGAAAACAGAGACAAGGGGCTGCACAGCGACGACGAGGAGCCCAAGCCGCCGAACAACAATGGACAGAAGGGCTTTCCCCCACAAGTGCGGACGGTGAACATGATATACGCAACCCACATTCCCAAGCGGGAGCGGAAGCGTGCGCTACGGGACGTATACGCGATGGAGCCAGTCGCCCCAAAGTTCAACCCATGGTCCTCCTGCCCGATCACTTTTGATCGAAGGGACCATCCCACTAGCATCCGTCATGGCGGCTTCGCCGCATTGGTTCTCGACCCAATCATCGACGGATTTCATCTCACAAGAGTCCTCATGGACGGCGGCAGTAGCCTGAACCTGCTTTATCAGGATACAGTGCGGAAAATGGGCATAGATCCCTCAAGGATGAAGCCCACAAGAACGACCTTTAAAGGCGTTATACCAGGTGTAGAAGCCAACTGTACAGGCTCAGTAACACTTGACGTGGTCTTCGGATCCCCGGACATTTTCCGAAGCGAAGAGTTAATCTTCGATATAGTCCCGTTTCGCAGTGGCTATCACGCCCTGCTCGGATGAACCGCATTCGCAAAGTTCAATGCGGTGCCGCACTACGCATATCTCAAGCTCAAGATGCCAGGCCCTCGAGGAGTAATTACGGTCAATGGAAACACCTAACGCTCCCTTCGTACGGAGGAGCATACGGCGGCTCTCGCAGCGGAGGTACAAAGTAGCCTTCTCAGACTTTCTCCAGTCTGGCCATTAAAAAGCCAGGCACTGCCAAGCGCGCTCGGAGTAACCCACAACAGGACCGCTTGGCACACTCCGAGCAAGCGTAGCAATGCGGCCCCAACCCCAGCTTTCGCGACATAGCGAAACCAGTACCTTGCGTACATAACTACGCCCTTGAAATACCATGGGCACAGGGGAAGGCGAACAATAACGGCACGCCCAAAATACGGCTTAAAACATACTAGGGGCTGCCGGATTCTTTTTTTAATTTAATTTTTTCTTACTTTCAGGACTCCATACTTCGGACGACCTGTTCGGCAATTCGACTGCCGCACAAACAATGCAAGATCCACGGAGGCAGACAAGCCATGCCGCATTATGGAACTCCCAGGTGGTCTCTGTTACGAGCGGTATACCTGTTTTAAATACAATTCCGCGGCCTGCCCCTGGTCAGGACATACTGAATAGTCCAATATCTTTTGCTTATCGCACTATTTGTATCGTTCGGCTTTGATAAATAGCCTCTCTATAAACAATGCTTAGCTTCTTGTCTATTTTCTGCATTACTCTCTTTTATATACGTTCATTAATGACATGTTGCACCCGTACACTGTGGTATGGCAAGTACGCCAGGGGCTTCAGTACCCTTTAATATGGTGTGAGAAGTTCATACACTTTCACAAGTGCGGCACCCCGAACTTATAACACTATATGCATCGGCGCCGAATCATGATTTGGGTCAATAGTTGGGTTTGCCGGGCTCCTATGTTTTGGTGCCTTACATTTCGCTATATCGGCTAAGGTAGCACTAGGAGAACCACTACGATTGTGCCCCGGTTGAGCTGGGTTAAGCACCTCAGTGGAGAAAGCTAAAACTGACTGTCATGATGAGGCGAGAGACCGGTCGCTGTTCGAGAGGTTTTTCGAGTCCCTAAAGACTTATGCCGCTTCGAGCGAGGAGCCGGATTTGTCCGACCAAGGCGTGGATAGCGCCTCGAACTCGGTCTTCCGAACTAGGGGCTTCGCTGAAATTTAAAATTATAAAGTTCTATGGCTAAGTGAGAGTGTTCAACATTATAGTCCGATTGTCTGGTTCGTTGTGCTGAGCGCCTCCCTCGAAGGACCCAACTATGGGAAAAAGAGCGCTCAGGTTTATCCCGAACACCCCAGCACTAGTGGCATGGGGGCAGAAGCCGACGACTGGCCATCTCTCAATTTTTTGATAAACGGCCGCACAGAAAATAATATCTTAAATTCAACAAGCATTGCTTAAGCGCCTATGAACAAGTTTTCAGCGCACAGGATAAAAACGAGCGAGTTTATTCAAAAATTACATCCTTGGTACATTCATCCGCCACAAGGCGGGCACCCGCAAGAACATCCTTGTAATAGTTCTCGGGCTTGCGATGCTCCTTCCCCGGCGGCGGCCCGTCCTTCACAAGCTTCTCACCGTCCAGCTTACCCCAGTGCACCTTTGCACGGGCAAGGGCCCGACGGGCACCTTCGATGCAGACGGAGCGCTTGATGACCTCGAGCCTTGGACAGGCCTCCACCAGCCGCCGCACCAGCCCGAAGTAGCTCCCAGGCAGGGCCTCTCCGGGCCACAGCCGAACTATGAAGCCCTTCATGGCCTGTTCGGCCGCCTTGTGGAGCTCGACCAGCTGTTTCAGCTGGTCGCTCAAGGGCACAGGGTGTCCGGCCTCAGCATACTGAGACCAGAACACCTTCTCCGTCGAGCTGCCCTCTTCAGCTCGATAGAATGCGGCGGCGTCGGATACGCTGCGGGGAAGATCTGCGAATGCCCCTGGAGAACTCCGGATTCGGGTAAGTAACAAGTAGTTTACTTTTATATTTCTGCTTTGCATAAAGAATGCCTTACCCGCTGCTATCTTCTTCATCTCCTCCAACTCTTGGAGGGCCTTTTGGGCTTCGGCCTTGGCAGACTTGGCAGTCTCAAGGGCCGCCGCGAGCTCGGACGCTTGGGTCTTTGACTCAAGCTCCAAACTCTCATGTTTTTTCATGAGAGCCTGAAGCTCTTGTTGCACCTCGCCGACCTGAGCCCCAAGTTTCTCTCGCTCAGTGCGCTCCGCGGCCGTTTGCTTTTAGGCCTCGGACAGCGCTTGCTTGAGGTTCGCCACCTCAGTCGTGGCCCCTATAATAAGCAGTGCAATCCTATTATTTTTTGCAATCACGCCTCTCTATAGGCACTTTTTCTGTAAGGTATTTCCTACCTTCTTTTTCCTCGAGCTTCCGCTTTGCAATGCCGAGCTCTTGCTCGGTCCGCTTGAGGTCCTGTTTCAGGACACCCACCTCCGCAGTCAGTGCGGCGGTGGATAGCAGCGAAGCCTGCACACGCATATTGACTCTTTATTGTTAGACTCTTGCGAAATTTACTAGATCCTCTATTCGGCTTTTCTTTCCGAATGCCAAACAGAGCATCAGGGGCTACTGTCTATGCGGTACTATTTATATATTTTTACTTACCTCGAAGCCTGTTAGAAGGCTGGCGCAAGCTTTAGTCAGTCCGCTCTTGGCGGACTGAACCTTTCGGATCACCGTACTCATAATAGTATGGTGCTCCTCATCGATGGAGGCGCCGTCAAGCACCTCAAGCAGATTGTCCGGCACCTCTAGTTGGACGGAGGCCGCCGGCTCGGAAGGCTTGCTCCTCTTGGAAGGAGTTCGCCTACCGCGGTCTGGAACTGTTGAAGATTCCGGCACGGTGTCCGGCTCAAAGCCGGACTTGGAGCCCTGGGGGGTCTTGTCCCCTTTACTCCTGGGGTCCGGGAGGTCGCCTTGCGGCTCCTCCAGGACCACCTCCTCCTGCCCTGGAGCTCGTTGCGACGCCACTTCGGCGGCGTCCGCAGTGCGGGGGGAGACAGTGGGCGGAACTGAGTTCACGTCCGATGAATCCGGGGAGCCGCTCGACGACTCGTTGAGTTCGGCCCAGGGCGGACTGCATAATTACATTTGACATTAGGGAAAGCTATGCAACAAAGGAACATCATGAGTTATTCTGATATCCGAACTTACGATTTCACCGGACGCTTGGCCCTGTTTGGCCACTCCTCTTTGCCCTCTTCGGCATCGGGGGAGTAGTCCGGCGGAGGGGTCTTCCTTTTCCTAGACCCCTCGGCCTCTCCCATTGGGGCGGCCTTCCTCTTCTCTCCTTCCTCCGCTGGGGGGGAGGGTTTTCTTCTTCCTCCTCCTCGTTTTCACGGGAAGAGGGCGTCTCGGACTCGTCGGATGACGGGTTCGACACCACCATGTTGCGGGCACTCTTTCGAGTCCCCGTGGTCTTCTTCTTCTTGGCCTTCTTCTCCGGCACCACATAAGGCGCCAGAACTAGCAGCTTCACTAGTAGAGCTGGGGCTGTGTCTTCGGGCAGCGGAGCCGGACAGTTAATTGGTCCGAATATCGCCCGCCAAGGCTGTCAAAGGTAAGGGAGTTTAGATCCCGCATAGAGTCAAACTATGAAGAAAGCTTAACATCCTGTAAAAGGTGAAGATAGCTTACCTCGCTAGCGTGACGCTGCGAGCTGTATCCGCGGTCCTCGGAAGCGGATGCGGGAGCCTCGGCGCCCTTAAATAGCACCTTCCAGGCATCTTTGTACGTCGTGTCGAAGAGCCTGCTAAGGGTTTGGTGCTGCGTCGGGTCGAACTCCCATAGATTAAAATCCCGTTGTTGGCACAGGAGGATCCGGCGGACGAGCATAACCTGGATTACATTAACAAGCCGGATTGGCTTGTTCACCAGGGACTGGATGCATGTTTGCAATCCGGTCACCTCTTTTTCGTCACCCCACGACAGGCCCGTCTCTTTCCAGGACATAAGCCGCGTGGGGGGTCCATATCGGAACTCGGGGGCTGCGGTCCATTTCGGATCGCGTGGCTCGGTGATGTAAAACCACCCGGATTGCCACCCCTTTAGGGTCTCCACAAAAGAGCCCTCGAACCATAGGACGTTGGCCATCTTGCCCGCCATGGCGCCTCCGCACTCCGCCTGGCTGCCGCGCACCACCTTGGGCTTGACGTTGAAGGTCTTGAGCCAGAGGCCGAAATGAGGGCGGACGCGGAGGAAAGCCTCGCACACGACGATAAACGCCGAGATGTTGAGGATGAAGTTCGGGGCCAGATCGTGGAAATCCAGGCCGTAGTAGAACATGAGCCCCCGGACAAATGGGTGGAGTGGAAAGCCCAGTCCGCGGAGGAAGTGGGGAAGAAATACTACCCTCTCATGGGGCCTTGGGGTGGGGAGAAGCTGCCCCTTTTCGGGAAGCCGGTGCGTGATGTCCTTAGACAGGTATTCGGCCTTCCTTAGCTTCTTGACTTGGCCCTCCGTAGCGGAGGAGACCATCCACTTGCCTCCCGCTTCGGACATTGCTGGAGAAAGTTGAGGTGGGAAGTGCGGGCTTGGGCGCTGGAGCTTGAGTGCGCAAGAGATGGATAGGCAAAGGAGGAAGAAGGCGTAGGTAAAAAGGTGGATCCTTATCCCCTTATATGGGCGGATGCGGTTATGCGTCCCCACCTGCCTAGTAAAACTTGCTTGCCTCCCAAGCACCGTGATAAGTGGCGCGGTTGGATTACCCACGTCCGTATTGATGAGAATCCCGTAAAGGGGGTACACGATCTCTGCTTTGACAAGACGTGCCAAGGAAACCGCCTCGCAAAACATGCTGAGGTGGAAAAGTAAAAACGATTCGAGTAAAGGACTTGGCCGTAGTGTGATGACGCACTGCGGAATACATCAGCAGATTTGATTTGTGTTTATGTCGTTCTCTCTATGGCAATATGTGGAAACTTATTTTGCAGAACCGGACACTACTCTTGGTGTTTACAATCTTCTATGAAGGACTTGGAGGAGGAACCCGCCTTGCAATGCCGAAGACAATTTGCGCGCCGGACTCGCCGTCATTGAAGCCTGGTTCAGGGGCTACTAAGGGAGTCCTGGATTAGGGGGTGTTCGGGTAGCCGGACTATACCTTCAGCCGGACTCTCAGACTCCTGTACTATGAAGATACAAGATTGAAGACTTCGTCCCGTGTCCGGATGGGACTTTCCTTGGCGTGGAAGGCAAGCTTGGCGATGCGGATATTCAAGATCTCCTACCATTGTAACCGACTCTGTGTAACCCTAACCCTATCTGGTGTCTATATAAACCGGAGGGTTGTAGTCCGTAGGGAATCAACTCCATATACAACAATCATACCATAGGCTAGCTTCTAGGGTTTAGCCTCCTTGATCTCGTGGTACATCTACTCTTGTATTACCTATATCATCAATATTAATCAAGCAGGACATAGGGTTTTACCTCCATCAAGAGGGCCCAAACCTGGGTAAAACATCGTGTTCCCTGCCTCCTGTTACCATCCGGCCTAGACGCACAGTTCGGGACCCACTACCCGAGATCCGCCGGTTTTGACACCGACAGGTACCATAATCCAAGTGTTGGTGTGTGAGCTAGATATCGAAGAATATGCTTCACAGCCTTATGGTGTGATTCCTTCGGTGCAGCTTGAAATCGGGCACACATGCAAACACTAAGCATTATATCTGGCCTAGATGCACATAAGTATAATAAGGAACCTATCATGGAGCGGTATACCTTATGATCGAAGTCAATACCATTTTCATCAGTGCATAGATGGCCATTTGTGGGCATAGGAATTTTGACGCCTTTGCAATCTTGCATGCCGAATTTCCTCACTACATCCTTGAGGTATTTATCCTGAGATATGAATATGCCATTGTGTTGTTGACGAATTTGAAGACCTAAGAAGAATTTCAACTCTCCCATCCTAGACATTTGATATTCTTCACTCATCATATAGGCAAATTCATCACTATAACGTTGGTTAGTACAGCCAAAGATAATATCACACTACTAGGAAAAGGGCTATAGATAGGATTGATACTAATGGCGCACCATGGAAGCAGTGCGCCACTACTATATACTAATGGCGCACCGGTTGGTGATGCGCCATTAGTGTGGAAGACACTAATGGCGCACCAGAAACAGGGTGTGCCACTAGTATTAAATTATTATTTTTTCCATTTTTCCATACATACTAATGGCGCATCAGGTTGAAGTGCGCCATTACTAGTTCTAAGTAGTAATGGCGCACCAAGCAGACAGTGCGCCATTACTGTAAAACAAATTTTATTCTTTTTTTGCAAAACTACTAATGGCGCATCGTTTCACAGTGCGCCATTACTAGTTTAAACTAGTAATGGCGCACTATTACCCGGTGCGCCATTAGTATATATATATATTGTTTTACTTTTTTGCAAAACTACTAATGGCGCACCACCTGCAGGTGCGCCATTAGTAACCAGGGTTACTAATGGTGCATTTGCTGGTGGTGCGCCATTAGTAACCTGGGACCCCAACAAGATATTTTGGACAGCCCCACACCTACCCACTCACTTTCCCAATTCATTCCCTCCACCTCCTTCTCCAAGCTTTCGGCCATCTCCTCCTCCTCACCTCATTTCCACCATAGATTCATCAAAATTAAGTGGTGAAATTACCTTTTTTTGATAGGTAAGTAAGGGGAAAGCTATCTTCATGATGTAGATCTACTTTTTTCTCCCTAGCTCGCTCCAACAACGTGCACATGCACTTTTTGTGGCCTAGCTAGATCTATGTATGTTTGTGGTGTTGCATGTGTTTGTGGTGTTGCATATATGTTTGTGTTTGAAGGTACCGGTATTTGAAATGCGATAGTTGCCAATATTTTGCCGGAATGTTTTGATTCATTTCCGTTTCGGCGAGAATTTTGGCACTATGCATTCTTTTTGGTCCTATTTTTAGGGAAGGTCATGCCAAATTTTTTCTTGGTTCTAAAATATCGTTTTGCTCTACCCCGCAGGCGACCATGGTCGGCACGATGACTGAAGGCATCGTGAATAGATTTTTGAGCTCCACGAAGGCTAAGATGCTTCAAAAGAACGAGACGGAGATAAGATGTCCGTGTCGAAGATGCAAGCTGAAGAGCCTTATTGTGGACCCGGATTCCGGGCAGGTGCGGGACCACCTGCTCTTGCGTGGTTTCATGGATGGCTATCGGTGGCAAGGTGATGAAGATGACTATGAAGTCGTCCATGGGGTCCGGGCAAGAAATGAGGAAGGGCAACAAGACAAGTACCACCGCGGCGAGGGCAGGCGAGAAGACGAAGAATCTCCAGGACATGATCACGACGGTGATGTTGTACACAGTCATCATGTAGAAGATGTCGTACATGATGATGAGGAAGATCAAGACGAAGGGCATGATCATGAAGATGAAGATGCCGGAGCAGACGACGATGGAGGCTGGGTGCAGGACCCTCATATTCAAGAGCTGCTTCTCAAGCAGACGGATAACGCAAGAGCTGCCGCCCGAGAGAAAGCCAAGCTGGATCAACTGGAGATAGACGCGGTTACTCCATTGTATGAAGGATGCAGGCCCAAGGATACCCGCCTGAAAGTAATGCTCATGGCTCTGGAGATGAAGGTAAAACACAAAATGACCGACGCATGCTTCGACGAGAACATGTCATTCTGGCACGAACGTCTTCCCAAGGGGAACAAGTGCCCGACCAGTTTCGAGGAGGCGAAGAAAATCGTGTGTCCTCTGGATTTACCGCACGTGAAATACCATGTGTGCATGAACAATTGTATCATTTATCGGGACAAGCACGCGGAGTCTACCATATGTCTGGTGTGCGGCGTCACTCGATACAAGAAGAGGAAGAAAGCTCCTTGAAAATCGGTGTGGTACTTTCAGATCACTCCTCGTCTGCAGCGGTATTTTGCGGACCCTAAGGTAGAAAAGCTCCTGCGTTGGCACGCGGATAGGGAGGAGAAGAAGCGGGAAGATGACGGAAATGATCCGGAGATAAATAAAAAAGACAAGATGCTGAGTCACCCTAAGGATGCGAGCCAGTGGTAAGCGTTGAACTTCGAATACCCAGAATTTGGGAAGGATCCAAGGAACATCGTGCTGGGCGCGAGCACCGATGGAGTCAATCCGTTTGGCAGCCAGAGAAGCACACATAGCACCTAGCCTGTGTTTGTGTGGATGTACAACCTTCCCCCCTGGTTGTGCATGAAGAGGAAGTACATTCACATGAATATGCTAATTGAAGGGCCGAAACAATCAGGGAACGACATCAATCTGTATCTGGGGCTGCTAAAGGAGGAGCTAGACACGCTGTGGAAAACACCAGCCAATACGTGGGATGCCGCGGAGAAAGAATATTTCCCTATGAGAGCTGCACTGCTCATGACGGTGCACGACTATCTCGGTTACGGATATCTCACGGTGCAGGTAGTCCATGGATTTTCTGGATGCATAAGGTGCATGGATGACACAATGCATCGCTAGCTAGATAGAGATCTCGGGTCTTCGAAAACCGTGTTCATGGGACATCGAAGGTGGCTTCACGACGATGACCCGTGGAGGAAACGCAAGGATCTGTTCGATGGTGAAACCAAACCCCGAAAATGCCCGTGTACAAGGAGCGGCGAGGAAATAGACGAGCTGTTGAAAAATTGGAAAGACTGCCCACTGCCGGGAAAGAAGCAAAAGGCGCCAGAGCCGGGAAAGAAGCAAAAGGCACCAGAGCCGCTGCTGAAGGTATGGAAAACGAGGTCTGTTTTCTGGGACTTGCCGTACTGGAAGATCCACCGTGTGCCTCACAGCCTTGATGTCATGCATATCACGAAGAACGTGTGCGAGAGTCTGCTTGGTACCCTACTCAACATGCCAGAGAGGACCAAAGATGGGCCGAAAGCAAGGGCAGACTTGAAATCAATGGGCATCAGGCAGGAGCTTCACGCTAATGATGATGATGATGATGATGATGATGATGATGATGATGATGATGATGATGAGGCGAAGCAGGACATAGAAAGTCGTCGCAAAGGCAAAAAGGCCAAGAAGACCTGAAATGACTACCCTCCCGCGTGCTTCACTCTAAGTCAGGAGGAGATCGAGCAGTTTTTCACCTGCCTCCTAGGAGTAAAACTTCCTTACGGTTACGCGGGGAAGATAAGCAGATACCTAGACCCAGCGAAGCAGAAGTTCAGCGGGATGAAGTCTCACGACTGTCACGTGCTGATGACGCAGATACTTCCAGTTGCAATCCGTGGGATCATGGACGTGCACGTCCGTGAAACGCTATTTGGCCTATGCAACTTTTTCGATGTCATCTTTCAGAACTCGATTGGTGTGAGGCAACTCAGAAGGCTATAGGAAGAGATCGTGGTGATACTATGCGAGCTTGAGATGTACTTCCCGCCCGCATTATTCGATGTTATGGTGCATCTGCTGGTCCATATCGTGGAGGATATCATCCAACTCGGGCCGACATTCCTGCACAACATGATGCCGTTCGAAAGGATGAATGGTGTCATCAAAGGATACGTTCACAACATGTCATGTCCAGAGGGAAGTATAGCCAGGGGCTTTCTGACCGAAGAGTGCATCTTCTACTGCATGAATTATCTAGGCATCGAGAACCCCGTTGGTCTGCCCGTCAACAGGCACCTCGGCAGGCTCGCTGGATGGGGTCACCGTGAGGGTCGCTGCGAAATGCATGTCGACTTCGAGGGTCGACTCGCCGACTTTGAAAGAGCAAACCTAGTCGCGCTACAACACATAGACGTGGTCGATCCTTGGGTGGTAGAGCACAAAACCTTTATTAAGAAGACGTACAATGACCGAGGCCAACAGAGGACGGACGGAGATATACTCAAAGAGCACAACTCATGTTTCACGCATTGGTTCAAGTAGAAGCTTCTATCGTACCATTTACATGAAGATTCTTCCGCGGAAGAACAACTCATATTCGCCTTGTCACAGGGCGCCGAGCACAACCTGATGACCTATGAGGCATACGATATCAACGGCTACACATTCTACACCGAGGACAAGGACATGAAGAGCGATGTCTATCAGAACTCCGGGGTAACGATGGAATCCTACACCGGTAACGACAAGGACAGATACTACGGAAGGATCAAGGAGATCTGGGAGCTGAGCTACGCTGGAGAGAAGGTCCCGATGTTCCGTGTCAGATGGGCCAAGAGTGTCCTAAAATAAGACCGGTATTTCACCACCATGGTTATACCCGAAGCCAAATCCAAGATCGCGGGCGCAAACGTCACCGCGAAAAATGAGCCATGGGTACTGGCTTCCCAAGTGGACCAATGCTTCTTCATTACCGACCCGTCAAAGCCCAGTCATGTTGTCGTGAGGAGAGGCAAAAGGAAGATCATCGGAATGGATGGAGTAGCCAATGAGCAAGACTTCGACAAGTACAGCGACCCGAAGATCAAACATGACGACGACGATGAAGTAGCAGCACACACCACAAGAAGAAGCAGGACCACCCTACCTAAAGGACGTCTGTTCCACAGAAGAACTCCATTTGCGAAAAAGAAGGGCAAGAAGATTGTGAACAGATAGCTAGCTAAGATCGATTGTATTTAAATCGTAGTCTTCATTTCTCGATTGTATTTCATGGGCACTTTTTGATATCATGAATATTTTTAAATTTCATGGGCACTTTTTGAATTCATGAGGACACTTGATCTCAATCCCCCTCCATCTCGATCTCGATTCCCCCTCCATCTCGATCTCGATCCCCCTCCATCTCGATCCCACCCGCACCCTCCCCCGCTAGCTCCACCGCCGCCGACGACCCACCGCAACCCTCCCCCGCTCCACCGCCGCTGACGAGCACCCGACCCCCCGCACCCTCCCCCGCTCCACCACCGCCAACGGGCACCCCCCGCACCCTCCCCCGCACCACCGCCGCCGCCGATGATATTTTCAAGTAACAAATTTGAACATATTTTTTAAAAAATTATTACTGTTTTTATAAAAAATATTACTGTTATGATTTAAACAAGTTTGAACATATTTAAACAGAAATAAATATCAAAACAGGATTTAAAATGCATAAAAAATATTGGGGAGCCTGGGAATCGAACCTAGGACCTCCTGGTGTGTGTGCTGCATGCTGACCAGTCGGGCTAGTGGGTGGGTTCTGTTGTAGATAGGGTTAGGCTGTAGATATGGTTAGTGGGCTAGATTAAAACAAAATTCTAATGGCGCACCGAGGGGAGGTGCACCATTAGAATAGTCATACTTATGGCACACGGCTGGGTGGTGCGCCATTAGAACCCTCCCCTAGCTATCCTCCCTCTCCCTCGCCGGATCCCCTTCGACCCTCTCTCCCTCGCCACCAGATCCACCCGTGCGCTGCCCCGACCCATGACACCGCCACCCCGACCCTCACCGGACTCCACCCCCGCCGCTCCCGCGCCCCCGCACCCCCACCCCCGCCACCCCGACCCTCGCCGTCTGCGCCTTCTTCCACCTCCGGCCACCGCGGCCTCACCGTCTGTGGAGGTATCTGCTCGACGGACGCACTCCTCGACGGCAGCGCGAGCCTCCCTGCGCGGCTGCTGCTCATCGATGATGGTTAGTCTCTGTCCCTCCCTCCCTCTCTCCCCCGCTCATCCCCATGCCCCCACAGGGCGGCGACCTAGGGTTAGGAGCAGGAGCTCGCCGCCGCCGCCCCGTCATGCCGCTGCTGCTGCTTCTTGCGGCCGCCTTTCCCGTGCGCTCGTGCGCGGACGCGGGCCCCACGTGCTCGTGCATTGCTGCCGCCGCCGTCACGCGGCTGCTGCTTCTTGTTGTCAGTTTGCTGCCATACCTTCAATTCCTGCCATGCTTATCTTCAATTAACCATAGGGTTCCTAAGGTTTCTCAGATAGAGATATAATTAATGGCCATTATAGATAGATGCGTGCAAATCACATGTTGTTAAGATTTCCATACATGTAGCTACCATTTGGTCATACAAATTGGTGCTCCTGCAAATTGTTTTTGGTCCTTATAAATTGTCCAGTAGTGTTCCTGGAGGATGACTAAGGAATTAGTGCTCTGTTATGATTTCTTGATAGAATTGTCGAACTACTGTCCTATGTATTAGTACTGATTATTTGGGTCCTTATCCTTGCTTCAAAGGATGCTGGTAGGTAAATCGGTGGCCTTATTAACCATGCTATGCCATTGTTAGCTGTATTAGTACTGATTATTTGGTTAGCTGTAGTAGGAGAGTGCCTGCTGATTAGTGTTTATTTGCTTTTTTGGGTGCTTAATTGGTTATTTGTCTGAAGTAGTGTTAGTTCTGATCATGATTGTTGTGCTTATGGCTTTAGAAAATGATAAACTATTTGAATCTGATAGGAAGGTGTCCTTTTAGATTTTGTTGGTAAATCTGTTTTATTCAATGGTTATTGACAGTAGATTATCATTCCTATTTTAGGAAGGTCTATTCCTGCAATATCATTGTTACCTTTTATTTGGACTACTACTGCTAGGACTTGCTCCAGATTTTAGGATTTCTTTTCTTTTAGGATTTATTTTCTTCTAGGACTAGGTTTTTATTATTTTTCTGTTGTGATTGTTTTTTGAGCTCTTTCTTTTTCATTTCCTACTATCCTTATCCTAATTAACTTAAATTGTTATGATGTGTGTAACAGGATTAGATCTTGGATTTGCTAGTGGACTTTGGGAGTTTCTTAGCCAGCTTGGTGACTCCATACTTTTCACTATTTCAGCAAGTCTTTTGAAAGCATTAAACTTTCAGCACTACATTTCTATCTTATGTGTACATCTGTTTGCTTCCAATTGCTATATATGTATTGTTTTTACTAAAAATGATGAAGCTCCTGTCAATTGCTATACATATATATGTGTATGATGATCCTCCTTTCCTGCAGTAGTATAACTAGGATATAAAGCACATTGAACTAACAATCTTGTATGGTGCCTAAACTACAATGATTCAGGAACATCAGATGACTCGAGGGTTGCAGTACATGGAATGCATTTGCAAATGCAGCCAAAACCTGATATTTACCAAAAAAAGATTGTTATATTCCTCCCTGGTACAATAAATAATAAACTAAAATAGTTCCTGGTATAAAAAGAATAAACTATACATAGTTAATTTCTTCTCTTCAGCATCTTTCTGAATGACCCTAATTGTCACTGACAATATCTGGACAAATTGAAAACAATTTAACTTCAGTACTTCAAGTAATTTGCATGAAAGATTTTTGAAGTCCAACTTCTGAATCCAGAATTTGATTAGTTCCATAAATTTGTATGACCACAGATTTAGAAAATTTTCAGAGATTTGTATGACCAAAGATACAATTCGGATTTGATTAGTTCCATAAATTTGTATGACCACATATATATTTCAGATTTGTATAGTTTCAGAGATTTGTATGACCAAAGATACAGTTCAGATTTGAATTGTTTCAGAAATTGGTATGACCAAAGATGCTATTGTATATAAATGGGCTGCCGTAGAACTGTTCTTCATCTTTACAGTGCTGTTGTATAGAAATATGCTGAATTTTCTGCTCTAATTGTTGCTCAAAGAAATTTAGCAAAAAAATGGGGTCCTGGGAGACGCCGCTACTGCTTGAGGCCCTTGAGAGGCCCTTCGTGTCGTGATGATTTTGCAGGTACCCCGAGAGGCCCTTGAGTTTACCAAAATGTCGATTAACTTCCGTTCCGGCAAATTCGGGTACTCCATATGTCCTATTTTCAGCAAAGGTCATGCTGAAATTTTCCGTGAATTTTAGCATGACTTTGCTAAAAATCGGACATATGAGGTACTTGCTACTAATGCATGGGCCGGGGTATCTTAGTACTTAATTAAGTAGGATCAACTGCCCCTTTATTCTTGCTGTATTAAACCATAGGTGGTAATAGAGCCAAGTGATTAGTGCCAAGTGATTAGGCCCAACCTAGGGTGCCTCGGCATCGATAAACCCTAAATGATGAAAACTTAACTTGGCTGCCCCGGATGCCTCGGTGTCGATGAGAACCTAAATGATGTACGCTTAGGCTTTTAGGGTGCCTCGGCGTTGTCAAACCCTAAATGATGAAAGCTTAGGCTTTTAGGGTGCCTCGGTGTCGACAAACCCTAAATGATGAGACCATGATCTTGTTCCTTGACAATAACCAACTTTTTGACCAAACTTTTTTCCTATTTAGAGCGAAACATGGCCCACAACGATGAGGCCGGTGGTTCGGGCGGCAAGCAATTCTGGGAGCTGTCCCAGGAGATGGAGGAAGAACCTCACCGCTATGAGGACGCCGCGGAAGACACCGATTCTGATTACACAACCCCTAGTGGCGTCGGGGATGACACCACTGATGGTGCCGTCGAGGATGCCACCACTGATGATGGTGGCGCACACACAGATGGCAGCCAACCGAAGAAGCAAAGGAAGGACCGGCGCCCGAATGCGCTCCGCACCGTCAAGGAGGAATTCACTCAAGTGGACTCCGACGGGAATCCAACGGAGCCCAAACATATAGTCAAGGGGTACTCGGTTCAGCTCGGGTGCATTCTCCGGAGCACCGTCTCGATCAACACCGAGAACCTTAGGCATAAGGACCGAGGGAATTTGCGCAACCTCCTCTTCACGAAGCTGCACGAACGATACAAGTTCCCAGTCGAATTTGAAAACACACGCCTCTCAGGGAATAAAGTGAACAGTGCCGCCCTCACGAAGATGAGCACGGCCCTGTGTACTTGGAAAAGCGCGGTGAAGAGAATGAGTGATAAAGGTGATAGTTATGAGAAGATTAAGGCGAAATATCCTTTGATGAGCGAAGATGAGTACAAGGAGTTCAAGATGAAGTGCGAGAGCAGTGCAACCTCCGAATCAAGTCAGTGGGGGAAAGAAATGCGGGGGTTGAACTTAGGGGAACACAAACTCGGTCCCGGCGGTTACAGAGTGGCGGAGCCTATATGGGACAAGGAGGACGCGGAGCGTGCCGAGAAAGGCCTACCGCCCCGCTTCGAGAAATACAGCGGTGACAAGCAGACCAGGAACAATGTCAGGGCCCGGTACAAGGAGGACCCGATAACAAAGGAGCTTACCACGGATCCGAAGACCAGGGCGCTTGAGCTTCTTCTGGTAAGGAATACACCCCAGCGTAATTAGCTCCATATGGTTGCACTCTAATTAATCCCCAATATTTCTAAATGGTTCACGTTCCTTTCGTAGGACACTAAAAGCAGTAGCGCGGGGTCATCTAAGAGCTCCCCTTTCGACACCCCTTTAAATAGGGTGTTGAACATAATGAAAAACAAGGATAAGCTCACTAAGCCGACGTCAGCTGGTCGTGTGGCCGGCAAAGGCTTGTCCACAAAATGGGGGTCATACTATACCGCTGGTGTGCGGAAGGAGAAAAAGACTAGCTCGGAAAGCCAGACGCACGAGGTTGAAGAACTCAAGGCACAAGTGGTGCGGATTCTGGAGCTTGTCCAAGAGAAAGTGCAACAACAACTTGGAACGACGCTCAATGCCATGGTGCCTACGTTGATTCATGGGCTGACGACGTGGATTGCGGGCGGCCAACAAGGGCCTCCCCCGGTTCCCAGCTTCACGGCCAGCAACTCGCACAGCGCGCAGGCGACTCCATTGGTGTCTCCGGCAGCGCCATTGGTGTCTCCGGCGGCGGAGCCATTGGTGTCTCCGGCAAAGGCGGTATTTGTGTCTCCGGCGCCGGCACGGGCATTGGAGCTTAATGCACCCGGGTGTACGCCGGTCGGCACCTCGCCAGCAAGCGCCCCCTCCGTCAGTTGCACGCCTGCCATTGGCGGTGCCTCGACATTAGCCGAGCTCGACGGCATCACGGTAACTAAGTCTCTCGGTTGATGACTTCATCTCCTTGCCTTTGACTAGGCATCCCTGACGCCATGTACATGTTTTCTCAGGGCACCGCCAACGTTCCTTGCACTCTTCTGCACTTCGTGGGCACCGAGTTGGTCGATGTCGCCAAGGGCAGAATCGTTCAACCGGGCAACCCCATGTTCCACGGTAATCCGATGCCACCCACAATGTATAGGGTTGAAGTGGTTCTGGTGCTGCTAGGCTGCGACGAGCTGTTACCTTCGATTCGACCCGCTGGGGCCGACGAAGAAGATGAGATGACCCTCAGCACCTGCGTAAACTGGCCCCTGCTTTGGCCGAAGAGCCAGATTCGTTTGGGGGCGGGGGACACCACCCCACAGACAAGACCGCTAGTCGTGCCGGCACCAAGCCATGGCAAGAACGCCGCAACGCAACCGGACCTGCCGGACATCCCTATGGCACAGGATCCGGACAGCCCTATGGCACAAGATCCGGACAGCGACGACAACAACGACGGTACATTTACCAAAGTTGATTAGTACTTTGCCGAACATGGGTACGCTGACGAGTTCTGCGGGCCTCTTTCTCAAGAACCCAACCAAGACGACCGCGATCTAGCTGGTACGGCGGAGAAATCCAATTGCAACAGGCATCGTCTGGCGTTCAGTTCTCAGGACACACCTCCAGCTCCCACCTTCACCGAGCCTCAGATAGCTGAGGTGCGAAATATTATCAGCCCCAACACGCTCAAGAAGGCGGTCTGTGAGCAGAACTCGGTCCCATTACAGGAGATCAAGAAGAAGGGACGGAAATGAAAGACTAACAAGGGCGCCGGTGCGAGCCAGCCGGCACCGAGTTCGATCCGTGCTCAGGACGGGCCATCTTCACCTAAGGATATCTCGAGGAGGGTGCATGTGGCGGGTAGGGCGATGCTACCGCCAAATATGCTGAATGCTGCAACCGGTGCTATGCGGAGTCTGCACGACAGTGTTCTTTATTTGGAGAAGCGGCGTCTCAGAGAGAAGGATGTGGCATACCCGGTTTTCGTGGCCAAGGTGCCAGAGGGAAAGGGCTTTGTGGATGGAAACATCGGGGGTACGATCGTCCTGCGGTTTGATGACATCTTTGCTATGTTTAACCTTCATCCGCTGCACTACACCTTCGTTCGGCTGTTTTCGCTGAGTATGGAGATGCGGATCATTAGAGACAAGACCCCGGACATCGTGATAGTCGACCCCTTCTACATGCGTGCCAAGCACTTGAGCAGCGCTGGGGACCGCCAAGTTGCGAGTTCACACCTCGAAGGCGTCATTCTGGAAAACCCAGATAAGGATAACTTCCTTGTGGCTTACTTTCCCGAGTAAGTCATCCCTTAACCGCCCCGTAACATATGATTTCTTAGATTTCGATCGTTCTTTTTTTTAACATTCCGTGTTCTGTGCAGTGACACACATTGCACACTCATCCTCTTAAGCCTGAAATATTCCATGGCCACGTATTTAGACTCGAACTGTAACTCCAAGATAGACTACACAAATGTCAAGAAAGTTCTTGATGATGTTCTCCCCGCCTACGCCAAATCTGGAGGCACCTTCACCAGGGCAGTTTGTAAGTACGACAAGCACATGTTCTCACACAATACGAAGTTCTGCTGCGTCAAGCAGCCGCCTGGCGGTCAGAAGGATGCCTACTATGCCCTCCATCACACGCGGGCGATCATAAGGGACCATCATCAACTTCTGCTACCAGATAATCTCAAAGATTGGGCCGCGAGCTTGTCGGCAGTCTAGGACGCGGACCTCAGACAAGAATTCTTTCACATCCAATCAGAGTTTGCAGACATCATCCATCAAGATGTCCTTCATACCTCGGGGCAGTTCTTCCTCAGATATCAACCGTCCAACAGTGAGATAGATGCAATACTACAAATGCAGGGTGACAACGACCGCTATTTCATGACCATCACGACAGATGGCGGCTTCATCCACGTTCCTGTCCGATGAGTCGAGTCGAAAGTAGTGATGTGTAGTTCTGAAACATTGATTGGCTCATGTTGTAATTATACTTTAATGAATTCGTATGTCTCTTTGGTTTGGACAGTCGTTCAACTTAGATGTAATCGATGCTATTTATTAGTAGGACCATGAATCGTGCTATTAATGTCTTGCTTTTCTCTTTCGATCCTTTTGTTGCATACTTACATATTGCTTATGTATTGTCTATTGTTTGGCTTGTGCATAGAGATGCCGTCGTATGTCGTGTACAAGGGTAAGGTTCCCGGAGTCTACGACGACTGGGAGGAGTGTCGGAGACAGGTTCACCGTTTTAGCGGTAAAAGTTACAAAGGGTACACCACTAGGGCGGAGGCCATACGCCCGCTATCTAGAGGGAGAGAGGAGGGAGCGTTGGAGGAACCGGATGAAGACCAGTTTGATTGTGATGATGCTCATCGTGATGACCACAACTCTCTTCTATGTGATGGTAGTTTAGATGATCGATATCGACTTGTAATGTGAAGGCAAACTCGATACTCGCGGTCTTGAGACTTGTAATGTTTTATCTTTGTTCGGTCTTTTGAATTTGGAGACTAATATGATGAATTGTATTTGGAGACTAATCTTCTATTGTATTCGATGAATCTGATGTTGCTGTGTGCTGCTGTCTATATTCTGTCCAATAATATATTTTGTAACCTGTGCAAAAATCAGAAAAGCAAAAAAAATAAAACATAATATTCATACTAATGGCGCACCACACAAGACACTAATGGCGCACTGTGATCATCACACTAATGGCGCATTAACTGCTGGTGCGCCATTAGAATGCCAAAGCACATGGGTACATATGGCCCCCTGGGAGGCATTCTAATGGCGCACTGCAGGCTATACTAATGGCGCACTACGTGGTGCGCCATTAGAACACCAGATACTAATGGCGCACCGGTGGTGCGCCATTAGAATTTAATTCTAATGGCGTGATGCAAGTGGCGCACCGGTAGTGCACCATTAGAAGGCAAATTCGGTGCGCCACTAGCATGCCTTTTCCTAGTAGTGTCATCAACATATACTTGGCACACAAACAATTCACCATCATAAGATTTAGTGAAAAGAGTAGGGTCGAGTGAACCGGGTTTGAAGCCTTTCTTCATGAAGAGTTCCTTCAGGGTATCATACCAAGCCCGTGGGGCCTGCTTGAGGCCATAGAGGGCCTTGTTGAGTTTGAAGACTTTGTCAGGATTCTTTGGATCTTCAAAACATGGGGGTTGAGCAACATATACTTCTTCCTCAAGCTTACCATTGAGGAATGCACTTTTCACATCCATTTGATACAAAGTGATATCATGATGGTTAGCATAAGCAAGTACTATGCGAATAGCCTCTAGTCTAGCAACAGGTGCAAAAGTTTCATCAAAATCAATTCCTTCAACCTGTGTGTAGCCTTGAGCTACAAGCCGTGCCTTATTCCTCACCACAAGGCCATTTTCATCTTGCTTGTTGCGGTAGATCCACTTTGTGCCGATGATATTGTGCTTGCGAGGATCTGGACGTTTGACTAGTTCGCAGACATTGTTAAGCTCGAACTGATGTAATTCCTCTTGCATGGCCTGAATCCACTCAGGCTCCAGAAATGCTTCATCTACCTTAGTGGGCTCTGTAATAGAGACAAAAGCATACTGCCCACAAAAGTTAGACAAATGTGAAGCTTTTGAGCGTGTGAGAGGACCTGGCGCTTTGATGTCATTGATGATCTTTTCAACCTGCACTTCTTTTCAATGCGAGGATGAGCTGGTTGTCGTTGAAGAATTTGATCAGCGTTTTCTTCAGCACCATTTTCTTTAGCATTTTCTTCAGGTGCATTAGCTCGACGTTCTTCATGTTCTGGAATGAATTCTTCAGCAGATTCTTCAGTAGGAATGACATCCTCAGTAGCCTTGAACTTGATAGTTTCCTCAGGTGCTGGTTCATCTATCACAGTAGGTAGGTGCTCTCTTTGCAAGCCGTTAGTTTCATCGAACCGCACATCTACAGTTTCAACAACTTTGTGAAGAACGTTGTTGAAGACTCTGTAGGTGTGCGAGTCCTTTCCGTAACCAAGCATAAAACCTTCATGTGCTTTCGGTGCAAATTTTGAGTTGTGATGAGGATCTCTAATCCAACATTTAGCACCGAAGACTTTGAAACATTGGGTTTCTTGTCAGTGAGGAGTTCATAGGCAATCTTTTTGAAGAATTTTTGAAGATATACTATGTTGATGATGTGGCACGCAGTATCAATTGCCTCAGTCCAGAAACAACGAGGCATTTTGTATTCATCAAGCATAGTGCGAGCCATCTCAGCAAGAGTCCTGTTCGTGCGCTCCACGACGCCATTCTGCTGAGGAGTGTAAGGAGCAGATAACTCATGAGTAATAGCAAGTTCATCAAGATAGTCATCGAGACCAGAATTCTTGAACTCAGTGCCATTGTCACTTCTGATGTGCTTGATCTTCACACCAAAGTTGGTTGAAGTCCTCGAGGAAAATCGTTTGAAGACTTCATGCACTTCATGTTTGTAAGTAACAAGGTGTACCCATGTGTAGCGAGAATAATCATCAACAATAACAAAGCCATATTGAGATGCTTCATTTGAAATAGCAGAATTATGATTAGGACCAAAGAGATCCATGTGAAGCAATTCAAATGGGCGAGTGGTGGTCATGATAGTCTTCGCTGGATGCTTGGCCTTGGTCATCTTCCCAGCTTCACAGGCTCCGCATAGGTGATCCTTGAGGAATTTGACATTCTCGATGCCAATGACATGCTTCTTCTTCGCAAGCGTGTGCAAATTACTCATGCCTGCATGACGAAGTCATCGATGCCAGAGCCAGCCTTCTGAAGCTTTTACAAGTAAGCACACAGCTGGGTGTGGTCCTGTAGAGAAATCAACAATATACAGGTCTCCTCTCCTAAAGCCTTCGAAGACTTTGGAATTGTCAGCTTCCATAACCACAACACAACGGTACTTGCCAAAGACAACAACCATATCAAGATCATAAAGCATTGAGACAGACATAAGGTTGTATCCTAAGGACTCAACAAGCATGACTTTGTCCATGTGTCGATCCTTTGTAACTGCAACCTTACCTAGACCCAATACCTGACTTTTGCCTTTGTCAGCAAAGATGATATGCTTCAAATGCGACGGAGATAATCGAGCATCCATCAATAGATTCTTGTCACCAGTCATGTGGTTTGTACATCTACTATCAAGGACCCACTCAGTAGCTTTGGGTTGATCATCCTGCACATGAATTAGTGCAGCTTACAAACTCATATACTTCATCAGTGAAGAATATGACATCAATTCATCAGATCAATTTCATCAAGTAAAAGAACTAATGACGCAATATGAGGACGTGAGAAATGAAAGTTCATTTCTTCATGATTAGCCTGCGTCCTATCAGGCATGTTCAGGTCTCCAGCAAATTCTTCAGATGATTATGTGCGTCTGGAGACCTGACCCTGCAGAAGAGATTAGTTCTTTTTCTTCACCACCCACATCTGAAGGGGTGGCAAAGAGTTCATCATTCTGCGAGCTCCATACGAGAAGGATGGCATAGAAGCCAGTCCAATTCGTTTCACATAAGAGGGGTTAGAGTAAGCATAAGAGTATGCAGAGAAATTCTTCGAGGACTTATGAACATAATGATTTGAAGAATAATGCATATATCCATAATCCTTAGATCTTCCCTGCGAAACAGACGGGTTATCACGATGATGTTCATATGAGGACTCTGCTCCATATGAGGAATTTGGTCCATATGAAGAATTTGATCTGGGGTTCCTATTCTTCACAGGTGGCGTCATGATGACATTCACCTGAAGATTTTCAAGACATCTTTTGGGAACCCAGATTTTCTTCATAGGGGAGCCGTTCCTGCAGTTAGTGCCAACATGTCTAGCAAATACTTCACCATTCTTATTTTTGAATAGCTTATAGTTGGAGTCAATTGACTCATCATCAGAATGAGGAGATTCACATGCAAATCCAGATAAGTTAGATGGATCAATTGGAGGTCCCTTTGCAGCAACCCATGTAGTTTTGGGGTACTGCTCAGGCTTCCAATATGTACCATCATCATTGAGTTTCCTCTCAAAGGCGATACCCTCTTTCCTAGGGTTCCTGTTGAGGATCTGCTTTCTAAGCACATCACAAAGAGCCTGATGCCCTTTGAGGCTTTTGTACATGCCTGTCGTGTACAATTACTTCAGCCCTGCATCGTCAGTGATAGTAGAAATGTCCTCAGATGAGGAATTAGTGATAGCAGAGGCATGTGAAGAATTTGAAACATTAGCAGCATTTGAACATTCAGGTGAAGAATTAGCAGATTCACGTTCAATGCACTTCAAGCATGGTGGAACAAATTCTCCCTGAGAAGCGCTGATTTGTTGAGCAAGTAATGAATCGCGCTCCTTCTGAAGATCTTCATAACTCACTCTTAGCTTCTCAAGGTCTTGCTTTGTTTGAAGAAATTCATAAGAAAGCTTCTCGTGATCCGATAAGAGAGTGTTATGATGACTTTGATGTTTGTCAAGCTTGGACTGAAGTCTCTGAAGATTTTCAGTCAAAGTTTCAGTGCGATCCATTTCTTCACCCAACATATCATCACTTTTATTTAGCATGTTTTGAACCTTTTCTAAAGCCCTTTGTTGTTTTATAGCAATCTTAGCAAGTTTAGAATAGTTGGGTTTAAGGTTTTCATCAGATTCATTCTCAGTTGATTCAGAGGAGGTATATTTGAGTACCTTGGCACCCTTTGCCATGAAGCAATAGGTGGGAGCGTAGTCATCATTGCCTTCATCAGCCTTGTTGGTGAGGTCATTTTATTCAGTGTCGAAGATAGACTTGCTGACGAATGCAGTAGCGAGAGCAAGGCTCGCCACTCCGGATTCGGACTCCTCAGATGACTCCTCTTCCTCATTTTCTTCAAATTCAGCCTCAGAGTCCATTTCCTTGCCAATGAATGCCTTGGCCTTCTTGGAGATGCTCTTCTTGTGATATGAAGGCTTGGAGGATTTTGATGATGTGGATTTTGTGGATTTCTTCTTTTTCTTCGTATCATCAGAACTGTAATCCTTGTATTTCTTCTTCTTTGATTCCTTTTCCCACTAAAGACAATCTTGAATGAAATGTCCAGGTTTCTTGCATTTGTGACAGAGCCTCTTCTTGTAGTCACTGGATGAGGAATCACAGCTCCTTGAGGATCTTCCAAGGCGACCACGTCTTGAGAACTTTTGGAACTTCTTCATGAGCAGAGCCAGATCATGGCTCAGTTCTTCAGGATCACCAAGGCTGCTATCAGAGTCTTCATCTTCAGACTCAGATACTGCCTTGGCCTTCAGTGCACGGGTTCTGCCATAGCTTGAACCATAGAGATCTCTCTTTTCAGCAAGTTGGAACTCATGAGTATTTAGCCTCTCGAGAATATCAGCGGGATCAAGTGACTTGTAATCAGCACGTTCTTGTATCATCAATGCCAGAGTGTCAAATGAGGAATCAAGCGATCTCAGCAATTTCTTCACCACCTCATGGTCAGTGATGTCAGTGGCACCAAGTGCTTGAAGCTCATTTGAGATGTCAGTGAGGCGATCGAAGGTTTGTTGAACATTTTCGTCGAGTCTTTTGAAGTGGTTGAAGAGATTGCGAAGAACATCAACTCGAGAGTCACGCTGAGTTGAGACTCCTTCATTCAGTTTGGACAACCTGTCCCAGATAAGCTTCGCTGTTTCCAAAGCACTCACTCTGCCATACTGTCCTTTGCTCAGATGGCCACATATGATATTCTTCGCTTGAGAGTCGAGTTGCTTGAATCTCTTCACATCGTCAGCATTCAGAGAAGGTGTGACTGAGGGAACACCATTTTCCACAACATACCAGAGATCGTTATCAATTGCTTCAAGATGCATTCGCATCTTATTCTTCCAGTAGGGGTAGTCCGTCCCATCGAAGGTAGGACACCCAGCAGAGACCTTGATCATACCTGCGGTCGATATAACTAAAACTCCAGGCAGTTAAACCAAAATCACACAGAACAAGGGAGTACCTTGCTCTGATACCAATTGAAGTGCGTTATATCGACTAGAGGGGGGTGAATAGGCGATTTTTATGAAATCCTTTACTGAGGAATTTGCCAATGAGGAAATTCCTTAGCGAAGAACTACTAGCAGCGGAATAAGTACTCAAAAGTAAACATAACAGAATACAAGCATAGTCATCATAATGAAATGAAGGTAGGCATAGAGTACAGGAAGTGTAATCACATGATAACACAGGATGAAGACAAACAGACTGAAGAAAATGAACTGAGGAAATTGAGAAAGTCTTCAGTCAAAGTCTTCAAACACATATATGAACAAACAGACAACACAGTTATGAGGAAATGAAAGAGTTGAGGAAATAGAACCAGTAAGCTTGGTGAAGACAATGATTTGGTAGACCAGTTCCAACTGCTGTCTCGGTTGTATGTCTGGTTGGAGCGGCTGAGTATTTAAACTCGAGGACACACAGTCCCGAACACCCAGTCAAGGACACTTAGTCCAAGACACCCAGTCCTCACCGTATTTTCCTTGAACTAAGGTCACACAGACCTCGTCCAATCACTCGTGGTAAGTCTTCAGGCGACTTTCAAACCTTCACAAACTTGGTCACTCGGCGATCCACAATTCCTCTTGGATGCTCTAGACCATGACGCCTAATCGTCTGGAAGAAGCACAGTCTTCAAAGGTAACAAGCGTCGGATCCACTCAGGATCAATCTCTTCAGTGATGCTCAATTACTTGGGGTTTGTAGGTGTTTGGGTTTTGGGTTTTTGGTTTTTCCTCACTTGATGATTTTCGCTCAAAGTCCTCGGAGGATGGGTTGCTCTCAAATGACAAGTTTCAGTTTCTCTCGGAGCAGCCAACCAGCTAGTGGTTGTAGGGGGCGGCTATTTATAGCCTAGGGAGCAGCCCGACATGATAAGACATAAATGCCCTTAATGATATGACCATTTGGTGGATAGATATTTTGGGACAGCTGGCGCATAGCACAGCAACAGTCGGAATTTTGAGTAGTAAAATCCTCAGGGCTATCATGTTCCTCACTATGTAGGCAATCCGCACTGGCGAATTCCTAACTCCTTAGTCAGGAAAAATTCCTCAGAGACCAGAAGAACTTCGTCTCTGTCACTGAAGAAATTGACTGAACTGTATGAGATTTCCAATGGCTTCACTCGAAGGGATTGGTAGATGTAGGATTTTGAGTTGAGCATCACATGGAAATTTTTCCTTAGTATTTCCTCGACCCCCTTTAACAGTACGGTGTTTCCTATGACTCAAGAAAGAGAAAAACAAAACTATGAAAACGAAAGTCTTCAAGCTTCATATTCCTCGCATGAATATCAAGTCTTCATGGACACACCAATTTCTTCACTTTCAAAGTCTTCATGAAAGTCTTCAGAAATACCAAAATCTTCAGTCGAAGATGTTCATTTTTAGGGGTCGACTTTTCCTATAAATATCAAACTCCTCATAGACTTATAGACCTATGTACACTCACAAACGCATTAGTCCCTTAACCTATAAGTCTTCAATACACCAAAATCACTAAGGGGCACTAGATGCACTTACAGGAAGATCATATGTTCAGATCCTATATGCATATTATTACCCCTCTGATTATGAACATGAATATGCTTAGTGAGTAATTACGTTCGTTCCTGAGGACAAGGGAGAAGTCTTGCTATGAGTAGTCATGTGAATTTGGTATTCGTTTGATATTTTGATAAGATGTATGTTGTCTAGCCTCTAGTGGTGTTATGTGAACGTCGACTACATAACACTTCACCATTATTTGGGCCTAGAGGAAGGCATTGGGAAGTAATAAGTAGATGATGGGTTGCTAGAGTGACAGAAGCTTAAACCCTAGTTTATGCGTTGCTTTGTAAGGGGCTGATTTGGATCCATATGTTTTATGCTATGGTTAGGTTTACCTTAATACTTTTGTTGTAGTTGCGGATGCTTGCAATAGAGGTTAATCATAAGTGGGATGCTTGTTCAAGTAAGAATAGAACCCAAGCACCGGTCCACCCACATATCAAATTATCAAAGTATCGAATGCGAATCATATGAACGTGATGAAAACTAGCTTGACGGTATTCTCATGTGTCCTCGGGAGCGCTTTTCCTATTATAAGAGTTTGTTCTGGCTTGTCCTTTGCTACAAAAGGATTGGGCCACCTTGCTGAACTTTATTTACTTTTGTTACTTGTTGCTCGTTACAACCTATCTTATCACAAAACTATCTGTTACCACTTATTTCAGTACTTGCAGAGAATACCTTGCTGAAAACCGCTTATCATTTCCTTCTTCTCCTCGTTGGGTTCGACACTCTTACTTATCGAAAGGACTACGATAGATCCCCTATACTTGTGGGTCATCAAGACTCTTTTTTGGCGGCATTGCCGGGGAGTGTAGCGCCTTTGGTAGGTGGAATTTGGTAAGGAAAAATTTATATAGTGTGCTGAAATTTACTGTCACTTGTTACTACGGAAAGTAATTCTCTGAGGGGCTTCTTCGGGGTATCTTCACCCCATCCAGTAGAGCAAAGAGTTGCTCCTCAACCTACTGAACCTATTGAAAATGAAACTCCTTTTGAATTTCCTTCGGGTATGATGGAAAGACTGCTAGCTAACTGAGGGAGTCCTGGATTAGGGGGTCTCCGGACAACCGGACTATATCCTTTGGCTGGACTGTTGGACTATGAAGATACAAGATTGAGGACATCATCTCGTGTCCAGATGGGACTCTACTTGGCGTGGAAGGCAAGCTAGGCAATACAGATATGGATATCTCCTCCTTTGTAACCGACCTTGTGTAACCCTAACCCTCTCCTGTGTCTATATAAACCGGAGGGTTTTAGTCTGTAGAACAACAACTATAACATACAATCATACGATAGGCTAGCTTCTAGGGTTTAGTCTCTCTGATCTCATGGTAGATCTACTCTTGTATTACCCATATCATCAATATTAATCAAGCAGGACGTAGAGTTTTACCTCCATCAACAGGGCCCAAACCTGGGTAAAACATTGTGTCCCCTGCCTCCCGTTACCATCCGCCTTAGACGCATAGTTCGGGACCCCCTACCCGAGATCCGCCGGTTTTGACACCGACATTGGTGCTTTCATTGAGAGTTCCTCTGTGTCGTCACCATTAGGCTTGATGGCTCCTACTATCATCGATGGTGATGCAGTCTAGGGTGAGACTTTTCTCCTCGGACAGATCTTTGTATTCGGCGGCTTTGCATTGCGGGCCAATTCGCTTGGCCATCTAGAGCAGATTGAAAGTTACGCCCCTAGCCACCAGGTCAGGTTTGGAAGCTTAAACTACACTGCCGATATCCGTGGAGACTTGATCTTCGACGGATTCGAGCCTCTGCCTTGTGCGTCATGCGGTCACGATGAGTACAGTTTAGCGCTACCACCGGATAGTGTTCAAGAGATCGCACAGGCAGCCGCTCCGACCCTCAAATTCGGAGCCAGGTGCGCCTTCCGCGGGTGGATGGATGGACCCCGCCACGGAAGCCTTACCCTTAGCGACGATCGAGCCGAACATAGACCCTACCTTGCACGAGAGCCGTGTTGTTAAACTGCCGGATCTTTCTCCAGCCATGGACTCCAAACCGCCTGCGCCTGTTCCTATCGAATCCGATTGGGCGCCGATCATGGAGTTTACCTCCGCGGATATTTTTCAGCACTCGCCCTTTGGTGACATACTGAACTCATTAAGGTCTCTCTCCTTGTCAGGAGGATCCTCGCCGAACTATGTCCGGCAGGATTGGGATGCGGACGACGAAGAAATTCGTGACCCACCCACCACCCACTTAGTAGCCACTGTCGATGACTTAACCGACATGCTCGACTTCGACTCCGAAGACATCGACGGTATGGACGATGATGCGGGAGACGCAGAGGAACCACTGCCCACAGGGCACTGGACGCCCACTTCACCACATGACGTATACATGGTGAACACACCAAAAGAAGACGACGATGAGGAATGGAAGGACGCAACAAAGGATTGTCCCCTCGAGAAGCAGTCAAAGCGGCGGCGTAAACGCCACTCCAAATCCCGCCTCGACAGAAAAAACGATCATATAGACCCAGTGTTAGAGCAGGGGGAACCATTGCCGGACCACGGCAACGCGAAGGATCAAGCCGAGCAACCTGATTCTGTCAAAGATAATAGTCCGGATGACTTCACACCGCACAGACACCCGGAGCAACAGAATGCCCGTCAAAGGCTTGTTGCCACCGCGAGGAGTCTAAAAAGGCAGAAGCAAAGACTCAAGGCTGCACAAGACACACTCGGAATCATATCGAGCAAAGTACTCAACGCAGCAGCGAAGTACGGCGGTAATCGCCCCACCAAAAGCTACCCAAAACGGAAGTTGCTACCCGAATTCGATGAGGAGGCCTTAGATCCCCCGCAACCAAAAATTAAAACGGCCACCTGGCCGGATAGACGACCTCACGGCCAACATAGAGCGGCAAGCAATGTCGCACATAAGCCAATACGCGATCCACGCGAGGGCTCGCATCAAAAGGACGACGCAACCAGATCCATCTATGGACCACGCAGGCGCGCTCCAGCATACAATGCAATACAACAAACATCCGAACACTACGGTACACCCAGATACAGGGGTGCCGCACACACCCCTATGTTTCACCGACGAGGTACTGGACCATGAATTTCCAGAGGGATTCAAACCCGTAAACATAGAGGCATACGACAGAACAACAGACCCTGGGGTCTGGATTGAGGACTATATCCTCCATATCCATATGGCTCGAGGAGATGATCTCCATGCCATTAAGTATTTACCCCTCAAACTCAAAGGGCCAGCTCGGCACTGGCTTAAAAGCCTCCTCGAAAGCTCCATTGGAAGCTGGGAAGAGCTCGAAGACGCTTTTCGGGCAAATTTTCAAGGGACTTATGTCCGACCTCCGGACGCGGACGATTTGAGTCATATAACTCAACAGCCCGGAGAGTCAGCCCGAAAGCTTTGGAACAGGTTCCTTACTAAAAAGAACCAAATAGTCGACTGTCCGGACGCTGAAGCCTTGGCAGCTTTTAAGCATAGCGTCCGTGACGAATGGCTTGCCAGACACCTAGGCCAAGAAAAGTCGAGAACAATGGCAGCATTAACAAGCCTCATGACCCACTTTTGCGCGGGTGAGGATAGCTGGCTAGCCAGATGCAGCACCAGTGACCCCAGTGTTGGGGATCGTAGCAGAAATTTAAAATTTTCTACACATCACCAAGATCAATCTATGGAGTAATCTAGCAACGAGGGGAAGGAGAGAGCATCTACATACCCTTGTAGATCTCTAAGCGGAAGCGTTCAAGTGAACGGGGTTGATGGAGTCGTACTTGTCGTGATCCAAATCACCGATGATCCTAGCGCCAAACGGACGATGCCTCCGCGTTCAACACACGTACGGTTGGGAGACGTCTCCTCCTTCTTGATCCAGCAAGGTGAGAGGAGAAGTTGAGGGAAAACTCCGACAGCACGACGGCGTGGTGGTGATGGAGCTCGTGGTTCTCCGGCAGGGCTTCGCCAAGCACTACGGAGGAGGATGAGGTGTTGGAGGAGGAAGAGGGCTGCGCCAAGGGAAGGGTGTGGCTGCCCTCTCTCTCCCTCACTATATATAGGGGGAAGGGAGGAGGGGGATGCGCCCTAGGGTTCCCTAGGGGAGGGGTGGCGGCCACAGGGGAAACCCTAGATGGGTTTGGGCGCCCCCACCCCCTAGGAAACTTGCCCCCCAAGCCGGGAGGGGCGGCTGCCGTAGGGGTGGCGCCCCCACCTCTCCTGGTTACGTGAGATGGGGTGGGAGGGGCGCTCAGCCCCTTAGTGGGCTGATGTGCCCTCTCCCCTTGGCCCATAAGGCCCCCCAACGCTTGTCGGGGCCTCCGAAACCCCTTTCAGACACGCTGGTCATCACCTGGTACCCCCGGACTCCAATACCCTTCGTCCAATATATCGATCTTCACCTCCGGACCATTCCAGAGCTCCTCGTCATGTCCGGGATCTCATCCGGGACTCCGAACAATCTTCGGTAACCACATACTATTCCCCATAACAACTCTAGCGTTACCGAACCTTAAGTGTGTAGACCCTACGGGTTCAGGAACCATGCAGACATGACCGAGACAACTCTCCGGCCAATAACCAACAGCGGGATCTGGATACCCATGTTGGCTCCCACATGTTCCACGATGATCTCATTGAATGAACCACGATGTCGAGGATTCAATCAATCCCGTATACAATTCCCTTTGTCTAGCGGTATTGTACTTGCCCGAGATTCGATCGTCGGTATCCGATACCTTGTTCAATCTCGTTACCGGCAAGTCTCTTTACTCGTTCCGTAACACATCATCCCATGATCAACTCCTTGGTCACATTGTGCACATTATGATGATGTCCTACCGAGTGGGCCCAGAGATACCTCTTCGTTTACACGGAGTGACAAATCCCAGTCTCAATTCGTGCCAACCCAATAGACACTTTCGGAGATACCTGTAGTGTACCTTTATAGCCACCCAGTTACGTTGTGACGTTTGGCACACCCAAAGCACTCCTACGGTATCCGGGAGTTGCACAATCTCATGGTCTAAGGAAATGATACTTGACATTAGAAAAGCTTTAGCAAACAAACTACACGATCTTTGTTCTAGCCTTAGGATTGGGTCTTGTCCATCACATCATTCTCCTAATGATGTGATCCCGTTATCAACGACATCCAATGTCCATGGTCAGGAAACCGTAACCATCTATTGATCAACGAGCTAGTCAACTAGAGGCTTACTAGGGACATGGTGTTGTCTATGTATCCACAAATGTATCTGAGTTTCCTATCAATACAATTCTAGCATGGATAATAAATGGTTATCATGAACAATGAAATATAATAATAACCAATTTATTATTGCCTCTAGGGCATATTTCCAACAGTCTCCCACTTGCACTAGAGTCAATAATCTAGTTCACATCGCCATGTGATTAACACTCACAGGTCACATCGCCATGTGACCAACATCCAAGAGTCTACTAGACTCAATGATCTAGTTCACATCACTATGTGATAAACACTCAAAGAGTTCTGGGTTTGATCATGTTATGCTTGTGAGAGAGGTTGTAGTCAACGGGTCTTGCCATATTCAGATCCCTATGTATTTCGCAAAACTTTATATCATAGATGCTGCTACCACGTTCCACTTGGAGCTATTCCAAATTATTGCTCCCTTATACGTATCCGGTATCTCTACTCAGAGCTATCTGGATAGGTGTTAAGCTTGCATCGACGTAACTCTTTACGTCAAACTCTTTATCACCTCCATAACCGAGAAACATTTCCTTATTCTTCTAAGGATAATTTTGACCGCTATCTGGTGATCCAGTCCTAGATCACCTTTGTACCCTCTTGCCAGACATGTGGCAAGGCACACATCAGGTGCGGTACTTAGCATGGCATACCGTATAGAGCCTATGACAAGAGCATAGGGGACGACCTTCGTCCTTCCTCTTTCTTCTGCCGTGGTCAAGCTTTGAGTCTTACTCAACTTCACACCTTACAACTCAGGTAAGAACCCCTTCTTTGACTGATCTATTTTGAACTCCTTCAAAAACATGTCAAGGTGTGCGTTCTTTGAAAGTATCATCAGGCTTCTTGATCTATCTCTATAGATCTTGATGCCCAATTTGTAAGCAGCTTTATCCAGGTCTTCCTTTGAAAAACACTCTTCAAACAACCGTTTATGCTTTCCAGAAATTCTACATTATTTTGAATCAACAATATGTCATCCACATGTACTTATCAGAAATGTTGTAGTGCTCCCACTCACTTTCTTGTAAATACAAGCTTCTAGCAAACATTGTATAAACCTAAAAGCTTTGATCACTCCATCAAAACATATATTCCGATTCCGAGATGCTTGCTCTAGCCCATAGAAGGATTGCTGGAGCCAGCATACCTTTTAGCATCCTTAGGATCGTCAAAACCTTTTATTATATCACATATAACTTTTCTTACAAAAACTGGTAAGAAAACTTGTTTTGACATCCATCTGTAAGATTTCATAATCGAAAAATACAGCTAATGCTAACATGATTCCGACGGACTTAAGCATCGCTACGGGTGAGAAATTCTCATCGTAGTCAACTACTTGAACTTGTGAAAAGACTCTTTCCCACAAGTCGAGCTTCATAGACGGTAACAATACCGCCCACATCCGTCTTCTTCTTAAAGATCCATTTATCTCAATGGCTTGCCGATCATCGGGCAAGTCCACCAAAGTCCATACTTTGTTCTGATATATGGATCCTATCTCGGATTTCATGGCTTCTAACCATTTGTTGGAATACGGGCCCACCATCGCTTCTCCATAGCTCGTAGGTTCATTGTTGTCTAACAACATGATATCTGAGACAGGATTACCGTACCACTCAGGAGTAGTACATATCCTTGTCGACCTACGAGGTTCGATAGCAACTTGATTCGAAGCTTTATGATCACTATCATTAACTTCCTATTCAACAGACATAGGCTTCACAGAAAACATCTTTCTGTGTTGCATCACTCTCTGGTTGAAGTAAAGGTTCGACAACCTCATCAAGTTCTATCTTCCTCCCACTCAATTCTTTCGAGAGAAACTCCTTCTCGAGAAAGGACCCGTTCTTAGCGACAAACAATTTGCCCTCGGATCTGAGATAGAAGGTATACCCAATTGTCACCCTTGGGTATCCTATGAAGATGTGTTTGTCCTCTTTGGGTTCGAGCTTCTCCGGCTGAAGCCTTAAGCATCGCAGCCCCAAACATTAAGAAATGACAACTTTGGTTTCTTGCCAAACCATATTCTTACGATGTCATCTCAACGGACTTAGATGGTGTCCTATCTAAAGTGAATGCAGCTGTCTCTAACGCATAACCTCAAAATGAAAACGGTAGATCGGTAAGAGACATCATAGATCGCACCATATCTCATAAGGTTCATTTATGACGTCCGGACACACCATTACCCTGTGGTGTTCCAGGTGGCTTCAACTGTGAAACAATTCCACAATGTCTTAAGTGTTTGCCAAACTCATAACTCAGAAATTCTCATTGATCAGATCGTAGGAATTTGATCTTCTTGTTATTATGATTCTTAACTTCACTCTGAAATCGCTTGAACTTTTCAAACGTTTCAGACTTGTGCTTCATTAAGTAAATATACCTATACCTACTCAAATCGTCAGTGAAGATGAGAAAATAGCGATATCCACCGCACGCTTCAATTCTCATTGGATCACACACATCTGCATGTATGATTTCCAACAAGTCACTTGCCCGTTTCATTGTACCTGAAAACGGGGTCTTAGTCATCCAGCACATGAGGCATGGCTCGCATGTGTCAAGCGATTCAAAATCAAGTGACTCCAAACATCCATCAATATGGAGTTTCTTCATGCATCTTACGCCAATATGACCTAAGCGGTAGTGCCACAAGAAAGTGGTACTATCATTATTAACTCTACATCTTTCAGCGTGAACATGTGTATTACCATGACCGAGATTCAATGAACCATTCACATAGGGTGCATGACCATGAAAGGTATTATTCATGTAAACAGAATAACCATTATTCTCTAACTTACATGAATAACCGTATTGCAATGAACATGATCTAATCATATTCATGCTCAACGTAGACACCTGATAACATTTATCTAGGTTCAATACTAATCCCGAAGGTAGATGGAGCGTGCGATGGTGATCTCATCAACTTTGGAAACACTTCCAACACACATCGTCACCTCGCCCTTTAGCTAGTCTCCGTTTAGTCTGTAGCTTTTGCTTCAAGTCACCAATAATAGCAACTGAACCGGTATCCAATACCCAGGTGCTACCAGGAGTACTAGTGAGGTACACATTAATAACACGTATATACTTTGTTGAAGTTGCCAGCCTTCTTATCTACCATGCATTTGGGGTAATTCCGCTACCAGTGATCGTTCCCTTTACAATAGAAGCACTTAGTCTCGGGTTTAGGTTCAACCTTGGGTTCCTTCAAGGAGCGGCAACTGGTTTGCCATCCATGAAGTTTCCCTTCTAGCCCTTGCCCTTCTTGAAACCAGTGGTCTTGTTAAACCATCAACACTTGATGCTCCTTCTTGATTTCTACCTTTTGCGGTCTTAAGCACCGCGAACAGTTTCGGGATCAACTCCATCCCTTACATGTCATAGTTCATCACGAAGATCTAGTAGCTTAGTGATAGTGGCTAGAGAACTCTATCAATCACTATCTTATCGGGAAGTTTAACTCCCACTTGATTTAAGTGATTGTAGCACCCAGACATTCTGAGCACATGCTCACTAGCTGAGCTATTCTCCTCCATCTTGTTGGCAAAAGAACTTGTCAGAGGTCTCACACCTCTCAACATGGGCATGAGCCTGAAATCCCAATTTCAGCTCTTGGAACATCTCATATGTTCTATGGCGTTCAAAACGTCATTGGAATCCCGATTCTAAGCCGTAAAGTTTGGTGCACTAAACTATCAAGTAGTCATCAGGATGTGTCTGTCAGGTGTTCACAACATCCACAGACGACGTTGTAGGGGTTTGCACATCGAGCGGTGCATCAAAGACGTAAGCCTTCTGTGTAGTAGTGAGGACACTCCTCGAACTACGGACCCAGTCCGCATCATTGCTTACAATATCTTTCAACTTAATCTTTCTCTAGGAACGTATTGAAATAGGGAGCTATAACATGAGCTATTTATCTACAACATATTTGCAAAGACAATTTAGACTATGTTCATGATAATTGAGTTCATCTAATCAAATTATTTAATGAACTCCCACTCAGATAGACATCCCTCTAGTCATCTAAGTGAAACATGATCCGAATCGACTAGGCCGTGTCCGATCATCACGTGAGACGGACTAGTCATCAACGGTGAATATTTCATGTTGATCGTATCTTTTATACGACTCCTGTTCGACCTTTCGGTCTTCCGTGTTCCGAGGCCATGTCTGTACATGCTAGGCTCATCAAGTCAACCTAAGTGTTTCACATGTGTCCCGAGGCCATGTCTGTACATGCTAGGCTCGTCAACACCCGTTGTATTCGAACATTAGAATCTATCACACCCGATCATCATGTGGTGCTTTGAAACAACGAACCTTCGCAGCGGTGCACGGTTAGGGGGAACACTTTTCTTGAAATTTTAGTGAGGGATCATCTTATTTAAGCTACCGTCGTTCTAAGCAAATAAGATGTAAAACATGATAAACATCACATGCAATCAAATAGTGACATGATATGGCCAATAGCATTTTGCTCCTTTTGATCTCCATCTTCGGGGCTCCATGATCATCATTGTCACCGGCATGACACCATGATCTCCATCATCATGATCTCCATCATCATGTCTTCTTGAAGTTGTCTCGTCATCCATTACTTCTACTACTATGGCTAACGCTTTAGCAATAAAGTAAAGTAATTACATGACGTTTATGTTGACACGTAGGTCATAAATAAATTAAGACAACTCCTATGGCTCCTGCCGGTTGTCATACTCATTGACATGCAAGTCATGATTCCTATTACAAGAACATGATCAATCTCATACATCACATATATCATTCATCACATCCTTTTGGCCATATCACATCACAAGGCATATGCTGCAAAAACAAGTTAGACGTCCTCTAATTGTTGTTGCAAGTTTTTACGTGGCTGCTATAGGTTTCTAGCAAAAACGTTTCTTACCTACGCGAAAAACCACAACATGATATGCCAATTTCTATTTACCCTTCATAAGGACCCTTTTCATCGAATCCGATCCGACTAAAGTGGGAGAGACAGACACCCGCTAGCCACCTTATGCAACTAGTGCATGTCAGTCGGTGGAACCAGTCTCACGTAAGAGTACGTGTAAGGTCGGTCCAGGCCGCTTCATCCCACGATGCCGCCGAATCAAGATAGGACTAGTAACGGCAAGTAAATTGACAATATCGACGCCCACAACTGCTTTGTGTTCTACTTGTGCATAGAAACTACGCATAAACCTGGCTCTGATACCACTGTTGGGGATCGTAGCAGAAATTTAAAATTTTCTACGCATCACCAAGATCAATCTATGGAGTAATCTAGCAACAAGGGGAAGGAGAGTGCATCTACATACCCTTGTAGATTGCTAAGCGGAAGCGTTCAAGTGAATGGGGTTGATGGAGTCGTACTCGTCGTGATCCAAATCACCGATGATCCTAGCGCCAAACGGACGGCGCCTCCGCGTTCAACACACGTATGGTTGGGAGACGTCTCCTCCTTCTTGATCCAACAAGGTGAGAGGAGAAGTTGAGGGAAAACTCCGACAGCACGACGACGTGGTGGTGATGGAGCTCGTGGTTCTCCGGCAGGGCTTCGCCAAGCACTACGGAGGAGGATGAGGTGTTGGAGGAGGAATAGGGCTGCGCCAAGGGAAGGGTGCGGCTGCCCTCTCTCTCCCTCACTATATATAGGGGAAGGGAGGAGGGGGAGGCGCCCTAGGGTTCCCTAGGGGAGGGGTGGCGGCCACAGGGGAAACCCTAGATGGGTTTGGGCTCCCCCACCCCCTAGGAAACTTGCCCCCAAGCCGAGAGGGGTGGCTGCCCTAGGGGTGGCGCCCCCACCTCTCCTAGTTATGTGAGATGGGGTGGGAGGGGCGCTCAGCCCCTTAGTGGGCTGATGTGCCCTCTCCCCTTGGCCCATAAGGCCCCCCAACGCTTGTCGGGGCCTCCGAAACCCCTTTCGGACACGCTGGTCATCACCTGGTACCCCCGGAACAATTCCGGACTCCAATACCCTTCGTCCAATATACCGATCTTCACCTCCGGACCATTTCGGAGCTCCTCGTCATGTCCGGGATCTCATCTGGGACTCCGAACAACCTTCGGTAACCACATACTATTTCCCATAACAACTCTAGCGTTACCGAACCTTAAGCATGTAGACCCTACGGGTTCAGGAACCATGCAGACATGACCAAGACAACTCTCTGGCCAATAACCAACAGCGGGATCTGGATACCCATGTTGGCTCCCACATTCTCCACGATGATCTCATCGGATGAACCACAATGCCGAGGATTCAATCAATCCCGTATTCAATTCCCTTTGTCCATCGATACGATACTTGCCCGAGATTCGATCATCGGTATCCCGATACCTCGTTCAATCTCGTTACCGGCAAGTCTCTTTACTTGTTCCGTAACACATCATCCCGTGATCAACTCCTTGGTCACATTGTGCACATTATGATGATGTCCTACCGAGTGGGCCCAGAGATACCTCTCCGTTACAAGGAGTGACAAATCGCAGTCTCGATTCGTGCCAACCTGACAGACACTTTCGGAGATACCCGTAGTGCACCTTTATAGCAACCCAGTTACGTTGTGACGTTTGGTACACCCAAAGCATTCCTACGGTATCCGGGAGTTGCACAATCTCATGGTCTAAGGAAATGATACTTGACATTAGAAAAGTTTTAGCATATGAACTACACGATCTTGTGCTAGGCTTAGGATTGGGTCTTGTCCATCACATCATTCTCCTAATGATGTGATCCCGTTATCAACAACATCCAATGTCCATGGTCAGGAAACCGTAACCATCTTATTGATTAACGAGCTAGTCAACTAGAGGCTTACTAGGGACATGGTGTTGTCTATGTATCCACACATGTATCTGAGTTTCCTATCAATACAATTCTAGCATGGATAATAAACGGTTATCATGAATAATGAAATATAATAATAACCAATTTATTATTGCCTCTAGGGCATATTTCCAACACCTAGTACATCCGAAGTTAGAGATGGAAATGGGAAATCACGGCGCAACAACAATAATAAAAGCCGAAATAAAGAAGACATCACGAAGAGCACGGCAGTAAACGCCGGATTCAAAAGCTCTCGGCCAAGTCAGCAAAAGCTGCCCTCTAAAGGCGCCAGAGACGAACTGACCAGCCTAAACAAAATTCTAGACCAAGTATGTCAAATCCATAGCACCCCTGGTAAACCTGCTAATCATACCCATAGAGAATGTTGGGTCTTCAAGCAGTCCGGCAAGCTCAACGCCATACACAAGGGGGAAGATACACCAAGCGAAGACGAGGATGAGCCTCTCAAGAAAGACACTGGGGAACAAAGAAAATTTCCACCAGAAGTCAAAAACAGTAAACGTGTTACACGTGATAAAGGGGAGAAACAAAGCGGCACTCCCAGATAAATATGCCCAAGGGTCTATCACCGCGGAGTCCTGCCACTGGTCGTTTCAACCGATCACTTTTGACCATCGGGATTACTCAGCAAGTATCCGGCGTGCAGGATGGGCTTCCCTGGTATTAGACCCAATAATTGACGGATACCACCTTACATGAGTCCTGATGGACGGTGGTAGCAGTTTAAACCTGATATACCAGGATACAATCCGCAAAATGGGGATAGACCCAACGAAAATTTGCCTAAGCAATACTACCCTTAAAGGAGTAACGCCAGGCCCAGGGCTCATTGCACGGGCTCCCTGCCACTAGAGGTTATCTTCGGCTTCCCCGATAACTTCCATAGCGAACATTTAACATTCCACATTGCTCCCTTCCAAAGTGGCTATCAAGCACTACTTGGATGTGAAGCTTTCACTAGCTTTAATGCAATATTGCACTATGATTCCCTTACGCTTAAGATGCCCGGTCCACGTGGCATCATTATAGTAAATGGAAATATTAAGCGATCCCTGCGCGCCGAAGAGAGTGCGACTGCCTTGGCAGCCGCACACTAAAAAGGGCTTCACCAGCTAAAGCATTTGATAGGTCGTCAAGACCATGAACACGGTTAGACGAGTCCGGCACAGCCATATGTAACTCACACAGGTTTGATAAGCCACACCCCTATCACAAATACAAGGGGCTCAACGCGCGCAGACAAGTGGCAATTTTTTACTCATCTTGAATTACTCATGGTTTCTTCAAACCTACCTTTTTGCACGACAACTTTTCACCTAAGTTTCTCTCTTTTACAGATGACCATCGTGCTACACCCGTCCAGGACACGGCACAACGGAGACACGGGCGCAGACATGCAGCAGGGACCCGCCCCAAGGATTCTTTTTAGATTAAGACCCTGCGTCAACCTTTTTTACTGTCTCTTGTTGATACACATCCCTCGGATTCTCGGCACAATTGAGAATGATGCTGGAGTCTTGGCATGTGGCCATGTCAGAATAATGCACGTACCTGGACACCAGGGGCTTCTTACAAAGGGCACTATTTAGGCCCAGTTTATACCATAAAGACCGAATACCTTAGGGAGTGTTCGGCGTCGCGAGTTTGGCCTTATATGCATCAGCTCCGAATCATGTCTTTGGTCAAATGTTGGGTTTGCCCGGCTCCTATGTTTTGGTACCTTACGTTCCGCTCTATCAGCTAAGGTAGCACTAGGAGAACTACTGCAATTGTGCCCCGGGTCATCCGGACGAGCACCTCGGTAGAGAAAGCCAAAAATTGACGGTCATGATATAGCGTGAGACTGGTCAACCACTCGATGACCTATCGAAATGTTAGAATTCCTCTGCCTTAACGAAGGGCCGTTTCCTGGCCAGGCATGTACGCACCCCGAATTCGAGCGAGTGCGGAGCCAACATGGGCTATATAGTAGCCCCACCGTCAAACTCCTATGGCTAAGTGAAAGTGTTAAAGCATTATAGTTCGGTTGCCTCGTTCGCTGCGCTATCACCTCCTTAATAGGACCAAGACGTTGGGTTAAGTGTGAACACGCGTCTTCTGCGAACACCTCCGCATTATATGCGTGGGGGCTGAAGCCGACGACTGCAATCTTTTAGGTTATACACATGTATACATAAACGGCCGCACTGGAGGCACCATATTACTTTTGGGCAAAAGTATAAACACAGCCTTAATAAATTTCATAAAAACATTGTGTTCATAATGGGAATACATGTCACTCAAACATAATATTCTTCGAGTACTGGGCCTCTATCAAATGAGCACCCTCGAGAACCTCTTCGAAATAGTGCTTGGCAACCACTCGGCCTATGGTCGAATCCTGCGCTGCAATAGTGGTAGCATCCATCTCCGCCCAGTATGCTTTAAAACGGGCAAGGGCCATCCGTGAGCCTTCTATGCATGCCGACCTCTTTATCACTAAGCTGAAATAGTTGTTCGGTTTCGGCTTTTCCGGCCACAGCTGATCCATGACAGACCTCATGGCGAGTCCGGACAACCTATTCAGTTCGGCCCATTCGGCTAGCTGGTCAGTCAATGTAAGTGGACGCTCTGGAACGTTGAATTGCGACCAGAACAGCTTGTCCACTTCCTAATCTGTTTGACCTTGGAAGTATTTGGCTGCATCGGCAGCGCTCGCCGCTAAATCCATATATGCGTCTGCCGAACTCCACAGCCGATCCAGAGGGGCATACCGTGAATCACTGAACTTTCTCTGTAGCATGAACGGCTTCCCAGCCGCAATATCCCCAGCTTCACGCAGCTCCTCCTTCTTCGCTCTCATAGCAAAGCGGGTGTCTTTGTTCGCCATCGTGGCCTTTTCAAGGTCCGCTGCCTTCAATCGGTTCTCTTTTTCAAGGACCTGGCAACGGTCGGCAGTGTCTTTTAATTCTACGGCCATATTGGCCATCTTCTCTTTTCTCTCGCAATGCGCAGCCTTCTCGGCTTTCAACTCTTCGGCCGCCTTCAAAACAGCCGCATTACTAATCCTTGCTTATTCTTTGGCTCGGGCAAGTTCCGCCCGCAAGGTTTCCACAGTGGCAGCTCCATCTGCAGTCACAACATATTAAAGATACTGGCATCATGCTGCTCTTACTATGTGGCATTCACCAGAAAATAACACTTACCCTGTGCCTCATCAAGCCTCTTGTTAACAAGCTCGATGTCGGTATCTGCCGCATCCAGTTGCCGCTTCAGTTCGGCAAATTCTTGAGTCTGGCTAACCACCGGAGCTCCCACTACCTGCACATTAAAGCGGTATGGTTATTGCCTGGGACTACGATCCTCTATTTGTCGCCGTTCCAGCGACAACCAGAGTCTCAGGGGCTACTATCTACACAGGGCGCACCTAAAAATGTGTGGTACCATCACAAATGTACATCCTTTTACGTACCTCAAAGCCCGTCAGTAGACTCATAAAGGCATCATGCAACCCGCTTTCGGCGGATGAGATCCTTTCCATCACCGTACCCATCAATGTACTGTGTTCTTGTGAGATGGCCGCTCGCTCCAACAGCTCTCTCAGTACGTCCGACCGCATACCAGACGGTGCAAGACTCTTCTGTTTGCTCTCTTCGAGAGCCGGATGCTGGGGGCTTCGGGTGACTATAGGATTATCTTCTGGCCTCACCGGATCTGGAGAGGCCCTCCGTGACGACACTGCAAGGTTGCCCGCTTCTTGAGCGGAGGAGTCCGGGGGTGGCGTTTCGCTCTCCATCATCTCCGGAAGAAGATCCCCCGAAGATGAGCTCTGCTGAGAAGGGCTAAGATCCGAATTGCAATAAATACTTCGGTTATTTTCCTCAGAGGCAAGGTAGTATATCTCCACTATTAAAGTACTTTCTGATTACTTACAGCTCGTTGGAGGGCTGAACCCCGTGCGGACTTTGTGCGGCAAGAGCACCTTCCAAGGCAGGACCCTCTGGCGGAGATTTCTTCTCCCGCTTGGAAACCTTGGTTTCTGGATCTTCAGAGGTAGTTCTCTTCCTTCCCCGGGGTGAGAGAATGTCCGATTCCTCCCCTCGGTTATCCTCCCTCACGGAGGCGCTCGTTCCCTCGGTCGGAATAGGTAGCGATGGAGGTCCGCTTTCGCCCTCATTATTCCCCCCTTTGTCTTCCTTTGAGGGCTCTGGGCAAGGTGCTAGCTCGAGCATCTTTTCCAGTACCAGATTTTCCAAACCCTCAGGAAGGGGGGGCCGAATACTGAATCATCTTCGCCTTTGTTATCCAGTCCTAGTCAAAGAGCGATTTCTCAGAATGACGTCCTGGTAAACAAAAGACGGTGTGTTCGGCTGAAGGATTACTTACTTGGTCGGCGGTACGGTTGCTGCTCAGGCCCACATCCTCGGTGGTATTCGGACACTCTATTTGGGGTCCGAAGAATGATTTGTACATCTCCACGTGCGTCAGGCCGAGGAAATTCTGAATAGTACGTGGCCCTTCTGGGTTGAACTCCCACATGCGGAGGGGTCGGCGTTTGCAAGGCTGGACTCGACGAACCAGCATGACTTGCGCCACCATAATCAAACTGAAATCTCCTTCGAAGAGATTTTGGATGCGGCTTTGCAGTATAGGCACGTCCTTGGCAGGACCCCAGCTCAACCCTCTGCTAATCCATGACATCAGTTGTGGTGGAGGGCCTAGGCGGAAAGCAGGGGCAGCCACCCACTTGGCACTTCTAGGAGCTGCGATATAAAACCACCCTTGTTGCCATAATCCGGACACCTCTGGAAAGGAACCTTTGGGCCACGGAGCTCCTGCTATCTTGCTTATTAATGCACCTCCGCACGCTGCATACTGCCCCTCGACCATCTTCGGCTTCATGTCAAAGGTCTTGAGCCACAGGCCAAAGTGAGGGGTAATGCGGAGGAAGGCCTCACACACGACAATAAATGTCGAGATGTGGAGAAAGGAGTCCGGGGCTAGATCGTGGAAATCTAGCCCGTAATAAAACATCAACGTCCTAGACACGTGTCGAAAAACTGCCTCGCGTTATGTGCGGGGCTAGTTAAAGGAAACGGTTCGAATAATCACCGGGCCATGGCATAATGTCGTGTTGCCAAAACAAGTCAGCAAATTAGATTTGTGAAAATATTATTCTCTCTACGGTGGTATGTGGAACTTATTTTGCAGGGTCGGACACTATCCTTGTATTCAAATTCTTCTGTGATGTATTCGGAGAAGGAACCCGCCTTGCAATGCCGAAGACAATACTGCGCGCCGGACTCATCGTCATTGAAGACTGGTTCAGGGGCTACTGAGGGAGTCCTGGATTAGGGGGTCTCCAGACAGCTGAACTATATCCTTTCGCCGGACTGTTGGACTATGAACATACAAGATTGAAGACTTTGTCTCGTGTCCGGATGGGACTCTACTTGGCGTGGAAGGCAAGCTAGGCAATACGGATATGGATATCTCCTCCTTTGTAACCGACCTTGTGTAACCCTAACCCTCTCCGGTGTCTATATAAACCGGAGGGTTTTAGTCCGTAGAACAACAACTACAACATACAATCATACCATAGGCTAGCTTCTAGGGTTTAGCCTCTCTGATCTCGTGGTAGATCTACTCTTGTACTACCCATATCATCAATATTAATCAAGCAGGATGTAGGGTTTTACCTCCATCAAGAGGGCCCGAACCTGGGTCAAACATTGTGTCCCCTGCCTCTTGTTACCATCCGCCTTAGACGCACAGTTCGGGACCCCCTACCCGAGATCCGCCGGTTTTGACACCGACCACTAACCCTTTTACAGGAGATGGAACAAAGCATCCTGATGAGCACTTAATATATGTGGATGAAGTTTGTGGATTATTTAAGCTTGCAGGTATACCCGATGATGTTGCTAAGAAGAAGGTCTTCCCTTTATCTTTGAAGGGAGATGCATTGATATGGTATAGGCTATGTGATGATATGAGATCATGGGACTATAAAAGATTGAAGTTGGAATTTCATCAGAAGTATTACCCTATGCATCTTGTTCATTGTGATCGCAATTATATATATAATTTTTGGCCTCGCGAAGGAGAAAGCATCGCTCAATCTTGGGACAGGCTTAAATCAATGTTATATTCATGCCCCAATCATGAGCTCTCGAGAGAAATAATTATGCAAAGTTTTTATGCTCGGCTTTCTGATAACAATCGCACCATGCTCGATACTTCTTGTGCTGGCTCTTTTATGATGAAGACTATTGAATTCAGATGGAATTTATTGGATAGAATTAAACGCAACTCTGAAGATTGGGACCTCGACGAAGGTAAGGAGTCAGGTATGACACCTAAGTTTGATTGTGTTAAATCTTTTATGGATACCAATATTTTCCATAAGTTTAGCACTAAATATGGACTTGACTCTGGGATAGTAGCTTCTTTCTGTGAATCTTTTGCTACTTATGTTGATCTCCCTAAGGAGAAGTGGTTTAAATATCATCCTCCCATAGAAGTAAAAGTAGCTGCACCTATTAAAGTTGAAGAAAAGATTGTCACTTATAATGATCCTATTGTTCCTACTTCTTATATTGAGAAACCACCTTTCCCTGTTAGAATAAAGGACCTTCCTAAAACTTCAACTGTTGTTCGTAAAAGCAATATTAGAACTTATACACCTCCTGACCAAGTTAAAGTGGAACCTAATATTGCTATTGTTAAAGATCTCTTGTCTGATAATATTGATGGGCATGTTATTCAGTTCAAAGGTGAAACTGCTAGAATTGCTAAACCTTGTGATAAGGATAAACATAGACCTATGGTAGGCGTGCCTGTTATTTCTATTAAAATAGGAGATCATTGTTATCATGGATTATGTGATATGGGTGCTAGTGCTAGTGTTATACCTCATGACTTATACAAAGAAATTATGCATGACATTGCACCTGTTGAGTTAGAAGATATTGATGTCACAATTAAACTTGCTAATAGAGACACTATTGCACCAATTGGAATTGTTAGAGATGTTGAAGTCTTGTGTGGGAAAACTAAGTATCCTGCTGATTTTCTTGTTCTTACTTCTCCGCAAGATAGCTTTTGTCCCATTATATTTGGTAGACCCTTCTTAAATACTATCAATGCTGCCATAGATTGCACAAAGAATGTTGTTACTATTGGCTTGGATGATATGGTTCATGAGTTTAATTTCTCTAAATTTAGTAAACAACATCGTGAGGAAGAATTACCTAGTAAGGATGAAATTATTGGTCTTGCTTCTATTGCAGTACCTCCTAGTGATCCTTTAGAACACTATTTCCTAGACCATGAAAATGATATGTTCATGAATGAAAGAAGGGAAATAGATGAAGTATTCTTTAAACAGGAACCTATTCTGCAACATAATTTGCCTGTTGAAATTTTAGGGGATCCTCCTCCACCCAAGGGTGATCCCGTGTTTGAGCTTAAACTTTTGGCTGATAATCTTAAATATGCTTATCTTGATGAAAAGAAGATATATCATGTTATTATTAGTGCTAACCTTTCAGAGCATGAAGAAGAAAGATTATTGAAAACTCTGAAGAAGCACCATGCTGCTATTGGATATACTCTTGATGATCTTAAGGGCATTAGTCCCACTCTATGTCAACATAAAATAAATTTGGAAGCAGATGCCAAACCAGTTCGTGATCCTCAACGACGTCTGAATCCTAAAATGAAACAAGTGGTAAGAAAAGAAATATTAAAGCTTCTGGTAGCAGGTATAATCTATCCTGTTGCTGATAGTGAGTGGGTAAGTCTTGTCCATTGTGTCCCTAAGAAGGGAGGTATTACTATTGTCCCTAATGATAAAGATGAATTGATTCCACAAAGAATTATCACAGGTTATAGGATGGTGATTGATTTCCGCAAATTAAATAAAGCTACTAAGAAAGATCATTACCCCTTACCTTTTATTGATCAAATGCTAGAAAGATTATGCAAACATACACACTATTGCTTTCTAGATGGTTATTCTGGTTTCTCTCAAATACCTGTGTCGGCTAGAGATCAATCAAAGACTACTTTTACATGCCCTTTTGGTACTTTTTCCTATAGATGTATGCCTTTTGGTTTATGTAATGCACATGCTACCTTTCAAAGATGCATGATGGCTATATTCTCTGACTTATGTGAAAAGATTTGTGAGGTTTTCATGGACGACTTTTCCGTCTATGGTTCCTCTTTTGATGATTGCTTGAGCAATCTTGATCGAGTTTTGCAGAGATGTGAAGAAACTAATCTTGTCTTGAATTGGGAAAAGTGCCACTTTATGGTTAATGAAGGTATTGCCTTGGGGCACAAAGTTTCTGAAAGAGGTATTGAAGTTAATAAAGCCAAGCTTGATGCTATTGAAAAGATGCCATGTCCCAAGGACATCAAAGGTATAAGAAGTTTCCTTGGTCACACCGGATTTTATAGGAGGTTCATTAAGGACTTCTCAAAAATTTCTCGGCCCCTCACTAATTTATTGCAAAAAGATATACCATTTGTCGTTGATGATGATTATGTAGGAGCATTTGAAATACTTAAGAAAGCATTAGTCTCCGCACCTGTTGTTCAGCCACCTGATTGGAACCTACCCTTTGAAATTATGTGTGATGCTAGTGATTATGTTGTAGGTGCTGTTCTAGGGCAAAGAGTTGATAAGAAATTAAATGTTATTCATTATGCTAGTAAGACTCTAGACAATGCTCAAAGAAATTATGCTACTACTAAAAAAGAACTTTTGGCAGTTGTATTTGCTTGTGATAAGTTCAGATCTTATATTGTTGATTCTAAAGTAACTATTCAAACTGATCATGCTGCTATTAAATATCTTATGGAAAAGAAATATGCTAAACCTAGACTTATTAGATGGGTTCTCTTGCTACAAGAATTTGATTTGCATATTGTTGATAGAAAGGGAGCTGAGAACCCCGCTGCAGACAACTTGTCTAGGTTAGAAAATATTCTTGATGACCCACTACCTATTAATGATAGCTTTCCTGATGAACAATTAAATGTTATAAGTACTTCTCGTAGTACTCCATGGTATGCTGATTATGCTAATTATATTGTTGCTAAATTTATACCACCTAGATTCACATACCAACAAAAGAAAAAGCTTTTCTATGATTTAAGACATTACTTTTGGGATGACCCACATCTTTATAAAGAAGGAGTAGACAGTGTTATTAGACATTATGTACCTGAGCATGAACAGGAACAGATCCTACGCACGTGTCATTTCGAGTCTTATGGAGGACACCACGCTGGAGATAGAACTGCACATAAGGTATTGCAATCTAGTTTTTATTGGCCTACTCTCTTCAAGGATGCCCGTAAGTTTGTCTTGTCTTGTGATGAATGTCAAAGAATTGGTAATATTAGTAGACGTCAAGAAATTCCTATGAATTATTCACTTGTTATTGAACTGTTTGATGTTTGGGGCTTTGACTATATGGGACATTTTCCTGCCTCTAATGGATACACACATATTTTAGTTGTTGTTGATTATGTTACTAAGTGGGTAGAAGCTATTCCAACTAGTAGTGCTGATCATAACACTTCTATTAAAATGCTTAAAGAAGTTATTTTCCCGAGGTTTGGAGTCCCTAGATATTTAATGACTGATGGTGGTTCACACTTTATTCATGGTGCTTTCCGTAAAATGCTTGCTAAATATGATGCTAATCATAGAATTGCATCTCCTTATCACCCATAGTCTAGTGGTCAAGTAGAGTTGAGCAATAGAGAGCTCAAATTAATTTTGGAAAAGACTGTTAATAGGTCTAGAAAGAATTGGTCTAAGAAACTTGATGATGCATTATGGTCTTATAGAACTGCATATAAAAATCATATGGGTATGTCTCCATATAAAATGGTTTATGGAAAAGCATGCCACTTACTTCTCGAACTAGAACATAAGGCATATTGGGCTATTAAAGAGCTTAATTATGATTTTAAACTTGCCGGTGAGAAGAGGTTATTTGATATCAGCTCACTTGATGAATGGAGAACCCAAGCCTATGAAAATGCCAAGTTGTTTAAAGAAAAAGTTAAAAGAAGGCATGACAAAAGGATACAAAAGTGTGAGTTTAATGTAGGTGATTATGTATTGCTATACAACTCTTGTTTAAGATTTTTTGCAAGAAAACTTCTCTCTAAATGGGAAGGCCCCTATGTTATCGAGGAGGTCTATCGTTCCGGTGCCATAAAGATCAACAACTTCAAAGGCACAAATCCGAAGGTGGTAAACGGTCAAAGAATCAAACATTATATCTCAGGTAATCCCATAAATGTTGAAACCAATATTATTGAAACCGTAACCCCGGAGGAATACATAAGGGACACTTCCTGGAATGTTTCAGACTCCGAAATGGAATAGGTATGTGGTACGGTAAGTAAACCGACTCCAAAACAATTTTTAAGGCAATATTTCTCTGTTTTGGAATATTTAGAAAAATAGAAAAATAAGTAGCAGTCCGGGAAGGACACGAGGGCCCCACGAGGGTGGTGGGCGCGCCCCACCCCCCTGGGCGCGCCCCCTACCTCGTGAGCACCCCGTGTGCCTTCCGGACTCCGTTTTCTTGCACGATACATATTTTGGTCGGTAAAAATTCACTATATATTCTCCCGAAGGTTTTGACTCCCGTATCACGCAAAAATCTCCTGTCTTTGTTTCGAGCTGTTTTTCTGACAGATCTAGATTATTATGACGTCCCCAAGTGCTTCCAAGGACAAGTTCTTCAAGAAGGTCATCAACCCTTACCTCGCGGAGGTGCTGCAACACCCTCAAACCATTGAGATGCGTGATGGGTTGTTGCACATCTGCAATGTTGAGGGACCAAAGGGAACCGGAAGCGTGGAGACGAGGCTCAAAGCAATGGAGCAACAAATTTTCAAGTGCCAGGGGATGGTGGAGCGTGGAATCAACGCTAGCCACATGATGCTTGCGGAGTTCACTAACAACTACAAGTCGGATGCCAAGAACACCGAGGAGGCCATCTTCAAGCTATATGAGAAGATCGAGCACCTCCAAGCCCAAATCTATGACCTGCAAAACCAAAACTGTGAGTATGAATATAGATTCAAAAGAATGAGTTTGGCTGCAGATTCGAGGATTCCGGAGACTCGATTATCCTTCTATGATGGTGAACCTATGCCTTGGAAGATGGATGACAATCCTGCATCATCAACAACACCTCCACCTTCTTCACCAACCAAGGAGATATAATCACATGGGTATGGGCACTCCCCTTGGCAACTGCCAAGCCTGGGGGAGGTGCCCCGGTATCGTATCACCATCACAACTCCTATCCTTACCGTTTTTCTTAGTTCGATCCTATTAGTAGTATCCTGATCTAGTAGAATAAAGTTTATGGCATGATCTAGTTTTGAGTTTTGCCTTATGATCTCTCTATGTAATCGAGTCCGTGAGCTATATATAATAAAGATTAGTGTTGAGTCAAGGGCTTGGTTATTTTGCCATGATCTTGGGTGAATAAAAGAAAAGAGAAAAAGAATAAAAAGAAACAAAAAGTTCATATTGATCTTATTAAGAGTTATGACTTCACATAGAAAGAGTATGATAATTAAAAGTTGTTGGGAGTTGGCAGACATAGCTTTGGTCATTGTTGCAATTAATAGGAAGTAATAAGGAAAGAGAGGTTTTCACATATAGATATATTATCATTGACATCTTTTATGATTGGGAGCACTCATTAAAATATGACATGCTAAAGAGTTGATGTTGGACAAGGAAGACAACGTAATGAGTTATGTATTTCTTATATCTGAGATAAAGTATGTTGTCATGGATCCTCTAACTTGTTGAGCTTGCCTTTCCCCCTCATGCTAGCCAAATTCTCAGCACTAAGTAGAAATACTACTTGTGCTTCCAAAATCCCTAAAGCAATTTTGCCATGAGAGTCCACCATATCTACCTATGGATTGAGTAAGATCCTTCAAGTAAGTTGTCATCGGTGCAAAGCAATAAAAATTGCTCTAAATATGTATGATTTATTGGTGTGGGAGAAATAAGCTTTATACGATCTTGTGATATGGAAGTAATAAAAGCGACGGACTACATAATAAAGGTTCATATCACAAGGGGCAATATAAAGTGACGTTCTTTCGCATTGAGATTTTATATATCCAACCATAAAAGCGCATGGCAACCTCTGCTTCCCTCTGCCTTATGCAAGAGTCATGGTGATCTTCACCTTTTCTTTTTCATTTTATCCTTTTGGCAAGCTCAGCATGTTGGAAAGAACATGATATATATACCTAATTGGATGTAGGGGAGCATGAACCATTATTGTTGACATTACCCTTGAGGTAAAAGGTTGTGGGGCAAAACTATAAGCCCCTATCTTTCTCTGTGTTTGACTAAAACTCCGTAACCACAAGTATCGCGTGAGTGTTAGCAATTATGGAGGACTAAATGATAGTTGAGTATGTGGACTTGCTTTTTAGCTCTGACATAGACTCTTTCCGGAGTTATGATAAATTGCAATTGCTTTAATGACTGAGATTGTTGGAGCCCAATAAGGTTTATGATTTATACTTTTGCATTGTGAATAGATCATCACTTGAATATAAGTAATCATATGACAAAATCTATATATGTTGCTGTTATGAGAATAATCATGATGCCTTCATGTCCGTATTTTATTTTTATCGACGCCTCTACCTCTAAACATGAGGACATATTTATTGTTATCGGCTTTTCGCTTGAGGACAAGCGAGGTCTAAGCTTGGGGGAGTTGATACGTCCATTTTGCATCATGCTTTTATATCGATATTTATTGCATTATGGACTATTATTTCACTTTATGTCACAATACTTATGGCTATTCTCTCTTATTTTACAAGATTTACATAAGGAGGGAGAGTGCCGGCAGCTGGAATTCTGGGTTGGAAAAGGAGAAAATATTAGAGACCTATTCTGCGCAACTCCAAAAGTCCTGAAACTCCACGGAACGTCTTAAAATAAATAAAGAAAAATCCTTGCCAAAGATGAAGGCCAGGGGGGCCCACACCCTGCTCATGAGGGTGGGGGCACGCCCCCTACCTCGTGGGCCCCCTGGTGGCTCTCCGACGTCCATCTTCTCCTATATGAGGTCTTTCAATGAGAAAAAAATAAGAAGGAACTTTTCGGGATGAGACTCTGCCGCCACGAGGCGGAACCTTGGCAGATCCAATCTAGAGATCCGGCGGAGCTGTTCTGCCGGGGAAACTTCCCTCCAGGAGGGGGAAATCATCAACATCGTCATCACCAACGCTCCTCTCATCGGGAGAGGGCAATCTCCATCAACATCTTCACCAGCACCATCTCATCTCCAAACCCTAGTTCATCTCTTGTATCCAATTCTTGTCTCAAAGTCCGGGATTGGTGCTAGTAGTGTTGATTACTCCTTATAGTTGATGCTAGTTGGTTTATTTGGTGGAAGATCATATGTTCAGATCCTATATGCATATTATTACCCCTCTGATTATGAACATGAATATGCTTTGTGAGTAATTACGTTCGTTCCTGAGGACAAGGGAGAAGTCTTGCTATGAGTAGTCATGTGAATTTGGTATTTGTTTGATATTTTGATGAGATGTATGTTGTCTAGCCTCTAGTGGTGTTATGTGAACGTCGACTACATAACACTTCACCATTATTTGGGCCTAGAGGAAGGCATTGGGAAGTAATAAGTAGATGATGGGTTGCTAGAGCGACAGAAGCTTAAACCCTAGTTTATGCATTGCTTCGTAAGGGGTTGATTTGGATCCATATGTTTTATGCTATGGTTAGGTTTACCTTAATACTTTTGTTGTAGTTGCGGATGCTTGCAATAGAGGTTAATCATAAGTGGGATGCTTGTTCAAGTAAGAACAGCACCCAAGCATCGGTCCACCCACATATCAAATTATCAAAGTATCGAACGCGAATCATATGAACGTGATGAAAACTAGCTTGACGATATTCCCATGTGTCCTCGAGAGTGCTTTTCCTACTATAAGAGTTTGTTCCGGCTTGTCCTTTGCTACAAAAGGATTGGGCCACCTTGCTGCACTTTATTTACTTTTGTTACTTGTTACTCGTTACAACCTATCTTATCACAAAACTATCTGTTACCACTTATTTCAGTACTTGCAGAGAATACCTTGCTAAAAACCGCTTATCATTTCCTTCTGCTCCTCGTTGGGTTCGACACTCTTACTTATCGAAAGGACTACGATAGATCCCCTATACTTGTGGGTCATCAATAGCCTTCTTTGCTTTGTACGTACTCTCGGGCAATTCGTTGTCCTTTGGAAGCATATTCTTTATCATTACCAGCAACTTTTCAAATCCCTTGTCAGATACACCATTCTCTGCCTTCCATTGTAGCAATTCCAGTGTGGTGCCCAGCTTTTTCTTGTCACCTACGCAATTCGGGTACAACAATTTTTTGTGATCCTCTAACATGCGCTGCAACTTCTTCTTCTCCAAATCACTTGCGTAGTTTCTCTTTGCATCGGCAATGGCCCGACCTAGATCATCAACGGGCTCATCCGATGCCTCTTCTTCAGCTTCTTCCCGCATTGTAGCGACCAGATCTCAAACGGTCCAATATCTATGCTCAGCTGTCATCCCTGGATCAGTAATGCTGACACCACACAGTACTTGAAGGATTTATAACAGAGTAGCAATCACACACTTATTACATCGAGTGTCTCAAAAGAGAACTTATTACAATAAATATGGCTTAAGGCCATCTAATAACGATAACAGTGGAAGGCTTGGAAGATAAGTGAGTCCATCAACTCCAACGGCATCACTGAGTATAGAACCACGATAATCAACAATCATTCTTAACGATACATCCTTGTTTTCCACTAGAAGTACTGGCGATCCCCAAGGTGATGTTCTCTGAGTTTACCAAGCACCAAACGCAAATGCTCCTTATGCTCCTCCTCATTATTCGAGTAAACCAGGATATCATCAATGAACACTACAACAAACTTATCCAAGAACTCCATAAACACTTTGTTCATCATGTTCATAAAAAATGCAGGTGCGTTAGTTAGACCAAATGACATAACGGTATACTCGTACAGCCCATACCTGGTGGTAAAAGCTGTCTTGGGTATATCCTGTTCTAAAATCTTCAACTGGTGGTATCCTGATCGCAGATCGATCTTGGAGAATACCTTAGCTCCTTGCAATCGATCAAACAGATCATTGATCATCAGTAGTGGGTATTTGTTCTTGATGGTTACTTCATTCAAACCTCAATAATCAACAACCATTCTTAACAATCCATCCTTCTTTTCCACTAGAAGTACTGGCGATCCCCAAGGTGAAGAACTTGGGCGAATATATCCTTTATCCAGTAACTCCTTAATTTGCTTCTTAATTTCCACCAAATCCTTTGCAGGCATCCTATATGGTCTCTTTGATATTGGCCATGTGCCTGGCAAAAGCTCAATCAAAAACTCAATATCTCTATCTGGTGGCATGCCTCGCAACTCTTCTGGAAATACATCCAGGAAATCCTTCACCACTGGTACTTCCTCCTGCACAACTCCTGTTAAACAATTTACTTGAGTCCTCTTTGGCACATGTCAAGATACATACTTGATCCTTCTCCCTTCTGGGGTGGTAAGCAAGATCGACTTACTGGCGCAATCGATGTTTCCGCCATACATCAACAACCAATCCATGCCTAATATCACATCCAATCCTTGATATTCCAACACTATTAGGTCTGAGGGAAATACGTAGTTACCAATCCTTAATGGCAACCGATCACACCATAGGCTAGCCATATATTCTACTCCAGGCGAGGTTACTAACATGGGTGACCTGAGGGCTTGGGTTGGCAGTTTATACTTATCCACAAATCCCCTTGATATGTATGAATGCGATGCACCAGTATCGAAAAGAACAAGTGCAGTAAATGACTTAACCAAAAACTTACTGATTACTGCATCCGGATTCTCTTCAACCTCCTTCACGTTAACGTGGTTCACCTGCCCCCTATTGAAAGGGTTCGGCTTCTTCCCAGAGCTTCCATTGCCATTTCCATTCTGTGATTCAGGACATTCATTGGCATAATGTCCGGTCTTCTGGCACTTAAAGCAAGTGACTTGGCTCAGGTCTCTCTTGGCTGGGGTCGATGGGTTGGTGCGGTTCTGGCTGTTACTTCCTCCATTCCCATTACCATTCTTGGTGCCATTGTGATTATGCGAGCTACCTCCTCCATGGGTATGCTGAAAATGTCCTACCGTTCTAGGGGTAAAACATGGCTTCTGCTGAGCTCCTGAATTGTACTTCCCTTGTCCATACTTCCTCTTGCGATTCTCAATCTAATGCTGCTTCCCTTCAATCAAGAGAGCACGATCTACCAACTCCTGGTAGTTGTTGAAGGTTGCTACCATCAACTGCATGCTCAACTCATCATTCAGTCCTTCCAGAAACTTCTCCTGCTTTGCTGCATCCGTAGCAACGTCATCTGGGGCATAACATGCTAATTTACTAAAGTCCTCCACATACTGGCCAACAGTCCGTCCTCCTTGGCGCAAGTTGCGAAACTCTCGCTTCTTCATGGCCATAGCTCCTGCTGAAACATGGGCAGTTCGAAAAGCCTGCTGAAACTGGTCCCATGTGACAATGTCGACAGGGAAAGTGGCTGTGAAATTCTCCCACCATGATGCTGCGGGTCCTTCAAGCTGATGTGCGGCAAACTTCACCTTTTCTGCATCCATGCATCCTGTTATGGTCAACTCTCTAGCTGTCTTGCGGAGCCAATCATCTGCTACTATCGGCTCGGTGCTACTGGAAAACACCGGCGGATTCAGCCTAAGAAAACGGGCTAAGTGATCAACAGGTGGTGGTGGTGGTGGGTTGTTGTTGTTGTTGTTCCCCTGATTCTGATTCTGGACTAGCAACTGCATCAATGTGTTCTGCTGCTGGATCAACTGGGTGAGCTCCGGTGGAAAGGTAAATCCGGGGTCACGTCTCGGAGGCATCTGAGGGTTTAGAAAAGATGAGATTTAAGAATAGAGAGGGGTCTATAGAGAAAACACTACCCATATGCACATGAGGCAAAAGCAAACAATTCACTTCATTCAATCAATCAAACAAGGGCATACAATCGATCTAACTATCGCAAAAGTGATCGGACTACTATATTTACATGGTGGACTACTACTACTGATGAGGTGGTCTACTAGAAATATTCTTCGGTTGCAGACTCCATTATATGTGCTCCTACTTCATCCACATAGTCATCATCGCTATCATCTGGATCCGAGTCGGTGTCGTCGATGATGATATAGTCTTCTGGGCGAATCTCCTTGGGTTCTTCATCTTCTTCTACTGGTGTAGGGCCTCCCATAAATATTCCGATCTTCATTGTTAGGTCAGCATTTTTATCCACTAGTACTTCGATTTCCTCTTCATAATATTCACGTGTGGCCTTGAGTTCTTCCTCCAGTTCTTTGATTCTTATCCTTGCCATCTTCAGATCTATCATGTCGGCGCACATCTGGTTCTCCTGACGTCGAATGTGCTAGTTTAACTCCTGGATAAATGTTGCAATTGATCTATCCTTCCTGGTGCTGATCATCTCCCAGTGCTCATCTCGGTGCCCACAAATCTGGTAGATAGTATCCTTAAGGTCATTGCGGTAAACTTCTCCAATGCGTCCCATGGCGATGTGAGCCGCCATGCTCTTTCCTAGACTCCAAGTTGGTGCATCAAAAGAAAACTCTATGGGCTCAGTGACTGGCATGAACGTCCTTCCTGGAACTTGAACTTGAATCATCCAGCGCTCCTCTTCAGGTAGAGTGGCGTTGTAGGTTCCGGTGAAGCTTGGTACTCCTATGTTCAGGTATCTAGTGACTTCCTTCAAGTGACGTCCAAAGGGTGTATCTTCATCCGGTTGAGTGAACTTGTTCCTTGCATCCGCCATCCTAAAAGAGTAGAAAAGATGAGAAGTCAGAAAAGAGAGAGAGTGAGTAGTGATCTAGGTCTTTAGCTTAGTGGTCGTGTCCTACAGTCAGCGTGTGCTCTGATACCATCTTGTAGCGACCAGACCTCAAACGGTCCAATCTCTGTGCTCAGGTGTCATCCCTGGATCAGTAATGCTGACACCACACAGTACTTGAAGGATTTATAACAGAGTAGCAATCACACACTTATTACATCGAGTGTCTCAAAAGAGAACTTATTACAATAAATATGGCTTAAGGCCATCTAATAACGATAACAGCGGAAGGCTTGGAAGATAAGTGAGTCCATCAACTCCAACGGCATCACTGAGTATAGAACCACGACCTAAAACTCCTTAATCGTCGTCTGAAAAGTCTGCAACATTAACGTTGCAGCCCGAAACGGGTCAGCACATGGAATATGCTGGCAAAGTAACACATAGAGAGTAATGGAATGAAACAGGCTATTCTATATGCATATTTGGCTGGTGGAAAGCTCTATGGTTACAGTTTTGCGTAAAGCCAATTTTTCCCTACTGCAAAGGAATAAATTTATTTAACTATCATGGTGGTTGTTAAACATTGAGAATGGTTGACAGCATTCTCAATCCCAATTAAGCATCATCATTAAACAAAACCCAACAAAATTAATTTTAGAGTAACATGTTGAGATTCACATGATAATCCAGGTACTAGATACTCAAGATGTCCATAACCGGGGACACGGCTAACCATGATTAGTTTATACACTCTGCAGAGGTTTGCGCACTTTTCCCCACAAGACTCGATCTCCTCCGTTGGATTTCTCGCACTACATGGTGTTTGAGAAACGGATGACTGAGACATAGTCTTTCAGAAGCACTAGCACCTTACAAACGGGTAGACCGTACCAACCTACATCTGCTAGTCTACCACTTTAAGAGTTCGCACAACTTAGTCAACTATGCTGGAGCCCATAATAGCTTGTGGCTGCACACGGAAGTTTCTAGCATGAATAATCTCATGATCCCTTTGAGCCTGGGTGGCGGTCCAAAAGAAAACAGGCAATCGCTGGAATACCCAGGTGCCTCAATCCACCCAGATGTGTATTTAAGTTGCCACCTTAAGTAAACCATTAATTAACATCTCACATCTGTCATGGATACACTCACCCAATCCACGTCTACTAGCATAGCATGGCATAATAAGCAAACGTAGAAGTAACTCCCAAAGGTTTGATAATAACAGGTAATAGCTACTACCTCATCTACTTCCCAAACCCACAATTTAATTAGATCCTAATCATGCAAGGTGTGAGGATTGATCTAATGCAATAAAACTAGGTAGAGGGAAAACATGATCAAAGTGTTACTTGCCTTGCTGATGATCCGGGAAACCTAGCGATTCGAAGTAGCAAGCGGCGCACTCGGGTACTCTATCGCAAACAAACAAGCATACAATAAGTACTCATCTAATACACAGGTAAAACTCACATAAGAGATCTAACCAGAAAGTTCAACTTAAGAACTCCGGTTGGCAAAAAGAATCAAAACGAACGAAGCAACGAAAGACAAACGGCAAAAGAAACAGGCTTCCTTTACTATTCTGGATCTAGAGCAATTTTTACAGTGGCAAAAACTTGTTTGAGTTGGTTAAACGGAAAAAGGGTTTTGAGACGAAACTCCAGGCGCCTGAATCGCCTGATTCCGATAAACGAGCGAAAAGTTAGACTAAAACAAAAATCAAATCAGAAATCGCGATCAGAAAAATCGCGGATTTAATCCGAGAAAAAGAAAAACGACGAACGTTCATTAAAACAAACGAATGGGCGAACGCTCGCTATTTAAATAAACCGGAAAAACCGACATATTTTAAAAAACCGAATCTAAAAGAAACGAGCAAAACCGTCGGAAAAACCAAACGGTTTTTTTCGAGAAAAACCGGAGACGAAAAAAAACTACCTCCGGTGAACGGCGGCGGCGGTCCGGCGGGGCGCGCGGGCGCGGCGGCGGCGGGGCGCAGCGGCGAGGGGCGGCGGCGGCGGCGCGGGGCTAGGGCGGCTAGGGTTTGGGGGGTCCGGCTGGGCCTCCCCGGCTTATAAAGCCGGACGGGCCTAGTGTCCGGGTCGGACACGGCCCGTTAGGTCGGTTGCGTTTTTTTAAATAGTTACGCTCAGAAAAAAAGCAAAACGAATACTAAACGGACTCCAAAAATCCCAAAATAAATTTTCCCAAGCTTCTAAAATCAAGCCGCACAGGATGAACATTTATTTGGGGCCTAAATGCAATTTTGAAAAACGCGCATTTTTCCTAAATTCAAATAAATAGCAAATAAAACCAAAATAAATCTTAATTGATTTTTTTATTAAATCCTCAATATTTCTTTATTTTGGTAAAGTCATTTTATTCCCTCTCTCATATTTTTGTAATAGAAATAATTTAAGATAAAAATAGATAAAATCAAATGATCCTATTTTCAAAATTTGAGACAACTCAAATATGAAAATAACGAAATCCCCAACTCTCTCCGAGGGTCCTTGAGTTGCGTAAAATTTCTAGGATCAACCAAAATGCAATTAAATATGATATGCAATGATGATCTAGTGTATAACATTCCAAATTGAAAATTTGGGATGTTACAAACCTACCCCCCTTAAGATGAATCTCGCCCTCGAGATTCGGGTTGGCTAGAAAATAGGTGAGGGTGGTCCTTCAGCAAATCTTCCTCTCGCTCCCAGGTGGCTTCATCCTCCGTGTGGTGGCTCCACTGAACCTTGCAAAACTTGATAACCTTACTGCGGGTGACTCGACTGGCATACTCTAGAATCTTAACTGGTTTCTCCTCATAAGTCAAATCACTGTCCAATTGAATTGCTTCCAGTGGTACTGTATCTCTCAGCGGTATATCAGCCATCTCTGCGTGGCACTTCTTCAACTAGGAAACATGGAACACGTCGTGAACTCCTGACAATCCTTCGGGCAATTCCAATTTGTAGGCCACTTCTCCCATACGCTCCAAAACCTTGTATGGTCCTACAAAACGTGGCGCTAACTTTCCCTTAACTCCAAAGCACTTAACTCCTCGAAGTGGTGATACTCGAAGATAAACTCGGTCTCTGACTTCGTAAACTGTCTCCTTGCGTTTAGAATCTGCATAACTCTTCTGCCTGGACTGAGCTACCTTGAGCCTATCGCGAATCAATTTCACTTTCTGTTCAGACTCCTTTATCAGATCCGGTCCAAACAACTGGCGGTCTCCAACTTCATCCCAAGACATTGGGGTCCTGCACCTCCTTCCGTACAAGGCTTCAAAAGGGGCCATCTTCAAACTGGATTGATAGTTGTTGTTGTAAGAGAACTCTGCGTATGGAAAATTCTCATCCCAACTAGATCCATAATCTAGCGCACAAGCTCTTAGCATATCCTCCAAAATCTGATTGACTCTCTCGGTCTGTCCATCTGTCTGTGGATGGAAAGCTGTACTGAATTCTAGCTTGGTACCCAAAGTTTCATGCAACTGATTCCAGATCTTTGAGGTAAATTGGGTTCCTCTATCTGATACAATGCTCCTTGGAACTCCATGCAGACATACAATCCTGGGCATGTATATCTTTGCCAACTTTGCACTGGTATAGGTAGTCTTCACTGGAATAAAATGAGCTACCTTTGTCAAATGATTGACTACAACCCATATTGTGTCGTAGCCTGAACGAGTTCTGGGTAAACCTGTAATAAAATCCATGCCTAACTTATCCCACTTCCATTCGGGTATCGGTAATGGCTATAGCAATCCTGCTGGCTTCTGATGCTCTGCCTTTACCCTCTGACATACATCACAAACTGCTACATATTCTGCAATATCCTCTTCATTCCGATCCACCAGAAAATATCCTTCAAATCCAAATACATCTTGGTATTTCCTGGGTGAATCGAATATGGTGAATCATGGGCCTCTTGTAAAATTAACTTCCTGATTTCCGAATCATTTGGTACATAAACATGGTCTTCAAACCATAAGGTATCGTGCTCATCCTCACGAAATCCCTTAGCTTTTCCTTTTCTCATTTTCTCCTTAATAGAGGCAATCTCCTTGTCAGTCTTTTGGGCTTCTCTGACCTTATCCAACAACGTAGACTGAATCTCCAATGCTGCTATGTAGCCTCTTGGAACTATTTCCAAACATAGCTCTCAAAGATTTTCAGCTAACTCACTTGGTAAATCTCCCGTCATTAGGGTGTTGACGTGGCTCTTACGGCTCAACACGTCAGCTACTATGTTAGCCTTTCCGGGGTGATAATGCAATTTCATATCATAATCCTTGATGAGCTCAAACCATCTCCTTTGTCTGAGGTTCAACTCCTTCTACGTGAAAATATACTTCAAACTCTTGTGATTCGTATACACCTCACAATGGTTTCCAATCAGAAAATGTCTCCAAGTCTTCAATGCATGCACTACGGCTGCTAACTCCAAATCATGCATAGCATAATTCAACTCATGGGGCTTAAGCTATCGTGAGGCATATGAAACAACTCTTCCTTCCTGCATAAGCACTGCTCCAAGTCCTCGACGTGAAGCGTCACAATACACCTCAAAATCCTTGGTCTGATCCGTTAATATCAACACTGGTGATGTAACCAAACGTTTCTTCAACTCCTGGAAACTGGCCTCACATTCCTCGGTCCATATGAACTTGGTATCCTTCTTCAACAACTCCGTCATAGGCTTCGCAATCTTTGAGAAATTCTCAATAAACCTCCGGTAGTATCCTGCGAGTCCAATAAAACTCCAGATCTCTCCAACTGTGGTTGGCGCTTCCCACTTGGTCACGGTATCAACTTTAGTGGGATCTACTGCTATACCTTCTCCGGATATAACGTGTCCGAGAAATCCAACTTCCTTCAACCAAAACTCACATTTGCTGAACTTGGCATATAGTTGATGTTCTCTGAGTTTACCAAGCACCAAACGCAAATGCTCCTTATGCTCCTCTTCATTCTTCGAGTAAACCAGGATATCATCAATGAACACTACGACGAACTTATCCAAGAACTCCATAAACACTTTGTTCATCATGTTCATAAAATATGCAGGTGTGTTAGTCAGACCAAATGACATAACGGTATACTCGTACAGCCCATACCTGGTGGTAAAAGTTGTCTTGGGTATATCCTGTTCTCGAATCTTCAACTGGTGGTATCCTGATCGCAGATCGATCTTGGAGAATACCTTAGCTCCTTGCAATCGATCAAACAGATCATTGATCATCAGTAGTGGGTATTTGTTCTTGATGGTTACTTCATTCAAACCTCAATAATCAACAACCATTCTTAACGATCCATCCTTCTTTTCCACTAGAAGTACTGGCGATCCCCAAGGTGAAGAACTTGGGCGAATATATCCTTTATCCAGTAACTCCTTAATTTGCTTCTTAATTTCCACCAAATCCTTTGCACGCATCCTATATGGTCTCTTTGATATTGGCCATGTGCCTGGCAAAAGCTCAATCAAAAACTCAATATCTCTATCCGGTGGCATGCCTCGCAACTCTTCTGGAAATACATCCGGGAAATCCTTCACCACTGGTACTTCCTCCTGCACAACTCCTGTTAAAGAATTTACTTGAGTCCTCTTTGGCACATGTCGGGATACATACTTGATCCTTCTCCCTTCTGGGGTGGTAAGCAAGATCGACTTACTGGCGCAATCGATGTTTCCACCATACATCGACAACCAATCCATGCCTAATATCACATCCAATCCTTGAGATTCCAACACTATTAGGTCTGAGGGAAATACGTAGTTACCAATCCTTAATGGCAACCGATCACACCATAGGCTAGCCATATATTCTGCTCCAGGCGAGGTTACTAACATGGGTGACCTGAGGGCTTGGGTTGGCAGTTTATACTTATCCACAAATCCCCTTGATATGTATGAATGCAATGCACCAGTATCGAAAAGAACAAGTGCAGTAAATGACTTAACCAAAAACTTACTGATTACTGCATCCGGCTGCTCTTCAACCTCCTCCACATTAACGTGGTTCACCTGCGCCCTATTGAAAGGGTTCGGCTTCTTCCCAGAGCTTCCATTGCCATTTCCATTGTGTGATTCAGGACATTCATTGGCATAATGTCCGGTCTTCTGGCACTTAAAGCAAGTGACTTGGCTCAGGTCTCTCTTGGCTGGGGTCGATGGGTTGGTGCGGTTCTGGCCGTTACTTCCTCCATTCCCATTACCATTCTTGGTGCCATTGTGATTATGCGAGCTACCTCCTCCATGGGTATGCTGAAAATGTCCTACCGGTCTAGGGGTAAAACGTGGCTTCTGCTGAGCTCCTGAAGTGTACTTCCCTTGTCCATACTTCCTCTTGCGATTCTCAATCTAATGTTGCTTCCCTTCAATCAAGAGAGCACGATCTACCAACTCCTGGTAGTTGTTGAAGGTTGCTACCATCAACTGCATGCTCAACTCATCATTCAGTCCTTCCAGAAACTTCTCCTGCTTTGCTGCATCCGTAGCAACGTCATCTGGGGCATAACGTGCTAACTTACTAAAGTCCTCCACATACTGGCCAACAGTTCGTCCTCCTTGGCGCAAGTTGCGAAACTCTCGCTTCTTCATGGCCATAGCTCCTGCTGAAACATGGGCAGTTCGAAAAGCCTGCTGAAATTGGTCCCATGTGACAGTGTCGACACGGAAAGTGGCTGTGAAATTCTCCCACCATGATGCTGCGGGTCCTTCAAGCTGATGTGCGGCAAACTTCACCTTTTCCGCATCCGTGCATCCTGTTATGGTCAACTCTCTAGCTATCTTGCGGAGCCAATCATCTGCTACTATCGGCACGGTGCTACTGGAAAACACCGGCGGATTCAGCCTAATAAAACGGGCTAAGTGATCAATAGGTGGTGGTGGTGGTGGGTTGTTGTTGTTGTTGTTGTTCCCCTGGTTCTGATTCTGGACTAGCAACTGCATCAATGTGTTCTGCTGCTGGATCAACTGAGTGAGCTCCGGTGAAAAGGTAAATCCGAGGTCACGTCTCAGAGGTATCTGAGGGTTTAGAAAAGATGAGATTTAAGAATAGAGAGGGGTCTATAGAGAAAACACTACCCATATGCACATGAGGCAAAAGCAAACAATTCACTTCATTCAATCAATCACACAAGGGCATACAATCGATCTAACTATCGCAAAAGTGATCGGACTACTATATTTACATGGTGGACTACTACTACTGATGAGGTGGTCTACTAGAAATATTCTTCGGTTGCAGACTCCATTATATGTGCTCCTACTTCATCCACATAGTCATCATCGCTATCATCTGGATCCGAGTCGGTGTCGTCGATGATGATATAGTCTTCTGGGCGAATCTCCTTGGGTTCTTCATCTTCTTCTACTGGTGTAGGGCCTCCCATAAATATTCCGATCTTCATTGTTAGGTCAGCATTTTTATCCACTAGTACTTCGATTTCCTCTTCATAATATTCACGTGTGGCCTTGAGTTCTTCCTCCAGTTCTTTGATTCTTGTCCTTGCCTTCTTCAGATCTATCATGTCGGCGCACATCTGGTTCTCCTGACGTCGAATGTGCTAGTTTAACTCCTGGATAAATGTTGCAATTGATCTATCCTTCCTGGTGCTGATCATCTCCCAGTGCTCATCTCGGTGCCCACAAATCTGGTAGATAGTATCCTTAAGGTCATTGCGGTAAACTTCTCCAATGCGTCCCATGGCGATGTGAGCCGCCATGCTCTTTCCTAGACTCCAAGTTGGTGCATCAAAAGAAAACTCTATGGGCTCAGTGACTGGCATGAACGTCCTTCCTGGAACTTGAACTTGAATCATCCAGCGCTCCTCTTCAGGTAGAGTGGCGTTGTAGGTTCCGGTGAAGCTTGGTACTCCTATGTTCAGGTATCTAGTGACTTCCTTCAAGTGACGTCCAAAGGGTGTATCTTCATCCGGTTGAGTGAACTTGTTCCTTGCATCTGCCATCCTAAAAGAGTAGAAAAGATGAGAAGTCAGAAAAGAGAGGAGAGTGAGTAGCGATCTAGGTCTTTAGCTTAGTGGTCGTGTCCTACAGTCAGCGTGTGCTCTGATACCATCTTGTAGCGACCAGACCTCAAACGGTCCAATCTCTGTGCTCTGGTGTCATCCCTGGATCAGTAATGCTGACACCACACAGTACTTGAAGGATTTATAACAGAGTAGCAATCACACACTTATTACATCGAGTGTCTCAAAAGAGAACTTATTACAATAAATATGGCTTAAGGCCATCTAATGACGATAACAGCGGAAGGCTTGGAAGATAAGTGAGTCCATCAACTCCAACGGCATCACTGAGTATAGAAGCACGACCTAAAACTCCTCAATCCTCATCTGGAAAGTCTGCAACATTAACGTTGTAGCCCGAAACGAGTCAGCACATGGAATATGCTGGCAAAGTAACACATAGAGGGTAATGGAATGAAACAGGCTATTCTATATGCATATTTGGCTGGTGGAAAGCTCTATGGTTACAGTTTTGCGTAAAGCCATTTTTTCCCTACTGCAAAATTGTATTTAACTATCATGGTGGTTGTTAAACATTGAGAATGGTTGACAGCATTCTCAATCCCAATTAAGCATCATCATTAAAAAAACCCAACAAAATTAATTTTAGAGTAACATGTTGAGATTCACATGATAATCCAGGTACTAGATACTCAAGATGTCCATAACCGGGGACACGGCTAACCATGATTAGTTTATGCACTCTGCAGAGGTTTGCGCACTTTTCCCCACAAGACTCGATCTCCTCGGTTGGATTTCTCGCACTACATGGTGTTTGAGAAACGGATGACCGAGACATAGTCTTTCAGAAGCGCTAGCACCTTACAAACGGGTAGACCGTACGAACCTACATCCCCTACATCTGCTAGTCTACCACTGTAAGAGTTCGCACAACTTAGTCAACTATGCTAGAGCCCATAATAGCTTGTGGCTGCACACAGAAGTTTCTAGCATGAATAATCTCATGATCCCTTTTGAGCCTGGGTGGCGGTCCAAAAGAAAACAGGCAATCGCTGGAATACCCAGGTGCCTCAGTCCACCCCCAGATGTGTATTTAAGTTGCCACCTTAAGTAAACCATTAATTAACCTCTCACATCTGTCATGGATACACTCACCCAATCCACGTCTACTAGCATAGCATGGCATAATAAGTGAACGTAGAAGTAACTCCCAAAGGTTTGATAATAACAGGTAATAGGTACTACCTCATCTACTTCACAAACCCAAAATTTAATTAGATCCTAATCACGCAAGGTGTGAGGATTGATCTAATGCAATAAACTGGGTAGAGGGAAAAACATGATCAAAGTGTTACTTGCTTTGCTGATGATCCGGGAAACCTAGCGATTCGAAGTAGCAAGCGGCGCACTCCGGGTACTCTATCACAAACAAACAAGCATACAATAAGTACTCAACTAATGCACAGGTAAAACTCACATGAGAGATCTAACCAGAAAGTTCAACTTAAGAACTCCGGTTGGCAAAAAGAATCAAAACGAACGAAGCAACGGAAGACAAACGGCAAAAGAAACAGGCTTCGTTTACTATTCTGGATCTAGGGCAATTTTTACAGTGGCAAAAACGTGTTTGAGTTGGTTAAACAGAAAAAGGGTTTCGAGACGAAACTCCAGGCGCTTGAATCGCCTGATTCCGATAGACGAGCGAAATGGTAGACTAAAACGAAAATCGGATCAGAAATCGCAATCAGAAAAATCGCGGATTTAATCCAAGAAAAAGAAAAACGACGAACATTCGTTAAAATGTACGAACGGGCGAACACTCGCTATTTAAATAAACCGGAAAAACCGATCTATTTAAAAAACGGAATCCAAAAGAAACGAGCAAAACCGTCGGAAAAACTGAATGGTTTTTTTTCGAGAAAAACCGGAGACGGAAAAAAACTACCTCCGGCGAACGGCGGCGGTCCGGCGGGGCGGCGGCGGGGCGGCGGCGGCAAGGGGCGGCGGCGGCGGCGGCGCAGCGCGGTGGCAAGGGGCGGCGGCGGCAAAGGCGGCGGCGGCGCGGGGCTAGGGCGGCTACGGTTTGGGGGGTCCGGCTGGGCCTCCCGGGCTTATAAAGCCGGACGGGCCTAGTGTCTGGGTCGGACACGACCCGTTAGATCGGTTGCGTTTTTTTTTTAAATAGTTACGCTCAGAAAAAAAACAAAAGGAATACTAAACGGACCCCAAAAATTCCGAAATAAATTTTCCTAGGCTTCTAAAATCAAGTCGCACAGGATGAACATTTATTTGGGGCCTAAATGCAACTTTGAAAAACGCGCATTTTTCCTAAGTTCAAATAAAATAGCAAATAAAACCAAAATAAATCTTAATTGATTTTTTATTAAATCCTCAATATTTCTTTATTTTGGGAAAGTCATTTTATTCCCTCTCTCATATTTTTGTAATAGAAATAATTGAAGATAAAAATAAATAAAATCAAATGATCCTATTTTCAAAATTTGAGACAACTCAAATATGAAAATAACGAAATCCCCAACTCTCTCCGAGGGTCCTTGAGTTGCGTAAAATTTCTAGGATCAACCAAAATGCAATTAAATATGATATCCAATGATGATCTAGTGTATAACATTCCAAATTGAAAATTTGGGATGTTACACGCATTGTCAGCTCAGCTTCTTCCCGCATTACCGGCTCAACTTCTTCCCTCATTGTTGTATCATCGTATTCAGGGAACCCATGGTCAGGATAGCTATCGTCGTCCTCTTCTTCTTCATTGTATTCCATCATAACCCCTCTTTCTCCATGCTTGGTCCAAACATTATAGTGGGGCATGAAACCGGACTCAAACAGGTGGACGTGAATGGTTCTTGACGTAGAGTAATTGTGACCATTATTACAGCCAGCACATGGACAAGGCATAAAACCATCCGCTCGCTTGTTTGCCTCAGCCGCAAGCAGAAAAGTATGCACGCCATTAATGAACTCGGGAGAGCATCGGTCATCGTACATCCATTGTCGGCTCATCTTCAATACACAGCACCGAAAACACCAAATTAATACAATACATAAAGTTCATACAACACTTAAATGCAACAACAAATGCGATCAAGATCGCAACTAAGGTAACAATAGATCCAACAACATAATGATACCAAGCCTCACTATGAATGGCATATTTTCTAATCTTTCTAATCTTCAAGCGCATTTTCTCCATCTTAATATTGTGATCGACGACATCGGCAACATGCAACTCCAATTCCATCTTCTTGTTGGAAATATGCCCTAGAGGCAATAATAAATTAGTTATTATTATATTTCCTTGTTCATGATAATCGTTTATTATCCATGCTAGAATTGTATTGATAGCAAACTCAGATACATGTGTGGATACATAAACAAACACCATGTCCCAAGTAAGCCTCTAGTTGACTAGCTCGTTGATCAATAGATGGTTACGGTTTCCTGACCATGGACATTGGATGTTGTTGATAACGGGATCACATCATTAGGAGAATGATGTGATGGACAAGACCCAATCCTAAGCCTAGCACAAGATCGTGTAGTTCATATGCTAAAACTTTTCTAATGTCAAGTATCATTTCCTTAGACCATGAGATTGTGCAACTCCCGGATACCGTAGGAATGCTTTGGGTGTACCAAACGTCACAACGTAACTGGGTTGCTATAAAGGTGCACTACGGGTATCTCCGAAAGTGTCTGTCGGGTTGGCACGAATCGAGACTGGGATTTGTCACTCCTTGTAACGGAGAGGTATCTCTGGGCCCACTCGGTAGGACATCATCATAATGTGCACAATGTGACCAAGGAGTTGATCACGGGATGATGTGTTATGGAACAAGTAAAGAGACTTGCCGATAACGAGATTGAACGAGGTATCGGGATACCGATGATCGAATCTCGGGCAAGTATCGTATCGATGGACAAAGGGAATTGAATACGGGATTGATTGAATCCTCGGCATTGTGGTTCATCCGATGAGATCATCGTGGAGAATGTGGGAGCCAACATGGGTATCCAGATCCCGCTGTTGCTTATTGGCCGGAGAGTTGTCTCGGTCATGTCTACATGTCTCCCGAACCCGTAGGGTCTACACACTTAAGGTTCGGTGACGCTAGAGTTGTAGAGATATTAGTATGCGGTTAACCGAAAGTTGTTCGGAGTCCCGGATGAGATCCCGGACATCACGAGGAGTTCCGGAATGGTCCGGAGGTAAAGATTTATATATAGGAAGTCCAGTTTCGGCCACCGGGAGAGTTTCGGGGTCATCGGTATTGTACCGGGACCACCGGAAGGGTCCCGGGGGTCCACCGGGTGGGGCCACCTATCCCGGAGGGCCCCATGGGCTGAAGGGGCGTGGTAACCATCCCCTGGTGGGCTGGTGCGCCCCCCCTTGGGCCTCCCATGCGCCTAGGGTTGGAAACCCTAAGGGGTGGGGGCGCCTCCACTTGGCTTGGAGGCCAAGCCACCTCTAGGGCTGCCGCCCCCTTCCCTAGATGGGATCTACAAGGGGTCGGCGCCCCCCTAGGCCCCTATATATAGTGGAGGGGAGGGAGGGCAGCCGCACCTGAAGCCCTGGCGCCTCCCTCCCTCCCGTGACACCTCTTCCTCCCCGCTTGTGCTTGGCGAAGCCTTGCCGGGATCCTGCTACTTCCACCACCACGTCGTCGTGTTGCTGGATCTCCATCAACTTCTCCTTCCCCCTTGCTGGATCAAGAGGAGGAGACGTCTCTGCTCCGTACGTGTGTTGAACGCATAGGTGCCGTCCGTTCGGCGCTAGGATCATCGGTGATTTGGATCACGACGAGTACGACTCCATCAATCCCGTTCTCTTGAACGCTTCCGCTTAGCGATCTTCAAGGGTATGAAGATGCACTCCCTCTCTCTCATTGCTAGATGACTCCATAGATTGATCTTGGTGATGCGTAGAAAATTTTAAATTCTGCTACGTTCCCCAACAGTGGCATCATGAGCTAGGTCTATGCATAGATTCTATGCACGAGTAGAACACAAAGTAGTTGTGTGCGATGATTTGTTCAATTTGCTTACCGTTACTAGTCTTATCTTGATCCGGCGGCATTGTGGGATGAAGCGGCCCGGACCGACCTTACACGTACGCTTACGTGAGACTGGTTCCACTGACTGACATGCACTTGATGCATAAGGTGGCTGGCGGGTGTCTGTCTCTCCCACTACAGTCGGATTGGATTTGATAAAAAGGGTCCTTGTGAGGGGTAAATAGCAATTGGCATATCACCGTTGTGGTTTTGCGTAGGTAAGAAACGTTCTTGCTAGAAACCCATAGCAGCCACGTAAAACATGCAACAACAATTAGAGGACGTCTAACTTGTTTTTGCAGGGTATGCTATGTGATGTGATATGGCCAAAAGGATGTGATGAATGATATATGTGATGTATGAGACTGAGCATGTTCTTGTAATAGGAATCACGACTTGCATGTCGATGAGTATGACAACCGGCAGGAGCCATAGGAGTTGTCTTAATTTATTTATGACCTGCGTGTCAATGAAAACGCCATGTAATTACTTTACTTTATTGCTAACCGTTAGCCATAGTAGTAGAAGTAACAGTTGGCGAGGCAACTTCATGAAGACACGATGATGGAGATCATGGTGTCATGCCGGTGACGATGGTGTTCATGCCGCGCCTCAAAGATGGAGATCAAAGGTGCAAGATGATATTGGCCATATCATGTCACTTTATGATTTGCATGTGATGTTTGTCATGTTTACATCTTATTTTGTTAGAACGACGGTAGCATAAATAAGATGATCCCTCGCAATAATTTCAAGAAAGTGTTCCCCCTAACTGTGCACCGTTGCGAAGGTTCGTTGTTTCGAAGCACCACGTGATGATCGGGTGTGATAGATTCTAACGTTCGAATACAATGGGTGTAAGCCAGATTTACACACGCAATACACTTAGGTTGACTTGACGAGCCTAGCATGTACAGACATGGCCTCGGAACACGGAAGACCGAAAGGTCGAACATGAGTCGTATAGTGGATACGATCAACATGAAGATGTTCACCGATGATGACTAGTCCGTCTCACGTGATGATCGGACACGGCCTAGTTGACTTGGATCATGTATCACTTAGATGACAAGAGGGATGTCTATCTAAGTGGGAGTTCATTAAATAATTTGATTAGATGAACTTAATTATCATGAACATAGTCAAAAGGACTTTGCAAATTATGTCGTAGCTCACGCTTTGGTTCTACTGTTTTAGATATGTTCCTAGAGAAAATTTAGTTGAGAGTTGACGGTAGAAATTATGCGGACTGGGTCCGTAAAACTGAGGATTGTCCTCATTGCTGCATAGAAGGATCATGTCCTTAATGCACCGCTCAGTGTGCTGAACCTCGAGCGTCGTATGTAGATGTTGGGAAATATCTGACATACACGTTTTGATGACTACATGATAGTTCAATGCATAATGCTAACAGTTTAGAATTGTGGCACCAAAGACATTTTTGAAACATCGCAGAACATATGAGATGTTCCAAAGACTGAAATTGGGATTTCAGACTAGTGCCCACGTCAAGAGGTATGAGACCTCTGACAAGTTTCTTAAGCCTGCAAACTAAGGGAGAAAAGCTCAATCGTTGAGCATGTGCTCAGATTGTCTGAGTACTACAATCGCTTGAATTGAGTGGGAGTTAATCTTCCAGATGAGATAGTGATGATTCTCCATAGTCACTGCCATCAAGCTATTGGAGCTTCATGATGAACTATAACATATCAGGGATAGACATGATGATCCTTGAGCAATTTGTGATGTTTGACACCGCGAAAGTAGAAATCAAGTAGGAGCATCAATTGTTGATGGTTAAACCACTAGTTTCAAGAAGGGCAAGGGAAAGAAGGGATACTTCATGAGACGGCAAATCAGTTGCTTCTCTAGTGAAGAAACCCAAGGTTGAACCAAACCCGAGACTAAGTGCTTCTGTAATGAGGGGAATGGTCACTGAAGCAGAACTACCCTAGATACTTGGTAGATGAGAAGGCTGGCAAGATAGACAGAAGTATTTTGGAAATACGTTATATTAATGTGTACTTTACTAGTACTCCTAGTAGCACCAGGGTATTAAAATACCGGTTCAGTTGCTAAGTGTCAGTAACTCGAAATAAAAGGCTACGGAATAAATGGAGACTAGCTGAAGGTGAGATGACGATATGCGTTGGAAGTGTTTCCAAGGTTGATGTGATCAAGCATCGCATGCTCCCTCTACCATCGAGATTGGTGTTAAACCTAAATAATTGTTATTTGGTGTTTGCGTTGAGCATAGACATGATTGGATTATGTTTATTGCAATACGGTTATTCATTTAAGGAGAATAATGGTTACTCTGTTTATTTGAATAATACCTTCAATGGTCTTGCACCTAAAATGAATGGTTTATTGAATCTCGATCGTAGTGATACACATGTTCATGCCAAAAGATATAAGATAGTAATGATAGTACCACATACTTGTGGCACTGCCATTTGAGTCATGTTGGTATAAAATGCATGAAGAAGCTCCATGTTGATGGATCTTTGGACTCACTCGTTTTTGAAAAGATTGAGACATGTGAACCATGTCTATTGGTAGATATGCATGAAGAAACTCCATGCAGATGGATCGTTTGGACTCACTTGATTTTGAATCACTTGAGACATGCAAATCATACCACATGGGAAAGATGACTGAAAGGCCTCGTTTTCAGTAAAATGGAACAAGAAAGCGACTTGTTGAAAGTATTACATTTTGATGTGTGCAGTCCAATGAGTGCTGAGGCACGCAGTGGATATCGTTATGTTCTTGCTTCACAGATGATTTGAGTAGATGCTGAGTATATTTACTTGATGAAACACAAGTCTGAATTATTGAAAGGTTCAAGTAATTGCAGAGTGAAGTTGAAGATCATCGTGACAAGATGATAAAATGTCTATGATATGATCATAGAGATGAATATCTGAGTTACGAGTTTGGCACACAATTAAGACATTGTGGAAATTGTTTCACAACTAATACCGCCTGGACCACCATAGTGTGATGGTGTGTCCAAACATCACAACTGCACCCTATTGGATATGGTGCATACCATGATGTCTCTTATCGAATTTCCACTATCTTTTATGGGTTAGGCATTAGGCACAACCGCACTCACTTTAAATGGGGCACCACACAATTCCGTTGAGACGACACCGTGCGAACTATGGTTTAGAGAAACCTAAGCTGTCGTTTCTTAAAAGTTTGGGGCTGCAATGCTTATGTGAAAAAGTTTCAGGCTGATAAGCTCAAACCCAAAGCGGATAAATGCATCTTCATAGAATACCCAAAAATAGTTGGGTATACCTCCTATTTCAGATCCGGAAGCAAAAGTGATTGTTTCTAGAAACGGGTCCTTTCTCGAGGAAAAGTTTCTCTCGAAAGAATTGAGTGGGAGGATGGTGGAGACTTGATGAGGTTATTGAACCGTCACTTCAACTAGTCTGTAGCAGGGCACAGGAAGTTGTTCCAGTGGCACCTACACCAATTGAAATGGAAGCTTATGATAGTGATCATAAAACTTTGGATCAAGTCACTACCAAACCTCATAGGTCGACAAGGATGTGTACTACTTCAGAAGTATGTAATCTTGTCTTGGAAGTCATGTTGCTAGACAACAATGAACCTACGAGCTATGGAGAAGCGATGGTGGGCCCAGATTCCAAAAATTGGCTCGAGGCCATAAAATCTGAGAGAGGATCCATGTATGAAAGCAAAGTGTGGACTTTGAAAGAACTACTTGATGGTCGTAAGGCTGTTGGGTGCAGATGGATTTTAAAAGGAAGACAGACAATGATGGTAAGTGTCACCATTAAGAAAGCTCGACTTGTCGTTAAGATGTTTCCCGACAAGTTCAAGGAGTTGACTACGATGAGACTTTCTCACTCGTAGTGATGCTAAGAGTCTGTTGGAATTATGTTAGCAGTTACTGCATTATTTATGAAATCTTGTAGATAGGATGTCAAAACATTGTTTCCACGACATTTTTCTTGAGGAAAGGTTGTATGTGATACAACCAGAAGGTTTTTGTCAATCCTGAAAAATGCTGACAAGTATGCAAAGCTCCAGCAATCCTTCTAAGGACTGGAGTAAGCATCTCAGAGTTGGAATGTACGCTTTGATGAGATGATCAAAGATTTTGGGTTTATACAAAGTTTATGAGAAACTTGTATTTCCAAAGAAGTGAGTGGGAGCACTATAGAATTTTTGATGAGTATATGTTGTTAACATATTGTTGATCAAAAATGATGTATAATTTCTGGAAAGCATGCAGGGTTATTTCAAAAGTGTTTTTCGATGGAAAACCTGGATTAAGCTACTTGAACATTGAGCATCAGATCTATAAGGATAGATCAAAAAACGCTTAATAGTATTTTCAAATGAATACATACCATGACAAGATTTTGAAGGAATTCAAAATAGATTAGCAAAGAAGGAGTTCTTGGCTGTGTTACAAGGTGTGAGTATTGAGTAAGACTCAAGACCTGACCATGGCAGAAGAGAGAAAAAGGACAAAGGTCGTCCCCTATGCTTCAGATGTAGGCTCTACAGTATGCTATGCTGTGTACCGCACCTGAAGTGTGCCTTGCCATGAGTCAGTCAAGGGGTACAAGAGTGATCCAGCAATGGATCACACGACAGCGGTAGAACTTATCCTTAGTAACTAGTGGACTAAGGAATTTTCTTGATTATGGAGGTGGTAAAAGAGTTCGTCGTAAAGGGTTACGTCGATGCAAACTTTGACACTAATCCGGATGACTCTGATGAGTAAACCAGATTCGTATAGTAGAGCAGTTATTTGGAATAGCTCCAAGTAGCGCGTGGTAGCTGCATCTACAAGATGACATAGAGATTTGTAAAGCACACATGGATCTGAAAGGTTCGGACCCATTGACTGATAAACCTCTCTCACAAGCAAGATATGAACACACCCCATGGGTGTTGGATTCATTACAATCACATAGTGATGTGAACTGGATTATTGACTCTAGTGCAAGTGGGAGACTGTTGGAAATATGCCCTAGAGGCAATAATAAATTAGTTATTATTATATTTCCTTGTTCATGATAATCGTTTATTATCCATGCTAGAATTGTATTGATAGGAAACTCACATACATGTGTGGATACATAGACAAACACCATGTCCCTAGTAAGCCTCTAGTTGACTAGCTCATTGATCAATAGATGGTTACGATTTCCTAACCATGGACATTGGATGTCATTGATAACGAGATCACATCATTAGGAGAATGATGTGATGGACAAGACCACATCCTAAGCCTAGCACAAGATCGTGTAGTTCGCATGCTAAAGATTTTCTAATGTCAAGTATCATTTCCTTAGACCATGAGATTGTGCAATTCCCGGATATCGTAGGAATGCTTTGGGTGTACCAAACGTCACAGCATAACTGGTTGGCTATAAAGGTGCACTACGGGTATCTCCGAAAGTGTCTGTTGGGTTGGCACCAATCGAGACTGGGATTTGTCACTCCTTGTAACGGAGAGGTATCTCTGGGCCCACTCGGTAGGACATCATCATAATGTGCACAATGTGACCAAGGAGTTGATCACGGGATGATGCGTTATGGAACGAGTAAAGAGACTTGCCGGTAACGAGATTGAACGAGGTATCAGGATACCGACGATCGAATCTCGGGCAAGTATCGTACCGATGGACAAAGGGAATTGAATACGGGATTGATTGAATCCTCGACATCGTGGTTCATCCGATGAGATCATCGTGGAGCATGTGGGAGCCAACATGGGTATCCAGATCCCGTTGTTGGTTATTGGCCGGAGAGTTGTCTCGGTCATGTCAACATGTCTCCCGAACCCGTATGGTCTACACACTTAAGGTTCGGTGACGCTAGAGTTGTAGAGATATTAGTATGCGGTTAACCGAAAGTTGTTCGGAGTCCCGAATGAGATCCCGGACATCACAAGGAGTTCCGGAATGGTCCGGAGGTAAAGATTTATATATAGGAAGTCCAGTTTCGGCCACCGGGAGAGTTTCGGGGTCATCGGTATTGTACCGGGACCACCGGAAGGGTCCCGGGGGTCCACCGGGTGGGGCCACCTATCCCGGAGGGCCCCATGGGCTGAAGGGGCGTGGTAACCAGCCCCTGGTGGGCTGGTGCGCCCCCCCTTGGGCATCCCATGCGCCTAGGGTTGGAAACCCTAAGGGGTGGGGGCGCCTCCACTTGGCTTGGAGGCCAAGCCACCTCTAGGGCTGCCGCCCCCTTCCCTAGATGGGATCTACAAGGGGCCGGCGCCCCCCCTAGGCCCCTATATATAGTGGAGGGGAGGGAGGGCAGCCGCACCTGAAGCCTTGGCGCCTTCCTCCCTCCCGTGACACCTCTTCCTCCCCGCTTGTGCTTGGCGAAGCCCTGTCGGGATCCCGCTAGTTCCACCACCACGCCGTCATGTTGCTGGATCTCCATCAACTTCTCCTTCCCCCTTGCTGGATCAAGAAGGAGGAGACGTCTCCGCTCCGTACGTGTGTTGAACGCAGAGGTGCCGTCCGTTCGGCGCTAGGGTCATCGGTGATTTGGATCACGACGAGTACGACTCCATCAATCCCGTTCTCTTGAACGCTTCTGCTTAGCGATCTTCAAGGGTATTAGATGCACTCCCTCTCTCTCGTTGCTAGATGACTCCATAGATTGATCTTGGTGATGCGTAGAAAATTTTAAATTCTGCTACGTTCCCCAACACTTCTCCCCCTCGATTCTTTTCAATTTTTCTTTCAAATCCTCGTTTTCTCTTTCAACTAAATTTAACCTCTTGACAATAGGGTCGGTTGGAATTTCTGGTTCAACTACCTCCTACATACAACTATCTATGTCATCTTGATGGGCATAATTTGTCATAAACACGAAATGCAACAAATAATTTTAAAAGAGAATATACCACATCCGAATCATAACAAGGGTGAGGACCGACGGGGACGGATATCAAAACCATGGCACTATGTATAACAAACAACGTACAGGTAAGATAATTATACGAGTAACTATATATCCAAATCACACAAACATCAATTTTTTATACAAAATTTCATGAACAAGAGGCTCACCACAAGGTGGTGCCGGCGACGGGATGGTGCGGGCGATCGACGGTGGTTACGACGGAGATTTAGAAGGCACTAAGTAAACCACACCTACATATGCAAACTAAGTGTTATTTTGACCTCAATTTGCATATAAATCAAATACTACCACATATAATTCCTCCCAAATTACTAAAACCCATAATTAATCACTATATAAACCAATGCAAGAGCTAATCTAGCAATGAGAGATGAAAGGACAAAGTTGCTAACCTTTGTGATCATTTGAATGGATGGGGGCCTGCAAATCTTGACAAATTTGGGGCAAATTTTGTGATGAACTCGAGAGGAAGAAGGGAAGAACAGAGGAGAGGGAGAGGGGGAAGGGGGAAGAACAGAGTGCTGGTGGACGAAGGGTTTATATAGGACGACCTTTAGTACCGGTTCGTGGCACGAACCGGTACTAAAGGTGCCGGAGGGGCCCCACTCTGACAACATCCTGCCACCACTCTCATTAGTACCGGTTCGTGGCACGAACCGGTGCTAAAGGTTCGCCACGAACCGGTACTAAAGAGCTCCTCCCGCCTAGCCGTTGGAACCGGCACTAATGGACACATTAGTGCCGGTTCTGTTACAAACCGGGACTAATGTGTCGCACATTTGACCTTTTTTCTACTAGTGATAGTATGCAATATTTTCTTACATTTATGCAAGAGGCTGTTTTTAAAACTCAAACCCGTGATCTTATAATTTCAAGTCAACAGTTTACCGTTGCGCCAAGGCTCACCTTCAGGGACGAGATATAAGAAGAAAGCAGGGCCCCCGACCCATGCCTTTCATAGCTTTGCTACACGTACATGATGTTATAGGGATAAGGGGGTCACAGGGTGTTATGGTAGTTTTTAATTGGTCATTAACAGAGGCACGAACCCATCCCGTTGAATTCAGGAGATGTTCAGGAAGTTTGGAAGGAGCTTGTAGAATCCTGTAAAAGACCATGAATGACTATCTGTAGCAATGTGTGCAAGACTTCCAAGTCTCCGAGTCAATGTCAACGTAGCTAGTAGAACTGTCGAACTACCATTTTCGGACTATGAGAGCATCCACAACCGGGGGCTGCAAACCCTCTTCAAAAGCCCGGACTAATCAGCACTTGTCATATTCAGCCTAAATATGGGGCAGAAATGAGCCGCCCGGACACTCCCGCCACATCGGACTCGGTCCATACTGGCCCACCTCACCCACATATATTCGTCTCCATCCGCTTATCGAAGCAAATCCTAACCACTTCACTCCACTCCTTTCCACTCCCTTCTGCCACCCGAGCTCACCTCCGGCGAGTTCCGGCCTTCTCCGGCATGACAGACAACGGATCAGACTTCGACCACTTTGGATCTGTTGACTCGGGTGTCATCCTGTGCGGGTTGGAGGAGGCAATGGCAGTCCACATTGCAATCCGCCACTCCCAGGAGGACAGCGCCTGGCCGACGGACGGATCCGTCTGCCGCGACGCCATAACATCGGCTCACTGGGCGCTCGGGTCCTCTGGTGCTGGATCCTCACGGTCCCGACAGCCAAAACACCTCTCCTTCCCCATCATCGGTCGGGAATACTATGAGTCCCCCGGGAACGGGCGGCCCGTCGTGGTAAGGAGAGGATAAGGGTCGCTGAGGCCCGCATCACGGCGGAAATGGCGGCGGGGGAGGCGGCTGATGCGGCGGCGTGGGCGGCCGCATAGGAGGAAGCCATCCAAACCCGCATTGTGAAGAAACGACATCGGAGAAACACGCGCGCCCTCGCCCGAGAGCATAATCGGGCGGCCTGTGACATGCCCGGACTGCCATCGAAGGAGGAGAAGGAGGACAACGACGGCAAGGGCAGCTCCAGCGACGAGCAGATCCGACTCGATCTGTACCGGTCTTCGACCGGTACTTCCGCAAGAAGGACGGCAATGGCGCTGGGAAGGACAAGGGCAGCCGTGAATGAACTCCACCATAGCCAAACATACCAAATTTTAGTAGTCCGATGGTACGTTTAGTTTGTAGTGATGGAGTAGCCGGACGATGTGTGTGCATCCATGTAGTTGCATAAGTTTGTATGAATTTGAGATATAATAATTAAGGTTTTCGGATGTGATTATATTATTTGAGTGGTGTTCGGTCAATGCCCACGGACACACCGGATGCATCCGTGGGCGTTCTAGGGGACGGATTTGACAAGTCGAGCTATTGACGCTCTAAGGGCATGTACACAGGAGCGCTGCTATCTCGCGCGCGCGCGCTGGAACGCGCGATTTCCGACAGGCTGCACTTTGCTTTTTTTAGCAAGTCTGGAATGTCATTTAAGGTAAATCGAGGCCCCACCCATTGAAATCAGGGGGGGGGGGGGGCGAAGATTAAGAGTTCACGGGAGAGAGAGAGAGTAGGGAAGGTCGAGCAATGTACACGCGCATGTGGGCTGATGCATTAACGTTGGTGGGCCCATCTGTTCTTTGGCTTCCGATAGCGTGAGGATACGAGATCGCTCGTTGGAACGCTCGCTCGCGAAGGAGCGTTTCCGCACAGAAATATGTACATTATGTAAAACTGAAACAGGGGAGGCGGGTGAACATGATGCAGGTTTCAGTGACACCCAAATAACGGCCCCTCCGTTTCAAAAAAAATAAATAACGGCCCCTGTCCACACCCATTCATACCGCAGGCTTCAGTGCCCAGTTGTTCAGCTTCTACACAACCATCCATACCGCAGGCTTGATTTACATGTTGAGGCAGTAGAGCCCATTAGAAGCATTGTGCATGAGAAGCATGTCACCGCAAACCACCAGCTCCCAAAGCCATCCGAGAGAAGGAACTGGTCACTGAATTCCACAATCTGGTCTATTGCCACAAGATCAGGATACTGTACTTAAGACCAAGAGTCACTTCCAACATGCCATACCGAGAAGGAGATGTGAGTTGGGGGTGATGCAAGGGGGGCTTTTAGAATGCCATTCTGGTAGAATTTCTCCAACATTTGGCACTGGATGGGAGACGTGGAGTTGAAACCTCCACACCGGTGAACACCTCCGTCGCAGTAGTAGACGAGATCGCCATAGGAAGAGCATGATATTCTGTGCAAAATGAGCACCAATAATTAGAGCCACGGATAAGCACATGATATTTTGCAGATCAAACATGTGTGCCTGTCTGTCAAAGAAACTTAATATGCCCCAGGAGTAAGAAGCATGGATAAATAAATACACGATGCACCCAGAAGGCGAAAAAACTTGCTTACAGAGGTGTCTCCCTTCAGTTAAATTGCTAAACTCAAAAGATTTTGTGTGTGAAATCAGTACATTCAGAACATAAGAAAGATGTATAGCCAAGGGATGCTAGTGCCACCTTTCGGCTAGCAGCACACTCTAAATAAAACCGACAAGTGTGTGCAGCTCTATCCCTCTGACCGATACGACGTTTTTCGATGCATTGAGATGTTGTTCAGAGGTTTCGAAATGCAACTTTCCTCTGGTCAAATTTGTTTTTCTTTATTTCATTTCAGGGGACTCAAATCTGCTCACTAATCAAAACAGAACACTGGTTAAGTATGCGATCAGGTAGCTAGTTGAGTTAAAATGCTTGCCTACTCGGATCAATCCACTAGATCTACTCTAATTCTGGCCTCAGGTAGGTAACCACAGTGTTACTTCCTACAACAGTATCCGCTAAAAAATTCACGGAAACGACCGAGGGTTATGAGATCAGAGACGAAGTGACCAAGAAGCAATTCATCGAAACAAAAAGAAAACAAAGATAGGTGGAACTAGCTAGGGTTTCAGTGCGGTGGAGGGAGGAGAACGAGCCTCGCGGGTGAGGATGGAGAAGGCGATCGTGACGCAGTCGCTGGCTGTTGCGGGCGTCTTCTTCTTCGGTGGACTGCTGACGAACGGAACATGGGAACTCTGAAAACAAATGACACCTCCGAGTTCACATAACCAACGGCTTGGATTCGTCGTTATTGTATCACTATACATAAAAATAGATATAGCATTCCCTGTATTATATTAACGTTCAATCATATTATTGTTTTGAATCTTATAATAAGAACTTTAGTGATCAATCAGATTTCTGCTATATTAATAATGCTTCTCTTGGAACTATCATGCTCTCGCAGTCGTAGGTCATCAACAGGGCCCAATCCATGTTTTTGAACACTGCGAGAGAACTAAATTCTAAAAATTGAACTTGCATAGATAGCTAGATTGGACAGGCAAACAGAAGGACCAACAGGCGACACAGAGTGCAGGACCAACAACACGAGTTGCTACAACGTTCAGGTTGGCAAAAGGGCAAGCATAACAATTAACAAAAACCGACGAGCAAACAACGGCGATTAGAAAGTAATGATCTGGATGGCTTCATTTCCCCAAAGGTCAGGCGTACAGCTTAGGGCATGTTTGGTAGCCCGCATAGAGGCCAACCAAGCCCGCACAGGAAGAAAATTGGCTGTTTGGTTGCTTGTGTTCACTGTTGGGCCTGCATCGCACAGAACTTAAAGCAGCTCCCAGCCAGGACCGCTAGGAACGTTCAAATCGGCAATTTTTTCAGAGACAAGCCCGCATGATGCACGTGGGCAGCGGCGGCTGCACGCGAGCTCAAGAAGTCACGTTGTTTCCCGAAGCGCCGACAATAATTACCCTCAACTTTCCTGACCACTCTCTCTCCACTCTTCCACTCTCAAACCGGCGACGGCTGCAGCGATCAACGGATCGGAGATCAACAAGGCAACCACCGACCGAATTTCACCAGCGTCAGCAACATCACCCGAAGCACTTCAGCAATGGCGGCAAGCCATATTTTCACCTGCTAACCTAGTATTTCGCATTCGATCCGCATCCCAGGGGAATGGGAAATCGGGGTAAATAGCTATAGGATTGACCATAACTTGACGATGTGTACTAAGTACCCATGGATTTTAGGGTTCCGATACGAATTGAGTACAAGAGGAATGGGGGGGGATTGGGGGTTAATCTTACACAGTAGCTTAAAATCTTAAGCCCCAGCAACCCTTGAGGCGGTTGGAGCGGTGGGGACCCTTGGCCTCGTTCTTGTCCTCCCGTTGGACCACCGTATTGTCATTGTCGCCGGAGTCCAAATCGATTGGCAAATTACGATGGCCTGGCTCCGACGTCCTGACCACCATCTCCACCGCTTCTTCTCCTCCAGCTCAAAAACCAATGACCTCTGGCGCCACCAAAGTCCTATTCAGGCACACTGGCCTTGAGGAGCCCTATACTTGGTCCACCGTGCCCTTTGTCCAGCATCGACGGAGTCAGCCTGATTCATGGCCCAGCGAAGGATGTAGACTGACGTAGCACCCTTCGCTGGGTCAGGAATCAACGTCTTCAACTCCTCTGTCATCGCCTTCCTGACCACAGCATTTGCCTCCTTATGCATGCCTTCGATACTACTGAAGTTCAAGCACGCTTTCATGGTGTTCCCGAACTTGGTGCGGTCATCGAGCGAGCATCCGGCCTCCATCCAATGCCTGGGGCACTGAATGCTCGCTCGATGACCGCACCAAGTTCGGGAACATCATGGAAGTGCTTGAACTTCAGCAGCATTGTAGACATGCACAAGGGGGCAGACACTATGGTGAAGAAGGCGACGATGGAGGAGTTGAAGACGTTGATTCCTGACCTAGCGAAGGGCGCTATGTCAGCCAACAGCCCAACATATTCGCTGGGCCATGAATCAGGCCGACTCCGGCGAGCGTAGACAAAGGGCAAGGTGGGCCAAGTACAGAGAGCTTCTCATGACGAGCATGCCGCAGCGTAATGGAATAGGACTTTGGTGGCATCAGAGGTCATCGGTTTGGAGCATGAGGAGGAGATGGTTGTCAGGGCGCCGGAGCCAGGCCATCATACTTTGCCAATCGACTCTGGTGAGGACGACAAAACGGTGGATCAGCCGGAGGACAAGAACAAGGCCAAAAGCCCCCACCACTCCAACCACCTTGAGGGTCACCGGGCCTAAGATTTGAAACTACCGTGTAAGATTAACCCCCAATCTCCATTCCCCTTGTACTCAATCCAGATCAGAACCCTAAAATCCATGGCTACTTAGTACTCATCGTTAAGTTATGGTCAATCCTATGACTATTTACCCTGATTGCCTATTCCCCTAGAACACGGATCTAATCTAAACGCAGATCAAATGTGAAATAGTAGGTTAGGAGCTGAAAATACGGCTTACCGCCATTACCGAAAAGATGCCGTTGATGTTGCTGACACCAGTGAAGTCTGGACGGTGGTCGCCTTGCTGATCTCCGATCCGCTGATCGCCGTCACTGACGGTGTGAGAGTGGAAGAGTGAAGAGAGAGAGAGCGGTGAGGGAAGGTGAGGGTAATTATTGTTGGTGCTTCAGAAGACAACGCGACTTCTCGAGTGTGGCTACTCGCGTGCAGCCACCGCCGCCCACGTGCATCCCGTGGACTGACTTTGAAAAAACTGCCATTTGGACGTTCCTAGCGGGCCTGCCTGGGAGCTGCTTTAAGTTCCGTGCGATTCAGGCCCAACAGTGAACACAGGGAATCAAACAACCCATTTTCCTCCTGTGCGGGCCTGGTTGGCCTCTATGAGGGCTACGGAACACGCCAATGCCTTGTGTTTCCGTCTAAACAAGCGAGCAACCAAACAGGCCACCTTTCGTCACGCCCACGCAAGCTAGAGGGTATGCAGGCAAACAAACAACACGCAGATGTTGGTTTTTTGCCTGTTTTCCCTCAGCCAAGCCCAACTAGGTCAAGCATGCAATGCAGACAAAAGTTGCTACGAGAACCAAACCCTCCCTTTGTGTTGCCTTTGCGGTGGAAGGAGCATCCCTCGCGCTTTCCTCCTGTAGGCTGGCAGAGCACCGTCTGCCACCCTGCGCACACCACCATGGTCTGAGAGTGGCTGAACACGGTCGTTCTGTGATCAAGACAACAGAAAGTTGGAAACATCAGTCATAATGACTTAACTGAACTACAGTTTATTTTTTGCGAATGAATAAGTTAACTGAACTTGGTAGGTACATAAGCATCAATATAAATCAGGGACAGACAAACAACATACTATCAAAGGAGGCAGATCCAACATTTGACGAGGAATGATCTTCAAATTTAAAATTAGTATAATCAGCTCGAAGTTTTGAGTAAGCTTGACCTACGAGGTGACATCTGACATGTCTCAATCCATTTAACTCGAATGTTTCAACTAGTCGAGCAGTACCAACGGCAGCATTAGCACAGGCGACCGACAAGGGCACATCATGAGCGAAGCACAACACCTGTATTACTAGAAGATGCACATGTTCCTAAATCTACAGACCTTCTCACACATCAGCATCTCTATGTCAAAATTGCATAAAGAAACCTAATCTTTACCAAGGCATAGCAATTTTTTTTAATATCAGTTCCTCTGGTCAATAGTACACTCCACCGGCCATCAGAATTTATGTTGCTATTGTGTATGTAGAGCATTTGCTAGGAAGACAGGGGTAAAGCGGGGGGAAAGATGATGAACTCATCTTGCAGTTACATGTTGAAGCAGCCCTGGCACTTACATCCTGCACGCAGAGACGAACGCATCGTTAGGGGGCAGGCTAAGAGAGCAATCAACCACCAGATTCTATACGCGACAGCGACACGCACGTACCATGAAGAAGGAGTTGGGGGACTGCGCGAGGCGCTTCTTCTTGTGCTTGGGCTTCTCGAGCTTCTGCAGCACCTGCTCCGATCCCCAAGCGAGGTCACGAGACCGACAGAGAGAGAATCAAGCTACGGCGTGCGATCAGACGACGGGAGCAGGCATTCGAAATCGATCGAAGGGGTCAGCGTACCATCTTGGACGAGCGGCGGTGCTGGCGACGGAGAGGATGCGAGCAGAGCACGGGGTGGCGGCGGGGGACGGAGAGGATGCGAGCACAGCACGGGGTGGCGGCGGGCTAGGGCTGCGGGGTTTTTTCTTTTCGAGTCACGCTAGGGCTGCGGCTGGAAGAGGCGTCCCGGCGAGGGCGCCCCTATTTCTCGCTTTCAGCGAGACAGGGGCAAAAGCCTGCCAAAAGCCTCGCGTCGGGGAAACCCCAGATGGGCCGACACAGCCGCGCGGACGCCATGGCCTGTTTTTTTTAATCTTTTTCTGTTTTTTGTTTTATTTTTGTACTTTTCTTTATCTATCTATATATATATATATATACTACCTAAAAAACATAAGGTTCTCATTTCAATCAACTTCATTTACTTACCTTCTGAACCAATTCCACTTTCATTTACTTACCAAATTTTTGATCAAAGTAGAAGGTAATTCACGGGCAGAATTTGATGAACATTTATTTACACAATCGCATTATTATGAACATGTATATCATAATTTAATGTACTAGAATATTTCATCCAACCTTCCTTATATACGTCCAGCTCTTTGCTTCTCCTCTTTGATTTTTTGTCACATCCATTCTCCCTAAAATAGAATCAATTATCTCATGTTTTATTAACTTAGCAAAATAAGTGGTTAAGAATAAAATGACAGGTAAATCATGACAATTGCATACAAAGGCTTGCTAAGATTTTAACACATCAATAATGTGCAATCTCGGGCTAATCTATTAGAATGTTTAAACTCCCGTTGCAACGCTCGGGAACTGCATAGTACTTTAAGATACTCCACCTCCTTTGATAGTCTTCAAAAACACATTTGAAAAATCTTGAACATGTATTCGAAAAAATGTTGAATAAGTATTAAAAATTGTTGAAAGAGTATTAGGAAAAATATTGAATAAGTATTAAAAAATGTTGAACGAGTATTTGAAAATATTGAACAAGTATTGGAGAAATGTTGAATAAGTATTAAAAACGTTGAACAAATATTTGAAAAAATGTTAAATAAGTAATAAAAAATAGTGAACAATTAATTGAAAATGTTGAAGAAGTATTTTAAAAATGTTGAATGAGTATTTAAAATGTTGAACGAGTATTTGAGAGATGTTGAATAAGTATTAAAAATGTTGAGCGCATATTTGAAATATATTGAACAGGTATTTAAATCATTGAATAAGTGTTTGAGGAATGTTGAATAGTATTAAAAAATGTTGAGTGAATATTTGAATAATGTTGAATAAGTGTTAAAATGTTGAACAAGTATTTAAAAAATGTTGAATAAGCGATAGGACAATGTTGAATGTGCATACAAAAAATGTTGATCACATACTAAAAAACTGTTTCTGACATACCGAAAATGCAGAGTGCAAAATGAAAACAAACATAAGAAAAAATAAAAGGAAAAAATTAAAAATGAAGAAGAAAGCCAAAAGAAATAAAGAAAACAAAAAAAGAAACAAAAGAAAACAAAGGAAAAAGACAATAAAACCCCGAGGAAATCTATCTATCTATCTACTACTTAAAAAAGCATAAGGTTCTCATTTCACCTTTCTTCCCATCACCCCTTCGTCCAACCTTTACTATATGATAATCAATCAATTTAATTTACTTACCTTCTGAACCAATTTCACTTTTATTTACTTACCAAATTTCTGATCAAAGTAGAAGGTAATTCACGGGCAGAATTTGATGAACATTTATTTACACAATCGCATTATTATGAACATGTATATCATAATTTAACATACTAGAATATTTCGTCCGACCTTCCTTATATACGTCCAACTCTTTGCTTCTCCTCTTTGATTTTTTCCTCACATCCATTCTCCCTAAAATAGAATCAATTGTCTCATGTTTTATTTACTTAGCAAAATAAGTGCTTAAGAATAAAATGGCAGGTAAATCATGACAATTGCATACAAAAGCTTGCCAAGATTTTAACGCATCAATAACATGTAATCTTGGGCTAATCTGCTAGAATGTTTAAACTCCCGTTGCAATGCTCGCGCAATTGTCTAGTACTTTAAAATATTCTACCTCCTTTGATAGTCTTCAAAAACACACTTGAAAAAATCTTGAACAAGTATTTGAAAAAATGTTGAATAAGTATTAAAAATTGTTGAAAGAGTATTTGAAAAATTATTGAAAAATGTTGAATGAGTATTCGAAAATATTGAACAAGTATTGGAAAAATGTTGAATAAGTATTAAAAATGTTGAACAAATATTTGAAAAATGTTGAATAAGTAATAAAAAATGTTGAACAAGTATTTGAAAAATGTTGAAAACATATTTTAAAAATGTTGAATGACTATTTAAAATGTTGAACGAGTATTTGAGAAATGTTGAATAAGTATTAAAAATGTTGAGCGCGTATTTGAAAAATGTTGAACAAGTATTTAAATCGTTGAATAAGTTTGAGAAATGTTGAATAAGTATTAAAAATATTGAGTGAGTATTTGAATAATGTTGAATATGTGTTAAAATATTGAACAAGTATTTAAAAAATGTTGAATAAGCATTAGGACAATGTTGAATGTGTATACAAAAAAATGTTGATCACATACTAAAAAATTGTTTTTGACATACCGAAAATGCAGAGTGAAAATGAAAACAAACATAAGAAAAAATAAAAGGAAAATCTTAAAAATGAAGAAGAAAAGCAAGAGAAGTAAAGAAAACCAAAAAAGAAACAAAAGAGAACGAAGGAAAAAGAAAATAAAACCCCGAGGAAACAAATGAAAAGGGAAAATGCAGAAGAGAAACGAAAAGAAACAAAAGAAAACGAAAAGGAGGAAAAAAACCGAAGAAAACCGAATAAAACAGAAAAAAATACCTAGAAAAATCTATCAAGTATGCAGCGCCTTGGAGTTTGACATGAGACGCATGCTATCCTAGTGGCTAGCAATCTATTCTCGCAATTACGAGAGATCGAGGGATCGATCGAATCCAGCCGCTCCACTCTGCTTTTTCTTTCTTTTTAGGTGCGAGTAATGGACCGACCCGATTACCACAACACATGTCTCGCAGTAAGAGAGACAGACGGCAGTCTGTCACGTCGGGAAGCTCCAGCCTCCTTTTCTATTTTTTCCTTTCTTCTTTACTTTTATTTATACTTTAATATATATATATATATATATATATATATATATATATAATATTAGAAGAAACACTCTATAAAAACATGTTGAACAAGTATTTGAAAAATATTGAATAAGTACTAAAAAATGTTGAACATGAATTTGAAAAATGTTGAATAAGTACTAAAAAATGTTGAATAAGTATTTTAAAAGTTGGACAAGTATTTGAAAAATATTGAATAAGTATTAAAAGATGTTGAATGAGTATATGAAAAATGTGGAACAAGTATTTAAGTAAGTATTAAAAATATTGAACAAGTATTTGTAAATATGTTGAATAAGTACTAAAAAAAATATTGAATGAGTATTCGAAAAATGTTGAACACATGTTAAAAAAATGTTGAATAAGGGTTAAAAAATGTTGAACGGGTATTTGAAAAATATTGAACAATTATTTGGAAAATATTGAATAGGTATTAAAATGATGAACGAGTATTTAAAAAATGTTGAATAAACGTTCAAACAATGTTGATCGTGTATACAAAATAAATGATATCGCTTATTAAAAAAAGTTTTTGACATATATGAAAATGTAGAATGAAAATAAACATAAGAAAAAACAAAAAACAGATAAGAAAGAAGAAAACCAAACAAAAAATTGAGAAGAAAAAAAGAAAATGAAAAACATGAAGAGAAAATGAAAAGAAAAAACAGAAAAAGAAACCAATGAAAGCAACGGGAAAACCGGCTTCATTTGCCTCAATTACGAAACTCACGTGCGAAACTTCGGTGCAGTGGATAGCAGCTTTAGCTCTCTACAAGGAGACTGATCGGACCCCACTTCTCCCATTTTCTTTACCTTTTCCATTTAAGTGCGCAAACATCGGTTGACCCAATTACTTAACTTAACGTCCTTATAGCCGACTGATACGTTTTCAACGTATCTATAATTTTTGATTGTTTCATACTATATTATCTATTTTTTTAACATTATTGGGCTTTATTATTCAGTTTTAGTTATTTTTGGGACTACCCTATTAACCGGATGCCCAGCTCAGAATTGATGTTTTTTTTTTCCTATTTTAGGATTTCGAAGAAAAGGAATATCAAACGGAGTCCAAACAGAATGAAACCTTCGGGAACATGATTTTCTCACCGAACATGATTCAGGAGACTTGGACCCTACTACGTCAAGAAACAAAGGAGGAGGCCACGAGGTAGGGAGCGCGCCTACCCCCCCCCCAGGCGCGCCCTCCACCCTTGTGGGCCCCCTGTTGCTCCACCGACGTACTCCTTCCTCCTATATATACCTACGTACCCCTAAACCCTAAACGATCAGATACGGAGCGAAAACCCTAATTCCACCGCCGCAACTTTCTGTATCCACGAGATCCCATCTTGGGGCCTGTTCCGGAGCTCCGCCGGAGGGGGTATCCATCACGGAGGGCTTCTACATCATCACCATAGCCCCTCCGAAGAAGTGTGAGTAGTTCACTTCAAACCTACGGGTCCATAGTTATTAGGTAGATGGCTTCTTCTCTCTTTTTGGATCTCAATACAATGTTCTCCCATTCTCTTGTGGAGATCTATTAGATGTAATCTTCTTTTGCGGTGTGTTTGTTGAGACCAATGAATTGTGGGTTTTTGATCAAGTCTATTTATGAACAATATTTGAATCTTCTCTGAATTCTTTTATGTATGATTGGTTATCTTTGCAAGTCTCTTCAAATTATCAGTTTGGTTTGGCCTACTAGATTGATCTTTCTTGCAATGGGAGAAGTGCTTAGCTTCGGGTTCAATCTTGCGGTGTCCTTTCCCAGTGACAGTAGGGGCAGCAAGGCACGTATTGTATTGTTGCCATCGAGAATAACAAGATGGGGTTTTCTTCATATTGCATGAGTTTATCCCTCTACATCATGGCATCTTGCTTAAGGCGTTACTCTGTTTTCATGAACTTAATACTCTAGATGCATGCTGAATAGCGGTCGATGAGTGAAGTAATAATAGTAGATGCAGGCAGGAGTCGGTCTACTTGTCTCGGACGTGATGCCTATATACATGATCATACCTAGATATTCTCATAACTATGCTCAATTCTGTCAATTGCTGAACAATAATTCGTTCACCCATCGTAGAATACTTATGCTCTTGAGAGAAGCTACTAGTGAAACCTATGCCCCTCGGGTCTATCTTCATCATATTAATCTTCCAATAGTTAGTTTTCCTTTGCTTTTTTCTTTGCTTTTATTTTACTTTGCATCTTTATCATAAAAATATCAAAAATATTATCTTATTATATCTATCAAATCTCACTCTCGTAAGTGGCCGTGTAGGGATTGACAACCCCTTATCACGTTGGTTGCGAGGATTTATTTGTTTTGTGCAGGTACGAGGGACTCGCGCGTAGCCTCCTACTGAATTAATACCTTGATTCTTAAAAACTGAGGAAAATACTTACGCTACTTTGCTGCATCATCCCTTCCTATTCGGGAAAAACCAATCCAGTGTTCAAGAGGTAGCACCGGCTGTTCTTGTATTTTTGGCATTTTATCATTCACTAGAGTCGAGTAGTTCTAGTGGTCATGCGAACTTGTATGTTATAAAACCATGGCTCAAGTTTGAATTCTGGAGACGGACACCTTTTTTGTTCTTTTTTTACGCTCGTATAAGTTTGCTGCACCCTGAGCGGTCTTAGCGAACAGGCGAGTCAGCCTTGTTGGGCCAGGCGCTCAGGCCTAGGTGGGCAGTGCATGGGCGCCAGTATGAGCGGCGCTGAAGACGCGTCTTAGGAGCTCCCAAACAACTCTGTCACCACTAAAAAAACATTAAAAACCAGTGAAAAACCCTTCGCAAATGGGAGCTACATCCACCGGGCTGTCCTTTTTTGGCATCGTCTAATTTATAAATTTACTATGGTATACTGAATAAATGTGCCATGCTATCTAGAAAATAAATTGTCGTGCTATAATTTACAAACAAATAGGAATGGTTCGACTGCAACTTGGACAGATAAATGTTTATCTAGATCATAGGAAAACTATAAAACATTAGGGTGTTTCACAAGGAAACTAAGAAAAAACGGTTTCTCTGAAAATCATGGAAATTTATATTAAGAAAATTGTGCAGTGTTCACATAGCAAATTTTGCGTCGCAAAAAAAGATTGTAATTGTGAGAAGGCGAAAAATTGGCCATGGCAATAAGGCTGGTAGTATACCACAAAGAATTTGGCATGGTCAATACAATAATTTTGCGATGATCTTTTCTCTAGAAATGCCATGAATGGAAAACATGAAAATATAAATGTTCCATGTGCCTAATAGAAACATGACCCTTGAAGTTACCATGTTTTAGAAAACCACAAATTATTAAAAAAAACTTGACATCTGAACATTACAAAAATGTGTAAATTTGCCATGTGAGAACTTGAAAATTTCATAAAATTGCCACATGGACACTATGAAAATTTATGAATTTGCCATGTTTGAAAAATAAAATGTTATGAATTTGCCATGTGACTAGTAGATTTTTGGTTCAAAATTTGCACTGTGTAGTACATGTTTTTATTATAAACTACAAAAATATGTAAAATTTCCATGTGACAAAGTAGAAGTATTTCCAAAATTGCCATGAATATGGGAGAACAAAGCTTGCCATGTGTAGAAAAAGACCTAACTTTGCCATTTTTGAAAGATGAAAAACATTCTAAATTTGTCGTGTGGCTAGGAGAAAATGTTTCTAAATTCTCCATCTATAGAAACCATTTTTTCTTAAAAATAGAAAAAGGAAATCTAAAATGTTTGATGTGAATATTAGAAACCCTAGCAAAAGAGCCCGTGCGTTGCAACGGGAGAAAAAAAAAACCACACACTCCTAACACAATAACCAGTTCTCAAGACCCCAATGGGTCCACATCTTTTGTTTCAACATGGCATCTAATCAGTCTTGCCGTTTATCATTCTTTCCACCCTCGTTGATAGACATGCATGGTTATAGATGATTTTTTTCGTCTCCAGTCTATTTTTGCCAAGGTGTTCATTTTCAACCTAGATCGGCACCAGTATGAAAGAAAGACGAGTCTTACAGTACTAATTTAGGTTGCATCCTAAATATCATTAAAAATTATTAACAGGTGTAACAACATCATATTTAGATTCTACATATTTTTCTAATCAGTTTTCATATATAACATTTTCAAATTGGAGTTAGGGTTTAAAAGATATAAATATTTCTTTAAAGCATTTGAATATGTACCTAAACAACATTTAAAATTGGTTAGTAGGTAAAATAAACATCATATTCAAATTTTACTAATTTTTCTAATCAATTTTCATATATAACATGTTAAAAATGGAGTTGCGGTTTAAAAGATATGATTATTTTTTATAATTGAATTTGTTAAAAAAGTTATTTTCTAGATGGACGACGGGTTTATTAATCGAAACCCCAGTTTTTTTTTTGCAAAAAGAGAAACAATTTTTATTCTCGCATAAAGTAGGGCCGCGGGTTTATTAACCGAAACCTCAGGGGATTTCTGCAAAACACAAACATTTTTCTATTCTCACTTAAAACAGGACCGTGGGTTGATTTCAGGAAAATGCGGCCGGGGGGGAGGGGGGGTCTGCAAAATTTATGACATACGACTAGAAGCAGTCCTCGCTTTATTATTAGGTCGAGATTTTCAAAAGTTGCCGTTTCTTATACATCAAAAAACATAAATTGCAATCTAAACATGATATGTTTTCCTGAATTTTCCATCATTGAAGGGAACAGTAAAATGTAAAAAAATTGTTGGAAAGTATTTCGGTAAAATAATAAACAAAGTAAAATGTTTACATGTAAAAATTAGGAAAAGATCATATATTGCAAAAACAAAAATAATGTCATTGAAATTAGCTATGTAGATCATGGCAAAATGTGAAGAAAAGATTACTTGTACCGTGGTAAGTATACATATTATGGCAGAAAGTACTACCCATAGCACGCAAAATGTTGTTTGATTGTCTAATTTGGAGAAAACAAACATGGTATTGGGGGTAAAAAGGGGTTAATTAGCCATGGAAAATTTAGAAGAAAAATGTATTTTGTAAAACAATAAATTTCATGCCAAATTAGCTCCGTAGATCATGACAATGTGGATAAAAAGGTACTTGTATCATGTTAACTATATGTATCATGGCAAAATTACTATCTATTATCATGGCAAATGTTCTTTGTCTCGCTAATTTTGAGAAGCCACAATATTCGCAAAATAGCTAAATATGTTGAGGATAGCGCTTATTGTTAGTGTTTTGGCCAGTCAGGAATTAGAGATTAATCACAAATCGACAGACTAATCGATTTTATCAGTCGACTATTAATCAAGCATTTTCTTTTGCACATCACAAGTTCTCAACACTAGAATATGCTATATTCAACAGAAAAAACAAATTGACAGAAGTGTTACCTTGATTACCTGAGTCCTTGCGCAATGACAAACAAAATAGGATAACAATACATATTACATAACAAGGTCCAAAAACACAAATAAACCTACTTCTTGCACACATAGTGCTAGGAATAGGCGCAATTAACGGTAGATTCCTGATATAAATCTGCCCAACCAAAAAATGCTGATGATATGGCATAATCTTATCGGTCACCCCCCGAGTAGTGATAAATCGTTGAATCAGCCGATTTTTTGAACAGTGGTTGTTGCCACTACAAATTTAGGAAAATGTATTTTGTAAAAACAAATAAAGCATGGAAAATCTTGTATATCTAAATAGCTAGCCTCCACTAATCTATTTCTCTCAACATGCAAGTATGTCATCTCAATATGCAACTTGCACGGGATAAAAGGCCCACCTCAACATACAACCATGAATAGAAAAGGCCGACCTCTACATGCAAACATGCATGAGAATTTTCATTATGTCATGTTGTTTGCATTTAATAAAACTTTACAACTATACAATAATCAAACACAATAAATCATATGCATTTTCTGTTTTAATTCTCATATTATTAATCCAAAAATGTATATATTGCATAAAAACAAATCTTATCGAAATATGTCACAGAATAATTCCGCAACAATGTGCGGGGACAACTGAACCATGTTTTCAATGGTGTCTTAACTTCCATGTTATGATTTGCAGTGGGAGATAGAGCAAGAATATTTGCAAGAATAATCAGCAAAGTGTGTCCCACTACTACTTGAATACTTAGCAAAAGCAACTTGGTCCTAGTACATTCAAGCATATACCAAACGAGCAAAAAGTCTGCCCATTATAACATACATATAGCAGGTGAATATCTAGATATCTTGTGGCAAAAGGGAGAGCAGACATGTCAATAACTGATCACATTGCAGTGGAAGAAACCATAAACGTGTGATGCTGAATGAAGAAACTCATGAGCAATGTCGTCAATAGCATGACTAGGAAATAGGAACAACATGAAGAAAACCAAAGTGCATTTCTATTTTTACAAATAAATAAATCAAGAAGGTCTTCTAACTATGACTACGTGCCTATGGTTGTGGGGCTCTAGTGTAAAGCGATATCGATGGAAGATATTTTCTATTTCCAAAAAGCAAAGCTTGTGATTTGATGAACTAATTTCAATTTAGTTTGTGCCAGACCACATCCAACACAAAAATGCAGGACACCATAGCCCAACTGCTTGGCAGGTATCCAATTCTCTTCGGTCAAACGGGATGGTGGAGACGAGTCTCCGGATCACCGACCTTCGCCAATGCACACATGCATTTTGTGTCCTTGCTCCTGCCGATCTTTATTACGTTTTCCTCTCTAGTAGCAAAAAGACTGTTTTTCCTCATATGACACACACACTAAGCGTTTGCTACACACTGCAATACAAACACATCTCAATGACCTCTATTGAGGTCTATGTTGCAGTAGTTTGATTTATGGTCAAAATGTTGTCAAGTCTACCCTAAAAATACATCCTAATAGTCCACATTTGTATTCAGTTCCTTCTAAAATCTTAGCTCATTAGCGAATAACATACCACTCACGACCCTTTTTTTCTTGCGAAGACATACAACTCATGATCTAACAGCAAAGAAAGGTAAGCAGACATAAACCCGTGCAAATAGGGATATATATAACAAGGCAGAGTGGTCATTAGCCACAACTCTCGTTAAATCATCAACACGGTAAGTGTGAAGGTACTGAATGTGTGTAACTCATGGGGAAATAAGTAGCGATATCAAGCAATTGTTTAATAGGAAATGGTCCAAGCATGACCAAATTTATTCTACTAGTAGCAAGTATGACCAAATGACTAGTTAACAAGAGTACAAGAAGAGCATGAAGGGATCTAAGTAGTTGATCTCACTACTTCTGTAGACCTTGATAACCAGTGAACATCGGATTTTTTAGGCATGGCAAAATATACATTTTTCATGGCAAGTTGTGTTCGCCGAGGATTGCAAGTTTGGTTGGCGAGCATGCAAATCCCCCTCAGTTCATTTCTACCAGGAAATTGCTATGCTTGCAAACTAAGTTTGCCATTCTCACATCAATATAAATTGTCATAAAAAATGTTCGATTTGCCATGTCTAAAAATCAAACGTCAAATTCTCGCCTTCCCGGCTTCTATTTATCTGTCCTCTCCTGGTGTGACTGCTGATGTTAGTGGCAACCAACAGAGGTGGCGGTTAGCACCCTCCGCTCCTCCCCGTGCGTCCATGGCCCTAGGCATTAGGAACATGCTTTCCCGATTGTCGTCAATAGCAACGCAGGCGACGACGTCCTCTGCATCCGCGACCACAAGTTGCATCATCTTTTTGAAGAAAAGAAGGGCTTCCCCCTTCCGATTTCTATTAAGGGAAACCAAACATAACCATGAGCTACAAGCACCAATTCACTTACAGAAAGTAGCTAAAGATCTCACAGACTGCATCCTCGTGATGCAACAACATGCGTGTCCTCCGCTTCTCCATGGTGCGGCGAGGCAACTCTCTCTGGCAGACAACCCAACAAATATTCGTCTCAACAGACTCCAAGTCCCTCTTCCATGGTCGCATCCTCACATGGTTCCGCTAGCCAGCGCCATGCCGCAAACCACCCTTGCCCTAGTTGAGATCCCACGGGCGCTGCCGTCACAGCACCATCGCCGGGGAGAGAGAGGGTTCGACGGGGGAGGAAAAGAAAAGAAGAGGAAGAGTGGGGAGAGGGGGGGGGGTGACGATGCCGAACAATTGATGTGCAATCCTCGTGCGCAGAGATCCGTGCGCTTGATTGGATAGTTAGAACAATGATGGCGCGAAAAAAGCTTAGAACCGACGTCAATTCTATAGCATTTGGGTTATGTCTTCCTAGGAGGGAAGCTCCCTTCTTTACATTCTTAACTAGAACATGAAGGCGCGCGTTGCCGCGCCTGCCCATCGTGAAGCAAATGATTATAAGTATCAGCAAAAACTTGAATGCATAAACAATTTATAATTTGTATCATTCGAATCACTTGAATCATAGTGGCACGATGTCAATGGTTGGGCATATTTATTTAAGTTATATACAGTTGGCCTACTTGCAAAAAAATATTTTCTTTTTGGCATGTTCACGAGGAAAGAGATGAAAAAAAATGAATACAATAAACATCATTTTTTTCCTTAGTTGTGCTTCATTTCATTTATGAATTGAGAGAAAGTTTGCATAATAACACATAATCATTAAAACAACTTCTCAAGGAGCTCGGTCCTCGCATGATGCCTTGATTTGTAGCTAATTAATTGTAAACAAAAATACTATAGAAATACTCAGTTCCTGTCTTGGAAGAGACACTGCAAAGGGTATCATTTGAAGAAAAACAGTGCTGCCCTCTTTTCAACCTGGAAAGCCCGGCCCTTGTGCTGAAGCTCTAGGGACGGCTTTTCGCCTGCTGATAGGAGTGTAGAATTGACACATAAATAAAACCTGGATACAAGATGGACGCAGACAAACATAGGCAAACGTCTAATCATGCTTGAAAGCATATGCACAAAGTTGACCTATTAGGTATGCAAGAAGAACACCCATCGGCAGTAGCAAGAACCATGGTAGAACTTGATGAAAATTTTCTCAAGGCAAAACAGATTTCTCTCAAACTGATGTTTGAAAACCCATCACATCAATTTCGATTTAAGGAATTAAAGGTGCGTCTCAACTGAGGCTTCATAAGCAGCACCCGTTGTCAGAGTGACCCGAATAGGTGTAGTAATTCTTTGTGCACCATTAGTGGTCGGGCTCCAGCAGAAACCTAGATAAAGGAATATTAAGTTGTGTGATCTGGATGTCAACCTGAGTTTTGCCAACATAAAGGGATACTGTAAGAGGGACGATATGAAATATTTATTACATATAATAGGAAAACAACAACAACAAGTCAACAGGTAAATGAATAATGCATTAATATCATCTGACATGGAGCATAGTGTGGAAAATTTGGAACTTCGATGCTTACTTCTCAGCATATCTACAGCAAAGGATAAAAAAACAGAACTTGGATTTCAGTTTTATTGACAGAGTGTGGAACTATATCAAACAATTACTTACAATGTTGACTACAGTACAGTTTGAAAAATGGGTCAATTTCATTGCTGTTGACTATTATCGTGAGCTGGTACAAGCATTTCAGCAGTTGCAAATGCCTACCCATATAAACACAACAAAACGAAGGACGACTCTTCATGCCTAAACAAGTAAAATGTACCTACCTAGAAGTTATGCTGGGAAAGACGAATCTGCAAGGTGTGGTCAAACAAACAGGTCATTATTCATCTCATCGGCTACAATTTTTGGCACGTGATACACCAAAAATATACCCAAAATTGAAAGCGAACAGCACAATACAGCCTGGTCCCAATTTATCTCAAATGCACGAACTTACCAAAGATGTTCACATGGAACACACGAATATCACCAGACACCATGTAAAGCTATAGAGAATACCTTGTGGTTCCACGCAATCCCGAGCCTCTTAAAAGAGTTAACCCGCTGAAGGAAACCTGCCATGACAACAAAACCAACAAAGTTAATAGAAGGGCCAGACCACACCCCATGCATCCGAATTTTTTTAAGCTCTACCGATATAGCGTGACCTCACATTTGTTCTTCACAGAAGGGGTGACTATTTGCCTAGCTTGTTGTTTTCGGCATGATAAAAAAAGTACAAGGAAATATTTCCGCTCACCAGGATCCCGGCCAAGTGAGCACACACCTCTGATCATTTTGCTCAAACCTCTCTCTGGTTATTTGTTGTCCAAGAACCTTGTGAGGCACCGGTCCAAAAGAAAAGAAAGCCAATCCGACAAAATGTTCGACTCTGAGGGAATGAATTGATTTGCGAGTATTTTGTGAACTGCTGATACCTGACAGTCGGCGATGGATGCCGACGACGCAGGCAGCCAATGCAGCCACCATGGACGAACACTGCATGGCACAAATTAAAATTGTAAAGAAGGGGCCTGCAGAGGAACAATACAGGACGGGGTGGACGGCACGTACGCGGAGGCAGACGCGCAACAGAAGCGCGGAGATGGCGGCGGCGCATCCTGGAGGAAGGAACGACGATGGATCACGGAGGAAGGGGAAGAGGAGAAGGTGGAGTTGTTCGCCCAGGAGGATAGCGCTGGAACCTGACAACCTGGCTTGTTACCGAATGGGAAGACCTGGGCCTTCGACAGCCCAATTACGGAGAGAAACCGAAGCTCGTTCTCCGGGGTAGCGGCCCACAAGACGGTGCCTGGATCGCGTGCGAAACGACCTGCGACGAGGGAGTTCAATCTAGATCGTACGTTAGAGTGATCCGATGGCTGAGAGGCTTAAAACGCTGTGGTGGCTTGTTGGTAGCTGCGTTATACTGTTTTGTAATTGATTGACTTGATTGTCTTCCTGATCAGTGATTAGTATTGATGGCCCTTGAGCTCGATTTGAAGGACCCACGAGGAAAGATCGCATGTAGACTTTATTGGGTCTGGCATAAAATTTAATCAGATGACCTCTTTGGTCTTCGGGTTGGCTCATCCAAGATCCGATTAACTTGATTTTGAAACTAGTCATTTACCCAGGTGAAGATGCGGGTACTTTTATTTTTTTAATCGTAGCCTGCAGCTTATCTGCTATACGTGATGTGCTTATTGGTTGGTTCATTAGTTAGATTCATCCGAAAAACATCGCTTTGTTTTTCTTTCTTGTGGGTAAAAAAAAAACACCGCTTTGTTGGTTCCGAGTAGTCGCGTGCCATTCGGTTTGTTGGTATTGGTACAGAGTGACCTTTTACAACATAAATAATTCTTTTTGCGCAGAATGTAAGTTATATACTAAAATTACGTCAATTAATTTGGATCGGAGGGAATAGTAGAATCTGTACTCTGCTCAAGCATAACACATTTATGCTCTAAAGTTTTTGGTCGTTTGGTTAAGAGTTGCAAAATTCTTCATAGAATGTAAGAAAGTACGTACACTGCACATTACGTACGTATCATACTTCGGCAGTGAGTATTGCTTTAGATTTTGGCCTCGTTCGGTGTTCATCCGCTTCACTGTTCCACTCTAGAAGTGGACAGAGCTGCAGTGAAAAGTCTTGAAGCGGGCGAAACGATGCTCCGCAGATCCGCGGATTTCAAAGAGCCGGCGCATTGCCGAACGGTCCGACTCCGTCGCTCCATCCATCTCCGAGGAAAGCTTCAGGCGAAACTCTGCCGATCGAGAGTGGTGGTGATGGGTGGTGACCAACGGGCAGGAGGCAGATATTCTCGCATTTCCTATTGTTTATTTATTATTTTCTGGTTAGGTGCACGACCCGAGAGAAAAACGCGTCACTGGGAACGCAAAAGGCGGCCCTTTCTGGTTTTGGGCTGTCGGTATGGTGGTGGAGTTTGACGTCTCCACTCTCCACTCTCCTCCTTTGCATTCTTGCATCTTGGTCCTACTATACATGTGACTGAGTGAGCGTGTAAGACAGTCTCTAGGTTACTTGAAAAGAAAAGTCTCTGGTTTCAGTTTCTGTCATGGTAGCAACTTAAGCGTGTGTTTTTTGACGGGCAACTTATAGCATGTCTCAAAGTTCAAAAGAAAAAGAAAAACTTAGCATGTCTCATTTTTATCTGAACGACGTTAGCTGTTTTGTGTTACTTTGGCTTGTCGGACTGTATACACATTCAAATTTAGTCATTGAGTTAACACAACAATATGGTACCAAGATAACATAGGGTGACCCGATCTTCTCACCGGATGATGCAAATCTTCGCACGACCCACTGCCAACACAACGAACTTGCAACATAATAGAAATTCACCTCACCACAATTTAGCGCCAACCACAACCGGTTTCGCCAACCAATTCACCTAACATAGTGTTTTGACGATTTAGATTTGATCTTTTCCCCCACTCCGAGGATAACATTATATAGGCCGGAAATCACACAGAGCTTTTCAATGCATCCTTACTTGTTGTTACTTGAAGCATGTATGCATATTTTGCAACCGTTTCAAATTCGAACCTTCCCAGTCAAATCAATACAAAAGGGAATATCTTATGTTCCATCTTTGTTCTCCTTACTTGATGATGGCCTCCTCTGCCTCAAACCTAACAATATAAAGATATAATGGTCTAGACCGTATAAAGTCTTCATCAACATTTAAGTTGTCAAACTCGGCCAAGAGAAGTTTCCTTGTTGTTCTAGTAGTCTGGCGCATGTCCTTATAATTCGCCCAACACTAGTAAAAAAAAGGGTCATTTGTCCTGGTGCTAGAAGGCCTTTAGTCCCGGTTCTAGTAGTTTTACTTGATGATGGCCTCCTCTGCCTCAAACCTAACAATACAAAGATATAATGGTCTAGACCATATAAAGTCTTCATCAGCATTCAATTAGTCCCGGTTTTGGCCTGTGCAAAAGAAAAAGCAAATTGAATGCCAAATGTTACCCAAAATGTCTCTCCAAATTTGTTTTTTTCACCGACAAAGCACTACTGCTCCGTTTCGCATGAAAATTGGCAAACATGTTTGTGACCCGAACATGAACATCCACAAAAAATTCAGATTCTTTTTAGAATATTGTACTACTTCTTTAGCATTACTGTTCATCCGGGACCAAATGCTCATGGGAGCCAAAATGCCCCCCCCCCCCCACACAGAAATCATCCTATAACACGTGTTTACTTCACTCCGATGCAGAGACTGGAAACAATATTTTTTCCCTAAGAAATAAATCATCTAGAGAGAAACCAGACTGCTTCATTAGGAATGTTGGAATGGACGAGACAGCCTCGACACCCAGCCGTCGCCGCCTCTCCAAAATAGGCTAGGGTTGCTCTGCCTCCGTCGGCGCCATCGCCGGTCTATCTCATCTCTGGTGGCTCTAGTGCCATGGAGGCGTGGTGGATCCTGACCCTTACCTGTGAGGGGCTCCGATTTTATTTATTTTTATCTGTGTCCTGCTTAGGAAGACGAGACGACAACGGCTCCTTGAAGATGGAATAAAGTTCTTCCCGCTTAGCCCTATTTCAGTGGTGCATCTAGTATCGCCGGAGGTCATGTGGAGGTGTGTCTCCTCATGGGATTCGCCCGACTATTGTCTTTGGTGGATCTATTTGGATCCGATCTTCGTTCGTCTACGTTCGTGTGTCTTCAGGTTGGATCCTTGCGATCTACGCGCCCCTTCATCAGCGCATGTGTTGTTCTGGTGCGCTGGTACTATGCGGCCTTAGCACGACGACTTTTCAATTGTTTACTACAATAAGTTTTGCTTGGATCCGGTGAGGCAGGAGCGACGATGGCGGTGCGTATTCGGCTCGTTACAGTGCTTGCAGTTCGTTGCTAGTTGGTCTATGAATTTATTATTTCTGGTATTTGTTTTACTATCATGATTAAAGATGAATACATTGAAAGTTTTCTTGAAAAAGAATGTTGGAATGATTTTCACACTAAAGCATGAAAACGTTGGCCTTATGTGAGAATCTGACTGACCGAGGGGGGTAAACTCACAAATTCCCCGAATTAAAAACGTCAAAGAAAGTGAAGAAAAGGCGGCGATTTCTATCCCCTCGCTCGCTTCCCCTTCCGACAGCAAGTGCGAGCTACTGAGCTCTGCTCCGCCCCCACACCCTCCCGTCGCGCGCGCGGCGGCCGCCGCCCTCCCTGATCCGAGAGCCAGAGAAGCCGGTAAGTCCCCTCCCCTCGCCCGATCGTCCCACCCGGCCCGCGAGCCAGGGCTCCGCGCGGTCGATCGCTGCCCGGCTCCGCTGCCGCCGCGCGCAGCCGACCTCTGCAGCTCCGGTTATTCATTTTTATTTCTTTATTATCTTTTTCTTAGGAGGGAAGCTCCCTTCTTGATTGACTTGATTGTTTCGTATGGTATCCTCGTCCTGATTACTGGGTACTATTACATATGATCTTTGAGCTCGATTCGAAGAACCCTCGAGGAAAGAGCGCCTGTGTACACTGTAGCTGGTGCTGGGCTCTGACATAAAATGTAGACAGAAGACCTATTTGGCCTTCAGGTTGACCCATCCAAGATCCGATTGCTGCACCGGTCAACTTAGTTTTGGAGCTACTTATTTACCCTAGTCCCTAGGTGGATTTGTTGGATATTTTAATCCTAGTCTGCTAGGAGGGATGTAGTCTGCAGCTTATCTGCTGCTGCGTGCTGTGCTTACTAACCGGTCCATCAGTTCGATTTCTCTGGAAAGCATCCCATTTGTTAGCTCTTCTTCCAGTTCACCCACTGATCTGATCACCTTCGGTGCTGCTTTGATCTTGTAAAAGTAGCATAATTCTTCAGTTTACGATGGGGAGAAAAGAGGTACTGGGACTTGAAAGTGTCTGAAATTCCCACTCATGTGAGGCAGAGGAATTACAGCGAGCAGACGCACACTTTGCTGTACTGCTGTGTTGCTGGCTCCTTATCCGGTCCCATTATTGCTGGTCGCTCTCATGCGCCATCTGGCTTGTTGGGATTGGTATGCAGTGTCCGGAAGGATCCCATGTGTGGGTATTAACTATGAGAGACAAGGACTGACGAAATGGAGTAATTGGAAACATTCTCTGGATATCTCCCTACTGGGTGGTTAAGATCTGCATATGCATCTCATAGGGTACGCTATTAAGAGCTAGGAATTTGTGTGTTCCAACACCACTCTGTAAGGTTTGATGTAATTCCATGTACCAACCAGACAAACATCAAAACACTGCAATGCTATTAAAAGTCATCCGGTTGGTTGCAGTAAGTAGTTTTGGAACTTTTTATCTGGTGTTTCTTTCTGTGTTTCAATGCTTGCTCCCTGTTTCTTGCAGTAACTTTCTGTCTTTGAAGCCCATTGGAGGCCCAAGATCTTGTCGATGTTCGTCTGGAGATAGCATGTCATGTCTGAACAACAGGATCATGTTAGTAAAAGCTCGAGCTCTAGCATCAGCACCAGCACTCAGGAAAGCGAGGAGGAGGTGTCCGTAACTATCGGTAGCCTCCTCGCTCAAGCAAGGAACGACAAAGGACATAGTCTTGGGAGGCGCCTCTTGCATTTGGGTTCAGTCCCGGTAATCAAGAGTCAATCAACATTTGTTACTTTTTAATCTTTTAGTCCTATTTGCTTCCTGAGCTTTACCTCTAGCTGAGTGAGTCATAATTACTTTGATGAACTGTCTCTGAAGTCTGAACTGAACATAATTTGTCGGTGTAGTGCTCAATAGTAGCTAACGTGCATTATAATTCTGAATTGCGGATTGCAAAATCAAATAATGACTCCTTTGCAATCTTTTATGACAAAATTACTAACACCCTGTTTTGCGGCAGCACCATCCTCGAGTTAATGGAGAGATTCCTAATGTTGATAATGCAACCTTGGATCATGAAAGATTGTTGGAAAGGTAAAGATCGGATCTCCCCTTCCCTCCACTTGAATGTGGACATCATTTTGTCGGATTAATCTTGTAGCATACATGTGCTGTTGCACCTTCTTCTGATGTTGCATCTTTTGCCTGTTCTCTAAGTTCATTTAGCGTTACCTTTTATTTGTCAGGTTGGGGACATATGGTTTGGCCGAGTTTCAAATAGAGGGAGATGGGAATTGTCAGGTTTGTTTACATGTTTACCCCCCAAAACTTGAAGATAAATGCAGGAGGCTTCACAAAAATTACTATTCCATTTCTTGAAGATAACATATTAATTAACCTATTGTTGCTTTCAGTATTGTTCCCATTTTTCTAACCCTACCAATGACCTATTGTCACAGTTTCGAGCTCTGGCAGACCAGATTTTTCGCAATCCTGAATATCACAAACAAGTGAGGAAGGCAGTCATGAAGCAGGTAGCTTGTTTGTCTCAGCCCGCGGACATTCTGTAGTAATCTAAGTAAAAGCATTGATCATCTTGCAGACTTGATAATACAATTTCATTGATATGCAACTATGCTGAAGCCTGTCTCTGCTTTTCAGCTGAAGGAATTCAGAAAACGCTATGAAGGCTATGTACCAATGGAATATAAGGTGTACTTGAAGAAAATGAAAAGGTAGCACAGATTGTGCTGCTTAAATGCATGTTCACTGTTGACAGAGACAGTATACTAGGCTTCAAGTATATTCATAGCTTCGTATATATGTCCTGCAGATCCGGGGAATGGGGGGATCATCTGACCTTACAAGCGGCTGCAGACCGGGTAACATGCACTTCTAGTCTGATGATGGTTGAGTGGTTTCTATAGCAAAACCTTGCAATTGCAGCATTTTGACATTAATGTTCCTGTTGTTTCTATAACTCTGACTATAGCTCAAAGCCCTGAGGCGCAAAAAAAGTCCCACTTCGAGTCTATGCAGTAATATGTGTGTCTGATGTCATTGTTCACTATTCATGAAAATTGATATAGCATTCTCTGAATAAGATGCCCGAAATTTCTGATAACATTGACATTCCTTCGTATTATTCTTTTGAATCTTATAGTAAGAAGTTTAGTGATCAGTCAGATTTTTGTCTATATTAATGTTTCTCTTCGAACTGTCATGTTCTCAACACACACTATCATGGCATTAGCATGTGTCATTACTCATGTTTATTATCTGCCTGACGTCTTTCTCCCTTTGTATGTCTACTTGCTCACAGTTTGGTGCCAAAATTTGCTTACTGACGTCATTTAGAGACACCTGCTTAATTGAGATAGTCCCAAGGGACCTGACTCCTACAAGAGGTGAGAGCCGATGCACTAGTATCTCTTATGCCCTTGTTATAATCCTGAATTCTAGAGAGATTCATCCCGCCTTTTCCACGGCGCCCGCGAAGATTTCGCTGGAAACATGCTAACTAATATGCTTCCTTGGCATGTGTTTCAGAGCTTTGGCTTAGCTTCTGGTGTGAAGTACACTACAATTCCTTGTATGCGACTGACGGTGAGCGTTTGTTTTGCTTAGACCTGCTGATTTGGTGAACTACCAATGTTCATTTGCATCATTACAGACCATTAAAATTTTAACAATCCATTCCAGCTACTGCATTATTCGGTCATTGATCAGTTCTATCTTCTAAAAATGAGCTCCTGTTGTGCGCACTGCAGACCTCCTGACTCGCAAAACTAAGAAGAAGCATTGGTTGTTCTAGGGCGGTGCCGACTTCCGAGGGAGAGGAGCTTCTCTTTGCTGCAGCTGTTCTTCTCCCTTGAGCTTAGCAGGGTCTGCAATACTTTACTGGCCCTTACTAGTTACTACTACTACGGCCATCATTGTAAAATCTGTACCGAAATATTTGTAGTTGGGGAATACTAGTACAAGTTCCCCCAACAACAAGTATTGTGATACAGAGGGAGTAGTTGAGACTGTTTTAGCACGCAGGAATTTTACGGGAACACATCCGCAAAAATATTGAAACGGCCCGGACTTGTGTAGGATTATTATGAGGCAATGTACAGTAAACTTCAATGTAGTATTTAGCAAGGAAAAAGCACATGGAATGTCAAACTCTCAGCCCCACGAGTCTTATGTTCTACACTGGCAAGCGTGTTTCCTTTTTTCTTTTTTCTTTGCGGTGTTATCAGTTAGTGGTCATTAATTTGTTGGTCAATGATCTTTCACGCCGTAGAATCACCTACATATTTTATGCGTGGCTAGATTCAAGCCTCGGGAGTCAAGATGGCAACGGAGATGAAACACACCGGGTTTTGCTTGCCCAAATTCATCCCGACAAGGAAATCTCAAGCCCATCCTTGTCACCATCATCATGTGCGGGGCTAGTTTTTTGCCCGTCTTCTAAACTCATCGGATTTTCTAAACCTACGGGAAATCCGTCCCCGCGAGCAGTCAATGAAAACAGCAGCATTGTAAGACAAACATGAGCATATTACAGCAACAAGAATCAGCATATTCACATATTTAGGCCATGTTTGGTTCGGCTATGGATTTCTAAAAGCAGGTGCGAAAAATTTGCTGTGAAAAAATAGCTGTGAAAAATCTGATGTGAAAAAGATGTAGGTCATTTGGCAAACCAGCTGATACAACTTTTTCAGATTTTGGCCCGCAGCGGAATCAGATTTTGGAAAGCACGTCCTAGGCTGCTTTCGCTTTTGGTTCAGATTTTGGCAGTGGATTTTCGGAATCGGATTCTGCTGGGTTCGCCCTTTGGTTCAGATTCTGCTGCGCGGCAGCGGAATCCGTCGATAAAAGTTGAACCAAACAGGGCCTTAAGTCAAGATGGATTTGGATTTGTACTCCAGGGCCTCGACGCTGGGGCCCGGCTAGTCGGGCGTTGTGGCTTTAGGGCGATTGAGTCAAGATGAATCAGTGCATGCTAAAATAACGTATCTTGACGGGTATTTGTCGGGTTTTGGGTATTACTAAAACGGGTTTAAACCCGCGAAACATGTCGGGTTTTATTATGTACCCATCAACAGCCTCACGGGTATAAAAAGACGCCCATTCCCGTCCCCTATAGAGACGTAGGTTTCGGGGCCCCATTGCCATCTTGACTCCGGAGGCCATTTTGCCTATGTTGGCTCACTGCCATGTGGGACCTAGGTAACATGTCTACTAGAACTTGCCCGTGTGACTTTTGTCCTGGTTTTGAGCTGTGTAGCTTATGATGACGGGACAAATATGGAATATGGTTTTTTTTACGGGGCTGACGTGTATGGGCTATGTTTTGGTTACGTAAGATTAATAAGGTGTTATAACAGGGCTTAAAAATATTTTTATAATGCCGCTGCTCCGTGCAACTCTCCGGGTGTTTGATCCCAACTGCATCACCATTTCCCCATTATCATGTTCTCCAAAAGGAAAGTGAATTTTGAAGGAAAGTGAATTTCCACGGCATTAAACGTTGAGGTACATATATCACGATCATTTGGCCTTCTAATTCTTAAAAATAACAGTTTTGCTAAAGCATATCTAGATGTGTCATAAGTATTGCACATTTAAGTCCTATGTCATTGATCTTGCGTTGAGATTCGTGTGGATATTTTTCTTTTTTCTTTTTTTCCTCTTTATACTTGATTCACTCACTTAAATGTGCAATAATTAAAGCACATCTAGATGTGCCCTAGACACACCCTAAAAATAAACAACACCCATCATCAACAAATAGAACACTACTCACAAAAAAAGATAAATAGTACTAGAACCTAGCTACCCATGAGTGTGCGGCTATAGGAGGCGCGGCGGAGCGCGTCATACTGTCTAGTAGAGTTGAAGCATGTCTGTGATTGTGGAGTGTCAAATCTTTCATTGTTTTATGCTGGCACTGAAAAAAAATGATATACTCCCTTGTCTCAAAATAAATAAGTGTCGTGACTTTAGTTCAAATTTGGATGGAGTATATTTTTTTAAAGGACTGTGATATTTGGCACATGTGTGCCATATAAGCAAAACTGCCACACCTTTATTTCTTTCACTTTAAAGTACCACACGATCCCCCTTCCTTCGACCCCGCCTTCTCCCGAACGACTCTCCAGGCTCGCCCGAGAAACCTGCTCCCCCCCCCCGCCCCCCCCCTCCACCGCGCACATCTCGCGCACCCACCCCTGAAAAAACTGCCACTTCTTCACGTCTACCGCACGATAAAAAATATATTGCGCATGTGGGATTCGAACCCACACCTCCTTGGCACCAAAGCGCGCCACCACAACAACCTCACCCTTAGGTATTTGTTGCTCAAACTAAAGAAACTAATCATTTTGTTCCTTTTTTTACAATTGTGTTACTACAAAAAAGTATGAAAAATTACCACGATTTTCTCCCAGGACAAATTTATCATGGTATTTGCATGCAAGTTATCAGGCCTGTGTTGCGTAAGTTACGTGCTATTTACATAGAACTTACCAGGTACTATGTTTCAACAACTACACCCTTTCAAAGTTACCACTGTGTTATAAGGTCTTCGATGTGTAAAATACAGTGGTACTTACACATAAGTTATCAAGGTATGTGTACATCAATCTCGTCCTTGATCAAAGTTACCATGGAGGATTGTAGATGAGTTACCGGGTCTACACTTCGTATTATCATGGTACTTACACCTAAAAACCTGGGTGTGTTTCCGTAACTTTTTCCATAGGTCAAAAATTACCACGATGTTTTTGCGTAACTTATCACGCCTATAGCGGGTCAAAGTGGGCCGTTTTTCTGGGCCAACCCACGAGCACGTGTGCCTCCTCATGACACTAAACATTATGTGGCTTTTGTGTGACACATCATGTATTGTGTTCATCTAAGAGGCCCCGCAAGGCGAGTGTATGTTTTTAACAATTTGTTTTCCTTTGGTAAAACTAACCGTCATGTTTATATTGTAAGTTATCGGTTATGTGGTGCTTATATTATCATGTTATTCACATAAAAATTATCAGGGATGTTTTGAACAACTTTTCCCCGGGACAAAAGGTTATCATGGTAATTCTAGGTAACCTATCAAGCCCGCAGTGCTTAAAATACCATGCTATTTACATAAAATTTATCAGGGGTATATTTCAGCAAAATCCCCCCCCCCCCCTCCCGTGTCAAAAACTTATCATGATGTTTAGTTATCGCGGTGCATATGTTTTCATGTTATTTACACATAAAAATACCAGGGGATACCGGAGTATCTTTTCAAAAAAAAAAATCTTCCCTATGGTCAAAGTTACCATGGTGTTTCTACCTCAGTTATCAGATGTGCGCTGCATATATTACCATCTATTTACGCATAAATTATCTGGTATCTTTTCATACTTTTCTTTCCCAATGGTTAAAGTTATCACGATATTTGTATCTAAATTATCATGTCTATGGCGTGAATGTTATCGTGCTATTTACAGAAATTACCGGGGGCCGGGGTTCAACCAATTTCTTCCCAATGATCAAAGTTACCACGATGTTTTCACCAAAGTTATCACGCCTTCAATGCTTATGATCATGCTACTTACACATAATGTAGCGCGTGGTATACAAAAGTTATCATGTTGGTGGTGCGTCATTTATCGTGGTGGTGATGGAGAATTTACCATGAAATTTTTTTATGTGCCAGATTTGATAGATAAAACAAAAGTTTTTCAGTGCTAAAACATTAAAGGCAAAACGTGCCAAAAACAGTATTTTCCTTAGCTTGTTCAACAATGAGTGTCATAGGTGAGATGGTTAGCTCCCTTCGTTGATTACCTGCAGACCAGAGATCAAATCCCAATTCAAGTATTGTTTTTGCCCAAAAATCTGGAAGGCGCGTGGGGTCGTAACTGGTGATTGAAAGAAAAGAAATTAGGACGGCGGGAAAGGAAGAAATCAAGAGGAGATCGTGAGGAAGTATGTGAAAGAAAAGACATCGGGAGGACGTGCGGAAAAGGAAGGAGATCGGGAGGAATGCGGGAAAGGAAGGAGGGAAAAGGAAGAAGATCGCGAGGACATGCGGAAAAGGAAGGAGATCGGGAAGGCGATGCGTGTGGCAATTTTGCAATCTGCCACACGGTTGTCACTTACATATTTCGTTTTCCAAAACGGAAAACAAACAACATAATGCAATTAATAATAATCGGTATCATGCTTCTAAATGACAATGCACCATCGAGTCTACTGTTTTATTTTTTTCCTTTCTCATTTGCCTTTTTTTCGTTGCACATTACCCATGGTCTTCATTGATGCAATATAATTTCCTCCTTCATCGAATAAAAATCTTAAGAACTTGCCTGAAAATTTTCTCCTTTTTATAGCGAATTAGTTTAAAAATCTGACATGGTAACGTGTTCACTGGCTTTTAATATCTTATAGCAAATTAGTTTTTTTTTTGAGGAATTATAGCGAATTGGTTGAAAAAGATCTGGCGTGGCTCCGATCCTGCGCTAGTGCAAACTAATCCAACTGAAGAGAGCACGTTCGCTGGGATTGGCCCCCCGGCGAACGGTCGCCAGTTTAGCAAAAAAAATTTAAAAAAGGAAAGACAAAACGAAAAGGCAAGCCCTTTTCGTCTGAATCCGAATTTGAATATCCTGCGGATTAACCTGCAGGTGGCAGCCATAGACGCACCGACTCCGCATCGAATTCGATCGACAGCGGCACGGGCCTATATAGTACGTACGCACGACGCCGATCAGGCAACAACCGGGATCGATCTGCGCATACATTCATGGCGACGGCGAGGAGCACCAAGCGCGCGCGGAGCCATGGCGCGCCGTCAACGACGACGCTACCGGACGACGCCCTCCTGGAGATCTTCGCCCGGCTGCCGGCCAAGTCGGTCGGCCGCCTGCGCTGCGTGTCGCGCTCATGGGCCGCCACGCTCAAGTCGGCCCCCTTCGTGGACCTCCACCTCCGCGAGGCCAACCGGCGTCGGCAGCCGACCCCCAGGCTCTTCTTCACCACGGCGCACCCGGACAGCAGATGGCAACTCGATGAGGTCCTCACCAAGCCCTGCCATGGCCTCGTCCTGATCCACCGCCTGCCCCACCACGGCCACTTCGTCTGCAACCCGAGCACCGGCGCGCTCCTGCCCCTCCCCGACAGCCACAGGTGCCAGCGGCGCAACGGCGAGTCCTACGGCCTGGGCTACAGCCCGGCCACCAAGGAGCACAAGGTGGTGCGGCTCTTCTCCTCCTTCCACTCCACCCCCTGCTGCGAGGTCCTCTCGCTCGACGTGTCGGCGCACTGGAGAGCGGTAGCTCGGCAGTGTCCACCCTCGCGCGCCGCCGTGCGAGATGACCCGGCCGTGTTGTGCGACGGGTACCTGCACTTCCTCCATGTACGACGAAAACATGGCGGCAGCATCCTCACCTTCGACGTCGGCGACGAGACCTTCGGTTCGCTGAGCACGCCCCCGTCGGTGCAGGACGACGACGGTCCGCCCGAGCTGACGGTGCTAGGCGGACGCCTGTGCCTGTGCGTCTTCCATGAGTGTCGACCTCCCACTCGCAGCGACGCCGATCCTTACTGCATCTGGTGGCTGGCCTGCCGAGAGTCCGAGCAGTGGGAGAAGCTCTACCGCGTGCTGCACCCACAGACCCTCAGGCCCGAGCTCGACCTGCTGCGGGTGCACTGGGTCTATCCCCTCGAAACCTACCTCGCGAGCAACGGGCAGAAGAAGATCATGTTCGCCACGGAGGAGGGCGTGCTGGCGTTCGACCTCGACGGCAGCGGTGTCCCCGTCCCGGAGGTGCTGGTCTCGCCGATGGAGCTCGTCTCCGCCCGCGACGACGACGAAGAAGCCACGATCACCCGCGGCACCGTGGGGTTGCTGGAGGAGAGCCTCGTGCCCGTGGGCCGGACGAGCGAGGAGGTGATCTTCTCGTCACCGTGGAGGAAGGCGTGGTCGGACGTCCTCAAGTGGATGCCGGCGCAGGCGGTCGCCGCCCTGACGTGCGTGTGCCGAGAGTGGCGCGCGGTGGCCGAGACCGACCGGTTCGTCCGGACGCACGCGCTCCACGCGAACCTCAAGTGGAGCCCGCGGGTCATGGTCGTCCAGGCCCAGCCCTACACCCACGTGCTCGACTTCTACCCGCTGGAGCTCTGCGAGAGTTTGCAGGTGCGGTACGACGTCGCCGACATGGCGCCGCCGTTCCTGTTCGACCACCACGTGTGGAGGACGGTGTGCTCCACGCCCTGCCACGGCCTCGTCCTCGTCAGCTACACGCGGCAGGCCGGCTCAGGCCCAGGCGTCGTCGATTTCATTTGCAACCCTAGCATGGAGTACAGCAGGCTTATAAGAACGGATACGCTGGACGACGACGACGACGACGACTCTCCCCGTCATTCTGCAGCTGCAACGATGGGGCTGGGGTACGATTCGCGGACAAACAAGCACGTGCTGGCGCACCTCGTCGTCGTCCGTCCTGACAAGAGTCGTCGACATCACCGGCCGGTCAAGGTCAGGTGCCACGTCCAGCTCGTAGGCGCCACGACGTGGATCCCGATCAGCCCTCCGCCAAGGCCACCGGCGGTCGACATGCAGCCCGTCTACGCCGACGGCAAGCTCTACTGGATGGTAGAGGACGCCGACGACAATGGTTCAAGGGGCGAGCTCCTGGCGCTTGACGTCGGCGCGCGGGAGTTCGAAGTTTTGCCAGGGCCCCCGTGCGGCCGCGGCCGGATCACGTCCATCGTCGAGCTCCAAGGTAACGTGTGCGTCCTGTGCTCGGACACGAGCGCCAACGCCATCGACGTCTGGAAGCGGCTGGAATACGGTTCTTGGTCGGCATGGCCATGCCGTATCGAGCTCGGGGAGTTCCGGCGGATGTACCCGTCGGAGGAGACTACGCTGTTGGCTGTTGATCCGAGGGACGGGAGGGTGCTTCTCAGCACGGGGAGGGCGTTGGGATACTACGACCCCGAGGCACGGGCGGTGCAGACCGTCTACTGTGTTGGAGAACACCTGCAGGACATGAAGTTTGCTCCGACGCTCTGCCATGAAAGCTTGATCCGTCCACGAACATATTATTAGGCAAAAATCTCTATGCATATGTCGGATGACTATGTGTCTATGTAAGCATATATGTATGGAGATCGAAAATGTTTTTACTAGCCTAGTCTCCAAGTCTTAGTCAAGTGATATTGTACGTGAGAAGAACAAAAATCTAAAAAGATTTTTTATACGAATCTCCATGCAAGATCAAAGAAATGTATTATCGACTGAGACATAACGAAGTCTCAATCGACTGAGACTTAGCAAGACTGTTTTTAGTATGACATAACTATGTCACGTCTAAGTATGACATCATCCCACATAATCCCATACACTATTTCTGGATCAATGTTTGATGTTGGAGTAGCTAGATTAAGACTAAATCCGGATCTATGTTTCATGCAGATTAAGACTAATTCTGAATCGATGTTTGATGTTGTAGTAACTAGAATGCAAAATAGCACCCCCTAGTTTGGCATCGATGATAATCCCATTTCCTTGCACAAGTACATGTCGTTTTAGAGTTGAAGGAAAACACAAACACTAATATATGTAAAACTTGGGTAAACGATGTGATATACTAATGTGTGATATTCTCTTTGATTGCAATATTGATATTCACCTGTGTGAAGGTGCCCACTGTTTGGTCATGCTCCTTCACTTTCTCTTGTGAACCAATGGTTTGATCCATTTTGGCAGCAACAGATAACTGTGAGTGTTCACAAATCACATCAAAAAAATCTGCATTGCAGAAAATCTTCTCAAAAAGATATTTGATGCAAAAAGAATGCACGCATGATCATTTGCACAAAGCCCCAGAGTGAGCATATCTTACACATAGTTGTTGCTAGCTGCAGATAATGAGGTTTGTAAAACATACACTATAGGAAACAAAACAAAAAAACCAAAAAATATATTGATAGGACCAGGACACTAACTATTCACTACTTGAATGCGATGGTGTGCACACTACATTTGGTGGTTCGTTGAGTCTGCAATTATAATCCAATGGGTGCCGAGGTAAAGTGCAGCAAAAATATGGGAAAGCTTGATTACCATGAAGATTAACCTAGTACAAAAAACGTGGAGGTTGTGTGACACATATTCTTTTGCGTTTTTTTGGAAATATCAAAAATTGCTGAACGGAGTGTTCTTAATAATAGGGCGATACTTGAATTTTGGACAAAGTATATAAATGTGGAATTAAACGGTTGAAGGGATTTCCAAGACAGTGAGATGAATATTGAGGATAGCAACTGGCATGACAACTTTGATGCAACAACAATAGTGAATCTTTGTGCTGGAAAGATGATGGTACTAACTCCTGGGCTAGACTTCAGCGGAGTTGGTTTTCAGTTCAGGACAATAATGATGAAGAAGTGTCAGATAGTAATAATTCGGACAATTATAATATGCTTGTTCAAGATGTGCTTACGGTTTCATATCATTGTACTGATATAGTGGTTGTGTATATGTTCCACTATAGCAGATCGAGTGTTAGCATATACTAACCAGAATACATCCCAGATAAGAAAATTTGAAAAAAAAAGTTGAATATGGGGCATAAAAGAATAAATATAATTTATACTGAACATTTATACTTCCATATAACCTAAATTTTTATCATCCTACAATTTGCCAAGTGTACCTTAACTAGTTAACATAGCTAACCACATAACATTTGTTGATAAATATTAGTTATATTTTTTCTTATACAACTAAAATTTTAGTTTCACAAAATTATTTGCATTGTGCTAGATTAAAATGTATTTTGTGATACCCCCCCCCCCCCCAATTGTGCTTTTGATAATTGCATAAACTATAAGGTGTGACTTGTGTGTGAGAGGGTGTGTGTGTCTATATATATATTTTAATATTTTTTAAATATCACAGTAGAGATCTCTTAAACATAAGATCAAAAAAAATCTTTGTGTATAAGTTAAACCATTGGAATTGATTTTTGACTGGTTTTTTCGTGTTTGTTGCACGTTCTAGTGAGTTCGGCAACAACTTGCATCATGTGAATGTTATACTTGTATTGAAATAATATCACTTATGGTATCATCAATGATCATGAAAATCCAGTGTATTCCACATACAATTTGATTATTTCAAATACTCATATGCAATATGTTTAGGATCATCTTGCGTATACAACTGCTCTGGCGAGTGTTTGAAATAAGAAGTCTCTCAAAAAATTAAAACTAGAAATCTGTTTAAGTAAGATTTATTACAACTGACATGATGTCCAGTGGAGAGACACTAGCATCATAACAAAACTCGTTGGTGGCAACTAGTATGTGCTATTAGTTCATAGTGTGGACTGAAAATTTATCCTAAAACATCCATTTTTTTGTTCCGACAATTTGAGGTTCAAACCCACATAATAATATTATAGTTTTGTTTGCATTGAATTGGAAAATAGCAAATGTTTTCTATGTATATAATAATCCCTTATGAATAATAACATCCATTATAGTTTTTTTGCACTGAATTGGACAATAAAGAATATTATGTATGTAATAACCCGTTATGGATTTTGAGAAAATGATAACAATTATAAATGGATATACTTTCTTTATAGTTTTGTCGGGGTTTATTGTGTTCGTTCATCACTGTGTGTCATTGTTTGTCAGCACACTTCAAACTTCATAGAGTTTCAATATGTTTTGTAGAGTTACAACATGTTTCATAGAGTTTCAACTTTCAAGTTGTTGAAATATATTCAAGACTGGTATTTCTTCAAAGTCTTTGTCTGTAACATCCCAAATTTTCAATTTCAATTTGGGATGTTATACACTAGACCATCATGCATAGCATATTTTCTTGCATTTTTGGTTGATCCTAGAAATTTCACGCAACTCAAGGACCTTTGGAGAGAGTTGGAGATTTCGTTATTTTCATATTTGAGTTTTCTCAAATTTTGAAAAGAGGATCATTTGATTTATTTATTTTATCTTCAATTATTTTTCCGGTGTCAAAATATATGAGAGAGGGAATAATATGACTTTCCCAAATTTAGGAAAAAATGAAGATTTAATGAATAGATCAATTTTGGTTTTGTTGGAGTTTATTTGCCTTTTGTTTGGATAGGGAAAAAATGCGCGTTTTCAAAAATTGCATTTTAGGCCAGGAGAAAAGTTCATTTTGTTCGACTCATTTTTAGGAGTCGGGGAAAATTTACTTTAATATTTTTGGAGCTCGTTTAGATTTTCTTTTCGGTGTTTTTTCTGCGCGCGGAACCGTTTAAAAAAAAAGGAGCCAGGCCAGCCGGGCCAAAGGCCCAGCCAGCCGACCACCGCCCCAGCCCCCCGCGCGCGCTAGCGCCTGGCGCAGGAGGCAGCCGCCGCCGCCGTCTTAGCCGAGTCCTAGTTGGACTCTAGGCTAGCTTTTTCCTTTGTTCCGTTTTCTTTTTCATCTAGGATTCTTTTTCCTACTCTATTTCTTGTCCCCTACCCCAAGTCTCCTCTCCCCTCCCCAATATAAATACCCCAACACCCCCCTCTAAACTCATCAAATCAAACCCCAAGCCCTCCACAGCACCCCACCCCGCGCCCTACACCGCCACCGCGCCACCCCACACCCGCGCCGCCGCACCTTGCCCACGCCGCCGCCGCCCCACGCCGCCGCCGGAGCCCTCGCCGGAGACCTCGCCGGAGGTTGCCCCGCGTCTCTTTTCCTCGGATCGTTTTCTTCTAATCGTTCCGATTCTTTTCTTCTCTTCCGATTCGTTTTCTTTCCGGTTCTTCTCTAAACCGTTCCGGTTTTCTAGATCGGTTTTTGTTTCGGTTTTCTTCTCTGAAACCCTAGATCGGATTCGTTTTCTTTTCTGATTTAGTTGCCTTTGGACCGTTCGCCAGACCGTTTGTCCTAACAAACGTGATCACCGGATTCTTCTAGGTTAACGAACGCCCGTTCGTTTAACCGTTCTTCTTTTTCTTCTCGTCGGATTTATTCCGCGATCGCGATCTCAGATCCGATCTTCGTTCTAGCCTTTCTTCTGCTCGTTTATCGGAATCAGGTGATTCAAGCGCCTGGAGTTTCGTTTCGAAACCGCCGTTCCGTCTAATCAACTTAAACAAGTTTTTGCCCCGGTAAAATTTGACCTAGTTTCAACTTGCTAGAACCGAGTTGTTTTCTTCCGCCGTTTGTTTTCCGTTGCTTTGTTCGGTTCGTTCTTTCTTTGCAACCGGAGTTCTTAAGTTGAACTTTCTGGTTCGTTCTCTTGTTCGAGTTTTACCTGTGCATTAGATGAGTACTTATTGTGTGCTTGTTGTTTGTCTGCGAGAGATTACCCGGATTGCGCCGCTTGTTACTTCGAAACCCTAGGACTCACGGATCATCAGCAAGGCAAGTAACACTTTGATCATACCTTTTCTACAACCCAGTTTTATTGCATTAGATCAATCCTCACACATTGCATGATTAGGATCTAATTAAATTGTGGGATGGGAAGTAGATGAGGTAGTACCTATTACCTATTATTATGAAACCTTTGGGAGTTACTTCTACGTTTGCTTATTATGCCATGCTATGCTAGTAGACGTGGATTGGGTGAGTGATATCCATGACAGATGTGAGTTTGTTAATTCTAATGGTTTATCTAAGGTGGCAACTTAAACACACATCTGGGTGGATTGAGGCACCTGATGTCTATCAGGACTTGCCTGTTTTTTTGGGACCGCCACCCAGGCTCAAAGGGATCATAAGATCTTTCATGCTAGAAACTTCCGTGTGCAGCCACATGCTACTATGGGCTCTGGCGTAGTTGACTAAGTTGTGCGAACTCTTACGGGGTGGACTAGCAGATGTAGGGGTTATAGGTGGTACGGTCTACCCCACATGTAAGGTGCTAGCGCTTCTGAAAGACTATGTCTCGGTCATCCGTTTCTCAAACACCTTGTAGTGCAAGAAAACAAACAGAGGCGATCGAGTCATGTGGGGAAAAGTGCGCAAACCTCTGCAGAGTGTATAAACTAATCATGATTAGCTGTGTCCCCGGTTATGGACAACTTGAGTATCTAGTACTTGAATATCGAGTGAATCTCAACATGTTACTTCTAATTAATGTTATTGGGTTTTAATTATTTTTAATTGGGATTGAGAATGCTGTCAACCATTCTCAATGTTTCACAACCACCATGATAGTTAAATAAATTTATTCCTTTGCAGTAGAGAAAAATTGGCTTTACGCAAAAACAGTAACCATAGAGCTTTCCACCAGCCAAATATGCATATAGTATAGCTGTTTCATTCCATTACTCTCTATGTGTTACTTTGCCAGCATATTCCATGTGCTGACCCGTTTTCGGGCTGCAACTTCTCATGTTGCAGACTTCTCAGACGACGAGTAAGGTGTTTTAGGTTGTGGTTCTATACTCAGTGATGCCGCTGGAGTTGATGGACCCATTTATCTTCCAAGTCTTCCGCTGTTATCGACACTAGATGGCCTTAAGCCATTTTTATTGTAATAAGTTCTCTTTGAGACAATGATGTAATAAGTGTGTGATTGCCACTCTGCTATAAATCCTTCGATGTACTGTGTGGTGTCAGCATTACTGATCCAGGGATGACACCTGAGCACAGAGCACTTGATCCATTCGGGTCGGGTCGCTACAGAGAATGGTATCAGAGCACACGCTGACTGTAGGACACGACCACTAAGTTAAAGCCATAGATCACCATTCTCTTCTCATTTTCTAACTCCTCATCTTTTCTACTCTTTTAGGATGACGCACGCGAAGATTAAGTACGCCCAACCGGATGGAGGCACACCATTTGGATTGCACTTGAAGGAAGTCACCAAGTACCTGAACATTGGATTACCAAGCTTCACCGGGAACCTTCAACGCCACTCTGCCTGAAGAGGAGCGCTGGAAGATTCAAGGTCACGTTCCGGGAAGAACATTCGCGCCAATCACGAAGCCCATAGATAGTGTTTTCAATGCACCAACCTGGAGTCTGGGAAGGAGCATGGCAGCTCATATCACCATAGGACGCATTGGAGAAATTTGTCAAGAAGACCTCGAGGACAGTATCTACCAGATTTGCGGACGCCGAGATGAACAATGGGAGTTAGTCAGCACCAAGAAGGATAGATCCATTGCATCTTTCATCCAGGAGTTAAACCAGCACATTTGACGCCACGAGAATCAGATGTGCAATGATATGATAGAGTTGAAGAATGCGAAGGCAAGGATCATCGAGCTAGAAGGAGAATTGAAGTCTACATGCAAGGACTACATGGACGAGATTATAGCTCTAGCAAGGCACAATGTCGATCTTAAGCAGGAGATTGAAGAACTCAAGAGGAAGTTAGCATCCCAGGAGGACGACGAGTATGTCGCATGTCCGGACAACTACATCATCATCGACGACACCGATTCGGAACCAGGTGAACCCGACTTTGAAGACGAAGCTCGAGCAGATATCATGGAGTCTTCCACCGGTTCAAATTTCTAGATGACCACCAGATAGTAGTAGTATTCCCCCATGTAAACATTTTAGTTCGAGCACTTTTGCGATAGTTTTAGATCGTTGTAAGCCCTTGTTTGATTGATTGGAGTGATTTTGTGCGCATTTGCTCATGTGCATATGGGTAGTGTTATTCCCTTTAGACCCCCTCTATTCTTAATTCTCGTCTTTTCTAAGCCCTCAGATGCCTCCGAGACGTGACAATGGATTTCCACCGGAGCTTACTCAGTTGATCCAACAACAGAATCAATTGATGCAGATGTTAGTCCAGAACCAGCAGAACAACAACAACCCACCACCACCACCACCACCTGTTGACCACTTAGCCCGTTTCCTTAGGCTGAATCCGCCGGTGTTATCCAGTAGCACCGAGCCAATAGTAGCAGACGATTGGCTCCGCAAGATAGGAAGGGAGTTGACCACTGCAGGATGCATGGATGGTGAAAAAGTAAAGTTTGCCGCTCACCAGCTTGACGGACCCGCGGCAGCATGGTGGGAGAATTTCACAGCCACTTACCCAGTTGACACTGTCACATGGGATCAGTTTCAGCAAGCTTTCCGCACTGCCCACGTTTCAGCAGGAGCTATGGCCATAAAGAAGCGTGAGTTTCGCAACTTACGCCAAGGGGGAAGGACAGTTGGCCAGTACATTGACGATTTTAGCAAGTTAGCACGTTATGCCCCAGATGACGTTGCTACGGTTGCAGCTAAGCAGGAGAAGTTTCTGGAAGGATGAATGATGAGCTAAGCATGCAGTTGATGGTAGCCACCTTCAACAACTACCAGGAGTTGGTAGATCGTGCCATCATGATTGAAGGGAAGCAACAGCAGATTGAGAACCGTAAGAGGAAGTATGGACAGGGGAAGTATAACTCTGGAGCCCAGCAGAAGCCCCGTTTTGCCCCTAAACCGGGATTTCAGTTTCAGCATACCCATGGAGGAGTTAGCTCGCACAACTATAATGGCCACAAGAATAGTAATGGGAATGGAGGAAGCAACAGCCAGAACCGGACCACCCCATCAACCCCAACCAAGAGAGACCTGAGTCAAGTCACCTGTTTCAAGTGTTCCAAGACCGGACACTATGCCAATGAATGTCCCGAAGGCCAGAATGGAAATGGCAATGGAAGCTCTGGGAAGAAGCCAAACCCTTTCAATAGGGGACAGGTGAACCACGTTAATGTGGAGGAGGTTGAAGATCAGCCCGATGCAGTAATCGGTAAGTTTCTGGTTAAGTCATTTACTGCACTTGTTCTTTTTAACACTGGTGCATCGCATTCATACATATCAAGGGGACTTGTGGATAAATATAACCTGCCAACCCAAGCCCTTAGGTCACCCATGTTAGTAAGCTCACCAGGAGCGGAGTTCATGGCTAGACGATGGTGTGATCGGTTACCATTAAGGATTGGTAACTATGTGTTTCCCTTAGACCTAATAGTATTGGAATCTCAAGGATTGGATGTGATATTAGGCATGGATTGGTTGTCGATGTATGGAGGAAACATCGATTGTGCTAGTAAGTCAATTTTGCTTACCACACTAGAAGGAAGAAGGATCAAGTATGTATCCCGGCATGTGCCAAACAGGACACAAGTAAACTGCCTAACAGGAGTTGTCCAAGAAGAGGTACCAGTGGTAAAGGATTTTCCTGATGTATTTCCTGAGGAATTACCAGGCATGCCACCGGATAGAGACATTGAGTTTTTGATTGAGTTATTACCAAGTACAGGCCCAATATCGAAGCGACCGTACCGGATGCCAGCAAAGGATTTGGTGGAAATTAAGAATCATATTAAGGAGTTATTGGATAAAGGTTACATTCGCCCAAGTTCTTCGCCTTGGGGATCACCCGTACTTCTAGTGGAAAAGAAGGATGGATCATTAAGGATGGTTGTAGATTATCGGGGATTGAATGAAGTAACCATCAAGAATAAGTACCCACTGCCAATGATCAATAATCTGTTTGATCGTTTGCAAGGAGCTAAAGTGTTTTCCAAGATCGATTTGCGATCAGGGTACCATCAGTTGAAGATTCGAGAGCAGGACATACCTAAGACAGCATTCACCACGAGATATGGACTGTATGAGTATACCGTTATGTCATTTGGATTGACTAACGCACCTGCCTATTTTATGAACTGATGAACAAAGTGTTTATGGAGTTTTTGGATAAGTTCGTCGTAGTGTTCATTGATGACATCCTAGTTTATTCAAAGAATGAAGAGGAGCATAAGGAACATTTGCGTTTGGTTTTGGAGAAACTAAGGGAACATCAGTTATATGCCAAATTCAGCAAATGCGAGTTTTGGTTGAAGGAAGTTGGATTCCTCGGACACGTTATATCCAGAGAAGGTATAGCAGTTGACCCCACCAAGGTTGAGACCGTAACCGAATGGAAAGCACCAACAACAGTTGGAGAGATCCGGAGTTTTCTTGGACTCGCAAGATACTACCGGAGATTCATTGAGAATTTCTCAAAGATTGCGAAGCCTATGACGGAGTTGTTGAAGAAGGATACTAAGTTCAAATGGACTGAGGAGTGTGAGGCTAGTTTCCAGGAGTTGAAGAAACGTTTGGTCACCTCACCAGTATTGATTTTGCCAGATTAGACCAAAGATTATGAGGTGAGCAGTGCTTATGCAGGAAGGGAGAGTTGTTTCGTATGCTTCACGACAACTGAAGCCTCATGAGTTGAATTATGCCACACATGATTTGGAGTTAGCAGCCGTAGTGCATGCATCGAAGACGTGGAGACATTTCCTCATTGGAAATCATTATGAGGTGTACACGGATCACAAGAGTTTGAAGTACATTTTCACGCAGAAGGAGTTGAACCTCAGACAGAGGAGATGGTTGGAGCTCATCAAGGATTATGACATGAGATTGCATTACCATCTCAGAAAAGCTAATGTAGTAGCTGACGCATTGAGCCGTAAGAGCCATGTCAACACCCTAGTGACGGGAGAAGTACCAAAGGAGTTAGCAGAAAACCTTCGTGAGCTATGTTTGGAAATAGTTCCGAGAGGCTATGTAGCAGCATTGGAGATTCAGTCCACATTGATGGATAAAATCAGAGAAGCTCAGAAATCTGACAAGGAGATTGCTGCTATAAAAGAGAAATTGAGCGAAGGAAAAGCAAAGGGATTTCGTGAGGATGAGCACGACACCCTATGGTTTGAAGACCGTGTTTATGTGCCCAATGACCCGGAGATCAGGAAGTTGATTTTGCAATAGGCACATGATTCACCGTATTCGATTCACCCAGGGAATACCAAGATGTATTTGGATTTAAAGGAAACATTCTGGTGGACCGGAATGAAGAAGGATATTGCAGCATATGTAGCAGTTTGTGACATATGTCAGAGAGTAAAGGCAGAGCATCAGAAGCCAGCAGGATTGTTACAACCATTGCCGATACCCGAATGGAAGTAGGATAAGATAGGCATGGATTTTATCACAGGACTACCCAGGACAAAATCAGGGTATGACTCGATATGGGTAGTACTTGATCGTTTGACGAAGGTAGCACATTTTATTCCAGTTAAGACCACTTACACCAGTGCTTAGTTGGCAAAGATATACATGACTAGGATCATTTGTTTGCATGGAGTTCCAAGGAGTATCGTATCAGATAGAGGAACCCAATTTACCTCAAAGTTTTGGAATCAGTTGCATGAAACTTTAGGAACCAGACTAGAGTTCAGCACAGCTTTTCATCCGCAGACAGATGGACAGACCGAGAGAGTCATTCAAATTTTGGAAGATATGTTGAGAGCTTGTGCACTAGATTATGGATCTAGCTGGGACGATAACTTGCCGTATGCGGAGTTTTCTTATAACAACAGCTACCAAACCAGTTTGAAGATGGCACCTTTCGAAGCTTTATACGGAAGGAGGTGCAGGACACCGTTGTCATGGGACGAAGTTGGAGACCGTCAATTCTTTGGACCAGATTTGATTAAGGAGTCTGAACGGAAAGTTAAGTTGATTCGCGATAGGCTCAAGGTAGCCCAATCCAGGCAGAAGAGCTACGCAGATTCTAAACGCAAGGAGACAGTTTACGAAACCGGAGACAGAGTTTATCTTCGAGTATCCCCACTTCGAGGAGTTAAGCGCTTCAGAGTTAAGGGAAAATTAGCACCGCGTTTCGTTGGACCGTATAAGATCTTGCAACGTATGGGAGAAGTCGCTTATAAGTTGGAATTACCAGAGGGACTGTCAGGAGTTCATGATGTATTCCATGTTTCTCAGCTGAAGAGATGTCACGCCGAGATGGCAGAGGTACCGCTAAGAGATACCGTGCCACTCAAAGCGATTCAGTTGAAGGACGACTTAACGTATGAGGAGAAACCAGTCAAGATTCTCGAGTTTGCCAGTAGAGTTACTCGCAGCAAGGTTATCAAGTTTTGCAAAGTTCAGTGGAGCCACCACTCAGAGGATGAAGCCACCTGGGAAAGAGAAGAAGATTTGCTCAAAGACCACCCTCACCTATTTTCTAGCCAACCCGAATCTCGAGGGCGAGATTCATCTTAAGGGGGGTAGGTTTGTAACATCCCAAATTTTCAATTTGGAATGTTATACACTAGACCATCATGCATAGCATATTTTCTTGCATTTTTGGTTGATCCTAGAAATTTCACGCAACTCAAGGACCTTCGGAGAGAGTTGGAGATTTCGTTATTTTCATATTTGAGTTTTCTCAAATTTTGAAAAGAGGATCATTTGATTTATTTATTTTATCTTCAATTATTTTTCCGGTGTCAAAATATATGAGAGAGGGAATAATATGAATTTCCCAAATTTAGGAAAAAATGAAGATTTAATGAATAGATCAATTTTGGTTTTGTCGGAGTTTATTTGCCTTTTGTTTGGATAGGGAAAAAATGCGCGTTTTCAAAAATTGCATTTTAGGCCCGGAGAAAAGTTCATTTTGTTCGACTCATTTTTAGGAGTCGGGGAAAATTTACTTTAGTATTTTTGGAGCTCGTTTAGATTTTCTTTTCTGTGTTTTTTCTGCGCGCGGAACCGTTTAAAAAAAAAGGAGCCAGGCCAGCCGGGCCAAAGGCCCAGCCAGCCGGCCACCGCCCCAGCCCCGCGCGCGCTCTAGCGCCTCGCGCAGGAGGCAGCCGCCGCCGCCGTCTTAGCCGAGTCCTAGTTGGACTCTAGGCTAGCTTTTTCCTTTGTTCCATTTTCTTTTTCATCTAGGATTGTTTTTCCTACTCTATTTCTTGTCCCCTACCCCGAGTCTCCTCTCCCCTCCCCAATATAAATACCCCAACACCCCCCCTCTAAACTCATAAAATCAAACCCCAAGCCCTCCACAGCACCCCACCCCGCGCCCTACACCGCCGCCGCGCCACCCCACACCCGCGCCGCCGCACCTTGCCCACGCCGCCGCCGGAGCCCTCACCAGAGACCTCGCCGGAGGTTGCCCCGCGTCTCTTTTCCTCGGATCGTTTTCTTCTAATCGTTCCGATTCTTTTCTTCTCTTTCGATTCGTTTTCTTTCCGGTTCTTCTCTAAACCGTTCCGGTTTTCTAGATCGGTTTTTGTTTCGGTTTTCTTCTCCGAAACCCTAGATCGGATTCGTTTTCTTTTCCGATTTAGTTGCCTTTGGACCATTCGCCGGACCGTTCCTCCTAACGAACGTGATCACCGAATTCTTCTAGGTTAACGAACGCCCGTTCGTTTAACCGTTCTTCTTTTTCTTCTCGTCGGATTTATTCTGCGATCGCGATCTCAGATCCGATCTTCGTTCTAGTCTTTCTTCTCGCTCGTTTATCGGAATAAGGTGATTCAAGTGCCTGGAGTTTCGTTTCGAAACCGCCGTTCCGTCTAATCAACTTAAACAAGTTTTTGCCCCGGTAAAATTTGACCTAGTTTCAACTTGCTAGAACCGAGTTGTTTTCTTCCGCCGTTTGTTTTCCGTTGCTTTGTTCGGTTCGTTCTTTCTTTGCAACCGGAGTTCTTAAGTTGAACTTTCTGGTTCGTTCTCTTGTTCGAGTTTTACCTATGCATTAGATGAGTACTTATTGTGTGCTTGTTGTTTTTCTGCGATAGATTACCCGGATTGCGCCGCTTGTTACTTCGAAACCCTAGGACTCACGGATCGTCAGCAAGGCAAGTAACACTTTGATCATACCTTTTCTACAACCCAGTTTTATTGCATTAGATCAATCCTCACACATTGCATGATTAGGATCTAATTAAATTGTGGGATGGGAAGTAGATGAGGTAGTACCTATTACCTATTATTATGAAACCTTTGGGAGTTACTTCTACGTTTGCTTATTATGCCATGCTATGCTAGTAGACGTGGATTGGGTGAGTGATATCCATGACAGATGTGAGTTTGTTAATTCTAATGGTTTATCTAAGGTGGCAACTTAAACACACATCTGGGTGGATTGAGGCACCTGATATCTATCAGGACTTGCCTGTTTTTTTTCGACCGCCACCCAGGCTCAAAGGGATCATAAGATCTTTCATGCTAGAAACTTCCGTGTGCAGCCACATGCTACTATGGGCTCTGGCGTAGTTGACTAAGTTGTGGGAACTCTTACGGGGTGGACTAGCAGATGTAGGGGTTATAGGTGGTACGGTCTACCCCACATGTAAGGTGCTAGCGCTTCTGAAAGACTATGTCTCGGCCATCCGTTTCTCAAACACCTTGTAGTGCGAGAAAACAAACGGAGGCGATCGAGTCATGTGGGGAAAAGTGCGCAAACCTCTGCAGAGTGTATAAACTAATCATGATTAGCCGTGTCCCCGTTTATGGACAACTTGAGTATCTAGTACTTGAATATCGAGTGAATCTCAACATGTTACTTCTAATTAATGTTATTGGGTTTTAATTATTTTTAATTGGGATTAAGAATGCTGTCAACCATTCTCAATGTTTCACAACCACCATGATAGTTAAATAAATTTATTCCTTTGCAATAGGGAAAAATTGGCTTTACGCAAAAACAGTAACCATAGAGCTTTCCACCAGCCAAATATGCATATAGTATAGCTGTTTCATTCCATTACTCTCTATGTGTTACTTTGCCAGCATATTCCATGTGCTAACCCGTTTTCGGGCTGCAACTTCTCATGTTGCAGACTTCTCAGACGACGAGTAAGGTGTTTTAGGTCGTGGTTCTATACTCAGTGATGCCGCTGGAGTTGATGGACCCATTTATCTTCCAAGTCTTCCGCTGTTATCGACACTAGATGGCCTTAAGCCATTTTTATTGTAATAAGTTCTCTTTGAGACAACGATGTAATAAGTGTGTGATTGCCACTCTGCTATAAATCCTTCGATGTACTGTGTGGTGTCAGCATTACTGATCCAGGGATGACACCTGAGCACAGAGCACTTGATCCATTCGGGTCGGGTCGCTACATTGTCACCAGGAACACAAATATGAAAACGGATTATAACGGACTTTTTGTCATGATAGTGAAGATTTTTGGTTATCCAAAAAATATCTCGAGACCAGTTGAGCTAAACCCTAGGTTAAGGGGGTATAGGATTTTTTCTTCAAAGTCTTTGTCACCAGGATGTTGCTCTAGCTCTAAAGACTAAAACCCTCTGGTTTATAAAGACACCAGTAGGGTTAGGGTTACATGCGATTGGTTACAACAAAGGAAAGATCATGGCATATCTTTGACTTGGAGGGCACACCACGGCTCCGAAGATCTCCTACCTAGACACGTGTCTTCTCCCCAGCTTGGCTCCGCAACAACTCATCAGTCCGACCCATAAGCATGGGACCGGCAGCCCGAGGACCCCTTAGTCTAGGACTCCCTCAATAACAATTATAAATGGAAATACTTTGTTTATAATTTTACACTACAAGAAATATGTCAACTTGTGACCACCACTATTGGTCACTGAAAGGTCATGGTTTTTCATTTGCGACCTTTTTGTGACCAAAAATAGAAGGTCAAAAGCTGGCGGTCATAAACTGACTATAGCGACCTTTCTTCTGGAATGGTCGAAGACGTTTATGACCAAAATACGTCTACTGTGGCGTTTTGGTCACTAGCAACCTCCCCAGGCCACGTAGGCATCCAGCGTGGCAATCTGACGTGGCACAAGATTCAGCCCGGTCCAATTCGATTTTATACATGGGTCTAGCCCAACAATTCGGCCTATTTGTGTTTTTTTCTCATATTAATTTTGGCTAGGTAGATGGGCCAAGCCCAACAATTAAGCCTTCTCATTTCTGGGCTGTGGCCTTTTCCGCTAGAAAGTTTTAGTTTTTTTGTAATATAAAATAGGTCCACTAGTCAAATGGGTCCCAGATGTCAGGTTCAGGTACGTGGGTCCCAGCTAGCAAGTTCATATTCTTCATATTTCAATTTAACAATAAATAAATAACCAGTATTTAAATTGGCACAAACAAAACACACACATAATACTCCAAATATTATCAGCCAGATTCAGTATAGAGCTCTTATTGTACAAATAACATATACTTTACAATCTCTACACATAATAAGCTCATACAAGCTCTACAAGCTCTACACGTGATACGGTGCCCTGGTGTTAACCCTATAGCTCTACAAGTGTCTTCAATCTTCTTCAACATGGAGCTCCTTCGGTAGCGAGCACAAACTGGGCACCTGCATCATCACAGGAAGGCAATTTTAGATCATAAAAACGAATGTTCCAAGCACAGTTTAGAGAAAAGAACCAAGTAAATTTGCCCTCAATCATACAAACAAAGTTTAGAGAAAACCAAACATGAACAAGCACTTATTATACAGTTTTTAAAGTTTTTAATACATTTATTTTCTATTAGCAAAACTAAATATGCTACTTCCTGATTCATGGCTGCATAGTTCAGCTAGCTACACCAGTTTGCTCTCATGCAAAAATTAGAAAGAAAAAAAGAACAACAAATAAATCAACACTAATTTCTCTAACACATATAGTAACTTGCTGATATAACTTGTATAACTTGTATATTTGTCAACGGAAAACGGGATGCAAAATCATGTTTCAGTCCAGATCAATCTATCATGAGAAAACATGTATAACTCCCACTAGAATTTTTTAATGCAGTTGTGAATTATCCTGAAAACTTGTGCACTTAATGATGGTTAGATCCATCTTACAGAATAGTCAGCTTCCAATATAAGTTAGGTACAGAACAGAATGTATAAGCACGAAGTAAGATAGGCCATGCATCAAACACAGAAATAATTTTACTAGGTAGCAGCATAGTAAGTTGGTTTTTACTAGGTAGCGGCATAGTAAGTTGTGACATTTAAAAAAACCAGTAAGAAAACCAGCGGCGGCTACTCCAGCCCGCTGCTCTCCTCCAGGACACCGCCGCTGTATATTTAGCTAGCAATCATCAGCAGCAAGTATAGAGTAAACTGGGACTTTGTTGTAGCTACAGAAACTGAAACAACACACACATCATGGAATTTCATATCATAGCCAACAATTATTTTACCAGAACACAGGGTGTTCTTCTCTGTATTTTAGAAACATGCAAACAAAGGTTTCAGTAAAAATAAACAAGTGGAGTAGACAAATTATCAGCAAGAAATCAATGGCCAGATGAGCACCACCACAACAAATCGGCACTAACACTTGGTCATCGACGCGATGCCCAAGCAAAGAACCAGCTCGCACATGCAAGATGATGATTGCATACATACAAATCATGTGCTGGCAGAAAAAATCCAAGCATGAGCTCATCTTCTCTCTCTGTTTGGTAACTAACAACCTAAATAAAATAAAATAAAAACATGACTTGTTCATACAAATCCCTCTAAAATTCCTTGGGACAAGTGCATCACATATTCGTCAACTTAGCAGCAGAAGTAGTGAGCACAGGAAGAGGGGGACGGAGATGGAGGAGCTACCTACCGCGATCGCAATGGAAGCAGAGGAGCAGACCCCTCTTGCCCCTCCCCCACAAGCAGGATAGGGCTGCCGACTGGGCATGCCCCTACTCCTCCGCCTCCTCGAGCAGGAGACCCCCTTCCCCTACTGCTGCTTCACGCGCCGCATCACTAGTCACCTCCTCATGCAAGAAGTACACAATAAATAGACAGACGGTCAGTGAGGTACATTTTCACAGCAACAGAAGCTTAGAATTAACAGAAATGCACACTCAAATGAAGTCACTAAGATACTTATGTCCACCACATGGTGTAGAATTATGTGGTATATAATTGCAACACATGAACCAAAGAGACAACAAGTGAGCATTCGGTGACTAGGGTTACTAATTGCCCCTCAACCCATACTGCTTGCTGTTATACATACACAAGAGACAACAAGTTGTTCAAGTGTTCACTCTAGGAATGCTTTCTAAATAATTGTATAAACGAAGGCTACTTATCACCGACGAACAGTGCACTAGAGGAAAATTGGTGATTATCATTTTGTAATTAGATTGTAATAACCATCGAGTTTCCAGTAACACTCAAAGATGAAAGCTTGGAAACTCTTCTCTAACTACTGGATTAACAGAGCTTGCAAGCGTTCCGTCGAACAGAAGACTAAAGCAAGAAAGTGATCAGTCAAGCTACACACGAATATAAGCCCATGATTATGCTTACTAATCCAGACACGACAAGCTATTCAAGTTTTCGCTCCATGAATGCTTCTGCTCTGAATTTTTTTTAAAGGGAGAGCTGCTATTACGTCCGTAGTACTGAAGAAATAGCAGGTTTGCAGTGTCTGTACTAGACTAGAAAGAGGAACAATGGCTGGTAGAGCACCCAATCAAATTTGGACTTGAGATTGTCAGTTTTCAGTAAGACCATTCTTGTTAGTTTTCAGGAACATGAGACCACTAGCAGCAGCTAGCAAGTGCAAGTGATTAGCAGCAGCTTGCAGGCATTCTGTCGAACAGAAGCTTGACAGACCACAAAGAACAGGGCTCGATGGCCGGGCATGGATAGAAAGAGCACTGGAGAAAACAAAGGAGGGGAAGGTAGTGGCTCACCTACATCCGCAGAGTCGGACTGAGCGGGCCTGAGTAGCACAAGGAATAATCGAGAGGAGGGAGCTCGGGGACCAGCAGAGGTACGTCCATCTTGTCCCCCCGAGTTCCAGGGACGATTGATCTTGGTGAGGCCCAGATCTGGACCCCTCCTCCGGCATGGCACGTCCCGGGCGAGCGGCTTTAGAGGGCACCGACCGCACGGCCGCATCGTCATCATCGTCGACCACACAACAACGGAAGAAGCAGACGGAGCCGTGGTCTCCTACTAGGCTGTGCACCTGCGCGCATGCATTAGGGAGGGGAGGAAGGAAACCGCATCAGCAAAATCAAACCAAGCAACAGAGAGAGACTAGGAGGAGGAGAGAGAGGCGGACCTTGCATGGCGTCAAGCACGGTGAGGGAGGTGGCGAGCAGCGCGAGGAGGCGGCGACTGTGCTCCCCGTCCTCGGCCTGGTAGAACTCGCGGTGGAGTCCATGGCGGCAACACGTGCTGGGCCTGGGCGTTGGGTCGATGGGATCGAGGCGTGCAGGCATGGAGGGAGGAGGATTCGTCAGGGGACCGAGCCCTTCCTCGCCATCGTCTCCGGCCACCGTGGGGTGCGGGGTCGGGGCCCGCACGATGGTGGCACCCTGATCCGGCGATGCAGAGGGACAAAGCAGGGGCGCGGCACCGCACTCAGGAGATTGGGTTGGGGATTGGGTTTGGGCAGCGACGGAGAGATCTGGATCGGGGAGATGGGGAGAGACAGGCAGTGGCGGGAGAGGGGGAGAGGAGGATTGCGTTGCTGCTAGGGTTTGGGTTGGGTCTCTATGACCTGAGAGGTGAATGATAGATGTTGGATCCTTCGGACGCGGACGGTTCAGATCGACTATAGTGGGGTGATCCGTGAGAAGAGCCTTGATTGGTTCAGAAATTTTGTGATTTAAAATAGTTTGTAAGTACTAAAACTAGGGGAATTTTGTGAAGCAACTATCAAAATATTTTTCAAAATGGCACAACCAAAATTTTCACTCAAATTAGACCCCATTTTATGGATGATCACCGATTTCCATGCATTTTTTATCTTTCTATATTTTTTAACCATTTTTCTTGTGGCAAAAATGTTTTTTTTGTGAAGAACCTCCCAAATAATTGTTGTAAAATTGGACCAAATCATTTTTCTAAAATACTAGGACATATTTAATGCACAATTGACCAAATGGTTGGGTGTAAAAAGTTTTGATCCACCTCTCGTGAAAAAGACAAATTTCCGCCGATTCAGTTGGAAGCGGGTCAAATTTGAACTATAGCTGCCTTGTAGTTTGCTATTTATTTTTTCCAAAAATCATTTCTAGGTACATAAGTATCTGTTTAATCAGAGAAATATCAAAAAAATTCCAAGATTCAACCACTAGCTAGGAACGGTCATTCCCGCCGTTTTGACCGCATTTTGAAACGGGCATAAAAAATTCAAAAAAATCAAAAAATTGGGAAACCTTCGCATTGTGTCATTATATGTGGCCAAGTTCCCAAGAAAAATAATAAACTTGTAATACGTAATTATTTTTAAAAAGTGTTCTCAGAAACGAGCTATCAGGTGTGGAGATCAATGGCTTTCAAGCCAAATGATCAATCTTATGGCCACATTCATGGCATAGTTTGTTAAAATGATCTCATATTGTACCCAAGGGTGCATATTGGAATGGAAAGCAATATTGCCTAAGGAAGTTTTCATTTTCTTTGGATGAAAAAACCATTTTCCATTTTTCGAGTGTCCAAAAAGGAGGTTTCTTTGTGAAGAACCTCCCAAATAATTGTTGTAAAATTGGACCAAATCATTTTTCTAAAATACTAGGCCATATTTAATGCACAATTGACCAAATGGTTGGGTGTAAAAAGTTTTGATCCACCTCTTGTGAAAAAGACAAATTTCCGCCGATTTAGTTGGAAGCGGGTCAAATTTGAACTATAGCTGCCTTGTAGTTTGCTATTTATTTTTTCCAAAAATAATTTCTAGGTACATAAGTATCTATTTAATCAGAGAAACACCAAAAAAATTCCAAGATTCAACCACTAGCTAGGAACGGTCATTCCCGCCGTTTTGACCGCATTTTGAAACGGGCATAAAAAATTCAAAAAAAATCAAAAAATTGGGAAACCTTCGCATTGTGTCATTATATGTGGCCAAGTTCCCAGGAAAAATAACAAACTTGTAATACGGTAATTATTTTTAAAAAGTGTTCTCAGAAACGAGCTATCAGGTGTGGAGATTAATGGCTTTCAAGCCAAATGATCAATCTTGTGGCCACATTCATGGCATAGTTTGTTAAAATGATCTCATATTGTACCCAAGGGTGCATATTGGAATGGAAAACAATATTGCCTAAGGAAGTTTTCATTTTCTTTCGACGAAAAAACCATTTTCCATTTTTCAAGTGTCCAAAAAGGAGGTTTTTTTGTGAAGGACCTCCCAAATAATTGTTGCAAAATTGGACCAAATCTTTTTTCTAAAATACTAGGCCATATTTAATGCACAATAGACAAAATGGTTGGGTGTACAAAGTTTTGATCCACCTCTCGTGAAAAAGACAAATTTCCGCCGATTCAGTAGGAAGCGGGTCATATTTGAACTGCAGCTGCATCATAGTTTGCTATTTATTTTTTACAAAAATCATTTCTAGGCACATAAGTACCTATTTAATCAGAGAAACACCAAAAAAATTCCAAGATTCAACCACTAGCTAGGAACGGTCATTCCTGCCGTTTTGACCGCATTTTGAAACGGGCATAAAAAGTTCAAAAAAAATCAAAAAATTGGGAAACCTTCTCATTGTGTCATTATATATGGCCAAGTTCCCAGGAAAAATAATAAACTTGTAATACGGCAATTCTTTTAAAAAAGTGTTCTCAAAAATGAGCTATCATGCGTGAAGATTCATGGCTTTCAAGCCAAATGATCAATCTTATGGCCACATTCATGGCATAGTTTGTTCAAATGATCTCATATTGTGCACAAGGGTGCATCTTGGAATTCCAAACAATGTTGCCTAAGGAAGTTTTCATTTTCTTTGCACGAAAAATTTATTTTCCATTTTTCTGAGTGCCCCAAATGAGTTTTTTTTGTGAAGGACCTACCATATATTTGTTGCAAAATTGGACCTAATCAATTTTATAAAATACTAGGCCATATATAATGGACAATTGACAAAATGGTTGGGTGTCAAAAGTTTTGATCCACCTCTGGTGAAAAAGACAAATTCCCACCGATTCAGCAGGAAGCGGGTCAAATTTGAACTGCAGCTGCCTCATAGTTTGCTATTTATTTTGTCCAAAAATCATTTCTAGTTACATAAGTACCTATTTAATCATAAATACATGGTTTGGTGGCGATACGTCGAGGTTTGGGCGGTGGCCGAGGCCCCCAACTCTAGAGCACGTAAACTCGCATGCCCGCCGCGTGGTCACTGCGTGACCGTGGCGTTGCCATGTGTTCTGGGCAGCCTAGGCACGTCTAGCGGGTTGGGCACTCCCCGGATAGGTGATAGGAATAAAATCACAACATAAGATTCTCACGAGGAGACCGATTGATGCTCAAACATGAATAAGCAGCCAAGTGTTTGATTAGCGGTACGGGAAATGCACATGGCCAATGGGCGTGAGTTTTGGCTGAGAATGATCATCTACTAAGGAGAATGTCTTCACACATTTTTAGCTCAAAAGGAGGATCCTAGGTGGTACTTGCTTTGCAAAGTACCACACTGGACAAAAATATGAATGTTGAAGCTGGGCTCAAAATAATGAATGGATTGAGCTGAAATTTAGTGGAGGATGGTTATTTGGGCATAGGAAAGCATTGTAGAAAATTGATACCATTTGGACATACCAAAGTAGTACTTCCTTCACAATGCTCTTCTATGGACAAAAACTTGGGAAAACTAGTGAGAGAGATTGGATGAATTAAATGAGCTAAAAATTGGTGTAGGTAAGTTACATAGGTATGGTCATGCGCTGGTAAATTTTCAGATCATTTGGGTAAGCCTAGCTAGTACTTACTTCACAAAGCTTCTCTCGAGGTAGAGATTTTGGAAATTTCCTGAGAAAGATTTACTAGGAAAATTGAGCTGAATATTATCATTTGGCAATGATTTGGGTATGGAAGCGTGCCCGAAAAGTTTGAGGTTAATAGGAGGGGTCTATATAACACTTGCTTTGCAACGTGCCAATTTGGCCATAAAATATAAATTGAACCTGGGCTCACATAGATGATTGGACTGAGTTACAATTTGGAGGAGGGTGATAATTTGGGCATATGAAGGAACTGTATAAATTTCATGTCATTTCGAGATATAAAAAAGGTACTTCCTTCACAATGCTTCTAGGTGGACAAAAACTTTGGAAATTTGCCGAGGAAGATTTGCTGGGCAAATGGAGCTGAATTTTGTCATGCGGTAATGATTTGGATAGAAAAGAGTGCCCAAAAATTCCTAGGGCAATCAAGAATATATAAATAGCACTTCCTTCATAAAGTGTTGTTGTGAACAGAATAGGAAAATGAATATTGTTGAATTAGTTTTGAACTAGGCAAGGAAGGACTTTTACATATTTGATGAAGATATGACCCAAAGAATTTATGAGATTTTTTTGGGAATTTTGGGAATGACAGAAATATAGGTTGCTTCACAACCTAGGGCAAAAACTGCCACATGGACATGACACATAGGCAAAACTGATGAGGTGGCGCCTAGTCATAGCAACCCACCACAATTTACAAGGTTATGACCATCTATATTGGTCATGATCAGCTAGAAATAAGGCATCGGACTAGTGCTGTCTGCTTTATAACCATTTCGTGTAAGGAAATTACGACTTTTCTGACCAAAATGGTCGCAATGGTTACGGTTTGGAGCCCCCCGAACAGCTTTTGACCAATTGGTCTAAAATGGTCATAGATTTATGACCAATTCTTCCAGGGTCATTGACAGAAGGTCATAAGTTGACATATTTCTTGTAGTGTTATCAAGATTTGTTGTGTTCGAATGTTCATCACTATGTTTCATTATTTGTCAAGCACACTTCAAACTTCATAGAGTTTCAATATGTTTTGTAGAGTTGCAACATGTTTCATAGAGTTCCACCATGTTTCGAATACAAATTTTAAAAGTTGTCGAACTGCATTCAGGACTGGTCTTGCTTCAAAGTCTTTGTCACCAGGAACACAAATCTACAAACGGATCATAATAGATTTTGGGTCACCATAATGAAGATTTTGGTTATCCAATATCCTTTCCAGTCTCGATGTGTTTCTTGCTTACCTGTGAGGAAAACAGAATAACACGATACCGAATAGTTTCACACAATACGTCTAATCGAAAGACGTTTTCCTAGTTAACGTCCTCTAACAAAGTCCATGTGCCATGGTGGTCATTACTTCGGTGGCAACTGGCAACCTCGTCAATCTCCTCATGAAGTTTTATTATCTACACATAAATAAAAAATATACATAAATAAAACAATATACAACTCTATACCACTAAAAATGTAACTATGTGAAAAATGGTATTAGTCCAACAAATATTATTCAGTAAAAACAAATTTAGAAGAGAAACTATAGAAAAAGTGGTTGAAAAAGATATATTTTTTGGATGTACCAAATTTCCATAGAAAACAAGACATGTTTTTTGCGAATAAATAAAATGAAATAAGATAAGATAAGCAAAACAATCAAAACCTAAGGTAAACTAATGATAAGGCCAACCCGAACTTGCCCGCGATTATGTTACCGGGTTGTGGGCCTTGCATGCAATTTGGGTTGGTTGGACTTTTTGTTCTCTCTAGTAGTTGGGTGATAACCCACAAGTGTAGGGGATCGCAACAGTTTTCGAGGGTAGAGTATTCAACCCAAATTTATTGATTCGACACAAGGGGAGCCAAAGAATATTCTCAAGTATTAGCAGCCGAGTTGTCAATTCAACCACACCTGGAAACTTAATATCTGCAGCAAAGTATTTAGTAGCAAAGTAATATGATAGTAGTGGTAACAGTAGCAAAAGTAATATTTTTGGTTTTATAGTGATTGTAACAGTAGCAACGGAAAAGTAACTAAGCGAAGAACAATATATGAAAAGCTTGTAGGCAATGGATCGGTGATGGAGAATTATGTCGGATGCGATTATTCATGCAACAGTTATAACATAGGGTGACACAGAACTAGCTCCAATTCATCAATGTAATGTAGGCATGTATTCCGAATGTAGTCATACGTGCTTATGGAAAAGAACTTGCATGTCATCTTTTGTCCTACCCTCCCGTGGCAGCGGGGTCCTATTGGAAACTAAGGGATATTAAGGCCTCCTTTTAATAGAGTACCAGACCAAAGCATTAACACATAGTGAATACATGAACCCCTCAAACTATGGTCATCACCAAGAGCGGTCTCGATTATTGTCACTTCGGGGTTGCCGGATCATAATACATAGTAGGTGACTATAGACTTGCAAGATAGGATCAAGAACTGACATATATTCATGAAAACATAATAGGTTCAGATCTGAAATCATGGCACTCGGGCCCTAGTGACAAGCAGTAAGCATAGCAAAGTCATAGCAACAACAATCTCAGAACATAGTGGATACTAGGGATCAAACCCTAAGAAAACTAACTCGATTACATGATAAAGCTGATCCAACCCATCACCGTCCAGCAAGCCTACGATGGAATCACCCACGCACGGCGGTGAGCATCATGGAATTGGTGATGGAGGAAGGTTGATGATGACGATGGTGACGAATTCCCCTCTCCGGAGCCCTGAACGGACTCCAGATCAACCCTCTCAAGAGAGATTAGGGCTTGGTGGCGGCTCCGTATCGTAAAACGTGATGAATACTTCTCCCTGATTTTTTTCTTCCCGAACACGAATATATGGAGTTGGAGTTGAGGCCGGTGGAGCATCAGGGGGCCCACGAGGCAGGGGGCGCGCCCAGGGGGTAGGCGCGCCCCCACCCTCGTGGACAGGGTGTGGGCCCCCTGACGTGGATTCTTCTTCCAGTATTTTTTATATATTCCAAAAATAATCTTCATTGATTTTCAGGTCATTCCGAGAAATTTTATTTCTGCACAAAAACAATACCATGGCAATTCTGCTGAAAATAGCGTTAGTCTGGGTTAGTTCCATTGAAATCATGCAAGTTAGAGTCCAAAACAAGGGCAAAAGTGTTTGGAAAAGTAGATACGACAGAGACGTATCAACTCCCCCAAGTTTAAACCTTTGCTTGTCCTCAAGCAATTCAGTTGATAAACTAAAAGTGATAAAGAAAAACTTTTACAAACTCTGTTTGCTCTTGTTGTTGTAAATATGTAAAGCCAGCATTCAAGTTTTCAGCAAAGATTATGAACTAACCACATTCGCAATAACATTTAGGTCTCACGTTTACTCATATCAATGGCATAATCAACTAGCGAGCAATAATAATAGATCTCGGATGACAACACTTTCTCAAAACAATCATAATATGATATAACAAGATGGTATCTCGCTAGCCCTTTCTGAGACCGCAAAACATAAATGCAGAGCACCTTTAAAGATCAAGGACTGACTAGACATTGTAATTCATTGTAAAAGAGATCCAGTCAAGTCATACTCAATGTAAACTAACAGTAATGGATGCAAATGACATCGGTGCTTTCCAACTGGTGCTTTTTAATAAGAGGATGATGACTGAACATAAAAGTAAATAGATAGGCCCTTCGCAGAGGGAAGCAGGGATTTGTAAAGGTGCCAGAGCTCGGTTTTGAGATAGATATGAATAATATTTTGAGCGGTATACTTTCATTGTCAACATAACAACCGAGAGATCTCGATATCTTCCATGCTACACACATTATAGGCGGTTCCCAAGCAGAATGGTAAAGTTTATACTCCCCCACCACCAACAAGCATCAATCCATGGCTTGACCGAAACAACGGGTGCCTCCAACTAACAACAATCCCGGGGGAGTTTTGTTTGCAATTATTTTGATTTGATTTGCTTAAAGCATGTGATTGGGCATCCGGGTGACTAGCCATTTTCTCGTGAGTGAGGAGCAGAGTCCCCTCCTCTTGAGAATAACCTGCCTAGCATGGAGGATACAGACATCCCTAGTTGATACATGAGCTATTCGAGCATACAAAACAGAATGTTTATTTGAAGGTTTAGAGTTTGGCACATACAAATTTACTTGGAAAGGCAGGTAGATACCGTATATAGGTAGGTATGGTGGACTCATATGGAACAACTTTGGGGTTTATGGAGTTGGATGCACAAGCAGTATTCCCACTTAGTACAAGTGAAGGCTAGAAAAAGACTGGGAAGCGACCAGCTAGAGAGCGACAACAGTCATGAACATGCATTAAAATTAATCAACACCGAATGCAAGCATGAGTAGGATATAATTCACCATGAACATAAATATCGTACAGGCTATGTTGGTTTTGTTTCAACTACATGCGTGAACATGTGCCAAGTCAAGCCACTCGAATCGTTCAAAGGAGGATACCACCCTATCATACCACATCACAACCATTTTAATAGCATGTTGGCACACAATGTAAACCATTATAAACTCCTAGATAATTAAGCATGGCATAAGCAACTACAATCTCTAATTGTCATTGCAAATATGTTTCTTTCATAATAGGCTGAATCAGGAACGATGAACTAATCATATTTACAAAAACAAGAGAGGTCGAGTTCATACCAGCTTCTCTCATCTCAATCAGTCCATCATATATCGTTGTTATTGCCTTTCACTTGCATGACCGAATGATGTGGATAATAATAATAGTGCACATGCATTGGACTAAGCTGGAATCTGCAAGCATTCAATTCAAGAGAGAAGACAAGGTAATATGGGCTCTTTGTTAGATCAACAATAATGCATATGAGAGCCACTCAACATTTTCATTATGGTCTTCTCCTCTCGACCCCAAAGAAAAGAAACAAAACTATTTACATGGGGAAGCTCCCAACAAGCAAAAGAAGAACGAGAAATATTTTTTGGTTTTCTTTTTAATTACTACTACTACAGGCATGGAAAGTAAACTAACTAAAAGCTACAACTAATTTTTTTTGGTTTTTCTTAAGGTTTATTAAGGCACACAAGAAGAAAGCTAAAAAGGAAATAAACTATCATGGATGATACAATGAAAAAGTACGAGCACCGACAACTAGCATGAGTGTGTGAACATGAATGTAATGTAGATGAGAAATACGTACTCCCCCAAGCTTAGGCTTTTAGCCTAAGTTGGTCTATGCCAATGGATGGCCTGGTGGATATCCGAAGTTGAAGCTGGGGTCGTACTGAGATGCATCAGCTATTTCCTAACGAGCTGCAGCTTGGAGGTGAGCTGCCTCCGTCCTCCTCTCGTACTCGGCCGCCTCCTCCCTGGTTATAACATATCTCCCTTTTGCCTGAAAGTCAAAGAAGGTAGGAGCAGGGAGAGCGACATGATAGGTGCGTCGTCTGTCAAAGATTAGTCGGTACTATAGGAACTGATTGTTCCTCTCAACAAACTGATGACGAACCATGGCATTATAATCTAAATAAGCAGAAGGCAACTCAATATCATCTCCACGTATGGGTATCTCTAGAAAATCAGCTAAATGGGTTGCGTAAATTCCACCAAAGAAATCTACATTAATTTTGTTATTATACAACCTGCGTGCAACAATGGCCCCCAAGTTATATTGTCTATCTCCTAATACATCACTCTTGAGAACACTAAGATCTGGCACACACATGTGACATGCCTCATCCTTACCATTTATGCATCTACCTATAAAGAGAGCAAAATAATGTATAGCAGGAAAATGAATGCTCCCTATGGTAGCTTACGTGATTTCCCTAGATTCCCCCACAGTTATACTAGCAAGAAAGTCTCTATATTCAGATTTGCTAGTTTCACTAACATTACCCCACTGTGGGAGTTTACAAGCAGTGTTAAAATCTTTTAAGTCCATGGTATAAGATTTATCATAAAGATCAAACAGGACAGTTTGAGAATTGCGTGATGATGAAAATTCAAACTTTCTCACAAAGGAATTAGTGAGGTAGTGGTACTGACGGCACTTATCTGCCACGAAGCTCTCAAGATCGGCGTTACGCACATATGCGTCAAATTCCTCCTTGATTCCTTCTTGGACCATGAAATCTTCTGACGACCATTCACAAGGCCGCACTTGAGCGTCCCTCGGTGGTTCATCGTCCGGCTCACGCATTGCGGGCCTGGGTCCTTGCTTCCTTGAAGAACCACCTTGGTACATTTTCCGAAACATATTTCCTCCTTTGTTAAATTTCTGAAATTTTTAGTAACTTCAAAATAAAAGTGGACCAAACTCAACAAAATTGATAGCAACTACTCCCACAACTGCCTAGAGACTATATCATGCATTAAGACTACTTTTGACCACATAAATTTGACATGCAAGCTACTACCTCTTGAGCACTGCGTTGGTTTTCCCCGAAGAGGAAGGGATGATGCAGCAAAGTAGCGTAAGTATTTCCCTCAGTTTTTGAGAACCAAGGTATCAATCCAGTAGGAGGCTACATGCGAGTCCCTCGTACCTGCACAAAACAAATAAATCCTCGCAACCAACACAAATAGGGGTTGTCAATCCCTATGAGGCCACTTACGAGAGTGAGATCTGATAGATATGATAAAGATAATATTTTTGGTATTTTTATGATAAAGATGCAAAGTAAAATAAAGGCAAAGTAAATAGCAAAGTAGTAGGAGAACAATATGATAAAGATAGACCCGGGGGCCATAGGTTTCACTAGTGGCTTCTCTCGAGAGCATAAGTATTCTACGGTGGGTGAACAAATTACTATTGAGCAATTGACAGAATTGAGCATAGTTATGAGAATATCTAGCTTGATCATGTATATAGGCATCACGTCCGAGACAAGTAGACCGACTCTTGCCTGCATCTACTACTATTACTCCACTCATCGACCGCTATCCAGCATGCATCTAGAGTATTAAGTTAAAAACAGAGTAACGCCTTAAGGAAGATGACATGATGTAGAGGGATAGACTCATGCAATATGAAGAAAATCCCATCTTGTTATCCTCGATGGCAACAATACAATATGTGCCTTGCTGCCTGAGGGAGTCCTGGATTAGGGGGTGTCCGGATGGCCGGACTATACCTTCAGCCGGATTCCTGGACTATGAAGATACAAGATTGAAGACTTTGTCCCGTGTCTGGAAGGGACTTTCCTTGGCGTGGAAGGCAAGCTTGGCGACACGGATATGCAGATCTCCTACCATTGTAACCGACTTTGTGTAACCCTAACCCTCTCCGGTGTCTATATAAACCGGAGGGTTTTAGTCCGTAGGACAACATACACAACAACAATCATACCATAGGCTAGCTTCTAGGGTTTATCCCCTCCGATCTCATGGTAGATCTACTCTTGTACTACCCATATCATCAGTATTAATCAAGCAGGATGTAGGGTTTACCTCCATAGAGAGGGCCCAAACCTGGGTAAAACTTCGTGTCCCTTGTCTCCTGTTACCATCCGGCCTAGACGCACAGTTCGGGACCCCCTACCCAAGATCCGCCGGTTTTGACACTGACATTGGTGCTTTCATTGAGAGTTCCTCTGTGTCGTCGCCATCAGGAAGGATGCCTCGCCCCGTCTTTAAAGACGACACCGTTGCTAAGGGAGCTTTGGCTGTCGGCCAAACCCTCCGGCTAGGTGGTTTTCTTATGACCGCCTGTTCGGCTTCTGCGCCGACAATGACCTCTCGAGCCATCGAAAACAATCTTCATGTTAGCTCAGAACTCGCCGAGCAGTTAGATCCATTGGAGCTCTCCTCCATAAACGAGCTCTTGGATCGCTTCGCCGCCCTGGGAGTCGCTATGGATTACGACCAGATTGGGCCTAAAGCCGATCTGGGAGATATTAACTCTCCCCAAGTCACCCATCACGTTGCCGTGGTAGAGGGATAGTGCGGCGACCCTTCATCTATCTTAAGGACTCGCTACATCTGGATTCCCGATCCCTCCAAGCCGGATACCCGCGGAGGGGAGGATATCACTCAAGACCTGAACTTGGAGTTAGGCGACGGGCTGGATTCATTGGACAACATCCAGGAATCCAAATTTTCGAGTTTGGAAATTCCTCGACCTCTGAGCCTCAGATGGGGTGAGGCTTCGGATTTAATTCCACCCACCCCAACATAAGCGATCTATCCAAAATCAGGGAAGAGCCCGATGAAACAGTACATCATTACTGGGCCAGATTCTTCCTGGTTAAGAATAGGCTAAGGGACTGCCGCGAGGAAGACGCAATCTCAATCTTCTGCAATAATTGCATGGACAAGGGAATACTCAACGCCATAAGTCGCCGTGATATTACACACTTCGCTGACTTGGTGTCCATTGTACGAAAGTACTGTGCGATGGAAAGCGCCTGGAAAACCGAAATCAAATTTTGGGACAATCCGGCCCTGAATACAAACCCAGTCCGAAATAAAAGGGTGCATCATCACCAGACACCCGGGTCAAGCACTAAAAAGCAAAAACCCTCTACAGGGCATGGAACCGTACTGGAAGGATGGCTCAATGGACCCTGTAAAAGTCATAGTACAGAGGACGCCACACCAACTCACAGCCTCAGAGCATGTTGGATACTCCGGTAGGTGGCCAAAATTGGCAAAAATCTCCTAATTCCGGAGGCCATAGAAAGCCACCCCAGAGACACCAATACGGTATTAACAATCTTTGAGACTTTCACATCAAATAATATGCGAAAAAGGACACTCTGCAGCCTTGCCGAAGTCTACCAAGTAGCAACAATAAACCCGTGGAATGACACGACTATTACCTTTAACGCCAGTGATGAACCTAAATTCCGAACAACCCGAGCACCAGCCGCATTGGTCCTCAGTCCAATAGTGGACGGCTTTCATCTTACCAAGGTACTCATGGACGGTGGCAGCGGATTGAACCTCATTTATGAGGAAACCCTTCAAAAAATGGAAATAGACTGGAACCGCATTGAGCGAAGCAGCACAACCTTTAGAGGAATAATCCCCAGTCGGGAAGCGCGCTGTATAGGAAAACTCACACTAGATGTGGTGTTCGGCACGCCGGACAATTACAGGTCCGAAGAGGTCATGTTCCATGTGGTTCCGTTCAGCAGCGGTTATCACGCTCTGCTAGGGCGGGAAGCATTTACAATCTTCCAAGCAATACCCCATTACGGGTACATGAAGCTCAAGATGCCCGGGCCTAACGGGATCATCACTCTCGCTAGTGATTCGGACATAGCACTCCACGCTGAAAACAAGACAGCCGCACTGGCCCTCGAGGCACTATCCGAAGCCCTAGCGGCTGAGGAACTGACTGCGCTGCGCTCTACGGTGAATAGGGACGATGTGGTACTCAACAAAAGATCCAAGTCCACCTCCTTTAAACCGGCGGACGAAATAGTCAAATTCCAAGTCCATCCAACGGACCCCAATAAAACAGCTTCCATCGGGGCACAGTTAAACCCTGATGTAGACGCCGCACTGCGAGAGTTCCTACGAGAGAACTGGGACATTTTCGCCTGGCACCCTTCAGACATGCCAGGAATCCCATGCAGGCTGGCCGAGCACAGCTTAAATATCCAAACAGGATTCAAACCTGTCAAACAGGCTCTTCGGCGTTTTTCCGAACCTAAGAGACAGGCCATGGGAGAGGAGCTAGCAAAGCTATTGGAGGCCGGATTCATCAGAGATATAAAACATCCGGACTGGCTAGCAAACCTGGTGATGGTACCAAAGAAGGACAAATCCTGGCGCCTGTGTGTTGATTTTAAAGACCTTAACAAGGCTTGCCCAAAGGATCCCTTCCCCCTCCCCCGCATCGATCAAATTATCGACGCTACCGCAGGACACGATTCGTTGTGTTTCCTCGACGCATATTCCGGCTACCATCAAATCAAGATGGCAGAACCAGACCAAGCCGCAACGGCATTTATCACACCATACGGCCCATTCTGCTTCAACACGATGCCCTTCGGGCTCAAAAACGCCGGCGCAACATATCAGCGCATGATTCAGACATGTCTGGCAAGCCAGATCGGTAAAACAGTGGAGGCATATGTAGATGATGTGGTCGTCAAAACAAGACATGTTGAATCTCTAGTAGATGACTTGAGGCTCACATTTGATAACCTCCGAACATACGACATCAAGCTCAACCCGGAAAAATGCGTTTTTGGCGTTCCAGGCGGAAAGCTCTTGGGCTTCATTGTATCCGGTAGAGGAATTGAAGCAAATCCAGCCAAGATCCGAGCTCTGTCGCAACTGGATATCCCAAAGGACCTCAAACAAATACAAAAGTTAACTGGATGCGTGGCGGCTCTAAGCCGCTTTATCTCCCGCTTGGGAGAAAAGGCCCTACCCCTTTACCGCCTCCTTCAGCGCACCGAGCACTTCAAATGGACGGATGCAGCCACGGCCGGACTCGATGAAATAAAATCCATACTGGCAACAAACCCAGTCTTGGCCGCGCCAAACATCGGCGAACCAATGCTATTATACATTGCAGCAACACATCAGGTTGTAAGCGCAGTGCTCGTCGTCGAACGAGAAGCGGACGGACACAAATTCCCCCTTCAAAAGCCGGTCTATTATGTGTCCACTGTCCTCACTCCCTGCAAATCACGATACCCGCATTATCAAAAGATTGCGTACGCGGTATTCATGGCATCCCAGAAGCCACGACACTACTTTCAAGAGTGTTCAATAATAGTAGCCTCGGAAGTACCACTTAATGATATTATAAACAACTGTGACGCAATGGGCCGGATTGCAAAATGGGCCATTGAGCTCCTCCCATTCGACATGACTTATAAGCCACGGTGAGCCATCAAGTCGCAAGTCTTGGCCGACTTCATCGCAGAATGGACGAAGGCCGAACTCCCTAAAGAGTACGGCACATATTCAAATTGGATCATGCATTTCGACGGCTCCAAGATGTTGGCCGGACTGGGGGCCGGCGTCGTTTTGACGTCCCCCACAAGAGACACAATTCAATACGTACTCCAGATTATGTACACGGACTCCAACAATGCAGCCGAATATGAGGCCCTTTTACATGGTCTCCGGATGGCAGTATCCATGGGCATTCAACGCCTAGAGGTGCACAGGGACTCGAACCTCACAATATCCCAAATAAATGGAGACTTTGATGCCAAGGATCCAAAAATGGCAGCTTACCGCAACGCCGTCCTAAAAATGTCAGCTCGGTTCGAGGGGCTTGAATTTCACCATATAGCCCAGGAAAATAATCAGGCGACAGATGTCCTGGCACGCATCGGCGCAAAACGTGATGTAGTCCCCCCAACATATTCTTGGAAAGGCTGATCAAGCCATCCATAGTATGGGAAGGGGAGTCAAACAATAACAGCCCGGACCCAACCGCACTACCCGACACCGAACATACTGACACAATCGGAGGCTCTGCCAATGAAATAACACCTTCAGCCCACGTAATAATGGCCGTCATCGCCCCATGGACAGAACCATTCCTCGCCTACCTTACTAGGCAGGAACTACCCGAGGACCAAAATGAAGCACACTGCATAGTGCGGCGATCCAAAGCCTACAGAGTCCACGAGGGAGAGCTTTATAAGAAAAGCACTACCGGAGTCCTTCAAAGGTGCATCTCCAAAGAGGAGGGGCGGAATCTCCTGGCTGAAATTCATGCCGGACTCGACGGTCATCACGCTGCAGCTCGGTCCCTTGTAAGCAAGGCTTTCCATACGGGCTTTTATTGGCCGACGGCCCGGGCAGACGCTCAGGACTTAGTCCAACGATGCACCGGTTGCCAGCTCTTTGCAAACCAAAGCCATATGCCACCCACCGCCCTCCAAACTATCCCCATTACTTGGCCCTTCGCGGTCTGGGGGCTTGACATGGTTGGACCCCTTAAAGGTGGAACCCACAAGCAAAAATACTTACTGGTCATGGTGGATAAGTTCACCTAATGGATAGAAGCCAAGCCTGTTAAGACGGCCGAATCCGGACCGGTGATAGACTTTATATCCGGGGTTGTACACCGTTACGGCGTCCCCCACAGCATCATCACTGATAACGGCACGAACTTCACGACCGACGAGGTAAAACTCTGGTGCGAAACATGGGCATCAAGCTCGATTATGCTTCTGTCTATCACCCACAAACTAACGGCCAGGTCGAACGTGCAAATGGTCTTATCATGAGCGGCATCAAACCCAGATTAGTGCGGTCCCTCAAGGAATCTAACATGCACTGGGTAGAGGAGCTCGACTCCATACTCTGGGGGCTGCGGACCACACCGAATCGCACCACCGGATACACACCATTCTTTATGGTGTACGGCGCAGAGGCAGTTTTGCCTTGCGACATAATTCATGACTCATCTCGAGTGCGCATGTACGAAGAAAGAGAAGCCGAGCTCGATCGACAGGACAGCTTGGACGCATTGGAGGAGGAGCGTGACGTGGCAAAAGCCCGTTCCGCATTCTATCAACAGCAGGCTCGAAGATACCAAAGCAGAGAAGTACGGGCCAAAAATTACAATGTTGGCAAATTAGTTCTACGACTACCAGACACGAAAAAGGACAAACTCAAGCCCAAGTGGGAAGGTCCCTTCATAATCGACCAAGTCCTGACTGGTGGAGCGTACCACCTGCGAGATGCATCGGATAACCGACTCGAGCCAAACCCATGGAACACAACCCGTCTCCGAAGATTCTATGCCTAGCACCGGACTCTGTGTTCGTCTCCTTCCTCTGTCCATTTTTTATATATTTTCTGTCTTACATTTCTCTTCCTCTCTCTCTCTCTCTCTCTCTCTCTCTCTCTCTCTCTCTCTCTCTCTCTCTCTCTCTCTTAGCCTTTAAAGGCTCATAAAGTGACGCACTACCCGCGCTCGTTAAACCTGGGGGCTTCTTTAAACAGAAGCTTATTCATACGGGCTTCATGCCCAACACATGTGTCACACTTCCGCATGTACATTTTATTCACCATTATATGCATCGATATGACTTAAGTTTTGGCCAAGCTGGGTTGCCTGGCTCCTGTGCTTACCCCTACGTTCCCGATTGTTCGGCTAGGTGGTAAAGGGAGCACCTCTGCGATTGTTACTGCCGGGTCAGCCGGACGTGTACCTCAGACTGGGTGAAGCCGAAAGCTAGCGTTCTTAAGGGAATATTCGGTCGGTGAACGAAAGATGATATTTTTTCATTTTTATCTATATGCCCCCAGATGTTTTTTCTGCGTTTCTTTTCGCAGCATGGACATGCACCTTAGGGCATGCCTCCCAGGGAAAGGAACCCCTAAGGGAACTATTCTCCCTGGAAGATGTTTCTTACTAACCATGTAATATAACATAACTAGTCGGACACTTGTCTGTTCAAGCACTAATGACCCCTATGTCTGGTCTCCATGCATTCCCTGGTTCCTATATAACCGCATGGGAATTCGGACACACTCCGGACCGTCAGGTCCCGAGCCTGAAGCGAAAAGGTCGGCCATGACAAATGATCTACAATCCGGCTAGAAGGCATCATAAATGTCAATTAAATTACATAGTCATTTTGACTGATTGTATTCCTCTTCAATACCATCTAACAGGCTGTCTAATTTATAGTCCTGCTGGGAATACTTTGCGGCCAACTCTACTTGGCCGTATACTAAGCTTACAGGGATCTCCTTCCCATCGGGCCCTACAGGACCGACCTCGGCCATGTGGTTGGGGTCAGCCTTTGCGTACCGCGTCTTCACCATGGCCCAGGCCTCCCTAGCGCCTTGACGGCAGGCCAATATCTTCCACAATCAGAAGCACCACTGTGCTCCCTTTAGCTTCTCCGCAAGCTCTCCAAGACCTTCGGGCATGGAGACGGATGGCCACAGGGCCTGGGGGACGCCTTGCATCGTCTGCCGAACTCGATCGAGCAGTTGCGAGAGCTCGGGAAGAAGGTCACCCGTAGAACCGGGCATCTCCTCTGCAGGACGACCTGTTAGCACACCTACATACATTGCTCTGTTAGTCGACTTCCCCACCGAACTTTCTTTCAAAGGTTCATTCAAGCACTTACTAAATATGCCGCGCCGAAGCCGCTGATTCTCCTTCACGGAGCCCGACAGCTGGGCACGAACATCTTTCAGCTCGACGCCCAGCTTGTTGTTGGCGTCTTGGAGATCGTTCTTCTCCCGCCTCACCTTTGTCAGCACCTTCTCACCAGCCTTTAGCTGGCGTAGGAGGTGTTGCCTTTCCGAATTCAATCCGGTGCCATATGCAATTTCATTTGTCAGATTCGCACCCATGTCGTGCTTCGCAAAATACTTATCTTTCAAAGTGTATATTACCAGAGGGGGTCTCCTTGGGCTCCCCTACTGCGGCTAGTGTGGCCTCAAGTTGGGCTTTGCACTCTTCCAGCTCCTTGGACAGTAGGGAATTCTTTTCTGTAAGAACCTGCATAACAAATGATCCTTAAATCCGTTATTCTAACTATTTCAAGTCTCGGGGGCTACTGGTATATATATATAATTACCAAAAATTTCTTACCCATACGTCTTTTACATATTGCTCCGTGGGTCTGGCTAGACCATTTTGAGTGGCACGGAGGTACGCATCTCCCGAGTTGAAGGCATCTAACGCCCCTTGGGAGAAACAAGCGTCGCGAAGAATTGTCCGGCGACGCCTGTGGTTCATGCCACTCTCCACCTCAGAGTTGGTGGAAGACAACCCGTCCACATCCTCCGTCGGAGGAGCGTCTGGCGCGCGCCTTGCGTTCACCTCCGCCTCTGGACTAGGCTTTGGAGCCTGGCTGGTGGAGGCACGATTGGCAGCCTCTCCAGATATAGTCCGGCGAGGTCTCTTTGTCCTGAAGAGAGCACGGGTGTCAATATGCCTCGAAGGTATAACACCTGGGATAAGGGGGCGCGCCATACCTTTGCGCTGACGCCTCGGTCCGGACTGCACTTCTTTTCTGCCCACGGGGCCCTACGGCCCCTCGTTGGCTTGTCGCCACAGGTTCGGCCTTCCGCCTTAAAAACCTCCCCTGCAAAGTTCGATTGTAATCAGGAAACTGAAAGCACGAGAGGGCGGACACCTATTCGGGGTACTAGGACTTCGATCTCAGTTACATGGGGGACCGGGATTAGCCTTGGGTAATCGGCCGTAATGGCCACCAAGGCGTTGTCCTTGCTTAATTGATGGAACACTCCATCAATCAGCTCCACATATATGTCCGGATCCTCTTGAGAGGCTGGGTCGAGGGACCGTCCTGGGTCCTCGGGTTGTGGAGGAGGGCTGCTTATTTATTTAACAGCCCGGCGCAGTTCCTGCGTTGAAGTCGTCAGACTGAATATTTAACAATGGGAATACAAAACGGATGGGCAAGTAAATACGACCACTTACCCAGCTTGGGGGATTGTGCATAGAGAATCCACCCTGTGGGTTGACGCAGAGAAATTCCTCCTCTTCTCCCTTATACAAAGTGGACAAGATCTTTAGTAGAGCGGCAGCTGAATCCGGCCCCTTACGGCCGTAGCGGGTGGCGTTGTCCTCCCCGTTGAAGTCCCACATGGGGTGGCTTCTATACTGAAGCGGCTGCACCCCCCGCATAATGCATTCGGCCATAACCCCGATCATGGTTAGTCCGGAATGGGCTAACAATCTTATTCGGCGCATCAGGTAAATGATGTCCCTGTTGCTTTCCCTCTGAGGGATCCATGGGCGCCAGCTTAGGCGCTTCTTTAAGGGAGCACTGTCGAATTCAGGGAGGCCGATCCGGACAGGATCCAGCAGCGGGACGTCTTCTATATAAAACCATTCCGAGGGCCAGTCTTCGGACGCCTTCTTTGGGGTTCCGGACAGATATCCGGTCCCGGCGATGCGCCACACTTCGGCTCCGCCCACTTGATAAATTGACCCTTCCTTAGAGTGGGGCACAAGGAAGAATAACCTTTTCCATAGCCCGAAATGAGCCTCGATACCCAAAAACAGCTCGCAGAGGGCTACAAAGCCCGCGATATGCAATACGAAGGCAGGCGTGAGATTGTGCAGCTGGAGGCCATAGAACTCCAGGAGCCCCTGGAGAAATGGATGGATTGGAAATCCGAGCCCCCTTATTAAATAAGAGACGAGGCACACCCGCTCTCCTTCGGAGGGATTAGGGGCACTCTCCGCTTGCTCTCCGCCATTATAGATGGCAAGGCCGGCTCGAACCGGGACCATATAGGCCGGGGGGAGAAATCCCTTGGTCTGGAGCATCACTAGCTCGCTATGCGGAATGGAGCATCTCTCCCAATATCCAGGTTGAGGGCTGGAAGGGCGAGAGGAGGAGTCGCGACGGCTGGCCATGGTGGAATGGACCTTTGTCGGATGCGCTCTGATGAACACTCGCGAAGGGGGGAAGATGTGGTTTGGATCTAAATCCTCGTCCCCTTAAATAGGTCAGCTCATTTACGCGGCTAGGGGTGTGGGAAGCAGCCATTATTGGGCGTAGAAGCCAAGGAGCGCAACATCTACAAGAAACCAGACTTTATCCAACAGGTACATGAAATTTGGAGGAGAACCCGCCTTGCAATGCCGAAGACAATCTGCATGCCGGACTCATCGTCATTGAAGCCTGGTTCGGGGCCTACTGAGGGAGTCCTGGATTAGTGGGTGTCCGGATGGCCGGACTATACCTTCAGCCGGACTCCTGGACTATGAAGATACAAGATTGAAGACTTCGTCCCGTGTCCGAAAGGGACTTTCCTTGGCGTGGAAGGAAAGCTTGGCGACACGGATATGCAGATCTCCTACCATTGTAACCGACTTTGTGTAACCCTAACCCTCTCTGGTGTCTATATAAACCGGAGGGTTTTAGTCCGTAGGACAACATACACAACAACAATCATACCATAGGCTAGCTTCTAGGGTTTAGCCTCTCCGATCTCGTGGTAGATCTACTCTTGTACTAACCATATCATCAATATTAATCAAGCATGACGTAGGGTTTTACCTCCATCGAGAGGGCCCGAACCTGGGTAAAACTTCATGTCCCTTGCCTCCTGTTACCATCCGGCCTAGACGCACAGTTCGGGACCCCCTACCCGAGATCCGCCGGTTTTGACACCGACACTGCCCTTACTGTCACCGGGAAAGGACACCGCAAGATTGAACCCAAAGCTAAGCACTTCTCCCATTGCAAGAAAGATCAATCTAGTAGGCCAAACCAAACTGATAATTCGAAGAGACGTGCAAAGATAACCAATCATACATAAAAGAATTCAGAGAAGATTCAAATATTGTTGATAGATAGACTTGATCATAAACCCACAATTCATCGATCTCAACAAACACACCGCAAAAATAAGATTACATCAAATAGATCTCCACAAGAGAGGGGGAGAACATTGTATTGAGATCCAAAAAGAGAGAAGAAGCCATGTTGCTACTAACTATGGACCCGTAGGTCTGAGATAAACTACTCACACTTCATCGGAGGGGCTATGGTGTTGATGTAGAAGCCCTCCGTGATCGATGCCCCCTCCGGCGGAGCTCCGGAACAGGCCCCAAGATGGGATCTCGTGGATACAGAAAGTTACGGCGGTGGAATTAGGGTTTTGGCTCCTGCTCTGATCATTTGGGGGTACGTGGATATATATAGGAGGAAGAAGTACGTTGGTGGAGCAACAGGGGGCCCACGAGGGTGGGGGCGCGCCTGGTAGGGTAGGGTGCCCCCTACCTCGTGGCCTCCTGTTACGTGCCTTGGCGTAGGGTCCAAGTCTCCTGGGTCTTATCTGTTGAGAAAATCACATTCCCAAAGGTTTCATTCCATTTGGACTCTGTTTGATATTCCTTTTCTTTGAAACCCTAAAACAGGCAAAAAAAACAATTCTGGGTTGGGCCTCCGGTTAATAGGTTAGTCCCAAAAATAATATAAAAGTGGATAATAAATCCCAATAATGTCTAAAACAGTAGATAATATAGCATGGAGCAATAAAAAAATTATAGATACGTTGGAGACGTATCACAAGCTCAAGAATAGGGTCACCTAAGCAGCAAAAATTTGCAATAAATAAAGCACTAGGACAAAAACTAATTGGACCATTGGAGGAGTCACATACCAAAGAACAATCCCCCAAAGCAGTTTTGTGAATGGAGCTTTGAGCTAGGAGATCGAAAATGGCAGCAAGATGAGCTAGAACTCGTGCTTGAGCTGGTTGGTGATTTTTTGGGAGGAAGGAGTGTGTGGTGGCTGGAATAAGTGGAGGGGGGCCACCAGGGGCCCACGAAGCAGGGGGCGCGCCTAGGGGGGTAGGGCCTGCCCTGGACCCTCGTGGCTAGGTGCTAGCTCCCCCTGATGTGTTCTCAGTGCCAGATATTCTCAAATATTCCAGAAAAAATTATATTAAATTTTCAGGGCATTTGGAGAACTTTTATTTTCGAGGTATTTTTTATTGCATGGATAATTCAGAAAACTAACAGAAATTACTATTTTTTCTTTATTTAATATAAATAATAGGAAGTAAAAAGAGGGTACAGAGAGTTGTGTTTTCTAAATTCACCCGTCTCATGTTCTTCAAAAGGAATCCACTAACAAGGTTGATCAAGTCTTGTTAACAAACTCATTCCGAATAACATGGAACCGGAGAAATTTCGAATAACACTATGTTACCTAAACGGGGATATGCACATCCCCAACAATATGAATATCATATTTCTTCTTGACAGTAGGAAGAGGAAATTCAAAACCTCCAATAGTGATTGTTGAATTTTTTCCAATAGAATTAATACTGTGGACTTGAGGTTATTTCCTCGAAAAGTGTACCGTATGCTCATTACCATTAACATGAAAAGTGACATTGCCCTTGGTGCAATCAATAATGGCCCCTACAATATTCAAAAAGGGTCTTCCAAGAATAATAGACATTCTATCGTCCTTGGGAATATCAAGAATAACAAAGTCCGTTAAAATAGTAACATTTGCAACCACAACAGGCACATCCTCACAAATACCGACAGGTATATCAGTTGATTTGTCGGCCATTTGCATAGATATTTCAGTAGGTGTCAACTTATTCAAATCAAGTCTACGATATAAAGAGAGAGGCATAATAATAACCCACAAGTATAGGGGATCGCAACAATTTTCGAGGGTAGAGTATTCAACCCAAATTTATTGATTCGACACAAGGGGAGCCAAAGAATATTCTCAAGTATTAGAGCTGAGTTGTCAATTCAACCACACCTGGAAACTTAATATCTGCAGCAAGGTATTTAGTAGCAAAGTAATATGAGAGTAGTGGCAACGATAGCAAAATTAATATTTTTGGTTTTGTAGTGATTGTAACGAAAAAGTAAATAAGCGAAGAACAATATATGAAAAGATCATAGGTATTAGATCGGCGATGGAGAATTATGTCGGATGCGATCGATCATGCAACAGTTATAACATAGGGTGACATATAACTAGCTCCAGTTCATCAATGTAATGTAGGCATGTATTCTGAATATAGTCATACGTGCTTATGGAAAAGAACTTGCATGACATCTTTTGTCCTACCCTCCCATGGCAGCGGGGTCCTATTGGAAACTAAGGGATATTAAGGCCTCCTTTTAATAGAGTACCGGACCAAAGCATTAACACATAGTGAATACATGAACTCCTCAAACTACGGTCATCACTGGTAATGGTCCCGATTATTGTCACTTCGAGGTTAACGAATCATAACACGTAATAGGTGACTATAGACTTGCAAGATAGGATCAAGAACTCATATATATCCATGAAAACATAATAGGTTCAGATCTAAAATCATGGCACTCGGGCCTAGTGATGTCTACAACACAACCTTCTTCTTGTAGACGTTGTTGGGCCTCCAAGTGCAGAGGTTTGTAGGACAGTAGCAAATTTTCCTCAAGTGGATGACCTAAGGTTTATCAATCCATGGGAGGCGTAGGATGAAGATGGTCTCTCTCAAACAACCCTGCAACCAAATAGCAAAGAGTCTCTTGTGTCCCCACCACACCCAATACAATGGTAAATTGTATAGGAGGTGCCCTAGTTCGGCAAAGAGATGGTGATACAACTGCAATATGGATAGTAGATATGGGTATTTGTAATCTGAAAATATAAAAACAGCAAGGTAGCAAGTGGTAAAAGTGAGCACAAATGGTATTGCAATGCTAGGAAACAAGGCCTGGGGTTCATACTTTCACCAGTGCAAGTTCTCTCAACAATAATAACATAATTGGATCATATAACTATCCCTCAACATGCAACAAAGAGTCACTCCAAATTCACTAATAGCGGAGAACAAACGAAGAGATTATTGTAGGGCACTAAACCACCTCAAAGTTATTCTTTCTGATCGATCTATTCAAGAATTCGTACTAGAATAACACCTTAAGACACAAATCAACCAAAACCCTAATGTCACCTAGATACTCCAATGTCACCTCAAGTATCTGTGGGTATGATTATACGATATGCATCACACAATCTCAGATTCATCTATTCAACCAACACAAAGTACTTCAAAGAGTGCCCCAAAGATTCTATCGGAGAGTCAAGACGAAAATGTGTGCCAACCCCTATGCATAACTTCACGAGGTCACGGAACCCGCAAGTTGATCACCAAAACATACATCAAGTGGATCACATGGTATCCCATTGTCACCACAGATAAGCACGTGCAAGACATACATCAAGTGTTCTCAAATCCTTAAAGACTCAATCCGATAAGATAACTTCAAAGGGAAAACTCAATTCATCACAAGAGAGTAGAGGGGGAGAAACATTATAAGATCCAACTATAATAGCAAAGCTCGCGATACATCAAGATCGTGCCGAATCAAGAACACGAGAGAGAGAGATCAAACACATAGCTACTGGTACATACCCTTAGCCCCAAGGGTGAACTACTCCCTCCTCATCATGGAGAGCGCCGGGATGATGAAGATGGCCACCGGAGAGGGATTCCCCCTTTCGGCAGGGTGCCGGAACGGGTCTAGATTGGTTTTCGGCAGCTATGGAGGCTTCTGGTGGCGGAACTCCCGATCTATTCTATTCCCCGATGTTTTTAGGGTATATGGACATATATAGGCAAAAGAAGTCAGTCAGGGGAGCCACGAGGGGCCCACGAGGGTGGGGGCGCACCCAGGGGTTAGGCGCGCCTCCCTGCCTCGTGGCTGTTGGGGAACATAGTAATTTCAAAAAAATTCCTACGCACACGCAAGATCATGGTGATGCATAGCAACGAGAGGGGAGAGTGTCGTCCACGTACCCTCGTAGACCGTTAAGTGGAAGCGTTATGACAATGCGGTTGATGTAGTCGTATGTCTTCACGATCGACTGATCCTCAACACCGAACGTACGGCACCTCCGCGTTCAGCACACGTTCAGCTCGGTGATGTCCCGCGAACTCACGATCTAGTAGAGCTCGAGGAAGAGTTTCGTTAGCACGACGGCGTGGTGACGATGTTGATGAATGTAGCGACCAGACCTCAAACGGTCCAACCTCTGTGCTCCGGTGTCATCCCTGGATTAGTAATGCTGACACCACACAGTACTTGAAGGATTTATAACAGAGTAGCAATCACACACTTATTACATCGAGTGTCTCAATAGAGAACTTATTACAATAAATATGGCTTAAGGCCATCTAATAACGATAACAGCGGAAGGCTTGGAAGATAAGTGAGTCCATCAACTCCAACGGCATCACTGAGTATAGAACCACGACCTAAAGGCACCTTACTCATCGTCTGATAATTCTGCAACATGAACGTTGTAGCCTGAAACGGGTCAGCACATGGAATATGCTGGCAATGTAACACATAGAGAGCAATGAAGGAATAAATCTATACTACATGCATATTTGGCTGGTGGAAAGCTCTATGGTTACAGTTTTGTGTAAAGCCAATTTTTCCCTACTTCAAAGGTACACATTTTATTTAACTATCATGCTGGTTGTTAAACATTGAGAGTGTAGACACCCTCTCAATCCCAATTAAACATCATCATTAAAACCCAACAAATTAATTAGAGTAACATGATGAGATTCACATGATAATTCAAGTACTAGATACTCAAGTTGTCCATAACCGGGGACACGGCTAACCATGATTAGTTTATACACTCTGCAGAGGTTTGCGCACTTTTCCCCACAAGACTCGATCTCCTCCATTGGGATTCTCGCACTACATGGTGTTTGAGAAATGGATGACCGAGACATAGTCTTTCAGAAGCGCTAGCACCTTACGATCGGGTAGACCGTTACACCTACTTTCACCTACATCTGCTAGTCTACCACTGTAAGAGTTCACACAACTTAGTCAACTATGCTAGAGCTCATAGTAGCTTGTGGCTGCACACGGAAGTTTCTAGTATGAATAATCTCATGATCCCTTTGAGCCTGGGTGGCGGTCCAAAAGAAAAACAGGCAATCGCTGGAATACCCAGGTGCCTCAATCCACCCAGATGTGTATTTAAGTTGCCACCTTAGATAAACCATTAGTTTAAGAAACTCACATCTGTCATGGATACACTCACCCAATCCACGTCTACTAGCATAGCATGGCATAATAAGCAAACGTAGAAGTAACTCCCAAAGGTTTGATAATAACAGGTAATAGGTACTACCTCATCTACTTCCCAAACCCACAATTTAATTAGATCCTAATCATGCAATGTGTGAGGATTGATCTAATGCAATAAAAACTGGGTAGTAGGAACTATGATCAAAGTGTTACTTGCCTTGCTGATGATCTGCAAAACCTAGCGATTCGAAGTAGCAAGCGGCGCACTCCGGGTACTCTATCGCAAACAAACAAGCATACAATAAGTACTCAACTAATGCACAGGTAAAACTCAAATAAGAGATCTATCCAGAAAGTTCAACTTAAGAACTCCGGTTGGCAAAAAGAATCAAATCGAACGAAGCAAAGAAAGACAAACGGCAAAAGAAACAAGCTTCGTTTACTATTCTAGATCTAGGTCAAATTTTACAAAGGCAAAAACTGGTTTGAGTTGATTAAACGGAAAGAGGGTTTCGAGACGAAACTCCAGGCGCTTGAATCGCCTGATTCCGATAAACGAGCGAAAAGTTATACTAGAACGGACATCGGATCAGAAATCGCGATCAGAAAAATCACGGAAAAAATCCGAGAAAAGAAAAACGACGAACAGATTAACGAACGAATGTTCGTTATCTGGATCTAAACGATGAACGCGTTCGTTAAAACGAATGAACAAGCGAATGCTCGCTAATTAACTAAACCGAAAAAACCGATCTATCTAAAAAATGAAACTAAAAAAACCAAAAAAACCTGGAGAAAACCAAAGGTTTTCTAAAAAAAACCGACGGGCGGTGGTGGTTCGACCTCGTCGGCGGTGGGCTCCGACGGCGGCAGCGGCTAGGGCGGGCGGTGGCTAGGGTTTGGGCAGCGGCGGCTGGGCTGAGGCGGACCGGGTGCGCGCTATATAAAGGCCTCGGCCAGGCGGAGTCCTGGCCGGATACGGCCCGTAGGTCGGTTCGGACTTTTTTTTTAAATAATTACGCTCAGGAAAAGAAACAAAAGAAATACTAAACGGACTCCAAAAATCCCGAAATAAATTTTCCCTGGCTTCTAAAATCAAGCCGCACAGGATGAACATTTATTTGGGGCCTAAATACAATTTTGAAAAACGTGCATTTTTCCTAAATTCAAATAAAATAGCAAATAAAAGCAAAATAAAATCTTATTTGATTTTATTATTAAATCCTCAATATTTCTTTATTTTGGGAAAGTCATTTTATTCCCTCTCTCATATTTTGATAATAGAAATAATTGAAGATAAAATAAATAAAATCAAATGATCCATTTTTCAAAATTTGAGAAAACTCAAATATGACAATAACGAAATCCCCAACTCTCTCCGAGGGTCCTTGAGTTGCGTAGAATTTTATTGGATCAACCAAAATGCAATAAAATATTATATGCAAAGATGATCTATTGTATAACATTCCAAATTGAAAATTTGGGATGTTACAAACCTACCCCCTTAAGATGAATCTCGCCCTCGAGATTCAGGTTGACTAGAAAATAGGTGAGGGTGGTCCTTCAGCAGATCTTCCACTCGTTCCCAGGTGGCTTCATGCTCGGTGTGGTGGCTCCATTGGACTTTGCAAAACTTGATAACCTTGCTGTGGGTGACTCGGCTGGCATACTCAAGTATCTTGACTGGTTTCTCCTCATAGGTCAAATCACTGTCCAACTGAATCGCTTCCAGCGACACTGTATCTCTCAGCGGTATATCAACCATCTCCGCGTGGCACTTCTTCAACTGGGAAACGTGGAACACGTCGTGAAGTCCTGACAATCCTTCGGGCAATTCCAACTTGTAGGCTACTTCTCCCATACGCTCCAAAACTTTGTATGGTCCTACAAAACATGGCGCTAACTTTCCCTTAACTCCAAAGCGCTTAACTCCTCGAAGTGGAGATACTCGAAGATAAACTCGGTCTCCGACTTCGTACACTGTCTCCTTGCGTTTAGAATCTGCGTAGCTCTTCTACCTGGACCGGGCTACCTTGAGCCTATCGCGAATCAATTTCACCTTCTGTTCAGACTCCTTAATCAAATCTGGTCCAAACAACTGACGGTCTCCAACTTCATCCCACGACAATGGGGTCCTGCACCTCCTTCCATACAAGGCTTCGAAAGGGGCCATCTTCAAACTGTATTGATAACTGTTGTTGTAAGAGAACTCTGCATATGGCAAATTCTCGTCCCAACTAGATCTATAATCTAGCGCACAAGCTCTCAGCATATCCTCCAAAATCTGATTGACTCTCTCGGTCTATCCATCTGTTTGCGGATGGAAAGCTGTACTGAACTCTAGCCTGGTACCCAAAGTTTCATGCAACTGATTCCAGAACTTTGAGGTAAACTGGGTTCCTCTATCTGATACAATGCTCCTTGGAACTCCATGCAGACATACGATCCTGGCCATGCATATCTTTGCCAACTTGGCACTAGTATAAGTAGTCTTCACTGGAATGAAATGAGCTACCTTTGTCAAACGATCGACTACAACCCAAATCGAGTCATAGCCTTAACGAGTTCTGGGCAATCCTGTAATAAAATCCATGCCTAACTTATCCCACTTCCATTCGGGTATCAGCAATGGCTGTAGCAATCCCGCTGGCTTCTGATGCTCTGCCTTTACTCTCTGACATACATCACAAACTGCTACATACTCCGCAATATCCTTCTTCATTCCGGTTCACCAGAAAGTATCCTTTAAATCCAAATACATTTTGGTATTTCCTGGGTGAATCGAATATGGTGAATCATGGGCCTCTTGTAGAATTATCTTCCTGATCTCCGGGTCATTAGGCACATGAACACGGTCTTCAAACCATAAGGTATCATGCTCATCCTCACGAAATCCTTTAGCTTTTCCTTTGCTCATTTTCTCCTTAATAGAAGCAATCTCCTTGTGAGTCCTTTGAGCTTCTCTGATCTTATCCATCAAAGTAGACTGAATCTCCAATGCTGCTACATAGCCTCTCGGAACTATCTCCAAACATAGCTCACGAAAATTTTCGGCTAACTCCCTTGGTAAATCTCCCGTCATTAGGGTGGTGACATGACTTTTACGGCTCAGCGCATCGGCTACTATGTTAGCCTTTCCGGGATGATAATGCAATCTCATATCATAATCCTTGATGAGCTCCAACCATCTCCTTTGCCTGAGATTTAACTCCTTCTGCGTAAAAATGTACTTCAAACTATTGTGATCCATGTACACCTCACAATGGTTTCCAATGATAAAATGTCTCCAAGTCTTCAATGCATGCACTACAACTGCTAACTCCAAATCATGCGTAGCGTAATTCAACTCATGAGGCTTAAGCTGTCGTGAGGCATACGAAACAACTCTTCCTTCCTGCATAAACACTGCTCCAAGTCCTTGACGTGAAGCGTCGCAATACACCTCATAAGCCTTGGTCTGGTCTGGCAAAATCAATACTAGTGATGTGACCAAACATTTCTTCAACTCCTGAAAACTGGCCTCACATTCCTTGGTCCATATGAACTTGGTATCCTTCTTCAACAACTCCATCATAGGCTTCAAAATCTTCGTGAAATTTTCAATGAATATCCACTAAGGCCCCTCCTCTCTTCCACTAAGGCCCATCATGGCCCATTAACCCCCCCCGAGGGGTGGGGTTCCGGTAACCCTCGGTACTCCGGTAAAATCCTGATTTCACCTGGAACACTTCCGATATCCAAATATAGGCTTCCATTTAGAGACTCCTCGTCATGTCCGTGATCACATCCGGGACTCCGAACTACCTTGGGTACATCAAAACATATAAACTCATAAAATCGATCATCACGGAACTTTAAGCGTGCGGACCCTACGGGTTCGAGAACTATGTAGACATGACCGAGACACGTCTCCGGTCAATAACCAATAGCGGAACCTGGATGCTCATATTGGTTCCTACATATTCTATGAAGATCTTTATCGGTCAAACTGCACAACACTATACGTTGTTCTCTTTGTCATCGGTATGTTACTTGCCCGAGATTCGATCGTCGGTCTCCAATACCTAGTTCAATCTCGTTACCGGCAAGTCTCTTTACTCGTTTTGTAATACATCATCCCGTAACTAACTCATTAGTTATCATGCTTGCAAGGCTTATAGTGATGTGTATTACCGAGAGGGCCCAGAGATACCTCTTCGATAATTGGAGTGACAAATCCTAATCTTGATCTATGCCAACTCAACAAGTACCATCGGAAACACCTGTAGAGCACCTTTATGATCACCCAGTTACGTTGTGACGTTTGGTAGCACACAAAATGTTTCTCCGGTATTCGGGAGTTGCATAATCTCATAGTCATAAGAACATGTATAAGTCATGAAGAAAGCAATAACAGTAAACAAACAATCAAGTGCTAAGGTAACGGAATGGGTCAAGTCAATCACATCATTCTCCTAATGATGTGATACCGTTTATCAAATGACAACTCATGTCTATGGTTAGGAAACACAACCATCTTTGATTAACGAGATAGTCAAGTAGAGAAATACTAGTGACACTCTGTTTGTCTATGTATTCACACATGTATTATTTTTCCAATTTAATACAATTCTAGCATGAATAATAGACATTTATCATGATATAAGGAAATAAATAATAACTTTATTATTGCCTCTAGGGCATATTTCCTTCAGTCTCCCACTTGCACTAGAGTTAATAATCTAGTTCACATCGCCATGTGATTTACCACCAATAGTTCACATCACCATGTGATTAACACCCATAGTTCACATCATCATGTGACCAACACCCAAAGGGTTTACTAGAGTCAATAATCTAGTTCACATCACTATGTGATTAACACCCAAAGAGTACTAAGGTGTGATCATGTTTTGCTTGTGAGAGAATTTTAGTCTATGGGTCTACCACATTCAGATCCGTATGTATTATGCAAATTTCTATGTCAACAATGCTCTGCACGGAGCTACTCTAGCTAATTGCTCCCACTTTCAATATGTATCTAGATTGAGACTTAGAGTCATCTGGATAAGTGTCAAAACTTGCATCGACGTAACCCTTTACGATGAACCTTTTGTCACCTCCATAATCGAGAAACATATCCTTATTCCACTAAGGATAATTTTGACCGTTGTCCAGTGATCTACTCCTAGATCACTATTGTACTCCCTTGCCAAAAACAGTGTAGTGTATACAATAGATCTGGTACGCAGCATGGTATACTTTATAGAACCTATGGCTGAGGCATAGGGAATGACTTTCATTCTCTTTCTATCTTTTGTCGTGGTCGGGCTTTGAGTCTTACTCAATTTCACACCTTGTAACACAGGCAAGAACTCTTTCTTTGATTGTTCCATTTTGAACTACTTCAAAATCTTGTCAAGGTATGTACTCATTGAAAAAACTTATCAAGCGTCTTGATCTATCTCTATAGATCTTGATGCTCAATATGTAAGCAGCTTCACCGAGGTCTTTTTTGAAAAACTTTTATTCGAGTATCCTTTTATGCTATCCAGAAATTCTATATCATTTCCAATCAGCAATATGTCATACACATATAATATCAGAAATGCTACAGAGCTCCCACTCACTTTCTTGTAAATACAGGCTTCACCGCAAGTCTGTATAAAACTATATGCTTTGATCAACTCATCAAAGCGTATATTCCAACTCCGAGATGCTTGCACCATTCCATAGATGGATCGCTGGAGCTTGCACATTTTGTTAGCACCCTTTGGATCGTTAAAACCTTCTGGTTGCATCATATACAACTCTTCTTCCAGAAATCCATTCAGGAATGCAGTTTTGATATCCATTTGCTAGATTTCATCAAATGTGGCAATTGCTAACATGATTCAGACAGACTTAAGCATCTCTACGAGTGAGAAAAAACTCATCGTAGTCAACACTTTGAACTTGTCGAAAACATTTTTTCGACAATTCGAGCTTTGTAGATAGTAACACTACTATCAGTGTCCGTCTTCCTCTTGAAGATCCATTTGTTCTCAATGGCTTGCCGATCATTGAGCAAGTCAACCAAAGTCCATACTTTGTTCTCATACATGGATCCCATCTCAGATTTCATGTCCTTAAACCATTTTGCGGAATCTGGGCTCATCATCGCTTCCTCATAGTTCGTAGGTTCGTTATGGTCAAGCAACATGACCTCCAGAACAGGATTACCGTACCACTCTGGTGCGGACCGTACTCTGGTTGACCTACGAGGTTTGATAGTAACTTGATCTGAAGTTTCATGATCATCATCATTAATCTTCCTCACTAATTGGTGTAGGCATCACTGGAACTAATTTCAGTGATGAACTATTTTCCAATTCGGGAGAAGGTACTATTACCTCATCAAGTTCTATTTTCCTCCCACTCACTTCTTTTGAGAGAAACTCCTTCTCTAGAAAGGATCCACTTTTAGCAACAAAGATCTTGCCTTTGGATCTGTGATAGAAGATGTACCCAACAGTTTCCTTTGGGTATTCTATGAGGACACATTTCTCTGATTTGGGTTCGAGCTTATCAGGTTGAAACTTTTTCACATAAGCATCGCAGCCCCAAACTTTAAGAAACGACAGCTTAGGTTTCTAGCCAAACCACAGTTCATATGGTGTCGTCTCAATGGATTTAGATGGTGCCCTATTTAACGTGAATGCAGCTGTCTCTAATGCATAACCCCAAAATGATAGCGGTAAATCAGTAAGAGACATCATATATCATACCATATCTAGTAAAGTACGATCACGACGTTCGGACACACCATTACACTGTGGTGATCCGGGTGGCGTGAGTTGCGAAACTATTCCGCATTGTTTCAAATGTAGACCAAACTCATAACTCAAATATTCTCCTCCATGATCAGATCATAGAAACTTTATTTTCTTGTTACGATGATTTTCAACTTCACTCTAAAATTCTTTGAACTTTTTAAATGTCTCAGACTTATGTTTCATTAAGTAGATATACCCATATCTGCTTAAATCATCTGTGAAGGTGAGAAAATAACGATACCCGCCGCGAGCCTCAACATTCATTGGACCACATACATCAGTATGTATGATTTCCAACAAATTAGTTTCTCACTCCATAGTTCTGGAGAACGGCGTTTTAGTCATATTGCCCATGAGGCATGGTTCGCAAGTACCAAGTGATTCATAATCAAGTGATTCCAAAAGTCCATCAGTATGGAGTTTCTTCATGCGCTGTATACCAATATGACCCAAACTGCGGTGCCACAAATAAGTTGCACTACCATTATTAACTTTGCATCTTTTTGCTTCAATATTATGGATATGTGTATCTCTACGACCAACATCCAACGAACCATTTTCATTGGGTGTATGACCATAGAAGGTTTTATTCATGTAAACAAAACAACAGTTATTCTGTAACTTAAATGAATATCCGTATTGCAATAAACATGATCAAATCATATTCATGCTCAACGCAAACACCAAATAACATTTATTTAGGTTTAACACTAATCCCGAAAGTATAGGGAGTGTGCGATGATGTTCATATCAATCTTGGAACCACTTCCAACACACATCATCACTTCACCCTTAACTAGTCTTTGTTCATTCTGCAACTCCCGTTTCGAGTTACTACTCTTAGCAACTGAACCGGTATCAAATACCGAGGGGTTGCTATAAACACTAGTAAAGTACACATCAATAACATGTATATCAAATATATCATTGTTCACTTTTCCATCCTTATTATCCGCCAAATACTTGGGGCAGTTCCTCTTCGAGTGACCAGTCCCTTTGCAGTAGAAGCACTTAGTATCAGGCTTAGGTCTAGACTTGGGCTTCTTCACTTGAGCAACAACTTGCTTGCCATTCTTCTTGAAGTTCACTGTCTTTCCCTTTGCCTTTTTCTTGAAACTAGTGGTCTTGTTAATCATCAACACTTGATGCTCTTTCTTGATTTCTACCTTCATCGATTTCATCATCATGAAAAGCTCGGGAATCGTTTTCATCATCCCTTGCATACTATAGTTCATCACGAAGTTCTACTAACTTGGTGATGGTGACTAGAGAATTATGTCAATCACTATCTTATTTGGAAGATTAACTCCCACTTGATTCAAGCGATTGTAGTACCCAGACAATCTGAGCACATGCTCACTGCTTGAGCTATTCTCCTCCATCTTGTAGGCAAAGTGCTTGTCAGAGGTCTCATACCTCTCGACACGGGCATGAGTATGAAATACCAATTTCAACTCTTAGAAAATCTTATATGTTCCATGGCGTTCAAAATGTCTTTGAAGCCCCGATTCTAAGACGTAAATCATGGTGCACTAAACTATCAAGTAGTCATCATATCGAGCTTGCGAAACATTCATAACGTCTGCATCTGCTCCTGCAATCGGTCTGTTACCTAACGGTGCATCAAGGACATAATTCTTCTGTGCAGCAATGAGGACAATCCTCATATCACGGATCCAATCCACATCATTGCTACTAACATCTTTCAACTTAGTTTTTCTCCAGGAACATATAAAAAATAAAATGGAGAAGCTATACGCGAGGAATTGATCTACAACATAGATATGCAAATACTATCAAGACTAAGTTCATGATAAATTTAAAGTTCAATTAATCATATTACTTAAGAACTCCCACTTAGATAGACATCCCTCTAGTCATCTAAATGATCACGTGATCCAAATCAACTAAACCATGACCGATCATCACGTGAAGTGGAGTAGTTTTCAATGGTGAGCATCACTATGTTGATCATATCTACTATATGATTCACGCTCGACCTTTCGGTTTCAGTGTTCCGAGGCCATATCTGCATATGCTAGGCTCGTCATGTTTTTAACCCGAGTATTCTGCGTGTGCAAAACTAGCTTGCACCCGTTTTAGATGGACATAGAGCTTATCACACCCGATCATCACGTGGTGTCTCGGCACGACGAACTTTGTCAACGGTGCATACTCAGGGAGAACACTTTTATATTAAAATTTAGTGAGAGATCATCTTATAATGCTACCGTCAAACAAAGCAGAATAAGATGCATAAAGGATAAACATCACATGCAATCAATATAAGTGATATGATATGGCCATCATCATCTTGTGCTTGTGATCTCCATCTCCGAAGCACGGTCATGATCACCATCGTCACCGACGCAACACCTTGATCTCCATCATAGCATCGTTGTCGTCTCGCCAACTATTGCTTCTACGACTATCGCTATCGCTTAGTGATAAAGTAAAGCAATTACAGGGCGATTGCATTGCATACAATAAAGCGACAGCCATATGGCTCCTGCCAGTTGCCGATAACTCCGTTACAAAACATGATCATCTCACACAAAATTATAGCATCATGTCTTGACCATATCACATCACAACATGCCCTGCAAAAACAAGTTAGACATCCTCTACTTTGTTGTTGCAAGTTTTACGTGGCTGCTACGGGCTGAGCAAGAACCATTCTTACCTACGCATCAAAACCACAACGATAGTTCGTCAAGTTGGTGCTGTTTTAACCTTCTCAAGGACCGGGTGTAGCCACACTCGGTTCAACTAAAGTTGGAGAAACTGACACCCGCCATCCACCTGTGTGCAAAGCACATCGGTAGAACCAGTCTCGCGTAAGCGTACACGTAATGTCGGTCCAGGCCGCTTCATCCAACAATACCGCCGAACCAAAGCATAACATGCTGGTAAGAAGTATGACTTGTATCGCCCACAACTCACTTGTGTTCTACTCGTGCATATAACATCTACGCATAAAACCAGGCTTGGATGCCACTGTTGGGGAACGTAGTAATTTCAAAAAACATTCCTACGCACACGCAAGATCATGGTGATGCATAGCAACGAGAGGGGAGAGTGTCGCTCACGTACCCTCGTAGACCGTTAAGCGGAAGCGTTATGACAACGCGGTTGATGTAGTCGTACGTCTTCACGATCTATCGATCCTCAGCATCGAACGCACGACACCTCTGCATTCAGCACACGTTTAACTCGGTGACGTCTCGCGAACTCACGATCTAGTAGAGCTCGAGGAAGAGTTTTGTCAGCACGACGGCGTGGTGATGATGTTGATGAAGCTACCGTAGCAGGGCTTCGCCTAAACACCGCTACAGTATGACCGAGGTGGATTATGGTGGAGGGGGGCACCGCACACAGCTGGAGAGATCTCAATGATCAACTTGTGTGTCTAGAGGTGCCCCTGCCCCCATATATAAAGGAGCAAGGGGGGAGAGGCGGCCGGCCAGGAGGAGGCGCGCCAGGAGGAGTCCTACTCCCACTGGGAGTAGGACTCCCTCCTTTCCTAGTTGGAATAGGAGAACGGGGAAGGAGGAGGGAGAGAAGAAGGAAAGGGGGGCTCCGCCCCCTCCTTGTCCAATTCGGACTAGAGGGAGAGGGGGCGCGCGGCCTGCCCTGGCAGCCCCTCCTCTCTTCCACTAAGGCCCATCATGGCCAATTAAACCCCCACCCCGGGGGGGGGGGGGGGGTTCCGGTAACCCCCGGTACTCCGGTAAAATCCCGATTTCACCCGAAACACTTCTGATATCCAAATATAGGCTTACAATATATAAATCTTTATGTCTCGACCATTTCAAGAACCCTCGTCATGTCTGTAATCACATCCGTGACTCCGAACTACCTTCGGTACATCAAAACATATAAACTCAAAAAACCGATCGTCACAGAACTTTAAGCGTGCGGACCCTACGGGTTCGAGAACTATGTAGACATGACCGAGACATGTCTTCAGTCAATAACTAATAGCGGAATCTAGATGCTCATATTGGTTCCTACATATTCTACGAAGATCTTTATCGGTCAAACCGCACAACACTATACATTGTTCTCTTTGTCATCGGTATGTTACTTGCCCGAGATTCGATCGTCGGTATCCAATACCTAGTTAAATATCGTTACCGGTAAGTCTCTTTACTTGTTCCGTAATACATCATCCCGTAACTAACTCATTATTTATCATGCTTGCAAGGCTTATAGTGATGTGTATTACCGAGAGGGCCTAGAGATACCTCTTTGATAATCGGAGTGACAAATCCTAATCTTGATCTATGCCAACTCAACAAGTACCATCAGAAACACCTGTAGAGCACCTTTATGATCACCCAGTTACATTGTGACGTTTGGTAGCACACAAAGTGTTTCTCCGGTATTCGGGAGTTGCATAATCTCATAGTCATAAGAACATGTATAAGTCATGAAGAAAGCAATAGCAGCAAACAAACGTTCAAGTGCTAAGCTAATGGAATGGGTCAAGTCAATCACATCATTCTCCTAATGATGTGATCCCGTTTATCAAATGACAACTCATGTCTATGGTTAGGAAACACAACCATCTTTGATTAATGAGCTAGTCAAGTAGAGGCATACTAGTGACACTCTATTTGTCGATGTATTCACACATGTATTATGTTTCCGGTTTAATACAATTCTAGCATGAATAATAAACATTTAGCATGATATAAGGAAATAAATAATAACTTTATTATTGCCTCTAGGGCATATTTCCTTCAGTGGCCACCTCGAAGCTTCCTTGACTTCAACTCCAAGTCTCCTGGATCACGTTCGTTCCAAAAATCACGCTCCCGAATTCCGTTTGGACTCTGTTTGATATTCCTTTTCTGCGAAACACTGAAACAAGGAAAAAAATAGAAACTGGCACTGGGCTCTGGGTTAATAGGTTAGTCCCAAAAATAATATTAAAGTGTTTAATAAAGCCCATAAACGTCCAAAGTTGATAATATAATAGCATGGAACAATCAAAAATTATAGATACGTTGGAGACGTATCAAGCACCCCCAAGCTTAATTCCTGCTCGTCCTCGAGTAGGTAAATGATAAAAACAGAATTTTTGATGTGGAATGCTACCTAACATATTTCTCTAAGTAATTCTTCTTTATTGTGGCAAGAATATTCAGATCCATAAGATTCAAGACAAAAGTTTAATATTGACATAGAAATAATAATACTTCAAGCATACTACCTAAGCAATTATGTCTCTTCAAAATAACATGGCCAAAGAAAGTTATCCCTACAAAATCATATAGTCTGGCTATGCTCCATCTTCACCACACAACATATTCAAATCATGCACAACCCTGATGACAAGCCAAGCAATTGTTTCATAATTTTGATGTTCTCAAACTTTTTCAATCTTCACGCAATACATGAGCATGAGCCATGGACATAGCACTATAGGTGGAATAGAATGGTGGTTGTGGAGAAGACAAAAAGGAGAAGATAGTCTCACATCAACTAGGCGTATCAACGGGCTATGGAGATGCCCATTAATATATATCAACGTGAGTGAGTAGGGATTGCCATGCAACGGATGCACTAGAGCTATAAATGTATGAAAGCTCAACAAGAGAAACTAGGTGGGTTTGCATCCAACTTGCTTGCTCACGAAGACCTAGGGCACTTGAGGAGGCCCATTGTTGGAATATACAAGCCAAGTTCTATAATGAAAATTTCCCACTAGTATATGAAAGTGACAAAATAAGAGACTCTCTATCATGAAGATCATGGTGCTACTTTGAAGCACAAGTGTGGAAAAAAGGATAGTAGCATTGTCCCTTTATTTTTTTTATTTTTTATTTGGCCTTTCTATTTTTTCTTTTTCTTTTTGCCTTTATTTTTTATTTGGCCTTTCTTTTTCTTTTTTTGGCCTTTCCTTTTTTTGGGACAATGCTCTATTAATGATGATCATCACACTTCTATTTGTTTACAACTCAATCATTACAACTCAATACTAGTACAAGATATGACTCTATATGAATGCCTCCAGCGGTGTACTGGGATGTGCAATGAATCAAGAGTGACTTGTATGCAAGAATTATGAACAGTGGCTTTGCCACAAATACGATGTCAACTACATGATCATGCAAAGCAATATGACAATGATGGAGCGTGTCATAGTAAACGGAACAGTGGAAAGTTGCATGGCAATATATCTCAGAATGGCTATGGAAATGCCATGATAGGTAGGTATGGTGGCTGTTTTGAGGAAGGTATATGGTGGGTGTACGATACCGGCGAAAGGTGCGCGGTATTAGAGAGGCTAGCAATGGTGGAAGGGTGAGAGTGCGTATAATCCATGGACTCAACATTAGTCATAAAGAACTCACATACTTATTGCAAAAATCTATTAGTTATCAAAGCAAAGTACTATGTGTCGTGGTTCTAAGACTGACAGTAGAATGGGGGGGTAGGTATGAGGAGGCAAGATCCTAGCTATGGAGTAGTTGTACACACGAGTTTTACGAGTTCAGGCCCTTCTCGAAAGAAGTAACAGCCCTACGTCTTGGTGCCCTGAGGCGGTCGACTGGATTATATGTGTGTGTGTGTGTTTACAAAAGATGCGAACCCTTGTGCTTGTGGAGGGGGGTGGCTTATATAGAGTGCGCCAGGACCCCAGCCGGCCCATGTTACAAAGGGTTTAAGGTACATTAAAGGGGAGACGTTACTGGTAACGCTAGTAAATAAAGAGACATAATGACCATTAAAGCTATGAGGTGATGTCCGACCGTTGTGGTCTGGAGTGACCTTAGACCTTCTGGTGGTCGAGTGACAGTCCCTGCGGTCGAGTGACTTCAAGTCTTCCGAGTGAAAGTCCTCATGGTCAAGTGGATGATGACTCCTCTTCGAATGCTTCTGGTTTTAAGGTGACGTCCTAGGGGAGGGTGTCTAGGTCAGGCCTATGACCCTACCCTAGGTACATATCTTCATCATTAGCCCCCGAATGGTTCAGGGTTCGAGTGGAGAAGGAGTTGATAAACTCTTCGAGATTAAGCTTTTGTGCTTCAGAAATGTCTTGTCTAGAGGTCGAATGAACATCCATGATGACTTCAACTGCTTGCTCAGTCGCCTTGATCCATTCTTGGTTTTGTCGAGTGAACTTTCATTGTTAAGCTTCGAGTGTTGATATGGGAAAAATCCTCCGTCTGACGGGTTGTTCTGCTACCTGCAGATTTCGTGGGATTCAAATTATGGGAAGCGCGCCAGGCGGAGGAGGCCGCAGTAATCGTGATGGATTAGGCAGGCCGCTTCGATCACCATGCCACCTTTTTCGCCATGTATTGCATGTGCGACTATTGCGGGATTTGATCGGATCGCCTAGGCCCATGAGTCAGCCACTCGGAAATGACTTCATATTAGGTCTGAGACGGGGGTTTTCGCACAGTGCGTTCCCATTCTTCCCCTTCCTCCTCTGTTTTCTCCACCGCAACTGCCTCCATTCTCGGTGTCGTCGCTCCGTTCGAACTCGATCCTTTGCCATGGGGAAGGAGAAGACGGTGGCGTTGGAGCGTGCGAAGAAGGCGACGACAAACGCGAAGGGGAAGAAGTCCGGCCGGGGTGGATCTTCTTCGAGGGTCAGCTTGCCGCCGGGCTGGAACCAGGGCGACTGGGTTCGCTCGGCGATCCACCAGGATGACATCAACGATCTGGTCAAGGGGGGATTGATTCCCCACGAATCAGCGCGACTCCCGGGGAACGAGACCGAGCCGCAACCACAGGAGGGTGAGCGTGTCCTCCTCGCTACTCACGTCGACCGCGGGTTTTCCTTGGCTCCCCACCCTTTCTTTTGAGGTTTCTTGAACTTCTTCGCGGTGCCACTCCACCACTTCACCCCGAACACCATCATGTATCTTGCTGCTTTTGTGTCCATGTGTGAGAGCTTCTTGGGCTGTAGGCCACACTGGGGGCTCTTCAAGCACATCTTCACCTGCCATTCTCAATCGGTCAAGAAGGCCAACCCGAGTGACGAGAGAACGCAAGTGATTCAGATGTGCAGGGGTCTTGGGATCCAAATGAGGAGTAAGAGTACTTTCCCAGCCATGATCCTTCCTGAGTCGGTTCGAGGGTGGCGGTCGACTTGGTTCTACTGCAAGGACCAGCTGGCTCCAGGTCAGTCGACTGGACTTCCCCCTTTTCCATGGCCTGAGTGGAGAACCCCTCTGCTTTGAAAGTGATCCCAGAGGAGAAGGCACAAGTGAAGGTGCTGGTCGATCGAGTAGTTCAACTTGTTCGTGATGGGGTAACCGGTATGGATCTGTTGGAGGTCTTCCTCAAGCGACGCATCCAACCACTTCAAGCCCGTGACCATCTGATGTGGATGTATTCGGGCATCGACGACACCACTCGGATCCATCCAGAGGAGGTCGATGATGCTACATTGGAAGGGTGGCTGAAGAGTATCACTCACAACAAAGACAACCCCAGGGGATCCCAGAGGATTCCTCCACTCAATAACTCATACGAAACTGACAAGGTATGACTCCACATGGTCGAGTGTTTTCTTGATTTATCAAGTTGTTGTCTGCTGTCACCCGACTGCCTCTTGTCTTGTTTGTTGTCTTCTAGGCCCTGACTGAGATGTACTCGATGCCCAACGGGGAGCAGGAGCAGGACCCAGAGGGAGAAGTGAGTGGAGGTGAGAGCGGCGAATGGCGCTCTGACGACGAGGAAGACAAGGACAGCGACGACCTGAGTGATGAAGAAGATGTCAACTCTCCTCCTCGTAGGGAGAAACGATCAAAACTTTCTCACGATCCAGCAAGTGCCCGCGGCAAGGCGACCGCGCAGACTGGGCAGTCATCAAAGCGCCCTCGAACGTCTTCTCCAGCACCGACCGAAAAGGCGTCGAAGCAACCGAAAGTTGTGCCATCCAAACCGCCAAAGGCCTTGACGAAGATCAAAGTGGCCATCCCCATTACTTCCAGGTATTAGTTGGACTTGATTTCTTGCTTTAGTATGAATCTGGATTTGAGTCGATTCATTTCGTTAGACATGACCAACTGAACTTTGAAATTTGTAGTGCCGCTACCTCTGGGACTTCCACTCGCCAGTATGAAGACGAGGACATGGAAGATGCGGTCACCTCCAATCCAGGTATAAACCTCGTGATCTCATTCTCGATTGTATGGTCGATTAACTTCTAGTGACTCATCTGGAGTCGGCTGACTTTTTTGTAGCCCCTCCCAATGTCATTGAGCTTCCGGATGACGACGAGGACGTGCTGCTGAGGCCCAGGAAGAGCAAGAAAACAACAGCTAGCAGGATATCTCGGTCGGAACCGGCAACAGAACCAACAGTCCAACGGCCCAAAGATGCGAGTAGAGCCTCTGTAACCTTTGTTGTCCCAGTGATGAGTGAGCACCCCGCACCGTCGACTGTACCCGTGTTTTCTTCAGCCATCCAACCTCATGCCTTGGAGCCCCAAGTTTCTACGTCTGGACCGTCTGTCCCCTTCTTCACCATGTATCATGTTCCGGAAAGCCAGTCGGACGCCGTCGCGGAGGCTATCCGTCAGGCTGGTGTAATGATGGAGCGGATAAAGGCGGTGCACGACAATAGTCAGGCTGCTTATGACACCAGTGCGGCTCTTCGAGCCAATGTCCAGGTAAGTTGACTTCTGACTAAACTTATCATGTTAGGATATGCTACCTGAATATTTCCCTTCACACAATCTCTTATTGTCTGCTTTGAATCTGTACACCCACTGGGTGTTTTGTCGTCTGTATTATTTGCACTCTTCCACTCGGTCTGGTCGAGTGAGATCTGAACCAGTGGGGGCACGCTAAGTACACCCACTGGGTGTAGTCCCCGAGACCGCAGTCGACTGCTGGCAGTCGGTTGGGGTCTGAGCAATTTTTTTTAGTCTGGGCGGACCAGCCGAATGGAATCCAAACCAGTGGGGGCACGCCAAGTGCACCCACTGGGTGTAGTCCCCGAGACCGCAGTCGGGTCGGGTCTGAGTACTTTTCTTTTAGTCTTGAAGCTTTATTCACTCGGAAGTAAAAAATCTTTGATCTCGTCGATTGATATGTCTTTTACTTACTGCAGAAATCTTGTACCCTCATTTCCAAGTTCGCCGAGTTTGAGGAGAAGCAGAGGCAACTCCACCTTGACCTTGAGCTGGCCCAACAAAACTTGAAGAAGGCTCAAGATGACGTTGCCGGTATGGAAGGTAACAGCCTGTCGACTGCTCATGTCAATCGTACTTTAAATTATCCCTCCGATCTTCTGTTTGATCTAAATGTGTATTTTGCAGAGAAAATGAGGCTGGCCCTGGAGAAGAAAGACTTGGACCTTGCAGCTGCGCAGAAAGAGGCTCAAGAGAAGGCTGCCCTTGCTGACCAGAAACTGGCTTCAGTCGGTGTGCTAGAGGAAGAAATCAACAAGCTGAAGTCGTCCCTCACTGAATCCAATCGAGAGGCGACTCATCTAAAGAAAGATAAGGTGGCTCTGACCGACCAGCTGGAAAGCATGGCGCGTAGGAGGAATGATCTGGAAGCTTATTTGAAGGCTCTCGCCAAGAAACTCTTTCTTATGCTCGAAGGTATCCTCTTTTACTCGACTATTTTATTGTTTGCAGGTTAGTCTTGGCCAGTCGACTCATTAACTCCTTGACTGCAGAATTCTGCCAAAACTTTGAAGAGGAGACTGGACAGATCGAGACGGGATTGGACCCAGTCCTTTCTCTAGTCGGCTACGAGGCTGCTATGAATGTGCTTCGACTGGAATCCCGCGTCGCCAGTGTTACAAGTTACCTTGCCCGTCTGAAGGTGGTAGTTTCACGCATTGACTCATCGCTTTGGCCAAGGGCAGCACTTCAGAATGATCTCGAGTCTCTGATGGCTCGACTCAATGAGATCCCTGGCCGAGTGCAGGAATGGAAGAAGTCCTCCGCCCACTGCGGTGCTGACGTGGCTCTGTCGCTGGTCAGGCTCCACTTCAGAGAGGCTCGAGAAGAGAAGCTCGCGGCGATCAAGGTCGCCAACACAAAAAGGCACGACTTCCAGTCCTTCATGGAAACTTTCATTGCTGCTGCCACTCGAATCGCAGACATGATAGACTTGGATGAGTTCGTCGAGCCTACCAGTCCACCTCCTGCTGAGTGAACCAACTTGATACTCAAACTTGCTTCAAATTTGCCTCAGTATGCCGAGTGGTTATTGTAATCATTAAACTCTTTCGGGTCCGACGCCCGAGTACTTTTGTCTTCGTCTTGAGACCTTTGAGATTTTCTTTGATCTTGGTTTATCTTCTGCATGCGCTTGCATTTGTCTTCGAGTGGAACTTATTCTTCACTCAGAATATTCTTTGAGATACAACTCTGAGGGGGATATCGTAGTCGGCCTGCACCTCGTCGTTCTTGCGGATAGGGATGGAGCGGACATTGTACTTGTAGCGCAGCTCCATAGAGAGGATTGCAGTCGACCTGCACCTCGTCGTCCTTGCGGATAGGGATGGAGCGGACATTGTACTTGTAGCGTAGCTCCGTGGAGAGGATTGCAGTCGACCTACACCTCGTCGTCCTTGCGGATAGGGATGGAGCGGACATTGTACTTGTAGCGTAGCTCTGTGGAGAGGATTGCAGTCGACCTGCACCTCATCGGCCTTGCGGATAGGGATGGAGCAGACATTGTACTTGTAGCATAGCTCCGTGGAGAGGATTGCAGTTGACCTGCACCTCGTCGTCCTTGCGGATAGGGATGGAGTGGACATTGTACTTGTAGCACAGCTCCGTAGAGAGGATTGCAGTCGACCTGCACCTCGTCGTCCTTGCAGATAGGGATGGAGCGGACATTGTACTTGTGGCGTAGCTCCGTGGAGAGGATTGAAGTCGACCTGCACCTCGTCGTCCTTGCGGATAGGGATGGAGCGGACATTGTACTTGTAGCATAGCTCCATGGAGAGGATTGCAGTCGACCTGCACCTCGTCGTCCTTGCGGATAGGGATGGTTTTTTAAACTTAAGCGAGCACCGGGCTGCAGCTAAGCTCCCCGAGTGTGGGGTTTTCCCATCACTCGGTAGGATTTTTGAAACTTAGGCGAGCACTGTGCTGCAGCTAAGCCCCCGAGTGTGAGGTTTGCTCATCACTCGGTAGGATTTTTGAAACTTAGGCGAGCATTGGGCTGCAGCTAAGCCCCCGAGTGTGAGGTTTGCTCATCACTCGGTAGGATTTTTGAAACTTAGGCGAGCATTGGGCTGCAGTTAAGCCCTCAAGTGTGAGGTTTGCTCATCACTCGGTAGGATTTTTGAAACTTAGGCGAGCATTGGGCTGCAGCTAAGCCCCCGAGTGTGAGGTTTGCTCATCACCCCGTAGGATTTTTGAAACTTAGGCGAGCACTGGGCTGCAGCTAAGCCCCCGAGTGTGAGGTTTGCTCATCACTCGGTAGGATTTTTGAAACTTAGGCGAGCATTGGGCTGCAACTAAGCCTCCGAGTGTGAGGTTTGCTCATCACTCGGTAGGATTTTTGAAACTTAGGCAAAACAGGTTCGTAGTTAAGCCTCCGAGTGAGAGGCCTGCTCATCACTCGGTAGGATTTCTGAAACTTAGGCGAGTACTGGACTGCAGCTAAGCCCCCGAGTGAGAGACTTGCTCATCACTCGGTAGGATTTTTTCAACTTAGGCGAGTACTGGACTGCAGCTAAGCCCCCAAGTGAGAGACTTGCTCATCACTCGGTGGAATTTTTTTTAACTTAGGCGAGTACTGGACTGTAGCTAAGCCCCCGAGTGAGATACTTGCTCATCACTCGGTAGGATTTTTTCAACTTAGGCGAGTACTGGACTGCAGCTAAGCCCCCAAGTGAGAGACTTGCTCATCACTCAGTAGGATTTTTTCAACTTAGACGAGTACTGGACTACAGCTAAGCCTCCGAGTGAGAGACTTGCTCATCACTCGGTAGGATTTTTTTTCAACTTAGGCGAGTACTGGACTGCAGCTAATCCCCCGAGTGAGAGACTTGCTCATCACTCGGTAGGATTTTTTCAACGCAGGCGAAACGGATTCGCAGCTAAGCCACCCACTGGGGGATTTCAGAAACAAACATAAACAAACGACAATCATTTTCATAAGATTGTAAAAACTCTTGTCTTTGATAAACAAACTAAAGGTGCTTCTTATTACATCTCAACTGATTGAGTGTTTAGGTATAAAAGGGGCGGAGCAGCTCCGCATTCCAAGCGCGTGGCTCGTCTTTCTTGTGCTCGACATCGTAGAGGTGGTACGCTCCATTGTGGAGTACTCTGGTGATAACGAAGGGGCCTTCCCAAGAGGGAGCAAGCTTGTGTGGTTTTTGCTGATCCACTCGGAGAACCAAGTCTCCCTCTTGAAATGCTCGACCCCTCACGTTTCTGGCATGGAATCAACGTAGGTCTTGCTGATAGATGGTTGATCGTATCAAGGTCATCTCTCTTTCTTCTTCCAAGAGATCAACTGCATCTTGTCGTGCCTGTTCTGCTTCTTCCTCTGAGAAGAGCTCGACTCGAGGTGCATTGTGGAGCAAGTCACTCGGAAGTACAATTTCAGCTCCGTAAACCAAGAAAAATGCGGTTCTGCCAGTCGACCGATTGGGAGTTGTCCTCAATCCCCACAATACTGATGGAAGTTTGTCGACCCAGGCTCCTGCTACGTGTTTGAGGTCACGCATTAGTCGGGGTTTCAATCCTTTGAGAATCAATCCATTTGCTCTTTCAGCTTGTCCATTCGACTGGGGATGGGCAACTGAGGCATAGTCGACTCGAGTACCTTGTGAAGCATAGAAAGTTCTGAACTCATCAGAGTCGAAGTTCGATCCATTGTCAGTGATGATGCTATGTGGAACACCATATCTGAATGTTTTCTCTCTGATGAAGCTGACAGCAGTGCTGGCATCAAGGTTCTTGATAGGCTTGGCCTCAATCCACTTGGTGAACTTGTCGACTGCTACAAGCACATGAGTGAATCCACTCCTACCAGTCCTCAGAGATCCAACCATGTCCAATCCCCAAACAACAAAGGGCCAGACAAGTGGAATGGTCTTAGGGCCGACGTAGGCTTGTGAGACATGTTGGAGTAAAACTGGCAACCTTCACATCTGTCGACTATTTCTTGTGCCATCTCATTTGCCCACGGCCAGTAAAATCCCTCTTGGTATGCTTTGGCCACAATGGTCCAAGAGGACGCATGATGACCACAGGTCCCCGAGTGGATGTCATTGGGGATCACTCAACCTTCTTCAGGCGTTATGCATTTCTGGCAAACTCCAGTCACACTTTCTCTGAACAACTGTCCTCTTATCATAGTAAAGGCTTTAGATCGACGGACGATCTGTCAAGCCTCTTCTTCATCTTCTGGAAGTTCCCTTCTAAGAATGTATGCGATATATGGTACTGTCCAATTGGGGGTTATGACCAAAACTTCCATGATCAAGTCGACCATGGCTGGAATCTCGATTTCAGTCGGATCGGGGGCACTCTTCGGCTGTGGGGGCTCTTCAGTGAAGGGATCTTCTTGAACTGAAGGTGTATGAATATGCTCCAGGAAAACATTGCTGGGAACGACTTCTCTTTTTGAGCCTATCTTTGCCAGATCATCGACCGCTTGATTTTTCAGTCGAGGGATGTGATGGAGCTCTAATCCCTCAAATCTCTTTTCTAGCTTTCTCACCGCATTGCAATAACCAGTCATAGCTGGGATTCTGACATCCCACTCCTTCATTACTTGATTGACCACCAAATCTGAGTCACCATAGACCATGAGGTGACGGACGCCGAGTGAAATGGCCATGCACAACCCGTACATAAGTGCCTCATATTTGGCTTCATTGTTGGAGGAGTCAAAGTGAATCTGGAGAACATAGCTGAGTTTGTCACCGTGGGGGGATACCAACACCACCCCAGCACCAGAACCATTGAACATCTTGGACCCATCGAAGAACATGGTCCAATGCTCCGAGTGGATTTGGGCCGGAAGTTGTTGTTCGATCCATTCGACGAGGAAATCAGCTATTGCTTGGGACTTGATGGCCTTCTTTTCCTCAAATTTGATGTCCAGAGGAAGGAGTTCAATCGCCCACTTTGCAACTCGACCAGTTGCGTCTCTGTTGTTCAGAATCTCTGATAATGGAGCGTCGTTGACGACTGTAATGGAATGATCAGAGAAGTAGTGTGCAACTTTCTTCGTGGTCATGTAAATCCCATAAACAAGCTTCTGATAATGTGGATATCTTTATTTCGATGGAGTCAGAACTTCAGAAACATAATATACTGGGCGCTGAACTTTATAGGCTTTTCCTTCTTCTTCCCACTCGACCATGAGTACTGTACTGACAACTTGTCCAGTGGTTGCAACATAAAGCAGTAAAGGCTCTTTGCTGATTGGCGCAGCAAGCACCGGCTGGGTGGAAAGCAGGGCTTTGAGCTCTGCAAACGCTGCGTCAGCTTCAGGAGTCCACTCGAACTTATCAGATTTCTTCATCAGTCGGTAAAGAGGCAATGCCTTTTCACCGAGGCGAGAAATGAATCGACTCAAGGCGGCCAAACAACCAGTAAGCTTCTGGACATCGTGCACACGCACAGGGCGTTTCATCCGAAGTATAGCACCAACTTTCTCTGGGTTAGCGTCGATCCCTCGTTCGGAAACGAGGAAACCGAGTAACTTTCCGCCAGGAACTCCGAATGTGCATTTTGATGGATTAAGCTTGATATCATATCTTCTGAGATTGGCAAAGGTTTCAGCAAGGTCAGCCAATAGGTCGTAACCTTTACGTGACTTGACAATAGTGTCATCCATGTATGCTTCCACATTCCGACTGATTTGAGTGAGCAGACACTTCTGGATCATCCTCATGAATGTGGCTCCGGCGTTCTTCAAGCCGAATGGCATAGTGACATAACAAAAGCATCCGAATGGAGTGATGAAAGCCGTTTTTATCTCATCGGGACCATACAGTCAGATCTGATGGTACCCAGAATAGGCGTCCAAAAAATACAAACGCTCACAACTTGCAGTTGAGTCAACGATTTGGTCGATGCAGGGGAGAGGGAAATGATCTTTCGGGCAGGCCCGATTGATATGCTTGAAGTCAATGCACATGTGAAGTGAGTCGTCCTTCTTGGGGACCATGACAACATTGGCGAGCCACTTGGAGTGGTAGATTTCACAGATGAACTCAGCTGCTAGTAGCCGAGCCACTTCCTCGCCGATTGCTTTTCTCTTCTAGACGGCGGACCGTCGGAGATGTTCCATGACTGGTTTAACCTTTGGGTCGACTCGCAAATGATGCTCAGCCAGTCCCCTGGGTACACCCGACATGTTAGAAGGTTTCCATGCAAAGATGTCCCAGTTCTCACGGAGGAACTGGATGAGCGCTTCTTCCTATTTGCTGTCGAGTGCTGACGAGATATGGGTCAGAGCAGCATTGGGGTCGGTCGGGTGAATATGAATCGGCTTCGTTTCCCCTGACGACTGAAACGCAGAGTCTGTGACAGGCTTCTTGGCTCGCAGCAAATCACTCGGATCTGCATTCTTCTGATACTCTTGCAGTTCTACTACTGCCATCTGTGCATCGGCAATTTTTGAGCCCTTTTGGAAGCACTCTTCCGCCGTCTGCCGATTGCCAGTGACAATGATTACTCCTTTAGGCCCGGTAATCTTCAATTTGTGATACACGTAACACGGTCGAGCCATAAAACGTGCGTAAGCGGGCCTACCCAGAATAGCATGGTAAGCACTCTTGAAACCCACTACCTCAAATGTCAACTTTTCCTTGCGGTAATTCTTGGAATCACCGAAAACCACATCAAGGGCGATCTGGCCGAGTGACTGAGCTTTCTTGCCAGGAATAACGCCATGGAAACTCATGTTGCTTTCACTAATCTTGGACATCGGAATGCCCATTCTCTTCAAGGTTTCAACATAAAAGATATTCAGGCCACTGCCACCATCCATCAGCGCTTTAGTCAGTCGAGTGCCTTCAACTACCAGGTCGACCACCAGTGCTTGCCTCCTAGGGTGGCTATATGAGCTGGTTGGTCTGACTGGTCGAATATGATGGTAGTCTAAGACCACTTCAGGTAACTGGGTGTTGCAGGAGCAACCATGTTTACTTCCCTGTTAATAACTTTCAACCAGCTTTTGCTTTCAACATGAGCAAAAATCATCAGTGTGGAATTGACATTGGGAAAACCATCATCATCTTCCTCCCTATCCTCACCTCCGTCCGAATCCTTTTCCTTCTCCTTGGGTTTTTTCTCTTGGAACTGCTGGATAAGGAAACGACACTATCGAGTGGTGTGTTTAGGGTAAATGATGTTCCCCTCTTCATATTTTTTGGTATGAATATGCCATGGTAAGTCCATCACATCATTCCCATCTTTATCCTTAACTTTTTTGGGAGCCCAGGGCCCCTTGGGCTTTCCTTTGAACTTTCCTTGGGTAACAGCTAAAGCTTCACCAGGAGCATCTGGTTCAGCCTTTCGCTTCTGTTTCCGACTAGAATTCCCTCCTCCGGTTTCTTGGGCGACTGTTTTGTGCTTGCCACTCTGGAGTCGGTCTTCCTCTTCACCATTAGCATATTTGGTGGCAATCTCCATCATCCGAGTCAGAGTCATATCTCCTGACCGACCAAATTTCAGATTCAAATCCCGATACTTAACGCCTTCCTTGTAGGCACAAATTGCTTGGTGATCTGACACATTCTCCACTGTTTGGTGCAGCGTGATCCATCTCTGGATATAATCCCTCAAGATTTCATTCGGTTTCTGGACACAGCACTGCAATTCTGTCAACCCTTTTGGCCTTTTGCAAGTGCCTTCAAAGGTCCTAACAAACACTCGAGCAAGTTCTTCCCAACTATATATACTGCCAGGAGTCAACTAATTCAACCACACTCCGGCTGAGCCCTCCAACATCAAGGGGGGTGCTTCATAGCCACATCATCATTGCCGCCACCAATCTGCACAGCCACTCGGTAGTCCTCAAGCCAAGTGTCTGGCTTGGACTCACCGGTGAACTTGCTGACTCCAGTCGCTAACCTGAAGTTGGGAGGAATCACTGCTGCTCTGATGGCTCTGCTGAAACACTCGGGTCCTGAAACGTGCACCCTGCTTCCAGTCGGATGATCTCTATCGTGGCCTTCTCTGTGAGCCCTGTTCCTATCCACTAGACCTTGAACGAGGATAGGTCTTGCATCAAAGCCTAGCTCTCTGGGGTCAACTGGAATTTGATAACCCACAAGAATAGGGGATCGCAACAGTTTTCGAGGGTAAAGTATTCAAACCAAATTTATTGATTCAACACAAGGGGAGCCAAAGAATACTCTCAGGTATTAGCAGCTGAGTTGTCAATTCAACCACACCTAGAAACTTAATATCTGCAGCAAAGTATTTAGTAGCAAAGCAATATGATAGTAGTGGTAACGGTAGAAAAAGGTAACAGTAGTAAAAGTAATGTTTTTGGTATTTTGTAGTGATGATAGCAATAGCAACGAGAAAGTAAATAAGCGAAGAACAATATATGGAAAGCTCGTAGGCAATGGATCAGTGATGGAGAATTATGCCGGACGTGGTTCCTCATGTAATAGTCATAACCTAGGGTGACATAGAACTAGGTCCAGTTCATTGATATAATGTAGGCATGTATTCCGAATATAGTCATACGTGCTTATGTAAAAGAACTTGCATGACATATTTTGTCCTACCCTCCCGTGGCAGCGGGGTCCTTACGGAAAATAAGGGATATTAAGGCCTCCTTTTAATAGAGAACCAGAACAAAGCATTAACACATAGTGAATACATGAACTCCTCAAACTACGGTCATCACCGGTAAGTATCCCGATTATTGTCACTTCGGGGTTAATGAATCATAACACATAATAGGTGACTATAGACTTGCAAGATAGGATCAAGAACACTCATATATTGATGAAAACATCATAGGTTCAGATCTGAAATCATGACACTCGGGCCCTAGTGACAAGCATTAAGCATAGCAAAGTCATAGCAACATCAATCTCAGAACATAGTGGACACTAGGGATCAAACCCTAACAAAACTAACTCGATTACATGATAGATCCCATCCAACCCATCACCGTCCAGCAAGCCTACAATGGAATTAGTCACGCATGGCGGTGAGCATCATGAAATTGGTGATGGAGGATGGTTGATGATGATGATGGTGACGGATTCCCCTCTCTGGAGCCCCGAACGGACTCCAGATCAGCCCTCCCGAGAGGTTTTAGGGCTTGGCGGTGGCTCCATATCGTAAAACGCGATGATTTCTTCTCTCTCATCGAAACTCAATATATGGAGGTGGAGTTGGAGTCGGAGAGGCAACAGGGGGCCCACGAGGTAGGGGGGCGCGCCCCCATCCTCGTGGAGAGACGGTGGGCCCCCTGGACTTCATCTTTGGCAGGTATTTTTCTTATTTTCTGAAAAGTGGCTCTGTGAAGTTTCAGGTCATTCCGAGAACGTTTGCTCCTGCACATAAATAACACCATGGTAATTTTGCTGAAAATAGCGTCAGTCCGGGTTAGTTCCATTCAAATCATGCAAGTTAGAGTCCAAAACAAGGGCAAAAGTGTTTGGAAAAGTAGATACGTTGGAGACGTATCAACTCCCCCAAGCTTAAACCTTTGCTTGTCCTCAAGCAATTCAGTTGACAAACTGAAAGTGATAAATAAAAACTTTTACAAACTCTATTTGCTCTTGTTGTTGTAAATATGTAAAGCCAGCATTCAAGTTTTCAGCAAAGATTATAACTAACCACATTCGCAATAACGCATAGGTCTCAAGTTTACTCATATCAATAGCATAATCAACTAGCGAGCCATAATAATAAATCTCGGATGACAACACTTTCTCAAAACAATCATAATATGATATAACAAGATGGTATCTCGCTAGCCCTTTCTAATACCGCAAAAAATAAATGCAGAGCACCTTTAAAGACCAAGGACTGACTAGACATTGTAATTCATGGTAAAAGAGATCCAGTCAAGTCATACTCAATATAAACTAATAGTAATGAATGTAAATGACAGGAGTGCTCTCCAACTGGTGCTTTTTAATAAGAGGATGATGACTCAGCATAAAAGTAAATAGATAGGCCCTTCGCAGAGGGAAGAAGGGATTTGTAGAGGTGCCAGAGCTCAGTTTTGAAATAGAGGTGAATAATATTTTGAGCGGTATACTTTCATTGTCAACATAACAACCAAGAGATGGCGATATCTTCCATGCTACACACATTATAGGCGGTTCCCAAACAGAATGGTAAAGTTTATACTCCCCCTTCCACCAACAAGCTTCAATCCATGGCTTGCTCAAAACAACGAGTGCCTCCAACTAACAAGAGTCCCAGGGGGAGTTTTGTTTGCAATTATTTTGATTTAGTTTGCATAAAGCATGGGACTGGGCATCTCGGTGACCAGCCATTTATCTCACGAGTGAGGAGCGGAGTCCACTCCTCTTGAGAATAACCCACCTAACATGGAAGATACAGACAGCCCTAGTTGATACATGAGCTATTCGAGCATACAAAACAGGATATTTATTTAAAGGTTTAGAGTTTGGCACATACAAATTTACTTGGAACGGCAGGTAGATACCGTATATAGGTAGGTATAGTGGACTCATGTGGAATAATTTTGGGGTTTAAGGGATTGGATGCACAAGCAGTATTCCCGCTTAGTACAGGTGAAGGCTAGCAAAAGACTAGGAAGCGACCAGCTAGAGAGCGACAACAGTCATGAACATGTATTAAAATTAATCAACACCGAATGCAAGCATGAGTAGGATATAATCCACCATGAACATAAATATCATGAAGGCTATGTTGATTTTGTTTCAACTACATGCGTGAACATGTGCCAAGTCAACTCACTTAAATCATTCAGAGGAGGACACCACCCTATCATACCACATCATAACCATTTTAATAGCATGTTGGCACGCAAGTAAACCATTATAACTCATAGCTAATCAAGCATGGCATAAGAAACTATGATCTCTAGTTGTCATTGCAAACATGTTTATTCATAATAGGCTGAATCAGGAACGATGAACTAATCATATTTACAAAAACAAAAGAGGTCGAGTTCATACCAGCTTTTCTCATCTCAGTCAGTCCATCATATATCGTCATAATTGCCTTTCACTTGCACGACTGAACGATGTGAATAATAATAATAATAATAGTGCACGTGCATTGGACTAAGCTGGAATCTGCAGGCATTCAATAAACAGGAGAAGACAAGGCAATATGGGCTCTTTTTGTTAGATCAACAATAATGCATATAAGAGCCACTTCAAAAGTTTAATTATGGTCTTCTCCTATTGACCCCTAAAGAAAAGAAAAGAAATAAAACTATCTACACGAGAAAGCTGCCAACAAGCAAAAGAAGAACAAGAAATATTTTTGGGTTTTCTTTTTAATCACTACTACAAGCATGGAAATTAAACTGATTAAAAGCTACAACTAATTTTTTTGGTTTTTCTTAAGGTTTATTAAACACACAAGAAGAAAGCATAAAAAGGAAAATAAACTATCATGGATGATACAATGAAAAAGTATGAGCACCGACATCTAGCAATGAGTGTGTGAACGTAAATGTAATGTCGGTGGCAAATACGTACTCCCCCAAGCTTAGACTTTTGGCCTAAGTTGGTCTATGGCCACGGCTGGCCTGGCGGATATCCATAATAGTAGTTGGGGTCGTATTGTGATGCAGCGGCTATCGCCTGCTGAGCTGCAGCATGGCGACGAGTGGCCTCCTCTCTCCTCTCGTACTCATCTGCCTCCTCTCTGGTAATAGTATATCCTCCTCTTGCCTGATAATCAAAGAAGGCAGGAGCAGGGAGAGTAATACGGACAACATGGCGTCTGTCAAAGATTAGTCGGTACTGGAGACGTGATTCATTCCTCTCAACAAACTGGTGATGAACCATAGCAATAAAGTCTAGGTAAGCAGGTGGTAATTCAATATCATCTTCGCGTATGTATATACCAAGAAAATTAGCTATGCGGGTTGCATAAATTCCTCCAAAGAAATCTCCATTATATCTATTAAGGTGCAACCTACGTGCAACAATGTCTCCCAAATTATATGATTGGTCTCCTAACACAGCACTCCTAAGAATACTGAGATCGGGGACACACATGTGACATGCCTCATCTTTACCATTAATGCATCTACCTATGAAGAGAGCAAAATAATGTATAGCAGGAAAGTGAATACTCCCTATGGTAGCTTGTGTAATATCTCTAGATTCTCCCACAATTATGCTAGCAAGAAAATCTCTAATTTCAGATTTGCGAGGATCCCTTATACTACCCCATTGTGGAAGTTTGCATGCATTGGTGAAATCCTCTAAGTCCATAGTGTAAGATTTATCATAAAGATCAAACAGGACAGTTGGAGAATTACGTGAAGTTGAAAATTCAAACCTCCTCATGAAGGTACTGGAGGTTGTGATACTGGATGCACTTCTCCTCCTCGAAGCTCACGAGATCGGTGTTATGCAAATATGCGTTAAATTCTTCTTTAATTCCTGCTCGATCCATAAAGTTCTCAGAAGGCCATTCACAAGGATGCACTAGAGCGTTTCTTGGTGGCTCTTCATCAGCATGACGCATTGCAAGCCTGGGTCCTTGCTTCCTTGAGGTACCACCTTGGAACATTTTCCTACGCATTTTTCTTCCTCTGAAAAATTCTGAAAAAAATTAGTAACTTCAAAATAAAAGTAAATCAAACTCAATAATATTGATAGCAACTACTCCTACAAGTGCGTAGGGCCTATATCATGCATCAAAACTACTTGTGACCATATCAATTTGACATGCAATCTCAAGAACAGGGTCACCTATGCAACACAAATTTGCAATGAATAAAGAACTAGAACAAAAACTAATTGGACCAATGGAGGAGTCACATACCAAGGAACAATCTCCCCAAGCAGTGTTGTGAGAGGTGCTTTGAGCAAGGAGATCGAAAATGGCAGCAAAACAAGCTAGAACTTGTGCTTGAGCGGGTTATTTGTGTTTGTGGGAGGAAGATGAAGTGTGTGGGTGAAGGAATAAGTCGAGGAGGGCCACCATGAGCCCATGAGGCAGGGGGGCGCGCCCTCCACCCTCGTGGGCAGGTGGTTGACCCCCCCTGGTGTGTTCTCAGTTCCATAAATCCTCAAATATTCTAGAAAAAATCATATTTAAATTTCAGGGCATTTGGGGAACTTTTATTATTGTGGTATTTTTATATTGCATGGATAATCAGATAATAGACAAAAAATATTTATTTTTATTTTATTTAATATAAATAACAGAAAGTAAAAGTGGGGTACAGAAGGTTGTGCCTTCTAGTTTCATCCATCTCATGATCATCAAAAGGAATCCACTAACAAGGTTGATCAAGTCTTGTTAACGAACTCATTCCGAATAACATGGAACCGGAGAAATTTCTAATAACACTATGTTACCTCAACGGGGATATGTACATCCCCAATAATAAGAATATCATATTTCTTCTTGACAGTAGGAAGAGGAAAATCAACACCTCCAAATATAATCGATGGACTTTTTCCAATAGAGTCGATACTATGAACTTGAGGTTGTTTCCTCGGAAAGTGTACCGTATGCTCATTACCATTAACATGAAAAGTGACATTGCCTTTAGTGCAATCAATAACAGCCCCTGCAGTATTCAAAAAGGGTCTTCCAAGAATAATAGACATATTATCGTCCTCGGGAATATCAAGAATAATCAAAATCTGTTAAAATAGTAATGTTTGCAACTATAACAGGCACATCCTCACAAATACCGACAGGTATAGCAGTTGGTTTATCAGCCATTTGCAAAGATATTTCAGTAGGTGTCAACTTATTAAAATCAAGCCTACGATATAAAGAGAGAGGCATAACACTAACACCGGCTCCAAGATCACATAAAGCAGTTTTAACATAGTTTCTTTTAATAGAGCATGGTATAGTGGGTACTCCTGGATCTCCAAGTTTCTTTGGTATTCCACCCTTAAAAGTATAATTAGCAAGCATGGTGGAAATTTCATCTTCAAGTATCTTTCTTTTATTTGTAATAATATCTTTCATGTACTTAGCATAAGGATTGATTTTAAGCATATCAGTTAATCGCATACGTAAAAAGATAGGTCTAATCATTTCAGCAAAGCGCTCAAAATCCTCATCATCCTTTTCCTTGGATGGTTTGGGAGGAAAAGGCATGGGTTTCTAAACCCAAGGCTCTCTTTCTTTACCATGTTTCCTAGCAACAAAATCTTTCTTATCATAATGTTGATTCTTTGATTGTGGGTTATCAAGATCAACAGCAGGTTCAATTTATATATCATTATCATTACTCGGTTGAGCATCATCATGAACATTATCATTAACATTACCACTAGTTTCAGGTTCATTACCAGATTGAGTTTCAGCATCAGAAATAGAAATATCATTTGGATTCTCAGGTGTTTCAGTAATAGGATCACTAGAAGCATGCAAAGTCCTATCATCTTTCTTTTTGTTCTTTTTAGAAGAACTAGGTGCATCTACATTATTTCTCTGAGAATCTTGCTCAATTCTCTTAGGGTGGCCTTCATGATACAAAGGTTCCTGAGTCATTCTACCAATTCTTGTAGCCACGCTAACAGCAAAGTCATTATTCTTACTATTCAATTCATTGAGCAAATCATTTTGAGCTTTAAGTACTTGTTCTACTTGAGTGGTAACCATAGAAGCATGTTTACTAATAAGTTTAAGTTCACCTTTAACATTAGCCATATAATGACCCAAGTGTTCAAGCATATTTGAATTGTATTTCAATTGTCTACCAAAATAAGCATTAAAATCTTCTTGCTTAGCCATAAATTTATCAAACTCATCTAAGCATGGGCTAGCAAACTTAGTAAATGGGATAACAGCTTTATCATATCTATAGAGAGAATTTACCTTTACTACCTGTGTCAGGTTATCAAGACCATGAGTTTCTTCAATAGGTAAAGGATTAAGATTATATGTTTCTTCAACACGAGGTAAATTAAGACCATGTATTTCTTCAATAAGAGGTAAATTCTTAACATCTTCAGCTTTAATACCTTTCTCTTTCATAGATTTCTTTGCCTCTTGCATATCTTCAGGACTGAGAAATAGAATACCCCTCTTCTTCGGAGTTGGTTTACGAATAGGCTCAGGAATTGGCTCCGGAGGTGTCCAATTATTTTCATTTGTCAACATATTATTCAATAGAATTTCAGCTTCATCCGGTGTTCTTTCCCTGAAAACAGAACCAGCACAACTATCCAGGTAATCTCTGGAGGCATCGGTTAGTCCATTATAAAAGATATCAAGTATTTCATTTTTCTTAAGAGGATGATCAGGCAAAGCATTAAGTAATTGGAGAAGCCTCCCCCAAGCTTGTGGGAGACTCTCTTCTTCAATTTGCACAAAATTATATATATCCCTTAAAGCAGCTTGTTTCTTATGAGCAGGGAAATACTTAGCAGAGAAGTAATAAATCATATCCTGGGGACTATGCACACAAACAGGATCAAGAGAATTAAACCATATCTTAGCATCACCCTTTAATGAGAACGGAAATATTTTAAGGATGTAAAAGTAACGAGTTCTCTCATCTTTAGTAAACAGGGTAGCTATATCATTTAATTTAGTAAGATGTGCCACAACAGTTTCAGATTCATAACCATGAAAAGGATCAGATTCAACCACAGTAATTATATCAGGATCAACAGAGAATTCATAATCCTCATCAGTAACAAAGATAGGTGAAGTAGCAAAAGCAGGGTCAGGTTTCATTCTAGCATTTAAAGATTGCTTTCTCCATTTAGCCAATAATCTTTTGAGTTCAGTTCTATTTTGGCACGCTAAAATAGCTAAGGAAGCTTCTTGATCAAAGACATAACCCTTAGGAATAACAAGTGATTCTCCATCATCACTTTCATCAGTATCATCAGATTCAATATTTTCAATCTCTCTAGCCCTAGCAAGTTGTTCATCGAGATAATCACTAAGTGGCATAGTAGTATCAGGCATAGAGGTAGTTTCATCATAGGTATCATGCATAGCAGAAGTGGCATCATCAATAACATGCGACATATCAGAACGAATAGCAGAAGCAGGTGTAGGTGTCGCAAACTTACTCATAATAGAAGGTGAATCAAGTGCAGAGCTAGATGGCAGTTCCTTACCTCCCCTCGTAGTTGAGGGATAGATCTTGGTTTTTGGATCTCTCAAGTTCTTCATAATGATAAGAAGATATATATCCCAAGGGACTCAAAGAATAGAGCTATGCTCCCAGGCAACGGCGCCAGAAAATAGTCTTGATAACCCACAAGTATAGGGGATTGCAACAGTTTTCGAGGGTATAGTATTCAACCCAAATTTATTGATTCGACACAAGGGGAGCCAAAGAATACTCTCAGGTATTAGCAGCTGAGTTGTCAATTCAACCACACCTGGAACTGCAGCAAAGTATTTAGTAGCAAAGTAATATGATAGTAGTGATAACGGTAGCAAAAGGTAACAGTAGTAAAAGTAATGTTTTGGGTATTTTGTAGTGATGATAGCAATAGCAACGGGAAAGTAAATAAGCGAAGAACAATATATGGAAAGCTCGTAGGCAATGGATCAGTGATGGGGAATTATGCCCGATGCGGTTCATCATGTAACAGTCATAACCTAGGGTGACACAGAACTAGCACCAGTTCATTGATATAATGTAGGCATGTATTCCGAACATAGTCATACGTGCTTATGGGAAAGAACTTGCATGACATCTTTTGTCCTACCCTCTCGTGGCAGCGGGGCCCTTACAGAAACTAAGGGATATTAAGGCCTCCTTTTAATAGAGAACCGGAACAAAGCATTAACACATATTGAATACATGAACTCCTCAAACTACGGTCATCACCGGCAAGTATCCCGATTATTGTCACTTCGGGGTTAACGGATCATAACACATAATGGGTGACTATAGACTTGCAAGATAGGATCAAGAACACTCATATATTGATGAAAACTTAAGAGATTCAGATCTGAAATCATGGCACTCGGGCCCTGGTGACAAGCATTAAGCATAGCAAAGTCATAGCAACCTCAATCTCAGAACATAGTGGACACTAGGGATCAAACCCTAACAAAACTAACTCGATTACATGATAGATCCCATCCAACCCATCACCGTCCAGCAAGCCTACGATGGAATTACTCACGCACGGCGGTGAGCATCATGAAATTGGTGATGGAGGATGGTTGATGATGACGATGGTGACGGATTCCCCTCTCCAGAGCCCCGAACGGACTCCAGATAAGCCCTCCCGAGAGGTTTTAGGGCTTGGCGGCGGCTCCGTATCATAAAACGCGATGATTTCTTCTCTCTCATCGAAACTCAATATATGGAGGTGGAGTTGGAGTCGGAGAGGCAACAGGGGGCCCACGAGGTAGGGGGGCGCGCCCCCACCCTCGTGGAGAGACGGTGGGCCCCCTGGCCTTCATCTTCGGCAGGTATTTTTCTTATTTTCTGAAAAGTGGCTCCGTGAAGTTTCAGGTCATTCCGAGAACGTTTGCTCCTGCACATAAATAACACCATGGTAATTCTGCTGAAAACAACATCAGTCCGGGTTAGTTCCATTCAAATCATGCAAGTTAGAGTCCAAAACAAGGGCAAAAGTATTTGGAAAAGTAGATACGTTGGAGACGTATCAGAATTCTTCGTTTGCTGCTGTGGGGGCACCTGTCATCTTGTCGCCGAGGCACGTATGACCCACTCCTTGGAGGAGGCGTGGGCACTCGATGACGGTCATCGTGGTTGAGTCGATAATCATACTGCTCGCGGTTCCTGTATTGATCTTGCTGGTGCCCACGTTCCTCACGCCACAGAGGCGATCTTGGGCTATGAGCAGATTGGACTGTGTCTGCCACCATAGATCTGCTATGAATCCTATTCCACGACTGAGATACTATTGTATTATGTTCTCCCGCTGCCCGGAGCAAAGCTCAGATCTGCATCAAACCTCGGCCAGCTTCTGACTGGGAAAGTTGAATTGACTCTGCTATTCGAGCTGCAGCTGTGAGATTCTGAATTGGAGTTTGGTATACCTGAGTCGGAGGCAGAAAAAGTCGTCGTCGACTGGATTCAGGAATTTGCTACCGAGCACGCTCGTCGAGTGCGCGCTGGAGGTTCTCCAATTGACTGCGCTCAGCCAAGTTGGCCAGGCACGCCTCCTCCAAGGCCTGGGCCTTGGGGGTTTCTCCAATGATAGGAGTGTGAAGTGCATCTGAGGGAGTCCTGGATTAGGGGGTATCCGGACAGCCGGATTATATCCTTTGGTCGGACTGTTGGACTATGAAGATACAAGATTGAAGACTTCATCCCTGTCTGGATGGGACTCTCCTTGGCATGGAAGGCAAGCTTGGCAATACAGATATTTAGATCTCCTTCCTTGTAACTGACTCTGTGTAACCCTAGCCCCCTCCGGTGTCTATATAAACCGGAGGGTTTTAGTTCGTAGGACAACATACAATCATACCATAGGCTAGCTTCTAGGGTTTAGCCTCTCTGATCTCGTGGTAGATCAACTCTTGTACTACTCATATTATCAAGAATAATCAAGCAGGACGTAGGGTTTTACCTCCATCAAGAGGGCCCGAACGTGGGTAAAACATCTTGTCCCTTGCCTCCTGTTACCAAGCAGGACGCACAGTTCGGGACCCCCTACCCGAGATCCGCCGGTTTTGACACCGACATTGGTGCTTTCACTGAGAGTCCCTCTGTGTCGTCATCATTAGGCTTGATGGCTCCTTCGATCATCGATAGTGATGCAGTCCAGGGTGAGACTTTTCTCCCTGGACAGATCTTTGTATTTAGCGGCTTCACACTACGGGCCAACTCGCTTGGCCATCTGGAGCAGATCGAGAGTTACGCCCCTGGCCACCAGGTCAGGTTTGGAAGCTTAAACTACACGACCGACATCTGCGGAGACTTGATCCTCAACGGATTCGAGCCCCTGCCGAGTGCGCTACACGGTCACGATGAGCATGAGTTAGCTCTACCATCGGACAGTGTTTAGGAGACCGCGCCGGCAACCGCTCCGACCCTCAATTCGGAGCCAATTGCGCCATCCATGGACGGGTGGATAGACCCCGCCACGGAGGCCGTATTCTCAGCGGCGATCGAGCCGAGTATCGACCTTACCCTTCACGGGAGCCGTGACGCCGAACTGCCGGATTCTTCCCCGGCCACGGACTCCGAACCGCCTGCGCCCGTGCCTATCGAATCCGACTGGGCGCCGATCATGGAGTTCACCTCCGCGGATATCTTTCAGCACTCGCCCTTCGGCGACATACTGAACTCATTAAGGTCTCTCTCCCTGTCAGGAGAGTCCTGGCCGAACTATGTTCGGCAGGATTGGGATGCGGATGACGAAGAAATTCGCCGCCCACCCACCACCCACTTAGTAGCCACTGTCGACAATTTGACCGACATGCTCGACTTCGACTCCGAAGACATCGACGGTATGGACGACGATGCGGGAGACGAAGAGGAACCACTGCCCACAGGGCACTGGACAGCCACCTCATCATATGATATATACATGGTGGACACACCCAAAGAAGGCAATGGCGACGGGACAGCGGAGGATGACCCCTCCAAGAAGCAACCCAAGCGCCGACGTCAGCGGCGCCGCTCTAAGTCTCGCCAAAGCAAAAGCGGTGACACCGGCACAGGAGATAATAGCACTCCGGACAGTGCCGAAGACGACAACAATCCCCTCCAGCAAGATTTAGAGCAGGAGGATGGAGAAGCCAGCCCTCCCGAGAGAGCGGCAGATGGAGAGGCGGAGGATGATAATTACATGCCTCCCTCCGAAGACGAGGCAAGCCTCGACGATGACGAATTTGTCGTGCCGGAGGATCCCGCCGAGCAAGAGCGCTTCAAGCGCCGGCTTATAGCCACGGCAAATAGCCTTAAGAAAAAGCAGCAGCAGCTTCAAGCTGATCAAGATTTGCTAGCTGACAGATGGACTGAAGTCCTTGCGGCCGAGGAATATGAACTCGAACGCCCCTCCAAGAGTTACCCAAAGCGCAGGTTGCTACCCCGACTGGAGGAGGAAGCATTAAAACCTACATCTCCAGCATATGACGCGGCTGATCGGCCACCTCGTGGCCGCGACAGAGAGGCATTTCAGCCAAAAACTCAGCCCGCACCCCGACGCCACTCAAATAAAAATGACAAGGCACGGGGAAACACGCTAGACCTGCGAGACGTATTGGAGGACAAAGCAAAACACGCAAGATCGATCTACGGATCACGAGGGCGCGCCACTACGCGAGACGATAACCGTCACGCCGGATACAGTAAAAGTAAATCCGGCCGGGCCGAACACAGCGGACAAGACTCATTCGAGCTGCGTCGCGACATAGCCCACTACAGAGGCGCCGCACACCCCATATGCTTCACAGACGAAGTAATGGATCACCAAATCCCAGAGGGTTTCAAACCTGTAAATATCGAATCATACGACGGCACAACAGATCCTGCGGTATGGATCGAGGACTTCCTCCTGCACATCCACATGGCCCGCGGTGACGATCTACACGCCATCAAATACCTCCCACTCAAGCTCAAAGGACCAGCTCGGCATTGGCTCAACAGCCTGCCAGCAGAATCCATTGGCTGTTGGGAAGATCTGGAAGCCGCATTCCTCGACAACTTCCAGGGCACTTATGTGCGACCACCAGATGCCGATGACTTGAGCCACATAATTCAGCAGCCAGAGGAATCGGCCAGGCAATTCTGGACACGGTTCCTGATAAAGAAAAATCAAATCGTCGACTGTCCGGATGCAGAGGCCCTAGCAGCTTTTAAGCACAACATCCGCGACGAGTGGCTCGCCCGGCACCTTGGCCAGGAAAAGCCGAAATCTATGGCAGCCCTCACGACACTCATGACCCGCTTTTGCGCGGGAGAAGACAGCTGGCTGGCTCGCAGCAATAACATATCAAAGAACCACGGTACTTCAGATACCAAGGATAGCAATGGCAGGTCACGCCGCAACAAACATAAGCGCCGCGTCAATAGCGACAATACCGAGGATACGACAGTCAATGCCGGATTCAGAGGCTCTAAACCCGGTCAGCGGAAAAAGCCATTCAAAAGAAGCACTCCGGGCCCGTCCAGTTTGGACCGTATACTCGATCGCTCGTGCCAAATACATGGCACCCCCAACAAGCCAGCCAACCACACCAACAGGGAATGTTGGGTGTTCAAGCAGGCCGGCAAGTTAAACGCCGAAAACAAAGATAAGGGGCTACATAGCGATGACGAGGAGGAGCCCCGACAGCCGAACACCGGAGGGCAGAAGAGGTTCCCCCCACAAGTGCGGACGGTGAACATGATATACGCAACCCACATCCCCAAGAGGGAGCGGAAGCATGCGTTAAGGGATGTATATGCGTTGGAGCCAGTCGCCCCAAAGTTCAACCCATGGTCCTCCTGTCCGATCACCTTCAATCGCAGGGACCATCCCACTAGTATCCGTCATGGCGGATTCGCCGCACTGGTCCTAGACCCAATCATCGACGGATTTCACCTCACTCGAGTCCTTATGGACGGCGGCAACAGCCTGAACCTGCTTTATCAGGACACAGTGCGCAAAATGGGTATAGACCCCTCAAGGATCAAACCCACAAAAACGACCTTCAAAGGCGTCATACCAGGTGTAGAGGCCCATTGCACAGGCTCAGTCACACTGGAAGTGGTCTTCGGATCCCCGGATAACTTCCGAAGCGAGGAGTTAATCTTCGATATAGTCCCGTTCCGCAGCGGCTATCATGCACTGCTCGGGCGAACCGCATTTGCGAGATTCAACGCGGTACCGCACTATGCATATCTCAAGCTCAAGATGCCAGGACCTCGGGGGGTCATCACAGTCAATGGAAACACAGAGCGCTCTCTCCGCACGGAGGAGCACACTGCGGCCCTCGCAGCAGAAGCGCAAAGCAGCCTCTTAAGGCAATCCACCAGTTCGGCGATTAAAGACCCGGACACCTTCAAGCGCGCCCGGAGTAATCGGCAACAAGACCGCCTGGCACGTTCCGAGCTTGCATAGCAATGTGCCCCCCACCCCAGTCCCAGCCAAATAGCAAAATCCGTGCCACGCGTACATAATTACGCATTGAAAATACCATGGGCACAGGTGGGGAGGGGGGCATGACTACGGCACGCCCCAAGATGCGGCTCAACTGCACTAGGGGCTTCCCGCTTTGTTATTTTTCTCTCTTTCAGGACTGTAATCTCTGGAAACCCCGTCCAGCAGTACGATTGCCGGACACACGATGCAACAACCAAGGAGGCAAAAAGCTACGTCGCACCACGGAACTCCCAGGTGGTCTCTGATAACGAGTGAAATACTTGCTTTAAATACCATTCCTCAGGTTGCCCTTGGAGGGGACATGTCAAATAGTCCTACTTTTTTCTTATCACACTACTTATATCATTCTGCTTCGATGCACCTTTTTGAATAAACAATGCATAGCACTAGACTATTACCGCATTCTCTATTCTTTATATATATATATATATATATATATATATATGTTCATTCACAACATTCAGCACCCGTACACTTTGGTACGGCCAATATGCCAGGGGCTTAAGCGTACCCCATAATACGGTGTGAGAAGTCCGAACACTTTCAACAGTGTGGCACCCCGAACTTATAGCATTATATGCATAAGCTCTGAATCATGTCTTGGGTCAATAGTTGGGTTTGCCCGGCTCCCATGTTTTGGCACCTTATGTTCCGCTATATCGGCTAAGGTAGCACTTGGAGAACTACTGCGATTCTGCCCCGGTTCATCTGGGCAAGCACCTCAGTAGAGAAAGCTAAAACTGATTGTCATAATAAGGCGAGAGTTGGTCGCTGTTCGAGAGGTCTTGAGTCCCTAAAGACTTATGCCGCTTAGAGCGAGGGGTCGGCTTTGTACTACTTAAGGCGTGTATAGCGCCCCGAATTCGGTCTTCCGAATACTAGGGGCTTCGCCAAAATTTAAAATTGTAGACTTCTATGGCTAAGTGAGAGTGATAAAGCATTATAGTCCAATTGCCTTGTTCGTTGTGCTGAGCACCTCCCTCGAAGGACCCAACAATGGGAACAAGAGTGCTCAGATTTATCCCGAACACCCCAGCACTCATGGCATGGGGGCAGAAGTCGACGACTAGCCATCTCTCAGATTTAATAAACAGCCGCATAGAAGGTAATATTTTAAATTCAAACAAGCGTTGCATAGCGCATATGAACAAGTTTTCATAATACAGGATCACACGAGCAAGTTCATTCAAAAATTACATCCTTCGCACACTCGTCCGCCACAAGACGGGCACCCTTCAGGACACCCTCATAATACATTTCGGGGTGGCGATGCTCCTTGCCCTGCGGTGGCCCCTCCTTCACCAGCTTCTCGGCGTCCATCTTGGCCCAGTGCACCTTCGCACGGGCAAAAGCCCGGCGTGCACCTTCGATGCAGACGGACCGCTTTATGACTTCCAGCCGTGGGCAGGCATCTACAAGCCACCTCACCAGGCCGAAGTAGCTGTTGGGAAGGGAGTCGCCAGGCCACATCCGGACTATAAGGCCCCTCATGGCCTGTTCGGCCGCCTTGTGCAGCTCGACCAGTTGCTTCAGCTGGTCGCTCACAGGCATCGGGTGTTCGGTCCCAGTATACTGAGACCAGAACAACTTCTCCGTCGAGCTTCCCTCCTCGGCCTGGTAATACTTCGCGGCATCCGACACGCTGCGGGGCAAATATGCGAATGCTCCTGGAGAGCTCCGGACTCGGGTAAGTAACAAGTAATTTACTTTCACATGCTTGCTTTGCATATTGAAGGCCTTCCCCGCCGCTATCTTCCTCATCGCCTCAATTTCCTGGAGGGACTTTTGGGCTTCAGCCTTGGCATGCTTTGTGCTCTCGAGGGCCGCGGCAAGCTCGGACTCTCGCATCTTCGAGTCAAGCTCCAAAGCCTTGTGCTTCTTCAAGAGAGCCTGGAGCTCTTGCTGCACCTCGCCCACTCGTGCCTCTTGTTTTTCCCGCTCGGTGCGCTCCATGGCTGCTTTTTTTCGGCCTCGGATAGCGATTGCTTCAGGGTCGCCACTTCGGTCATGGCCCCTGGCACATTCATGATGATCCTATCATTTTGCAACTGCATCTTATAGGGTTTAGGGTTTATGGACAAGGCATTACTTACCTTTGTTCTCCTCGAGCTGCCTCTTGGCAAGACCGAGCTCTTTCTCGGACCGCTCGAGGTTCTGCCTCATTGTAGCGACCTCCACAGTCAGTGCGGTAGAGGTCAGCAGCGAAGCCTGCATACGCATACAGACATACTTATATTAGACTCCTGCAGATATTATTTGATCCTCTATTCGGCTTTCCTTGGTGAACACCAAACAGAGCATCAGGGGCTACTGTCTATGCGGTAATATTTTCCTATATTTTAAATACTTACCTCAAAGCCTATTAGAAGGCTGGCATAGGCTTTAGTCAGTCCGCTCTTGGCGGATTGAACCTTCTTGATCACCGCACTCATAATAGTGCGGTGCTCTTCGTCGATGGAAGCGCCGTGAAGCGCTCCCGGCAGGTTGTCTGGTGCCTCTGGATGGATAGAGGTCACCGGCACGGGCGGCTTGCCCCTCTTGGAAGGGGGCCGCCTGCCGGAGTCCGGAACCACTGGAGGTTCCAGTGCGGCATTCGGCTGGGGGGCAAACTTGGAGCCCTTGGGAGTCTTGCTCCCTTCGCGCCTAGAGTCCGGAAGGTCGCCTTGAGGCGCCTCCGGGACTGTCTCCCCCCGGCTCGGTGCCCCTTGAGACAGTACCTCGACATTGTCCATAGGGCGAGGAGAGGAGGCGGTTGCCAGTGTATCACTATCCATATCCGACGAGTCCAAGGAACCGTCCGACGAGGATACGTCGATACAGGCTCGGGCCGGACTGCATAATCATATTCGACGTTAGGAGAAGCAGTGCAACAAAAGTATGCTATGAGTTACTCTGGTATCCGAATACTTACGACTTCGCCAGGGGCTTGGCCCTGAGTAGCCACTCATCTTCACCGTCGGCGGCGGTGGTGGAACAGTCCGGAAGGAGAGTCCTTCCCTTCTTGGACCATTCAGCCTCCCCGGTTGGGGCGGCCTTCCTTTTCTTGTCTCCCTCGGCTGGAGGGGGAGAATTTTCATCTTCCTCCTCCTCGTTTTCATGGGAGGAGTGCGGCTTGGAGTTATCGGACGATGTGTCCGATACCACCTGGTGCTGGGAACTCTGTCGGGTTCCCGTGGCCTTCTTCTTGGTCTTCTCCGGCACCTCATAAGGAGCCGGAGTCCGCATCTCCGTCACGAGAGCGTCTGCAGGGTCTTCGAGCAGAGGGGCCGGACAGTTAATCTGCTCCGATGTCTCCACCCAGTCCTGTCAAAGGCATGGGAGCTCAGACCCCACGCATGGTTAAGCTATGGGAAATAAATACCCTACCAGATGTACAGAACTTATCGGATTCGCAGGGCGCTTCACGCTTAGCCTGCGGCCCTCGGTAAGAGAAGGGGGGACCTCGGCGCCCTTGAACAGCACCTTCCAGACGTCCTTATGCGTCGTGTCGAAGAGCTCGCGTAGAGTCTGGTGCTGGGCCGGGTCGAACTCCCATAAGTTGAAAGCCCGTTGTTGACACGGGAGGATCCGGTGGAAGAGCATGACCTGGACTATGTTGACAAACTTAAGTTTCTTGCTTATCATGTTCCGGATACACTTCTAGAGTCCGTCCAGCTCCACCGATGAGCCCTAGGGCAGGCCCTTCTCCTTCCAGGAAGTGAGCCGCATGGGGATTCCGGATCGAAACTCGGGAGCCGCCACCCAGTTGGTGCCGCGCGGCTCGGTGATGTAGAACCACCCCGATTGCCAGCCCTTTATGGTCTCCAAGAAGGAGCCCTCGAGCCATGTAACGTTGGGCATTTTGCCCACCATGGCTTCGCTGCATTCCTCTTGTTGGCCGCCTACTACCTTCGGCTTGATATTGAAGGTCTTCAGCCACAGGCCGAAGTAGGGCTGGATGCGGAGGAAAGCCTCGCACACGACGATGAATGCCGAGATGTTGAGGGTGAAATTCGGGGCCAGATCATGAAAGTACAGCCCATAATAGAACATAAGGCCACGGACGAATGGATGGAGGGGAAACCCCAGTCCGCGGACGAAGTGGGGGAGGAAAACCACCCTTTCATGAGGTTCCGGGGTAGGGGCGATCCGCCCCGCGGCTGGTAGCCGGTGCACGATATCCACGGCTAAGTATCCGGCCCCACGTAGTTTTTTGATGTGTCCCTGCGTGACCGAGGAGACCATCCACTTGCCTCCCGCTCCGTACATGTTTGGAGAGAGTTGAGGAGAAGGATGTGGGCTTGGGCGTTGGAGCTCGAGTGCGCGAGAATGGATGAGCAAGGAGGAAGAAGGAGTGGGTAGAAAAAGGTGAAACCTTATCCCTTTATAAGGGCGGACGAAACTATGCGCCCCCACCAGCCTGGTAAAACTCACTTATCCCCCAAGCACCGTAATTGATGGTGCGGTTGGGTTACCCACGTCCGTATTGATGGGAATCCCGTGATAAGGGGACACGATCTCTGCTTCGACAAGACGTGCCAAGGAAACCGCCTCGCGAAACATGTTGAGATAGGTTATGAAAAACGATTCGAATAAAGACCTGGCTGTGGTGTGATGTCACGCTACGGGGTACGTCAGCAGATTAGATTTGTGGAAATATTATTCTCTCTACGGTGGTATGTGGAACTTGTTTTGCAGAGGCGGACACGATCCTCGTGTTCAAAATCTTCTATGAAGTGTTCGGGTGAGCAACCCGCCTTGCAATGCCGAAGACAATCTGCGCGCCAGACTCATCGTCATTGAAGCCTGGTTCAGGGGCTACTGAGGGATTCTTGGATTAGGGGGTATCCGTACAGCCAGATTATATCCTTTGGCCGGACTGTTGGACTATGAAGATACAAGATTGAAGACTTCATCCCGTGTCCGGATGGGACTCTCCTTGGCGTGGAAGGCAAGCTTGGCAATACGGATATGTAGATCTCCTTCCTTGTAACCGACTCTGTGTAAACCTAGCCCCCTCCAGTGTCTATATAAACCGGAGGGTTTTAGTCCGTAGGACAACATACAATCATACCATAGGCTAGCTTCTAGGGTTTAGCCTCTCTGATCTTGTGGTAGATCAACTCTTGTACTACTCATATTATCAAGAATAATCAAGCAAGACATAGGGTTTTACCTCCATCAAGAGGGCCCGAACTTGGGTAAAACATCATGTCCCCTGCCTCCTGTTACCATCCGCCTTAGACGGACAGTTCGGGACCCCCTACCCGAGATCCGCCGGTTTTGACACCGACAGCATCCATGTTACGGCGGCGAAGCTCTTCCCTCCGCTGTGAAGCAAGGGGCTCGGGGCAGTACTCCTCATGGGCATGTGATGGGTCGCCGACGCCATCACCTCCATCTCCACGGTTGAAGCCAGGAGGACTGCGGGGTCCATTGACCATCAAAACTTCCGCCGCAGGGTCGCTCCTGTCGCACTCGGATGCAGTCTCGACGGAGCCAGTCGACAGGTCGAACAGGCCATAGAGAGTTCATCAGGATCGATCGCCGCAATTTGTGGGGTGGCCGATTGGCGGGCCACCGCGTGCCTCACCCATCGCTGAAGCCGCGACCGACCAGATCGCTGGCACGGTGAACAACAGGAAGCGAGGATGTCATAGGAGCCGACCGATACTGAGTCGACGGCTGTCGAAGAAGGACACTGCGGAAGCAGGCGCGGAAGTGTGTCGCCCCGCGGACGGGGAGCGCCTCGACGTCCAGTGGAGCCTCGTGGAGCCAAGCAGAGTCATCGGCGATGAAGACGAGCGAGCTGAGACAGATCTCGCGGCCTTCAGCCAATCCTCCGCCGGAAACCATGATGATGGGAATCGGAAGAATCGCAACTTCTCCAATAAACTTCTAAGACACCTGCCCCATGGTGGGCGCCAACTATTGTGGTTCTAAGACTGACAGTAGAATGGGGGGTAGGTATGAGGAGGCAAGATCCTAGCTATGGAGTAGTTGTACACACGAGTTTTACGAGTTCAGGCCCTTCTCAGAAGAAGTAACAGCCCTACGTCTTGGTGCCCTGAGGCGGTCGACTGGATTATATGTGTGTGTGTTTACAAAAGATGCGAACCCTTGTGCCTGTGGAGGGGGGAGGCTTATATAGAGTGCACCAGGACCCCAGCCAGCCCACGTTACAAAGGGTTTAAGGTACATTAAAGGGGAGATGTTGCTGGTAACGCTAGTAAATAAAGAGACATAATGACCATTAAAGCTATGAGGTGATGTCCCACCGTTGTGGTCTGGAGTGACCTTAGACCTTCTGGTGGTCGAGTGACAGTCCCTGCGGTCGAGTGACTTCAAGTCTTTCGAGTGGAAGTCCTCATGGTCGAGTGGATGATGACTCCTCTTCGAATGCTTCTGGTTTTAAGGTGACGTCCTAGGGGAGGGTGTCTAGGTCAGGCCTATGACCCTACCCTAGGTACATATCTTCATCACTGCGTGCATGCTCCTAGGGGGATAGATTGGTAGGAAAAGACCATCGCTCATCCCCAACCGCCACTCATGAGGAGGACAATCAATAAATACATCATGCTCCGACTTCTTAACATAACGGTTCACCATACGTGCATGCTACGGGAATCACAAACTTCAACACAAGAATTTCTCAAATTCACAACTACTCAACTAGCACGAATCTAATATCACCATCTCCAGATCTCAAAACAATCATCAAGTATCAAACTTCTCATAGTATTTAATGCACTTTATATGAAAGTTTTTATTATATCCCTCTTGGATGCCCATCATATTAGGACTAAATTTATAACCAAAGAAAATTACCATGCTGCTTAGAGACTCTTAAAATGATATAAGTTAAGCATGAGAGTTCATCTATTTATTCAAAATAAAACCACCACCGTGCTCTAAAAAGATATAAGTGAAGCACTAGAGCAACAACAAACTACTCCGAAAGATATAAGTGAAGATCAATGAGTAGTCGAATAATTATGCAACTATATGAAGACTCTCTAACATTAAAGAATTTCAGATCTTGGTATTTTATTCAAACAGCAAGCAAATCCTAACAAAATAAATTGACGCTCCAAGCAAAACACATATCATGTGGTAAATAAAAATATAGCTCCAAGTAAAGTTACCGATGAACGAAGACGAAAGAGTGGATGCCTTCCGGGGCATCCCCAAGCTTAGGCTCTTGGTTGTACTTGAATATTTCCTTGGGGTGCCTTGGGAATTCCCAAGCTTAGCTCTTGCCACTCCTTATTCCATAGTCCATCGAATCTTTACCCAAAACTTGAAAACTTCACAACACAAAACTTAACAGAAAACTCGTAAGCTCCGTTAGCGAAAGAAAAAAAAACACCACTTCAAGGTACTGTAATTAACTCATTATTTATTTATATTGGTGTTAATCCTACTGTATTCCAACTTCTCTATGGTTTATAAACTATTTTACTAGCCATAGATTCATCAAAATAACCAAACAACACACGGAAAACAGAATCTGTCAAAAACAGAACAGTCTGTAGTAATCTGTAGCTAACGCAAGATCTGGAACCCCAAAAATTCTAAAATAAATTTCTGGACGTAAGGAATTTATCTATTAATCATCTTCAAAAATAATTAACTAAATAGCACTATCCAATAAAAAATGGCAGCAATTCCCGTGAGCGCTAAAGTTTCTGTTTTTTACAGCATGATCGCAAAGACTTTCCCCAAGTCTTCCCTAAGGTTCTACTTGGCACAAACACTAATTCAAACATAAAACCACATCTAAACAGAGGCTAGATTAATTAATTATTACTAAACAGGAACAAAAATAAAAAATGGGTTGCCTCTCAACAAGCGCTAACGTTTAACGCCCCTAGCTAGGCATGATGATTTCAATGATGCTCACATAAAAGATAAGAATTGAAACATAAAGAGAGCATCATGAAGAATATGACTAGCACATTTAAGTCTAACCCACTTCCTATGCATAGGGATTGTTTGAGCAAACAACTTATAGGAACAATAATCAACTAGCATAGGAAGGCAAAACAAGCATAACTTCAAAACTTTAAGCACATAGAGAGGAAACTTGATATTATTTCAATTCCTACAAGTATATATCCCCCCCTCATAATAATTTTCAGTAGCATCATGAATGAATTCAACAATACAACCAGCACCTAAATCATTCTTTTCATGATCTACAAGCATAGAAATTTTACTGCTCTCTACATAAGCAAAATTCTTCTCATTCATGTAGTGGGAGCAAACTCAACAAAATAACTATCAGGTGAGGCATAATCCAATTGAAAACTAAAATCATGATGACAAGTTTCATGTATATCATTATTCTTTATAGCATACAATTCATCACAATAATAATCATAGATAGCAACTTTGTTCTCATAATCAATTGGAACCTCTTCCGGAATAGTGGATTCATCACAAAATAAAGCCATGACCTCTCCAAATCCACTTTCACAATTATAATCGTCATAAATAGGAGGCATGCTTTCATCATAATAAATTTTCTCATCAAAACTTGGGGGACAAAAAATATCATCTTCATCAAACATAGCTTCCCCAAGCTTGTGGCTTTGCATATCATTAGCATCATGGATATTCAAGGAATTCATAGTAACAACATTGCAATCATGCTCATCATTCAAATATTTAGTGCCAAACATTTTAATGCATTCTTCTTCTAACACTTCGGCACAATTTTCCTTTCCATCATACTCACGAAAGATATTAAAAAGATGAAGCGTATGAGGCAAACTTAATTCCATTTCTTAATTTTCTTTTATAAACTAGACTAGTGCTAAACCAAGAAACAAAAAGATTTGATCGCAAGATCTAAAGATATACCTTCAAGCGCTAACCTCCCCGGCAACGGCGCCAGAAAAGAGCTTGATGGGCCTTGTTCTTGTAGACGCTGTTGGGCCTCCAAGTGCAGAGGTTTGTAGGACAGTGGAAAATTTCCCTCAAGTGCATGACCTAAGGTTTATCAATCCATAGGAGGCATAGGATGAAGATGGTCTCTCTCAAGCAACCCTGCAACCAAATAACAAAGAGTCTCTTGTGTCCCCAACACACCCAATACAATGGTAAATTATATAGGTGCACTAGTTCAGCGAAGAGATGGTGATACAAGTGGTATATGGATGGTAGATAAAGGTTTTTGTAATCTGAAAATATAAAAACAGCAAGGTAACTAATGATAAAAGTGAGCACAAATGGTATTGCAATGCTAGGAAACAAGGCCTAGGGTTCATACTTTCACTAGTGCAAGTCCTCTCAACAATAATAACATAATTGGATCATATAACTATCCCTCAACATGCAACAAAGAGTCACTTCAAAGTCACTAGTAGCGGAGAACAAACAAAGAGATTATGGTAGGGTACGAAACCACCTCAAAGTTATTCTTTCCAATCAATCCGTTGGGCTATTCCTATGAGTGTCACAAACAGCCCTAGAGTTCGTACTAGAATAACACCTTAAGACACAAATCAACCAAAACCCTAATGTCACCTAGATACTCCAATGTCACCTCAAGTATCCGTGGGTATGATTATACGATATGCATCACACAATCTCGGATTCATCTATTCAACCAACACATAGAACCTCAAAGACTGCCCCAAAGATTCTACCGGAGAGTCAAGATGAAAACGTGTGCCAACCCCTATGCATAGGTTCATGGGCGGAACTCGCAAGTTGATCACCAAAACATACATCAAGTGGATCAATAGAATACCCCATTGTCACCACGGGTATCCCACGCAAGACATACATCAAGTGTTCTCAAATCCTTAAAGACTCAATCCGATAAGATAACTTCAAAGGGAAAACTCAATCCATTACAAGAGAGTAGAGGGGGAGAAACATCATAAGATCCAACTATAATAGGAAAGCTCATGATACATCAAGGATCGTACCACCTCAAGAACACGAGAGAGAGAGAGAGAGAGAGAGAGAGAGAGAGATCAAACACATAGCTACTGGTACATACCCTCAGCCCCGAGGGAGAACTACTCCCTCCTCGTTGTGGAGAGCGCCGGGATGATGAAGATGGCCACCAGAGAAGGATTTCCCCCTCTGGCAGGGTGTCGGAACGGGTCTAGATTGGTTTTTGGTGGCTACGGAGGCTTCTGGCGGCGGAACTCCCGATCTATTCTGCTCCCCGAAGTTCTTAGGGTATATGGGTATATATATGGGAGGAAGAAATACGTCAGGGGAGCCACAAGGTGCCCACAAGGGTGGAGGACGCGCCCCCCTGCCTCGTGCCTTCCTCGTTGCTTCCCTTACGTACACCCCAAGTCTTCTGGGTTGCTTCCGTTCCAAAAATAAGTTCCGTGAAGTTTCAGGTCAATTGGACTCCGTTTGATTTTCCTTTTCTGTTATACTCTAAAACAAGAAAAAAAAATAGAAACTGGCATTGGGCTCTGGGTCAATAGGTTAGTCCCAAAAATAATATAAAAATGTCTAATAAAGCCTATAAACATCCAACACAGATAATATAATAGCATGGAACAATCAAAAATTATAGATACGTTGGAGACGTATCAATAAACCGACAGTGATAAAGAAAAACTTTTACAAACTCGGTTTGCTCTTGTTGTTATAAATATGTAAAGCCACCATTCAAGTTTTCAGTAAAGGTTATGAACTAACCACATTCGCAATAACATTCAGGTCTCATGTTTACTCATATCAATGGCATAATCAACTAGCGAGCAATAATAATAAATCTGGGATGACAACACTTTCTCAAAACAATCATAATATGATATAACAAGATGATATCTCACTAGCCCTTTCTGAGACCACAAAACATAAATGCAGAGCACCTTTAAAGATCAAGGACTGACTAGACATTGTAATTCATGGTAAAAGAGATCCAGTCAAGTCATACTCAATGTAAACTAACAGTAATGAATGCAAATGACGGCGGTGCTCTCCAATTGGTGCTTTTTAATAAGAGGATGATGACTCAACATAAAAGTAAATAGATAGGCCCTTCATAGAGGGAAGCAGGGATTTGTAAAGGTGCCAGCGCTCGGTTTTGAAATAGATATGAATAATATTTTGAGCGGTATACTTTCATTGTCAACATAACAACCGAGAGATCTCGATATCTTCCATGCTACACACATTATAGGCGGTTCCCAAACAGAATGGTAAAGTTTATACTCCCCCTCCACCAACAAGCATCAACCCATAGCTTGCTAGAAACAACGAGTGCCTCCAACTAACAAGAGTCCTGGGGGAGTTTTGTTTGCAGTTATTTTGATTTGATTTGAGCATGGGACTAGGCATCCCGGTGACCAGCCATTTTCTCGTAATGAGGAGCGGAGTCCACTCCTCTTGAGAATAACCCGCCTATCATGGAAGATACAGACAGCCCTAGTTGATACATGAGCTATTCGAGCATACAAAACAAAATGTGTATTTGAAGGTTTAGAGTTTGGCACATACAAATTTACTTGGAACGGAAGGTAGATACCGTATATAGGTAGGTATGGTTGACTCATATGGAACAACTCTGGGGTTTATGGAATTGGATGCACAAGTAGTATTCCTGCTTAGTACAAGTGAAGGCTAGAAAAAGACTGGGAAGCGACCAGCTAGAGAGCGACAACAGTCATGAACATGCATTAAAATTAATCAACACCGAATGCAAGCATGAGTAGGATATAATTCACCATGAACATAAACATCATAGAGGCTATGTTGATTTTGTTTCAACTACATGCGTGAACATGTGCCAAGTCAAGCCACTCGAATCGTTTAAAGGAGGATACCACCCTATCATACCACATCACAACCATTTTAATAGCATGTTGGCACGCAAGGTAAACCATTATAAACTCCTAGCTAATTAAGCATGGCATAAGCAACTACAATCTCTAATTGTCATTGCAAATATGTTTCTTTCATAATAGGCTGAATCAGGAACGATGAACTAATCATATTTACAAAAACAAGAGTGGGCGAGTTCATGCCAGCTTTTCTCATCTCAATAAATTCATCATATAATCATCATTATTGCCTTTCACTTGCACGACCGAATAGTGTGGATAATAATAATAGTGCATGTGCATTGGACTAAGCTGGAATCTGCAAGCATTCAATTCAAGAGAGAAGACAAGGTAATATGGGCTCTTTGTTAGATCAACAATAATACATATGAGAGGCACTCAACATTTTCATTACGGTCTTCTCCTCTTGAACCCCAAAGAAAAGAAACAAAACTATTTACACGGGAAAGCTCCCAACAAGCAAAAGAAGAACGAGAAATCTTTTGGGTTTTCTTTTTAATTACTACTACTACATGCATAGAAAGTAAACTAGCTAAAAGCTACAACTAATTTTTTTTGGTTTTTATTAAGGTTTTTCAAACACACAAGAAGAAAGCGAGAAAATGAAAATAAACTATCATGGTTGATACAATGAAAAAGTATGAGCACCGACAACTAGCATGAGTATGTGAACATGAATGTAATGTCGGTGAGAAATACGTACTCCCCCAAGCTTAGGCTTTTAGCCTAAGTTGGTCTATGCCCAAGGATCAAAATGGCCCTCTCCGGTGTAAGGGGGAGTGTCCACTGGGTGCCATATATTCTCAAATATTCTAGAAAAAATCATATTTAAATTTTAGGGCATTTGGAGAACTTATATTTTCGAGGTATTTTTTATTGCACGGATAATTCAGAAAACTGACAGAAAATACTATTTTTGCTTTATTAATATAAATAACAGAAAGTAAAAGAGGGTACAGAGAGTTGTGTTTTCTAAATTCATCCATCTCATGATCATCAAAAGGAATCCATTAACAAGGTTGATCAGGTCTTGTTAACAAACTCATTTCGAATAACATGAAACCGGAGAATTTTCGAATAACACTAGGTTACCTCAACGGGGATATGCATGTCCCCGACAGTAAGAATATCATATTTCTTCTTGACAGTAGGAAGAGGAAATTCAAAACCTCCAATAGTGATTGTTGAAATTTTTCCAATAGAATTGATATTGTGGACTTGAGGTTGTTTCCTCGGAAAGTGTATCGTATGCTCATTACCATTAGCATGAAAAGTGACATTGCCTTTGGTACAATCAATAACAGCCCCTGCAGTATTCAAAAAGGGTCTTCTGAGAATAATAGACATACTATCGTCCTCGGGAATATCAAGAATAACAAAGTCTGTTAAAATAGTAACGTTTGCAACCACAACAGGCACATCCTCACAAATACCGACAGGAATAGCAGTTGATTTGTCAGCCATTTGCAAAGATATTTCAGTAGGTGTCAACTTATTCAAATCAAGTCTACAATATAAAGAGAGAGGCATAACACTAACACCGGCTCCAAGATCACATAAAGCAGTTTTAACATAATTTATTTTAATGGAGCATGGTATAGTTGGTACTCTTGGATCTCCAAGTTTCTTTGGCATTCCACCCTTAAAAGTATAATTAGCAAGAATGATGGAAATTATAGCTTCTGGTATCTTTCTCTTATTAGTAACAATATCTTTCATGTACTTAGCATAAGGATTCATTTTAAGCATATCAGTCAAACACATACGCAAAAAGATAGGTCTAATCATTTCAGCAAAGCGCTCAAAATCCTCATCATCCTTTTTCTTGGATGGTTTAGGAGGAAAAGGCATGGGTTTTTGAACTCATGGTTCTCTTTCTTTACCATGCTTCCAAGCAACAAAGTCTCTCTTATCATAACGTTGATTCTTTGATTGTGGGTTATCAAGATCAACAGCAGGTTCAATTTCTACATCATTGTTATTGCTAGGTTGAGCATCAACATGAACATCATCATTAACATTATCACTAGGTTCACGTTCATTACCAGATTGTGTTTCAGCATTAGAAATAGAAATATCATTGGGATTCTCATGTGTGTCTACAACAGGTTCGCTAGAAGCATGCAAAGTCCTATCATTTTTCTTTTTCTTCCTCTTAGAAGGACTAGGTGCATCAACGTTATTTCTCTGAGAATCCTGCTCAATTCTCTTAGGATGGGCCTCAGGATACAAAGGTTCCTGAGTCACTTTATCTCCTCTAGTTGCAACTCTAACAGCAAAGTCATTATTCTTACTATTCAATTCATTAAGCAAATCATTCTGAGCTTTAAGTACTTGTTCTACTTGAGTGGTAACCATAGAAGCATGTTTACTAATAAGTTAAATTCATCTTTAACACTAGCCATATAATCACTCAAGTGTTCAATCATATAAGGATTATGTTTCAATTGTCTACCAAAATAAGCATTAAAATCTTCTTGCTTAACCATAAAGTTATAAATTCATCCAAACATTGGCTAGCAAACTTAGCAGGAGAGATTTCAGCTTTATCATATCTATAGAGAGAGTTTACCTTTACTACCTGTGTAGGGTTATCGAGACCTTGTATTTCTTCAATATGTGGTGAATTAAGACCATGTATTTCTTCAACAGGAGGTAAATTCTTAACATCTTCAGCTTTTATACTTTTTTCTTTCATAGACTTCTTTGCCTCTTGCATATCTTCAGGACTGAGAAATAGAATACCCCTTTTCTTCGGAGTTGGCTTAGGAGTTGGTTTAGGAAGTGCCCAATTATTTGCATTAGTCAACATATTATTCAATAGAATTTCAGCTTGATCAACTGTTCTTTCCCTGAAAGCACAACCAGCACAACTATCCAGGTAATCTCTGGAAGCATCGGTTAGCCATTATAAAAGATATCAAGTATTACATTTTTCTTGAGAGGATGATCAGGCAAAGCATTAAGTAATTGGAGAAGCCTCCCCCAAGCTTGTGGGAGACTCTCTTCTTCAATTTGCACAAAATTATATATATCCTTTAAAGCAGCTTGTTTCTTATGAGCAGGGAAATATTTAGCAGAGAAGTAGTAAATCATATCCTGGGGACTACGCACACAACCAGGATCAAGAGAATTAAACCATATCTTAGCATCACCCTTTAATGAGAATGGAAATAAATTAAGGATATAATAGTAGCATGTTTTCTCATCATTAGTGAACAGGGTAGCTATATCATTTAATTTAGTAAGATGTGCCACAACAGTTTCAGATTCATAGCCATAGAAAGGATCAGATTCAACCAAAGTAATTATATCAGGATCAACTGAGAAATCATAATCCTTATCAGTAATAAAGATAGGTGAAGTAGCATAAGCAGGATCATATTTCATTCCAGCATTCAGAGATTTTTCTTTCAGCTTAGCTAATAGTTTCTTAAGATCACATCTATCATTGCAGGCAAGAAAGTCTCTAGCAGTTTCTTCATCCATAACATAATCCTCAGGCACAACAGGCAATTCATATCTAGGGGGAAAATCTTCATCATCACTTTCATCAATATTATTAGTTTCAATAATTTCATTCTCTCTAGCCCTAGCAAGTTGTTCATCAAGAAATTCACCAAGTGGCATAGTAGTATCAAGCATAGAAGTAGTTTCATCATAAATATCATTTAAAGCAGAAGTGGCATCATCAATAACATGCGACCTATCGGAATCAATAGCATGTGTAGGTGTCACAAGTTTACTCAAAACAGAAGGTGAATCAAGTGCACAGCTAGATGGCAGTTCCTTACCTCCCCTCGTAGTTGAGGGAAAAATCTTGGTTCTTTGATATTTCAAGTTCTTCATAATGATAAGTAGATATAAATCCCAAGTGACTCAAAGAATAGAGCTATGCTCCCCGGCAACGGCGCCAGAAAATGGTCTTGATAACCCACAAGTATAGGGGATCGCAACAGTTTTCGAGGGTGGAGTATTCAACCCAAATTTATTGATTCGACACAAGGGGAGCTAAAGAATATTCTCAAGTATTAGCAGCTGAGTTGTCAATTCAACCACACCTAGAAACTTAATATCTCCAGCAATATCGTGGGTTTGTCACGGCAGATGTCCTCGTGAAAGGACTTAGTCATGGAGCCATCTCTACAGGTTAGCTTAAAGGGGTTAAACCGGACAAGGGACACGAGGGATTTTATACTAGTTCGGCCCCTTCGATGAAGGTAAAAGCCGACGTCTCGTTGTGATTTGTATTGCTAGGGTTTCGATGACCAGGGAGCGAATTCCCTTTGCCTGGCTCTCGAGTTGTCGTTGTTGTCCCTAAACCGCAGTCGGGTCGTCCCTTTATATACATAGGTTGACGCCCGCCGGTTTACAGAGTCCTGGGGCCGGATCATAAATGTGCCTGGCTCGGTCTCTATTCCTCTAACTTACAATACAAGTTACATGACAAAGTCGGTTTACATCTACATGCCTTAACCCGCCTTTGGGCCTTGGGCCTTCGTAAAGCGCCACCATCCTCACGTCTTCATGGGCTTCTATCTTCATGGAGCTAACCCGGCCACTCCTAGCCGGTTTACCTCCAGTAATCATATCCCCAACATTAGGCCCCAGATTGATATGAACTTGTTCATGTCAATCTTCAATACTTAGAAAAATTCTTGCCCTGGCACCTTCGCATGAATCTGGTAAACCGCCGTGATGTCATCCTTTAGATCCGTAGTAAACCATCATGACGTCATCTATCCGTTGAAGCCGAAGAAACCCTTCATTAATGAATATCCAACCCTCGAGGCGACATCCTTCTTAACTATCCATTTTAAGCTCCTCGATTTACGCACTTGTCGCTTATCGGTTCACCTTATAAATAGGTCCAAGGGCCATTCTCTTTTCCCCCCTTCGCCTCCTTGCTTCTTCTTCCTTCTTGCAACGTCTCTGCACCCCAGCGCCGCCGCTGCATTAACCTGGTTGCACCAGAGAGCTGCGGCGTGCCTCTGTTGCTTCAACAGTCGCTGTATATCCTTTCCTTTCCTCCTTTGTAGATCTGTCTAGGGTTTCCTTGTTCTTCACAGTTCATCGAAGTTCATCAGGGCTCCGGTGCTGCTTTTCCCTGTTCCTCCTTAGTCCATGGATAAAAAACCTCAAGCTTGATATATTACGCGTAATGGTTTATCTTCCACTACCACAACAAACCCTTGTGCGCATAAAAACTGATCTGAACCTTTACGAACTGCTTATCCCATAGGCGGTTTACTTTTGTAGAAAGCAATCTATCACATACCATTAGTCCCCTTGTAAACCGGCAATCCTGTTATCTCTATTGTATACTCCGGCTTAACAATATGCATATACCTTTGTTCTATTTACCACTTTGCCATTCATTATTGTATCAGCCTACGGTTTACAAAATTTACATACTTGTATATATTTATTCCGTTGCACCTCATGCACCACCATGAATGAATTGTAAACCGGCATTTCTTTTCAGCTTTTCACTTGCAATGGCCAAACAGTTTTATGCCTGTAACTGGGCTCCTTCCCGGGTTACCGAGGAGCAGCTTAATGGAATGGTCAGAATTGGTACCTTACCAAAAAAGACTGAGATCCGGTGGCGAGTTCCTGGACCGGAGAATCCTCCCACCCCTAAGCAGGGTGAGGTAGTGGTATTTCTTGATCACATAGGTCGTGGTTTCAAACCGCCCGGGTCAAAGTTTTTCTGGTATGTGCTTGCCAGTTTCCAGCTCCACCCTCAAGATATTGGACCTAACTCAGTATCCAATATATGCAATTTCTAAGTCTTCCGTGAAGTGTACTTGCAAGAAGAACCAGTTGCTGAGCTATTCCGGGATTTTTTTTTCCATCTGAATCGGCGCACTGAATTTGTAGACGGACCCAACACTGAACTTGGTGGCGTCTCTATTCAAAAAAGAAAAGAGGTTGAATTTCCTCATGCCAAGCTGCAAAGTCACCCCAAAGAGTGGAACCAAACTTGGTTCTACTGTAAAGACACTTCCCCTGAAGACGAGAACCCTCTGTCGGGTTATCATGCCCACTGGCTTTCCAACACTCATCCACTGCTGCAACGTCTAAGTGCTATGGAACGAGCCTCATATGCCCCTCAACTCGCCAAGCTTCGAGCCTTTATGGCCAACGGTTTATCAGGCGTCGACTTTGTGCGTTGCTGGATATCCTGGAGCATCTTACCATTAAGTCTCCGCTCCAGTTTAATGTGTGAGTACACTGGTGAAGTAGAAGACCCCCAATGTCACATCAATATTCAGTTAACCGATGAAGAAGTCACTGAGGGTGTCAAGAAGATTTTGAATGAATCGGAGGCGGTCTGTCGCCAAACCGGATTAAACCCCTTCTATACTAAAAACAAACCTCCAGCTGTAAGTACCATCTTCCGCTTTACACTTGATATCCTTGTACTGTACAAGCTTGAATATCCTTTGCTCCTCTTTAAAACAGGGTGATGATCCGTTCTGGAAGAAGAAACCTCAAGAAAAGGCGGCAAAGCCATCCCGTCCTAAAACAAAAGCCATTAAGAGAACCTCAAAGCGGAAGGCAGCTGAACGCATCAGCATGGAACTGGATGATGACGCGGATGAACCGGAAGTTGAGGTAGAACTTGATTCAATTGGCTCCCTTTTCATGCATCTCATTAACAATGATACTTATCAGGAGGACATGGAGGGCAGCCAAGCTGATGATGTAGAGGTAATTACCCTTTCCTCCGGTTTACCCTTTCCAACGCAAAAAATCCGTCAAGCGGTCCGGAAAGTAAGCTTTTCTCATCCTCTTGCTTACTTGGATCCAACATTTATTTTGAAGAAGCAGCAGCACGAGGCTCGCCGCACAACCCGGCACAGCGGCCAAAAGTTCACTTCCGCCGGTTTACCTGCCACCCCGGTTCGAAAGCGCCAATCTAAGGTCTCACCTCCTTCTGACAATTCTTATCCCAAGGCAGGTTATTTCCAACAACCTCTTAATCCGTCCGATTCAAATTATCAGGTGACACCTCCCTCATCTTCTGGCGAGTCAACAACGACCCAACTTCTCCCCTCAAAACTGTAGCTGGGTAAGTACTTAAACCCCTTCTTTGAATGTTTCCATACCTTGTATACTATGCTTAACTTTCGTATCTTTTCCTATTTTTAGAGCCAAAGCCAGACCCAGCAAAAAGCCTCGAGTGAACAATCCGCCCGAAGACCAGGCGGCTCACGAACTAGAGCAAACGGTTGAACCGGAACAAGCTATGGAACCGGAGGGTCCCAATCCTGAAGCTACTTTTGATGAGCCACCCCCTCAAGATCACAATCTCGATGAACAACCAGAAGTTGACATTGCTGCACCTGATGCTGAACCAGCCGATCCAATCCGAGCTGCTAACAGGCATTCTAGTCCGGTGAGAGCTACTGAAACCCCATCTACTCCAGAAAAAGCTGCTGGAGACAAAGAAGGCGATGTTATCGTTACCGGTATGGGCCACAACTCTCCTGGCCATCCTGTAATCTTCGCCAAACATAGTGCCAAGGAAGAGCGTGCTGCCATGGAAAAAGGCAAATGGAGCATTGACTTGTCAAGCTACGCCCATCTCAGCGCTGAAGAACTCCACTCCGGCTTTTTAAACCGTCTGCACTCAAACCGTGATTACGAAGCCGGTTTGGTGAACATGATGAAAGAACGCTATGAGGTATTTTCATCACCTTTCCTTTCTTTTCAAAGTATAAATATCAGCCCGGGTAGCCCCCAAGGGCCGGTTTATGATGTTAATCGTAAGCCGGGACTTTGTAATATCTTAATCCTTGCATGTTGATCCTCCATATGTCAAGTCATCGTTTAGAAACAAACCGGTACTTTATCATTGTGTTCATGTAGTTTTCATTGGTGTAGCCCCCAAGGGCCGATTTAGCTTTGCGAGGTAAACCGGGTCTTTAATAAATGCGTCAGTTTTGAACAGATGTACATTAGCCCCCAAGTGTTATGGATAATGCTTGCATTGTACTTGAGACTTGTGAAAAATATGTTGATGATAGAGCAAATAGGCATTAGCCCCAAAGTACAAAGTGCATAACTTGTTATGCGCTTGGTACTTAGAAAATACACATCTCATTGTTGATATATCTTCGCCTTTGCAGGCCGAGCTGAGTAAAAGGGATGCTCAAACCGCTGATCTTCAAGAGAACGTCAAATCTCAGCAAACAGAGGCTGCCAAAGCCAAAGAAGAGCTGACCAACGCCTTAGCAGCTATGGAGAAGCTGAAAGCAGCTTTCGATAAAGGGCATTCAGACTGGGAAACGGAGAAGGCCGGTTTAACAAAGAAGGCTGAGGACGCAGAAGCATCCCTGAAACCGGTGGTTGACGAACTAACTGGCTTGAAGCGGCAAATTAACGCCATGACCTCCGCTGTGTTTGGTAAGTACCTCCTTGTGCAGCTTGTCTAAGTCATAAGACCTTATCAATGACTGGTTTACTGATGCTAAACCATGACAGGGACCCGCATTGCTCATCTGGGCTCTGATATGCGGATGAAACTTAAAGCGGCCTACACCCTGATAGAATAGTTGTTCTCTAGATCCCAATGCACCATTTGCATTGCAGCCTATAACAAGCCGGCGCCATCATTGATAAAGGAAACAATTGAGAAGCTGGCCATGCTACCTGCCCGGATCAACAAACTGAAGAGATCAGCTGCAAGATCAGGAGCACTGACCGCACTAATCTGGGCCAAGGCATGGATTCCGGATCTTGAACCGGCAGATATCATCAAAGGGTATCCTGGCATGAAAGAAGATGGCTCAGACTTCAACAATGACGATCTACGAAGGCTGACAAAGGAGATGCGGCCAATAGCAAGCAAACTGGCGGAGGACACAGATTTATCTCATTTCCAACCGTTTTATGATGCTGAGGGAAAGAGACAGCCCACAGTGATCCATGATGTTGAAGATACTATGCCTCCAATCCGTAAGCATACTTACGCTCCTGATATTGACCCCTCCAGCCTTATCCATGAAGAGGCCGTGTTTCAAGCTTTAACCGGAATCGATTGGCCGACGGTTGATTTCCAGCGCCTGGGGAGGGATGAAGAGGATGTGACCCGCAAGATGACCCTCAATCCTCAAGCCGTCCCAATGAAGAATCCTAAACCGGCAGCCGGTTTATCAGCTATAGTCTTCCACTTCTTGAAAAACCATTATTCAATTTGGGCCGTGTTGAAGCGCCTTGTAATAGGATAGCAGAAACACCTTTATCTGCCATGCCATCGAGCATGTTTGTGTTGCTTGACGCCGTGAAAACTTGTTTCACTTCTGGGATCTATTTATGCATAGTCCATTATGATTTTTGTTCCTGCATATAAGAACTTGAAAGTGTCCTAGTGGTGTACCACTGGACGGGTCATGATGCCCAAAAACATATAACTTGAATGAATAACCAAGTTTTGTATTGAACCAGATAAAGTAGATGATATCTGTGACATACCTCATTGGCTGACCAACTGCTTTTATAATAAAGGTGAAAAACACCAATCTGGAGTGTTGATAACTCCTTGCCCTCTTGTCGGTTCATATAGAAACCATACTGGGCTATAATAGCCGTTGATTTGTTCATATAATGTTGGTGACATCTACTCAAAACCAGACCGGAGTAGTATGCTACCAGTTTAAAAACTGATCATGTACTGGCAACTAAGCGTTGAAAGGCATGCCGGGTTGTAATGAACACCGGTTTATCAGAAAAATATTCATAAATCCCTTATCATAAAAAATAGCAAAGGCAAAAGAAATATGCAAGGCTTTTCATGGGCTGCCAGGCCCTAAATCGAGGCTTTTCATGGGCTGCCAGGCCGCTGAGTTAAACCATTTTGCAAAGCCTTTTAAGATGGACCTCAATCTTTAACCAATCACCATTTTTAACTTTGACAAGTTCAGGGTCCATGGGATTGACTTGTCAAACGTCCAATGGGTCATACCAGGTTTACCTGGATGGAGTGGCTTACTTAAAAAAGGCAGGATAACCCGGGGTTTTAGGTGAATGCACATGGCTTGATAGCCTATTACAAGGGTGCAAACTCGTTGTTCTTTGAGAAGCAAGGAGCCCCCAAGTAATATTTGAGCTGTGCTCAGTGGTTACCCATGTTTGAGTTGTGCTTGATGCTATAGACTCTCTTTGGTTCCACATAATTTCCTTTTGGCTTTGAAGCCTATCAAGAGGTGTAGCTATGGTGTGAAGACAACCAAGCCCCCTAGTGATATCCCTTTTTGGTTTGTAAACCGATCAAGAGGTGTAGCTATGGTTCGGATACGACCAAGCCCCCTAGTGACTTGCTTGATATCTGTGTGGCTTTATAGGCTGGGTTAATAAAACTCCGCTTTGTCAGTAGAAACCCTTGTGAAACCACACATGATGTAAAAAAGAACAGAGACCCCGCTTTAGCTGAGGCTCCGGTTTATTATATAATATATACATTTTCATAAGTATGTACATAAGAAGAGCCTGTGGCTCAAGTATAGTAAGGCCGTAGAAGGGCTATATTCCACGGCCGCTTGGTCTCCTCCTCCGATTTACGTGAGTCTTTGTGCTCTCGAACATCAATGAGGTTGTACGACCTGTTGTGCAGATTTTTGCTGACCACAAAAGGTCCTTCCCAAGGTGGGGATAACTTGTGCATATCAGTCTTATCCTGGATGAGTCGGAGCACCATATCGCCTTCTTGAAAACTTCTAGTCTTAACCCGGCGGCTGTGATAACGTCGGAGATCTTGTTGATAAATCACCGAACGTGCTGCTGCTAAATCAGGCTCCTCATCTAGCAGGTCCAGTGAGTCCTGACGTGCTATCTCATTCTCAGCTTCAACATAAGCCGTCACACAGGGTGAGTCATGACGGATGTCACTAGGGAGAACCCCCTCTGCTCCGTAAACCATGAAGAAAGGTGTGTAACCCATAGATCTGTTAGGTGTGGTGTTGATACTCCATAACATAGAAGGTAACTCCTCCACCCAACAACCCGGTGTCCGCTTTAATGGAACCATAATCCGGGGTTTAATACCTCTCAAAATTTCTTGATTTGCCCTCTCTGCTTGACCATTAGACTGGGGATGAGCTACTGATGCTACATCAAGCCGGATGTGCTCACGTTGGAAAAATTCCTCCATCTCACCCTTTGACAGATTAGTACCATTGTCAGTTATAATACTATGTGGGAAACCAAACCGGAATATCACCTTTTTGATGAATTGAACCGCCATGGCTGCATCATTACTGGCTGGCTCTGCTTCCACCCACTTGGTGAACTTGTCAACTGCCACTAATAGGTGGGTCTTTTTGTCCTTGGATCTCTTAAAGGGTCCAACCATATCAAGCCCCCAAGTCGCAAACGGCCAAGTTATTGGAATCATCCTCAACTCTTGAGTCGGAACCAGAGCGCGGCGTGCAAATTTTTGACAACTGTCACACCTTTTGACTAAATCCTCAGCATCAGCATGAGCTGTTAACCAATAGAAACCGTGACGAAAAGCCTTAGCCACCAAGGATTTTGAACCGGCGTGGTGACCACAATCTCCTTCGTGGATTTCTCGCAAAATATCACAACCCTCTTGACGAGATACACAACGTTGAATTGCCCATGTGACGTTGTAACGATGTAACTCCCCATTGATTATGGTCATTGACATGGAATGTCGGATTATCTGCTGGGCCAAGGTTTCGTCCTCTGGTAACTCGATCACCTCGGTTCATGTAAACCAAGTACGGGACTGTCCAATCCGGTATAACATGCAAAGCTGCCACCAATTGGGCCTCCGGGTCAGGAATAGCCAACTCATCCTCTGTTGGTATCTTGACCGACAGATTATGTAGTACGTTGAGGAAGACATTAGGTGGGACCGGTTTACGTTGAGAGCCAAGGCGACTTAAAGCATCCGCCGCTTCATTCTTTCGCCGGTCTATATGGTCAACTTGATAACCCTTGAAATGACCATCCACTATGTCCACCTCTCGGCGATATGCAGCCATGAGTGGGTCCTTAGAATCCCAAGTGCCAGATACCTGTTGGGCCACCAGGTCCGAGTCACCGAAGCACTTAACCCGGCTTAAGTTCGTCTCCTTAGCCATCTGAAGACCGTGGAGTAAAGCCTCATACTCAGCTGCATTGTTAGTATAAGGGAACATTAAGCAAAGAACATAACAAAACTTGTCACCTCGTGGGGAAGTTAATATGACTCCAGCCCCCGAGCCCTCCAATTGCCTGGACCCATCAAAGTGAATAGTCCAATAAGTGTTATCTGGCTTTTCCCCTGGTGCATGCAACTCTGTCCAATCATTGATGAAGTCCATGAGTGCTTGCGATTTGATCGCTGTGCGAGGTGTATACTTGAGCCCGTGAGGTCCAAG